>NC_092132.1:76010707-76685290 GCF_043159975.1 Macaca nemestrina
AGATAAGATGTTTAAAACTCAGGGAAGTTTATTTATTTGATTTGAGGTATGTTGTAGAACCATGATTTCAACTTAGGCTCAATTAAGACAATACATAGATTATAAGTAAAGAATTTTAAGAGAGACGAGTTGGGAATTCAGAAAGTCTTGAAGAAAGTAAAAGTATTGCTTCCTGTCTTCAAAGTCCTTAATCTGGTTCCAGTCATTAACCTGGTTTCCAATATAAATGCTTACATGACTGCATTTATAGCCAATAACCAGGCTTTATTCAATTTTGAGAGAAAAATACAACTTGCTTGAAAAATTCAACGTTAAATTTCTAATTACATATTTATACTATACTTGACAATTTTTTAAAAATTTTGAAAAGAATAACTGGTGGTCCCTTTGCACAACAAATATAATACTGAAAAGCAATTTTATAAATAACGTAGCCAATTAATTAGTAATGTTCAAATATTTAAGGTTACAAATCAATTAACCTGTTAAATAAAATACATTTTAGTTTCTATCTTGACAAATGGGACTTAATATGACAAAATAAATGTGCAGAATTACATTATTAATATGACTGAAATTTGTCAAAACACCAAAGATGGCTGATGTTATTCTTGTGTTTGCCTGAATGTTCTGTTGATTGGCTAATGATTTCTGAATGAGTAATCAAATAAAACATACATAATTTATAAATTATTATGAATCTATTTTACAAAACTTATTATTTTGAGCAGAATCACTAATTTATGTTATTTTTACTCAAATTTGATATCATTTGATATTTAAATGTTCTTATGCAAGAAGCTATTGCATTCAAGTGGTTGGAAAAAAAGATTTGACAAATTAATTTATCCTTTTCCTTACCTAAAAATTTCCACCTGTCAAATCTTCCCCACACTCCAAAGCATAATCTGTCTCTGGCACTGTCAGAAATCCAGCACTGAAAACTTCATAACATTTGGTAGTCACCTTTAGTTTAGTAGACTGATAGGATTTGGCTGTGTCCCCACCCAAATCTTACTGTGAATTGTAATAATCCCATGTGTCAAGGGTGGGGCCAGGTGGAGATAACTGAATCATGGGGGTGGTGTCCCCCATACTGTTCTCATGGTAGTGAATAAGTCTCATGAGATGTCATGGTTTTACAAGTGGGAGTTCCCCTGTACAGCTGTCTTGACGGCTGCCATGTAAGACATTCCTTTGCTTCTCCTTTGCCTTCCACTGTGATTGTGAGACCTCCCCAGCCATGTGGAACTGTGAGTCCGTTAAACCTCTTTCCTTTATAAATTACCCAGGCGAGGGTAGTCTTTATTAGCAGTGTGAGAACAGACTAATACACAGACACATGGCACAGGAGACGACCTATCTATTAGTCACATGAGGAGATGGTTACAGTCACAGGCACTAGTTGGAGCTGACTCACGTGGGCTTTAGAGAATCCACTGAGAGCATCTTTTCTGACCCTGAGATTGTAATGTCACATTGGGAGCTTGACATTGGCCATAGGGGGAGCATTTACACCTTGGGAATCTGCACACATTATAAATTGGGTCCCCTTGACCAGTTGAGCAGGTTCTTAAACATCAGAACACCAATGGTTGCGGGTTGCACTGCATGTTGAATTCTGAACTGACCAAGATATCCACGTACACTTGAATACATTTATTTTGTGCATGGGCTTGTGATATGCAGAGCCCCTGAAAATACCCTTGAACTTTTCACAAAGGCCTCAGAGCAGCACTGATTTCATTGGATTGTTATTTTTGAAATGGTTCTAATAATTTTAGAGAGATGATTTTTTTCTTTTCAGGTGTCTATACATTTTATCCATTTGATATTTATCCTGTAATTAAATAAAGTTATATAGTTATGTGTTGGCCACTATAATGTGAAATAAATATCCATTTTCTTAGTCTAAATTGATGCAATGTTCTTAACCTGTTTCCTTTTTTTCATGGTTATTAGAGCAGATTTTATGTTACTGAGCATTGATGCAATTAAGAAAATGAAATGTTTCTGAATAAAAATATCTAGAGAAGTCTTGTGTGTGTGCTTGTGTGTGTGTTACTAAAATAGCATTAATTGCTTAACTTTTAGAAAAATGAATTTCAAACTTGAAAAGATTCTTGATTAGTAAAAAGAAAGATATCAATAAGAAGATGAAATATTCTAGGAAAAATAGTACTAGTTAGGTTAACTTTGTTAAATTACACTAATGTAGAACATTAAAAAATGAAAAGTTCACCATTTAATTCTCATTTTAGATAATCCAAAGAAGACAAAATGGCTCGAGTTGCCAGGAATTAAACGTGGTAATTAAGAAACTGATTTATACAGAAAAGAAGGAAATCATGTATCTACTCAACACAAAGCAGATCTTCCAATGTAGAATTATTCCCATCTTGTTCTCTGTATGATAAGTTTGCTTAGTCCAGAGCCTTGTCAATTCTTGTAACACACTCAGCTATTCATCCATTTCCCTCCAAGGCAACTAGATTAGTAATTCATACTTGGGCTTTATGAAAATAGCATCATAAAAATGTTTGAACATATGTTGACTCTCAAAGCCAGGTACTGTAACTTTTCCTCTGAGAATGAACTCAACTGAGTTGATTAAATATGTTTAATATATTGTAGGACTTACAATTATGAATTCATTTAGTCCAGAATACTTTTTATGCATATTTTTGTTTATAAAAATAAGCTTGGCCAAAACTATGTTTTATTTAAAAAATTGAATTTGAAGTGAGTGTTTTCTCAGCTTCAAACTGAGGATTTGTTTTCTTAGTTGAGCAGAAAGCTATTGTTCTGTGAAGAAGTACAGATGCTAAGGAATGCAAGAGAACACCATTTATTCCATGGTTTCCAAAGCAGGAGAAAGCAAGGAGTTGTTTAGCTGTATTTAATACATTCTTTCCAATGCCTATTTCCTGAATCTTCTGTCTATTATTTCAGCCATTATTGCTGTAAATTACTTGGGCTAGTGACTGAGGGTATGTGGAAGGACTTAGCCATGGGCTACATGGCACTGACCTCTAATCAGAGCTCTCCACTTGGCTCTCTTCGATTCCCTGGAAGCATTTCCACCTCTTTGCCTGCTCTGTCTGTTGCATGGTGGTATGATGTGGCTTAGTGCAAATCACCACCTGAGGATTGAGATGACCAGTGTGCAGGGCCCATACTAGCTAGCTTTTCCAAAACAGAGGACAGCACACTGGAGAGAACTTGGATAAGAAGTGTCAGGTGCAAGGAGTCATGGTTTGATGATTACACTGTTCACCACTCTGCTTTTGCAATTCACTGGCAAAATTTCATTGCGAGCATTTTTAGCCCTAATTTTGTAACAGGGCTGACATAGAGAAGGGGGGAGGGGCAGTCACCTCAGTTGGAATTAAAAAGGAGCGGAGGAGTGAAAGCATAGGGCCAGTGGATTAAAAAAATCACAAAAACAGAACTTAGAAAAAGTCATGGTTCATAGTCAGTATTTCATGATCTGGAGAGGCATCATTTAAAATTATAAAAAAATTCTTTAAATGTAGCCCTTCATGGAACTATAGAAAGCAAATCAGGGGGATATCTCATAGAGCACAACTTCTTACTTATCTACACTCCCATGCATTTGTCAGAAATAAAAAGTTAGAAAGTGTTCCTTCTGATTGTATAATTCACTGATTTTTATCACCGAACATATTCCACATAGTTGAGAGCTGGAAGATCTTCTCACTAAGCCCAGGTCTTTGGTAGCTAGCTGTGGTGGCCATCTCTGATTGTATAATTTACTGATTTTTATCACCGAACATATTCCACATAGTTGAGAGCTGGAAGATCTTCTCACTAAGCCCAGGTCTTTGGTAGCTAGCTGTGGTGGCCATTGTGGAAGCACTGCCAGATCACCCCATTGGGACCCAGGCTCTCATTACTCTGGCTGCCGAGAGCATTGGAGATTCTCATCTAAGTCCCTCTGTGGGGATTGACCGAGGCCAGTGAAATCCACCTCACCCAAGAACTCACACTAACCTCCCACTATATACCCTCCTGCCGAGCAACCCATATCCAATAAAGGTAAGTCCAGCCTCCTTGCTTCCATGGGACAACTCTGAAAAGCCATCTTAGCTACAAAGCTCCTTGTGAATTTAGTGGAGGCCTTTATTGAAGGCGTCTCACGTTTAAATTTCTTACTCTGGCTTATCCTAGCTTCCCTCCCTCCCTCCACAAATGGTGATCCCAATAAACCACTTACACCCCAGTCTGTGTTCCAGAATCTGATTTCTTTGTAATATTGCTGATGAGAACTCGGTCTAACACAGTCTGATGCATTCTTGTTCACCAGGGCTGCCCTTACAGGCCTAGCCACCTGCACAGTAGGCCTTAACCTGTGAGCTCCTAACATTACAGGTCTTTAAACAATGTACACTCAGCTGGGCATGGGGGCTCACACCTGTAATCCCAGCACTTTGGGAGGCCAAGGTGGATGAATCACGAGGTCAAGAGATCGAGACCGTCCTGGCCAACACAGTGAAACCCCGTCTCTACTAAAAACAGAAAAATTAGCTGGGCGTGGTGGCGCAAGCCTGTAGTCCCAGCTACTTGGGAAGCTGAGGCAGGAGAATGGCTTGAACCCGGGAGGCGGAGGTTGCAGTGAGCCGAGACTGCACCACTGCACTCCAGCCTGGGCGACAGGGGGCAACTCCGCCTCAGAAAGTGTACATGCGTACACTCGTGTACAGTCACTGCTGCCACAGTGTGGCTGTTCTATTTGAAGGGCTCTAGTTAATCAATGCTGTGCAAAACTAGCTCTTCTGCTCCAAACTTCAGTCACATATGTTGATCCAGCCTTGCGGTGAATTTTATTTTGGGGCTGTTGGTTTCCTTTCTTGCAGAAAACCTTAGTTAAGACGATGAGAACCAATTAAAGAGAGTCTAGTTATATGAGATCACCGAAGAACAGATGTTTCAGGTATTAATCTCTTTCTTCCAGAATTTACCTTAGATTTTATTAAGATTTGCTCTTTCCTCTCCCCACCCCTGCCATTATCAGGCCTGTAAATCTAAAGTTATTGGAAGGAGTAGTCTCTATTAGGCCACAGATGATCCTATTTTACTTTATTCTAATCATCATAGCCAAGAAGAGACATTCAAGTGTTAGGGAAGAGACAAAGAAAATCTTCAAGAAAAGTTTTTCTATCCACTTAAGCAAAAAGAAGCAGGCAGCTTCCTCTAAAACAATAAAATTATTAATAAATAAAAGTCGTATGTAAACTCTCCAATTATTAATAAACAAAAATAGTACATAAACCTTCCACATATTATTAACTCTAATAATATTAACTACTAAAGACAAAAGGCTAAATAAAAATAGTAACAATTATATAACAAATTATTAATGATGGCAACTGTTCCATATGCCATCCTTTCCTGATTAGAAACTCTTTAAAATGTTTCTTAACACCTTTAATGAGATGATTAGAAACTTTTCTTTTGCAAATAATACACATATTAAGACACTTTCCCCTAAGTCTGGTCCTCTCTCTAGATATTGAAGAGTTTTCAGATGTTATGATTCTGGAGTTGATCATACGTATCTCCCATCCTTCATTCCTATTTTACTTCCAAACTCCTTGGGTTTTGTCTCTGTCAGCTTGCTTTGTACAGCTGTCTTCTTGCCTCTTAAGTTACTGGAATGAAGTTCCAATGTGTTTTAAAAATTTCTTTTATATATCCCAAGGTCTTAATGTAAAATTTCTACTCCTCTATTACATAATTTTTCACTTTTCAAAACCTGGTCTCTTTGGAATTCTTACCAATGGAAGTAATGTTCAATTTTAGCAAATTGCATATGCAGAACTTCTTGTCCATGTCAAAAAATGTAAGGAAATAAATTAATGTACACTGGTATTTGACAGAAAAAGGGTTTTTAAACAAATGCATGCTCTCTCTTTTCTTTGTGTACATTTTGTTAATTTTGCATAAAATTCCCTTTCCTCCTTGGTGCACCTGGAAAAATAAAACGCCAGCTTATATTTGACTACTTCTTTGAAGCTTCTCTGACATCTTTATACTTCTCTGGCAATATTCATTGTGGCGTCTCTGTGCTGTGTAGATGTTATTACAATGGCAGTTACCTCTTGCATTTTAATAACAATTATTATTATTTTACTTATTTAATTTAATGTGTCTTTCTTCCTAATAGGCTTTGAGATTCTTGAAATGAAAATCTACATACCAGTCATCTTTGTATTTCAATGTCTAGACTTATGCAGAGTATAGATAGGATATTCTGCAAATGTTAATGAAATTGTAAGTAAGGGGGTGTTTAGTTAAAGATGCTGAATAAAACCATTTTCTATTACATTGGAGTTTTAAAGATGGGTTAATTCACATGACTGCAAGAGGTACAGAGACGAGAAGAAATCACTCTGAATTAGTTGATGATAAATATTATTTTTAAAACACCATTAAGAAACCTAGTTGATTGAGAAACAGGTTGCACTGTTACAAATAAACCAACATCTTTCTGCTGCATTTACTAATAGAAACTCCCATACAAAAATCTAGCTATGGGAAATACCTAAGAGAATGGAAAATTATAGAAGAGTGGACAAAATCTAAAAATCTGGCTTCCACCTGGGACACTTTTATACGTAGAAACTTAGAGAGGAATAGCTATCACATTTTTACAGATGTTAATGCATTTCTGTACCTAGAAGTAATAGATATGTGCACATAATGGCTCTTGTCTGCTCAGGCTGAGCTCTGTATCATGCTTTGCTTGGCTTTTCTGTTCTTTCGCAGAGGAGACTGCTCGCAGCAGGAGAATTACCATGCTGAGAAATTGACAACACGTGCTTATCTTTTAATGTGACTAATCCATTAAACAATAAACCAGGGCTTCATCTTCATTATAATTCTTTACATGGGTCATGGACCATAGCATAATCTTAAATTTGTCTTTAGTTTTGGTGAAATAATGTTATTCTAATTCATGGAAGGATCCAGGAGGCTCTTTGTTGGCTATTGCATTTATTCTAACTAAATAATAGAATCTTGTAACTGGAAACAACTTTTTATATCATGAAACTGACATTCTTGTTTTATAGATGAGCAACCAGATAATAATGCTTAATGTCTGACCCAGGGGTCTAGAGATGGAACTGAGGTCAGTGTTCTTTCCACTGCAGCAAGCTGACTTTATCATGTAAGCTTGTGTTTCCCTTTGAACACTGAGGAAGCCTGAATTCTTTAGAATAGAATGTCTGAATTTATAAATTATTTCTATGATGACTGATATTTTCCTTTTCCTCTGTGTAGGTAGAAGAATGGTCACTAAAGAGGGCCACACCCTAGTCTCAAGAACTTGTGGATATGTTGTCTTACATGGCAGACGGAGTTTTAGAGGTGGTATTAAAATTATTGACATTAATATATGGAGATTATTGGGTGGGCTCAACGTGAATATGTGGGCCTTTAAAAGTGGAGAGAAGGGCAGAGCAGCAAGTCAGAAAGATAAGCTGAAAGACGTTCTCTTTCAAAGCCCCAGAAGGACTTGACACACCATTGCTGGCTTTTAAGATGGAGGAAGGAATCCATGAGCCAAGGGATGCAGGCAGCCTCTAGAAGCTGGAAATGTCCAGCAAACTTCTCTCTCAGAGTCCCCAGAAGGAACACAACCCTGCTGACACCTTGCTTTAGGCCTGGTGAGACTCAAAGTACAGAAACCAACTGAGCCCATGAACTTCTGACTTCTAAGTTTGTGGCAAAATTTTACTGTAGCAATAGAAAACAAAAGCACCCTCCTTCTCTATTCCCTTCATCTCCTCCAGTTTCACATCCTCCTATCATCATCATCACCATTTTCATCATCATCATCATCACCACCACCATGGCCCTCTTTTATTGAGCGCCTATCAAGTAGGAGGCACGGGGCTTAGTGCTTCCTTGCCTCTGTCTCTGACCTTTACCACAATCCCATCAGGTAGCTGTTATGAACTCCTCTTGACAAATGATAACTGAGATAACTGAGTCCTGGAAAGGCAAGCAACTTTTCATAGGCCACAGACATAAGAAGTATAGGATCCTAAGGAGCTATCTCTGGTTGAAAAATTATTTCAACTTTGTAGGCAGGCAAAAGCTATAATAGGCTATTGTTCATATTTTTCCTTTCCTTTCCCTTTCCCTTTCCCTTTCCCTCTCCCTTTCCCTTTCCTCGCCCTGTCACCCAGGCTAGAGTGTAGTGGTATGATCTGGGCTCACTGCAACCTCCGCCTACTAGGTTCAACCAATTCTCCCTGCCTTGGCCTCTCAAGTAGCTGAAATTACAGGCGCCTGCTACCACGCCCAGCTAATTTTTGTATTTTTTCAGTAGAGATGGGGTTTCTCCATGTTGGCCGGCCAGGCTGGTCTTGAACTCCTGACCTCAAGTGATCTGCTCACCTCAGCCTCCCAAAGTGCTGAGATTACAGGTGTGAGCCACCACACCTGACCTCAATATAACTTTTTATGAAGAATCTAAAAAGACTTAAAAAAATAAAATTCTTCTTCAAATTGATGAACTGTAGCATATGGGCAAGTGATTATTACCAGAGTTTAGTAGTACAGAAAGATGAAGTATTAATATGTACTTATAAACAATAAATTTTAAAGAAATTTAGCCATGATATCCAAATAAACACGGTATTTTGAGAGATTATATTTTGTTACAGTATGCAATGTAGTTAACATTCCATCTGCAAGCTTAGAGATTATTAAGGTTTTCCTATGTGATTTTACAAGAAGCCTTTAGATAAGGAGATTATTCTCGTCTCTTCATTGGCTGATCTAGAATTAAGTTCAAGTTAGCTAAACACTGCTGTATGTTTATGTAATCTGAATGAATTGGCTAGAAATATGTATTCTGGTCTCAGAGTACTGAAATGATTAAAAATATGCAGGGAGCAGATGCTTACCAAATACCATTTGCTGGTGATCCTCAACCTGTAGATAGCAGGAAGCCCAGACCTCAGGTGAGTCTGCACTGCCACATGAGGATGCCTGGTGTGCAGTGCTGGGAGAAACCTAAAAAGACAAGGCTGTGTTATTGGAGGTTAGAAAGGGGACCCGGTGAACATCCTAGAAGGCCAGGAAGCCTAGAAAATGAAAAAGTGAAAAAGTAAAAGGCAGAAACAGAAACACAGGGAAAGAATGATAGCACAGGGCTAGAGACAAGAAAGAATATAGGAAGTATTCAAAGCAGAGCTATTACAAAGATACTTGAAAACATTATAAAAAAGGGCAGATTTGGTGTTTTGGGGTATAGCGTTTAGGATGAGCTAAGTTATAAGCCAAAGAACTTATAGGATTCTTTTTTACACTCCCCACATTTTTATAATGGTTCACTTCTCACCGCACATAAAAATATTAAACCAATAGCTAACTAACATTTATTGAGCATTTACTATGTGGCGAAAGGGCTTGATTTATTGGTCATTAGTTCACATCGTTAGTGCAAAAAAAGAGCTGGGATTTGGGTCTAATTCTTTTTGACATCTAAGCCCATTCATTTTTAACCACTACACTGTAATTTTGAAGACACATAGAATTTATACTTGTGTCTGTCTAGTCAGGATAATTAAAGACTTTCACTTACACCCTGAAATCTTGAGACTGGGCCTCTGGAAAGCTAAATAAGAAATCACAGGGCCATGCTGATGCCTCACTGGACAAAGATGAATGGGTTCATGAGCAGGTCTCCCTCTCTCAGAGAGCCAGACCTCATCCTGTTTCTCATTATCTACAAGACATGGACAAAGAAAGCAGGGAATGAGGGTGGGGGTGGTGGGGAGGGCAGGATGGGGGTGGATTGAAGGTTGCCACCCAATAGCCATACTTTCAATTTTCTTTAGTAATAGAACACCAGTGCTATTCTTGATGTCAATGTTCTCCGCTCAAATGCTACTTTTGTAGCCCCCATTCCAGTTAGATATGCCAATATAGTTATGTTCTAGCCAATAAAACTACAGGGGAAGTTGTGTGAAACTTTCAAGAAGGCTCTTTAAAGAGAGCTTGATTAGGAGGAACACCACTTCGGTCCTCTGCCATTACTTTCTCTTGCTGCCTGAAGCAGATGGAATTGTTGAAGTTTAGCAGCTATTTTGTACCATGAGGTGACCTTGAGGATGAAAACCAGTATTAGGATGGTGGAGAAAACAAAACAAAACAAAACAAAACAAAACACAACACAACAGAACAAACCTCTTCAGTTACACCAGCACTGAACTTTATGCTCCTGGGCTTGAGAGAAAAATGGAATTCAGCCATCACTGAGACAGTGTTATTTTGAATTTTCTAATATATATAAGGTAACATAATCCTAACAGATACAATGGTTGGTTTAGTCTGAATTGTCATAGAAACAGACATCAGGATAGGATTTGACATGTAAAAGACGTATTGGAGAAAACATCTGTGGTGAGAAAAGGGGAGGCAGCCAAAGGTAGTGAGGAGAGTCTTGCAAAGGAGAGTGGGAAGGAAGGAGGGTGACAGGGAGAGTCTCGGTCTGCAGTGCAGTTCTACAAAGGTTTTGGCCAGGCTGATGGAGGTCCTCACTCCAAAGCTGCCCATCTGAGGAGCTCTGCAATTCTCAGGCCTGGGTCTTGCCTAGTAGCTGTGGCAGGCACAGTCTTGCCATGTGTCCTGGTCTTTGGCTGAGAGCAGTGATCGTGGTGGTGGATTCAGAGCCCAGAAACCAGCGCCATTCGTTAGTCATATTTCTCGCAGCAAGAGAGCATGGTGCATTTGCATGGCCTCCAGAGCAGCCCGGCTTTGTTTGTATCTGTTTGTGCTTAGACTCCTCCTCCTCAAAAATATTCTTAGAGATGGCAGCGGTGGCACACTGGCCAAAAACATTTCAACTAGGACAAGGCCAAAAATGATGACACTGGTGGCCTCTTGTTACTGGCGTCCCTCAGTGGTCAATGTGTCTGTCATGGGCTGAATCCATTTTGAAGGTGAGAGTAAGAAAGCACACTTTTGTGGTTTCTCCCAGTTTGGAAAGTTAAATGGGGGCTGAGAACTCTTAACATAGATTAGGTGACTGCCAGCCAAAGGCTGGCCTGAGAAGCCCGTCTGGATGTGGAGGATGTTGGTCTCCCTCCTGCTACACTGAAGTCTGCCCAATGCCACAACTCAGAGCTACCACTAGCAGCAACACACTGCCAGGAACGTCAGGTCCATAAATGCACTACAAAGGCTATAAATGGAAAATGTGCTTTTCCTATTGACTTGCTTGTATAAATAGCTTAGAGATGTTTTCCAAGTGCAAATCCCTAACACTTTTAAAATTTTATTTCACCCAGTGGGAAGAAAATACTCATTAAAGGATCCACAAACTTCAGCTTCTTGGCAGGAATTTTCAGCTCATTACATGGTAATTAATACTAATCTATATGCTAAAAAATAAAAAAAAACCCATTTTCTTTGTTCTGATTTTTATACTGCTTCTCTGCCAGACAGCCAATAAAGCTAAAACAGAATTCTTTGTTTTTTTTTAAAAAGTCTATAATGCACAGAAAAAAATTTTGTGCCTAGGCTAAAGAAATCTATACATTTTTAGTTTCAGGATAATACAAGTTTATTATTATTTTTAAAATTACTAATATTGCTACCACACATTGCAACAACTCTAGGCCCAACAACTATTTAAAAGAAATGCAAGTAATAGTTAAGAATTTGAAAACTTTTAAAATCCACTTTTTAGATATGGTTTTATCTGGATTAGATTACTTAAAAATGTGACCTCACTAACTGAGATAATATTTCATATTGCATCTGGTATCAGATACGCCAGGATCATTGCAGATTTAAAAGCATGGTCTCTGATGATTATTCCAAACTCTGCTATAGAGAATAAATGAGAGACAAGAAGTCTGTTTCTTAAAAACGAGAAATATAGAGTGTATTTGCTTACACTTCGGAACTCATAATTTTTGGAAAAATTGTTATGACTTATAAGAGAGGACTGAAAAGATATAGCTTTCATTTTTCTAGATTTTTGGAAATAATTCTGATGATGACTATGGTGATGAATATGAAAATGATGAAGAAAGTAAACAAGATATAGGAATAGGAATGGGGATGACAATTTGGAAATGAAATTGACATTAAGGGCTTACTATAAATAAGTTACTGGACGTGGGCATTACATTTGTTGTGAATTTAAATTATATAAATTTCAAATAATATGAATTGCATATTACAGTTTCACTCTATGCAAAAAAATTGAAACTATGCAAACCTTCCCTAGTTAAAAATTCATGAAAATACTGAATATTTACAAAGATGGCAGGCATGGGGAATTGGTAAAATGTGTTTATGCCATTGCCATATTGTTGCCTCATTTTAACCAGAAACACTAATACCTGCTATTCTTTCTTAAGATTGGATTTGCAATTGTGCCAGTTTTGAGTTATGTCAAGTCTTCAGAAGTACATCCCTTTCATGCACTGTGACTACCATCCACTGTGTTTCAGGGATGGCCACTTGAAACATGCAATAATTGTCATTAGGGGGCCCCTTAGTCCAGTGAGGGAGATGAAGAAATATATAGGGTGAGTGGAATAAGGTGAGATGTAAAATGACGAACATGAATAGAATGTTTTCAAAGTACAGAGAAGGGACACATGACACAACTTTGGAGGCAGGTAAGACATTCTAAGGGAACTATTGTCTGAGTTGACTCATGCAGGTAAGTAGAAGTTAGCCCAGGAAATTGTTGGCTGGATGGGTGGACTGTAGGAGGGAAAGGACATTCAGGTAGAAGAAACAACATATGCAAAGACATGGAGATAAGCATTTTGGATAGTCTGGAACACGATGAGCGAGGAGGCTGGGGAGGTAGTTGGCAGCCATATTATTCAAGGATATGCTAAGGAGCATGAACAAAACAGAGGTACTCATACTTGCTTCCTAGACTTTATGAAGCAGAATGATGTGGCCAAATTTGTTTTATAGGAATCATTCTGAAAGCAGTATGGAGGATGACTGGTAGGAGGCAGAAAAAGCCAATGTTAGACATGATGGGGGTCAAAACCAAGGCAGGAGTAGTTGGGAAAGGTGAAAAAGGGTTAGACTGGGTGACCAGTATGCAGAAAATAAATAAGTCTTGGTAACAGATTTGTTTGGGGCTGGGGAAGGAAGAGCTGTGGATAAGAATGGATGTGTGGATATATGGAGACATAAGGATAGAAGAAACAAGACTTATAGACCAGTTGGATATGGGTGCTAAGCTACAAAATAGAGTTTATTATAAATAGTGCATTTTGGGCTTTGATCATGTGTAGTGAACGATTAGCTTAGCAGGTCTGAATTGTTCAAACCCTGCATATTCCAAAAAAAAAAAAACCCCCAACCGGGCCCTGTCCATCTCCTGAAAGATAATCCTTGAGCCTTTGGAATATCCTGTTTTTTAGGAGTGTCTTTATTTACCTAAGGCTTTGGGTTGTGCCAGGTCATCCATGCAAACAATGCAATTTATGGTGGGAGCCTTAGGTCATGCAGTATCAACTTGACCTCTGGAAGGAATGGACACTAAATAACTAATGCTAGCCATGTGGACAGTGAGCCACAACTATGTGACCAAACCCCAATAAAAATCTTGGACCATAAGGCTTGGGGAACCTCCCTGGTCGGTAGTACTTGGTGTGTGCTGACACACATTGTTACTGGGAGGATAAAGCAATATCTGTAAGAATCCACAGGGAGAGGACAATTGGAAGCTTGTGCCTGGTTTCATCTGTTCTCTGCCCCATGTGCCTTTTACCTTTGCCTATTTTAATCAGTATCCTCTCATTACAACAAACTGTAACAGTGGGTATTACAGATTTTATGTGGTCTGCAAGCCTCTCTAGAGAATTACTGAAGCTGACAATGGTTTCAGAGGCCCCCAAGTACAAGTAATCAACTGGGTAAATGGTGGTGCCATCCATGGAGCCAGGGAATATTTGAAGAGAATCCGATTTGGAGGAAAAGATGAGTTCAACTTTGAACATAATGGGTTGAGGTGCTTGGGGAACATCAAGTGGAGATGTCTGGTAAGAAGTATTTATAACATGGAATGGAAGAGAAAGGACTAAGCCAGAACCATGACTCTGGGAACTGTAACTATGGAGATGTTATTCAAATTTGTGTGTATAGATGAGATTGCCCTGAGAATAAGAAGAGAAGAAAGTTAAAGAGAGAATCATGGGGAGCCTCAATCTTTTTTCTTCTTTTTCTTTCTTTCTTTTTTTTTTTTTTTTTTTGGTGGCAGGGTCTCACTCTGTCACCCAGGCTGGAGTGCAGTGGCACTATCATGGCTCAGTGAAGCCACAACCTCATGGGCTCAAGTCGTCCTCCCACCATAGCCTCTCAAGTAGCTGGAACCACAGGTGTGCCATCACATCTAGCTAATTTTAAAATATTTTGTAGTGATGAGGTCTCCTATGTTGCCCAGGCTGATCTGGAACTCCCAGGCTCAAGCAATACCCCTACTTCAGTCTCCCAGACTGCTGGGATTATAAGCATGAGTCACCACCCCAGGCCAGACCCCCAATCTTTAAGGCAAAGAAAACTTTCTTAAAACCAGGATGAAATAAAGAAATAAGTGGTATCTCAAACACCAAGGGAGAAAGAACTATGTCTAATAACATCAAAAAGATCAAGTAATACTAGAAATGAAGAGTATTACCTGAATTTTTAAATGGTGGCATTGGCCTGCCCTCCCCATTATATAGATGAAGAAACAGAGACTCAAAGAGTTATGATAACTCGACAGAAGTCACCAAGAAAGTAGCAGACGGTAGACAGC
This sequence comes from Macaca nemestrina, assembly GCF_043159975.1. Lineage (NCBI taxonomy): Eukaryota > Metazoa > Chordata > Mammalia > Primates > Cercopithecidae > Macaca > Macaca nemestrina. Next base: position 76,025,523 of record NC_092132.1, read on the forward strand.
CCATGCTGTTCCCACAAAATCCTCCAACTGGGCAGTCTCAGTCATTATTTCAGAGGCCATCCTGGACTTCCTCTGTGCACAAAGCCTTCCCTAACCTTGCCAGCTCACTCTGCTCTCTCCCTTTAGCACTCACACTGCTGCACATGTACTTTATAAAGAGTCACGCTATCACTCCACTTGATCTTAGCCAAAAGGCCAAGAAGTGATCACTCTCTCTCTCAGTGAGAGTTTAGGCAGGGAATTACATTTCAAAGCATAGCTATGCAAGGCTATGCATTACAACATACGTTCTGACTCCCTATTTTTGTGATGTTGCTTCAGATATAAAAAACTAAATGTCACCCCAGGGTTGTATATACTGTAAGAACAAAAGAATCAGTCTATAGCGGTTTTATTATGAATCCAATTTGTAGATTACTGTAACTTTAAAAGCATCTTCTTCCGGTAATAGGGGGAAATGATATAGCGAGACAGCAAAACTGGTGAGGAGTGAACAGAGTGAAAACTCCACCTCTTTCCTCTGGGGAAGGTAATGAAGGGTTGGGGATGGTAAAGTATTTACAAGAGTTTAATTTAACACGAGGAAAGTTGTTAGGATGATCCAGGTGAAACACTGGACAAAATAAGACATTAAAATAAAAAAAAAGGGGGTGAAATTATAAATGTTGACTGTGAGACAAGTGGGGAAATTGGTTCCTGGGAATAAGGGCCGGGCATGGTGGCTCACACCTATAATCCCAACACTTTGGGAGGCCGAGGCGGGTGGATCACCTGACGTCAGGAGTTCGAGACCAGCCTGGCCAACATGGTGAAACCCCATCTCTACTAAAAATATTTAAAAAATTATCTGGGCGTGGTTGTGGGCACCTGTAATCCCAGCTACTCGGGAGCCTGAGGCAGAAGAATTGCTTGAACCCAGGAGATAGAGGTTGCAGTGAGCCAACACAGTGCCACTGCACTCCAGCCTGGGCAACAGAATGAGTCTGTCTCAAAAAAAAAAAAAAAAAAAGAAAGAAGTTATTTTTCTTGGCTAACCTTATTTGTCGCTGGGTACTTTGAGTGATGGCAGACTGAGCTGGTGAAGCCCCTCACATTAAAATTGAGGGCGTCTGCTCAGAAGTGGTTGTCAAGATATTTCATGCTCTTGCTGACATATATTTTCTTATTTCAGGCTGAGTTTTAAAGTTCTGAACATATGCAAAGAAAATGGGAAGTTTAAATTTCAGTATGTTACCTGCAGATTAAACGTGTTTTGTGTCTTCTGTTTCAATGACCACTGTGGTTGAGGTGCTACGAGTGCCTACAATATGATGAGTGCCTACAATATGATGAGTGCCTGCAATATGATGGTGGCTGTGGAGTTTGTGAGTGAAACATCATTGTTCAATTAAACAGCTCTTTTCAGAAGTTTGGGGAGAGAATAAAGAACCATTTTCTAAAGCTAGTCACCTGGCTTCAGTGAAATCATTATTGATAGTTTTGAATATGAGAAGTTGACACTTAATACCTACTGGTCCATTCAAGGTGTATTCTTTCCTCAAAAGATATTTATAAGTGACTTGATGCAAAACTGAGGCAATGAGAATGCATTAAAATAGTTCCAAAAGTCCTGTGCAATTTCTCATGCAACTACTTTAGCAACTTACAACCGAATTACCAATGATATATTTAGACTTTCCAAAAATGGGAGCTTCTACCACTGAAAATGATTTATTGGTAGAAATTGTACCATTACCAATTATTTTGTGATTTTTAGGAGATAATTAGGGTTGAAGTTTCCCAGCAGATGTTAAAATCATTAATTTATGAGGAAATTCTTCTCTGGGGAAATTTCAGTTGATGTATGCAAAATTCGTTTCAAGTTTGTGGAGAATTTCTAAAGAAAATTTCTTTTGGAAGTTCATTGCTAAAAATTTTGCTAAAAATTAAGTGGAATATGATATAACTCAATAGAAAAATAAATATTTAAATATAATGGTTTTTCTTCAAGGTCTTTTTGCATAGTAGTGAAGTTGTCAACCCAAAAAAACCTTTCTGAGCAAAAATTTTTACAGCAAATCATAAACTGATAGAGTTATTTATTCTAACCATCTCACTTTACAGATGAGGAAACTGAGGTTATTAAAATGCCATGAGATTTGTCCAGGGTTGTTGGAGAAAAGTACACCTGGATAACTAGAGGTCTCAACTTCCAGACCAGAGATCTTTGGTTAATTAACTTAAGCGTCTAGTTTCCTTAGAAGCTGAGATTCCTTCCCAACATGCAAATTTCTCTTTTTCCATTATCATAGAGAAACTACTTTCCTGAGATTGGCTAAATGATTTAACTCCTTGAACTGCCTGGAAAACATAGTGTAAATTTTGATGTTTGAACATTTACCTGATTTCCCAGCAAATGGGGAAAAATGACCTAGGGTTATGCTTTAATCCTCTATAGTTGCAGGAATAAAGTTTACTCCACAATCTAGGGTTAAAGAAATGCCATCTTACCTTTAAACATGGGGTAGTAAGAAATTATGTATCAGTCGTTTCTGGAATAATCTTCCCACTGATCAGGGTCAAATAAAGGTTTCAGCGATCTTACCTAATGCAGAACATCCAGGAATGCTCTCTCTGATTTACCCCTTTTCCCCATATCTTGGTCTTTGTAAAAAGCAGTATATTGGGGTGGGCTTGGAGAGGAAGCACCCTGGAGTCAGAATGCTTTGGTTGTAAATTCTAGCTTCATTCCTTGATAGCTGTTGTAGTGAGTTGAATGAATGGTGGTACCCCCCACAAAATGTGTCCGTGTCCATGTCCTAATAGTCCAGCCCTGTGAATGTGACTTTATTTGGAAGGAAAGGTATTTGCAGAAGTCATGTAGGTTAAGACTCTTAATCATCCTGGCCCTAAATGGAATGACAAATGTCCTTAGAAGAAGGAGAGAAGACACAGACAGAGCAGGAGACCATGAGAAGATGGAGGCGGAGATAGGAATGACACAGTCACAAGCCAAGGAACCCCAGGAGCCACCCAAAATTGGGAGAGGCAGAGGAGGATTCTTCGATAGTGCCTCTGGGGGGATTGTGACCCTGCCAACACAGTGATTTTGTACTTCTGTTCCCCAGAACTGTGAGAGAATAAATTTTTGTTGTTTTAAGCCTCCAAGTTTGTGGTAATTTGTTACAGCAACCACAGAAAACCAATACAGTGGAGTGACCATGGGCGAGTCAGTTCTCTGTCAGTTTCCTCCTGTTTATAATGAGGATGGTGATATTAGTGCTTACCTGGTAGTGTTGTTATAAGGATAAATAAGTCAATACAGTGCTTAGAATGACACTGCAACATAGTAAGAGCCCAATACACATTAGGCCTTGTGTTATGAGTCCATGCTGATACTACTGATAAGGCTACATGGACTTTTAAGGGCCTGCTTCTCTGCTTCTGTTATGCAAAACATGGGGAAAGTATGGCTTGTGGACTCCAGGGCCCTATTACCTTGCACCCAACTTTCCTAGGTGCTCCCTGCAGTCCTCCCCATTTGAGTAGGTGGGTCTTCCCTGGCAGTGAGAGAAAGCAAGCAACAGGTCGTAACTACACAATTGACATCCTATTTCCTTTTCTACTATAAAGATATAATGCTCATCTTTCTTTTCAGGGAGAAAAAGATGTTAATGTCTCAGTTTTTTTGAACTTACCACGTTATACATTTTAAACTAAGAAATTAACTAGTTTCTTCTAAAACTTTGTGATGTTTTTACCTATGATAGAAAAGAGTGATTTCTTTCTAATTTGTGTTGCTAATCTGGATGGTTTATCTAAACTGTGGCTTGATTGAGGACAGAGGCTGTATCATGCATCCTTTGACCCCATGGTGCCTTGCTCTGTGCCTTACATCTGGTAGGTGTAGTCAATATGCAATTATGTGATTGGCTATGGAGCAACTGAATTGCAATGCTTCTGAGCTGAGACACATAAAAAGTTTTAGAGCATTAAAAATGAGAGACTGGTTTTTCTCTGAAACCCAAGGCAGAAAGTCCCCTATCACTAAAAAGAAAGTTTTAAAAATTTCCTATTTTGACCACATAGCCATCATCAATCCTTCAAGACACTGATTTTACCCATTCACATATTGTTCCTTCTTCTTCAATGCTCTCCTCCTCCTTGTAGACATCTCCTTGTAAACCTAGAAAATCCCCACTCAGTCTTCACTTCCCAAGTGGAACAGCAATGCTCAAGGAAGTCTTCTTCTTTTTTCTTTAGATACAGGGTCGTGCTCTATAGCCTGGGCTGCAGTGCAGTGATACAATCATAGCTTACTGTACTCTTGAATTCCTGGATTCAAGGGATCCTGTTGCGTCAGCCTCCAAAATAGCTAGGATTACAGGTACGTGTGACCATAAAAATTTTTTAAAAACTAAATTAAAAAAAAGATTTCTAGATACAGGGTGTCATTATGTTTCCCATGCTGTTCCTCAATTCCTGGGCTCAAGCAGTTCTCCCACCTCAGCATCCCATGTAGAATGAAGATTTTTTGGATGCTCCTAATATTGACTCTTGTTCCTACCACTATCATGACATGTGTCACATAAAACTGTAATTATTTACTTGCATTTATTTATTTTAAAAAATGTTTTAAATTATACTTTAAGTTATGGGATACATGTGCAGAATGTGCAGGTTTGTTACATAGGTATACACGTGCCATGGTGGTTTGCTGCACCCATCAATCCATCATCTACATTAGATATTTCTCCTAATGTTATCCCTCCCCTAGCCCTGCACCCCCGACAGGCCCAGTGTGTGATGCTCCCCTCCCTGTGTCCATGTGTTCTCATTGTTCAACCTCCACTTACGAGTGGGAATATGGAGTGTTTGGTTTTCTGTTCCTGGGTTAGTTTGCTGAGAATGATGGTTTCCAGCTTCATCCATGTCTCAGCAAAGGACATGAACTCATCCTTCTTTGTGACTGCATAGTAATTCATGGTGTATATGTGCCTCACTTTCTTTATCCAGTCTATCATTGATGGGCATTTGGGTTGGTTCCAAGACTTTGCTATTGTGAGCAGTGCTGCAATAAACATACATGTACATGTGTCTTTATGGTAGAATGATTTATAATCCTTTGGGTATATACCCAGTAAGGGGATTGCTGGGTCAAATGGTATTTCTGGTTCTAGATCCTTGAGGAATCGCCATACTGTCTTCCACAATGGTTGAACTAATTTACACTCCCACCAACAGTGTAAAAGCATTCCTATTTCTTCACATCCTCTCTAGCATCTGTTGTTTCCCCACTTTTTAATGATTGCCATTCTAACTAACCTGAGATGGTATCTCATTGTGGTTTTGATTTGCATTTCTCTAAAGACCAGTGATGATGAACTTTTTTTCATATGTTTGTTGGCTACATAAATGTCTTCTTTGAGAAGTGTCTGTTCATATCCTTCGCCCACTTTTTGATGGGATTGTTTGTTTTTTTTTCTTGTAAATTTGTTTAAGTTCCTTGTAGATTCTGGATATTAGCACGTTGTCAGATAGACAGATTGCAAAAATTTTCTCCTATTCTGTAGGTTGCCTGTTCACCTTGATGATAGTTTCTTTTGCTGTGCAGAAGCTCTTTAGTTTAATTAGATCCCATTTGTCAATTTTGGCTTTTGTTGCCATTGCTTTTGGTGTTTTAGCCATGAAGTCTTTGCCCATGCCTATGTCCTGAATGGTATTGCTTAGGTTTCCTTCTAGGGTTTTTATGGTTTTAGGTCTTATGTTTAAGTCTTTAATGATATGTAACAAACCTGCACATTGTGCACATGTACCCTAGAACTTAAAGTACAATAAAATAAAAAAGAAAAAAAGAAAAAAAAAAAGAAAATTCTTTCCCCATTGCTTGTTTTCATCAGGTTTGTCAAAAATCAGATGGTTGTAGATGTGTGGCATTATTTCTGAGACCTCTGTTCTGCTCCATTGGTCTATATATCTGTTTTGGTACCAGTACCATGCTGTTTTGGTTACTGTAGACTTGTAGTATAGTTTGAAGTCAGGTAGCTACTGTGATACCTCCAGGTTTGTTCTTTTTGCTTAGGATTGTCTTGGCTATACGACTCTTTTTTAGTTCCTTATGAAATTTTAAGTAATTTTTTCTAATTCTGTGAAGAAAGTCAATGGTAGCTTGATGGGGATAGTATTAAATCTATAAATTACTTTGGGCAGTATGGCCATTTTCATGATATTGATTCTTCCTATCCATGAGCATGGAATGCTTTTCTATTTGTTTGTGTCCTCTCTTATTTCCTTGAGCAGTGGTTTGTAGTTCTCCTTGAAGAGGTCCTTCACATCCCTTGTAAGTTGTATTCCTAGGTACTTTATTCTCTTTGTAGCGATTGTGAATGGGAATTCATTCATGATTTGGCTCTTTGTTGGTCTGTTATTGGTGCATAGGAATGCTTGTGATTTTTGCATATTGATTTTGTATCCTGAGACTTTGCTGAAGTTGCTTATCAGCTTAAGGAGATTTTTGGGCTTAGATGATGGGGTTTTCTAAATATACAATTATGTCATCTGCAAACAGATACTATTTGACTTCCTCTCTTCCTATTTCAACACCCTTTATTTCTTTCTCTTGCCTGATTGCCCTGGCTAGAACTTCCAATACTATGTTGAATAGGAGTGGTGGGAGAGGGCATCCTTATCTTGTGCCAGTTTTCAAAGGGAATGCTTCCAGCTTTTGCCAGTTAGTTTGATATTGGCTGTGGGTTTGTGATAAATAGCTCTTATTATTTTGAGATACATTCCTTCAATATCTAGTTCACTGAGAGTTTTTAGAATGAAGGATGTTGAATTTTATCAAAGGCCTTTTCTGCACCTTTTGAGATAATCATGTGGTTTTTGTCACTGGTTCTGTTTATGTGATGGATTACATTTATTGATTTGTATATGTTGAACCAGCCTTGCATCCCAGATATGAAGCTGACTTGATCTTGGTGGATAAGCTTTGTGATGTGCTGCTGAATTCAGTTTGCCAATATTTTATTGAGGACTTTCACATTGATGTTCATCAGGGATATTGGCCTGAAATTTTCTTGTTTTTGTTGTATCTCTGCCAGGTTTTGGTATCAGGATGATGCTGGCATCATAAAAGGAGTTAGGGAGGAGTCCCTCTTTTTCTATTGTTTGGAATAGTTTCAGAAGGAAGGGTACCAGCTCCTCTTTGTACTTTTGGTAGAATTCGGCTGTGAATCCATCTGGTCCTGGGCTTTTTTTGGTTGGTAGTCTATTAATTACTGCCTCAATTTCAGAACTTGTTATTGGTCTATTCAGGGATTTGACTTCTTCCTAGTCTTGGGAGGGTGCATGTGTCCAGGAATTTATCCATTTCTTCTAGATTTTCTAGTTTATTTGCATAGAGATGTTTGTAGTATTCTCCGATGATAGTTTGTATTTCTGTGGGATCAGTGGTGATATCTCCTTTATCATTTTTTCTTGTGTCTATTTTTTTCTTCTCTCTTTTCTCTTTTATTAGTCTGGCTAGTGGTCTATTTTGTTAATCTTCTAAAAAATCAGCTCCTGGATTCATTGCTTTTTTGAAGGGTTTTTCGTGTCTCTATCTCCTTCAGTTCTGCTTTGATCTTCATTATTTCTTGTCTTCTGCTAGCTTTTGAATTTGTTTGCTCTTGCTTCTCTAGTTCTTTTAATTGTGATGTTAGGGTGTTGATTTTAGATCTTTTCTGCTGCTTTCTCCTGTGGGCATTTAGTGCTATAAATTTCCCTCTAAACACTGCTTTAGTTGTGTCCTAGAGATTCTGGTAGGTTGTGTCTTTGTTCTTATTGGTTTCAGAAAACTTATTTATTTCTGCCTTCATTTCATCATTTATCCAGTAGTCATTCAGGAGCAGGTTGTTCAGTTTCCATGTAGTTGTGTGGTTTTGAGTGAGTTTCTTAATCCTGAGTTCTAATTTGATTGCACTGTGGTCTGGGAGACAGTTTGTTATGATTTCGGTTCTTTTGCATTTGTTGAGGAGTGTTTTACTTTCAATTATGCGGTCAATTTTAGAATAAGTGTGATGTGGTGCTGAGAAGAATGTATATTCTGTTGATTTGGGGTGGAGAGTTCTGGAGACATCTATTAGGTCCACTTGGTCCAGAGCTGAGTCCAAGTCCTGAATATCCTTATTAATTTTCTGTCTTGTTGATCTGTCTGATATTGACAGTGGCGGGTTAAAGTCTCCCACTGTTATTGTGTGGGAGTCTAAGTCTCTTTGCAGATCTCTAAGAACTTGCTTAATGAATCTGGGTGCTCCTGTATTGGGTGCCTATATATTTAAGATAGTTAGCTCTTCTTGTTGTATTGATCCCTTTACCATTAAGTAATGCCCTTCTTTGTCTTTTTTGATCTTTGTTGATTTAAGGTCTGTTTTACCAGAGCTGAGGATTGCAACCCCTGCTTTTTTTTTTTTTTTTTTTTTTTTTTTGCTTTCCATTAACTTGGTAAATACTCCTCCACCCCTTTGTTTTGAGTCTATTTGTTTCTTTGCATGTGAGATGAGTCTCCTCAATAAAGCACACTGGTGGTTCTTGACTCTTCATCCAATTTGCCAGTCTCTGTCTTTTAATTGGGACATTTAGCTCATTCACATTTAAGGTTAATATCATTATGTGTGAATTTGATCCTGTTATTATGATGCTGGCTGGTTATTTTGCATGTTAGTTGATGCAGTTTCTTCACAGTGTCAATGGTCTTTACAATTTGGCATGTTTTTGCAATGGCTGGTACCAGTTGCTCCTTTCCATGTTTAGTGCTTCCTTCAGGAGCTCTTGTAAGGCAGGCCTGGTGGTGGCAAAGTCTCTCATCGTTTGCTTGTCTATAAAAGATTTTATTTCTCCTTCACTTACGAAGCATAGTTTGGCTGGATATGAAATTCTGGGTTGAAAATTCTTTTCTTTAAGAATGTTGAATATTGGCCCCCACTCTCTTCTGGCTTGTAGGGTTTCTGTCAAGAGATCCACTGTTAGTCTGATGGGCTTCCCGTTATGGGTAACCTGACTTTTCTCTCTGGCTGCCCTTAACATTTTTTCCTTCATTTCAACCTTGGTGAATCTGACAATTATGTGTCTTGGGATCGCTCTTCTTGAGGAGTATCTTTGTGGTGTTCTCTGTATTTCCTGAATTTGAATATTGCCCTCTCTTGCTAGTTTGGGGAAGTTCTCCTGGACAATATCCTGCAGAGTGTTTTCCAACTTGGTTCCATTCTCCCCGTCACTTTCAGGTGCACCAATCACATGTAGGTTTGATCTTTTCACATAGTCCCATATTTCTTGGAGGCTTTGTTTGTTCCTTTATATTCTTTTTTCTCTAATGTTTTCTTCACACTTTATTTCATTAAGTTGATCTTCAATCTCTGATGTCCTTTCTTCCACTTGATTGATTCGGCTGTTGATACTTGTGTGTGCTTCACGAAGTTCTTGTGCTATATTTTTCAGCTCCATCAGGTCATTTATATTCTTTTCTAAACTGGTTATTCTAGTTAGAAATTCCTCTAGCCTTTTTTCAAGTTTCTTAGCTTCCTTGCATTGGGTTAGAACATGCTCCTGTAGTTTGAAGGAGTTTGTTATTACCCACCTTCTGAAGCCTACTTCTGTCAATTCGTCAAACTCATTCTTCGTCCAGTTTTGTCCCTTTGCTGGTGTGGAGGTGTGATCTTTTGGAGAAGAGGCATTCTGGTTTTTGGAATTTTCAGGCTTTTTGCACTGGTTTTACCTCATCTTCATGGATTTATCCACCTTTGGTCTTTGATGTTGGTGACCTTCGGATGGGGTTTTTGTGTGGATGTCTTTTTTGTTGATGTTGATGCTATTCCTTTTTGTTTGTTTTCCTTCTAACAGGCCTCTCTGCTGCAGGTTTGCTGGAGTTTGCTGGTGGTCCACTCCAGACCCTGTTGGCCTAGGTATCACCAGCAGAGGCTGCAGAACAGCAAGTATTGATGCCTGTTCCTTCCTCTGGAAGCTTTGTCCCACAGGGGCACCCACCAGATGCCAGCTGGAGCTATCCTGTATGAGGTGTCTGTCAACCCCTGCTGGAAGGTGTTTCCCAGTCAGGAGGCACGGGGGCCAGGGACCTACTTGAGGAGGCAGTTTGTCCCTTAGCAGAGCTCGAGTGCTGTGCTGGAAGATCTGCTGCTTTCTTCAGTGCTGGCAGGCAGGAACGTTTAAGTCTGCTGAAGCTGTGCGTATAGCTACCCCTTGCCCCTTGTGCTCTGTTCCAGCAAGATGGGAGTTTTATCTATAAGCCCTTGACTGGGGCTGCTGCCTTTCTTTCAGAGATGCCCTGCCCAGAGAGGAGGAATCTAGATAGGCAGTCTGGCTAAAATGTGCTGAGCTGCAATGTGCTCTACCCTATTTGAACTTCTTGGTGGCTTTGTTTACACTCTGTGGGAAAACCGCTTACTCAAGCCTCAGTAATGGTGGACACCCCTCGCCCCACCAAGCTTGAGTATCCCAGGTCAACTTCAGACTGCTGTGCTGGCAGCGAGAATTTCAAGCCAGTGGATTTTAGCTTGCTGGGCTCCATGGAAATTGGATCCACTAAGCTAGATCACTTGATTCCATGGCTTCAGCCCCCTTTCCAGGGATGTGAACAGTTCTGTCTTGCTGCTGTTCCAGGCACCACTGGGTATGAAAAACTCCTGCAGCTAGCTCAGTGTCTGCCCAAACAGACACCCCATTTTCTACCTGAAACCCAAGGCCCTGGTGGTGTAGGCACCTGAAGGAATCTCCTGGTCTGCAGGTTGCGAAGGCCATGGGAAAAGAGTAGTATCTGGGCTGAAATGCACCATTCCTAACAGCACAGCCCCTCATGGCTTCCCTTGGCTAGGGGAGGGAGTTCCCCAACTCGTTGCACTTCCCAGGTGAGGCAATGCCTCACCCTGCTTCTGCTCATCCTTGGAGGGCTGCACCCACTGTCTAACCAGTCCCGATGAGATGAGCTGAGTACCTCAGCTGGAAATGCAGAAATCACCTGCTGTCTGCATTGATCTTGCTGGGAGCTGCAGACTGGAGCTGTTCCTATTTGGCCATCTTGCCAGCTACCCCCTCTACTTGCATTCCTTTCTCTAGGTTGTGAGGGTTCTTTACCAATTTAATCTCAGTACTACTAAGGTAGACCATGGTACCTGGGTGGAATGCTTGCTCAACAAGTGTTTGTAGATTGATAATTTAATGGACTAAACCAATAAATGCATAGATGTCAGTTCCTTTGGTACAGTGCTCACATGGGGTTCGTAATGCCTACTAATTGATCATTTTCACTAACTAGTCAATAGCTGTATGATAGTTTAGATTAGAGTTGGGAGGATGTCTTAATGCCTTAACTCTTAGTTTGGTTGAATTTTCTTTTGGTGAAATTGATCTGCTTCTTAACAATGATCACATTACCAATTGGCCATCTTCTTGCACCTTTTCAGTTATCCTTTATCGTAATGGGATCCTCTCGTTGTGCTAATTCACTTTGCTGGCTGCTTACTTTCTATATCCCTGTTCAAGCACCTTCAATTGCCTCCTTATAATTTGTGGAATTCTATCTATCTCCTTTTCCTTGGACAGAGTACAAGAATAGAAGTAGTAGACCCTCTAAGGAGCCAAAGAGAATTAATGGTGCTTTGGAATAGGGTAGCAGCAGAGGAAAGGAAGAGAAGTGGAAGTATTTGGTATGTATTTTAGAGGTAGAGCCAACAGATCTTGTTGAAGGATTATCTACGGGAGGTGAGAGAAAGAGAACAATTATGGGAAATTCCTAGGTTTTTGTCTGGGCAACTGGGAGAAAGGTGATACTATTTAATGGGATAGGAAAGTCCAAGCACTTTTGTTTTTATTTTGTGTGTTTGTGAGTGTGTGTGTGCATATAAACACACGTGTGGGGTGAAATTGATAATCAAAAGTTCTGTTTTCGACAAGTTAACTTTGAGATAGGTGATAAATTAGAGATTAGAGTTGTCAGCTTGGTAACTGAACACAACAGTTTGAGCTCAAGTAAGATACCAGAGGTGGGATATTGAATTTGGGATTCACTGGGTTTCACATACAAGATATTAGAAGGCCTGGGAGTGCTTGTGATCACTTGGGGAGAGAGTATAGAGGCGAGATGGCACCCTTGGCCAAGGCTTAGATAAGTTTCAACACAGTCAACATCTATTATTAGTTAATTCCAATACCTTTCTTTTGATATTAACAATCACTTAAGAAAGCCTGAAACTTGTCTTTTATAGGATTCGCAGTCTCAGAGAGTTCAAAAGAATCACACATTCCATATAATTTAGTGCTGCTTATTTTGCCAAAAAAAATTTCCGTTAAGGTGTGCAGTTATTCCTTGCCATTGCTTTATGAGAAGCCTTAACTTCTTAAGAGACCTGTAATTTTCCTTTTAATTTCTGATGTGAAGAGTCTGTCGATAGATCTTAATCTGTTAATTACTGAAGCTTTATACTGGTTTCAACTTGCTAAAAAACATTTAAATTTGATACCATTAGGGGAAATGCTTTGTATGTTTTTATACTTCTCTGTTCTCAAAGCGTTTTATAAATGGCAGTTAACATTTCTTATCCAAGGAACAGCACAGATTTTATTAAATGGGGTGCAATTTGGATTTCCAATCCACTACTGGCCTCTCTCCCACAGCCGACATGGCATGGCCTGGCAAACTCCAATCTTCCCAACTTCACACTGTCTGCTTCTTGAGACATGAAAATGCAGTTTATAAAAACTGCAAAATCCTGCAATGCTTTTAGGCACATTTATTTGACAGAGACCCTCTGAGGAAAGCATATACATACACAAAACAAAAACAACACATGTACAATATGTTAAGTATTCTCTGTTACTTATGCTTATTTTTTTCCTATGACCATGTAATAAGTCCATTTATTACATCTATACAAATGGGCATAAACACTTCCTCAGTCAATCTCCTTGACAGTTGTGCCTACTTTAAAATTCTATTCTATTCTCACTGACACCAGAAATGCATAGGAGAAAAAAAGAACTGGATCTAACTCTAAGTTCTACCCTCAGCTAATACAAGAGATATTTAATGCTTAGCCATGTCTTCTTACCAGTAACAAAGGCCTGGCTGGGGTTTTGCCAGTGCTATTCACTCTCACTATAAATCTTCTAATGCTGCTATAATGCTTTATTTTTCAGGTTTCCTCCTGATCTTCTTCTTACTGTGATTTAACAGAAAAATCCACACGTTGCCAAATGATCCCATACAATTACAGGATTTATGAGGTGCTAAAACAGCCCTTGGGCAAGGCCATCAAAGGAAAGGAGTTATTTAGTTATTCTGCAGTTTGTGAGTCTACAGAAGGAAATGGTCAAAATGGCAACTGTTCATTACCAAATCTAAAGAATGTAAGCAGTCACCCAGGACAATCTGCTGGGTAGGAGGAAACATATAAGACTATTCACAACTGTGAGGTGTGGTTTGGGGTTTTCTCTCAGTGGATGGACTTTCTAAGACATTTGGCCTATTCAATCTAGGACACCCTTGTTCTGTAGATGAAGAACTGGTCCTTCATTCTGTCTCCAATTCTCTACTTGGAAGATGTGAATGAAATGCAGATGTTTAGAAATATAAGAATCTCATTTCGTTGTGTGTACTTAGTCTGGGAAAAAAGCCAGTGGAATCACTAATTTTGCTTTTTATTTGTTTCATTTACTGAGATGTTTTTAAGAATAGAAAAAATGATCAAAGAAGACTTTTGATATATATTGAACAAAAATTTCTGTTTTTCAAAGTGGAATGGAAAATTGTGCTATTCTTGACCAAATGTAGAGCTGTCTGATTACGTTGATCAGAATCCACGGTGATCAGAAATCGTTCTGCTTTAAAAATATTTTTCCATCGACATATAAATAATCTGAGTAATTTGGTCTGACTTTTATAGAGTTGGGTAAACTAGGGCTGTCAATTTTTTCACATTTCTCCTAGATTCACCACAATCATGAAGAATTGCATCATTAAAGCCAAGCACAGTGCTAATTACACTTAAACGTATGTTCTAGTCTTGTGGATGTAGGCTTGGTTCACTGTTCTTTCAGTGGATAAGCTGGGTCTGCAGGTTAGTTCTTTGTTCATCATTATAACCTTAAAACTCATTACAATGCTTTCATTACATGCAATCTTAAAGACAACTGATACTTACTGCAAGACTGGTGTGATCACAACATAGGTCAATATTTACAATGGTCTCTGAAGTTTGTGGCATTATTCTGGTTTACTCTGCTAGTTCTTTTCCCATCATTATTTTATGCCAAGAGGCACCACAGAGGGGTGGATGATCAGGCACACCTAGCCATCCACAGTGAATATCCAGGAAGAGGACATTTGGAAGGGGGCTAAGGCAACACAATACACTCAAGCAGTATATCACAAAATAATATTTATGAGATAATATGTTTTGAAGGGACAACAAAAATATTTGTATAATATTATACAATAATAATATCCTAATCTTTTTAAAAATGTCATGTTTTTAGACTGACAAATAATAATTGATCACATTCATGGGTATATGGTGATGTTTCCATATGTATAATGTATAGTGCTATTGCATCAAGGTAATTGGCATATTCATCATCTAAAACATTTATCATTTCTTTGTGTTGGATAAACCAATATTCTCCTTCCGGCTATTTGAAACTACATAATATACTATTGTTAACCATAGTCACCCTACAGTAGTAACCAGTCTTTTTCTTTTTCGGGAGATTTTATTCAAACCAGTGCAAAAGGAGATATGCCTAGCTTTCTCATTAAAAATCTGTAGAGAAAGTTATTTAAAATCTTCACCTGTGAAAGCATTCCAATGTCTCCAATGAATAGAGTACAAAAGCCCAACGTTTAATGTCCCATCCAAAGGAAATATCGTGTCCAAGAGGCACACCTTACACATGTCTTCCTAGCCTTTGTGATGGCTAGTGATGGGGGGGTGCCTGGATCAAAATGCAAAAAGTCCAGGTGCTAGCTTGTGTTTGTTCCCAAGATCATTAGTGTCTGCAAAAGCCTGCGAGACTGCAGGAAGGGGATAGCTTTTCATGTAATATCTATTATTTAAAAAAATGTCTTTCTTCATGCCAGTTCTCAAGCCTAAAATTGAGAGGCCTTTCCAAGGTTTTTAGGTGGTTGTTAGAAAAATCGCTGAAACATGTTCTTTTGTTTTGCATTTAAGTCCGTTAAAAAAAAAGAAAAAAAAAATGACATCAGTTCCAACTTTAAGTGAGCAGTTGAAGAAATTACTTGAGCATGTAGTGATAATAATGGCTCTCATTTATTAAATATTGTGCTACGTGTTTTACCCCTCAGCAGGACTCTAAGAGTTAGTTGTTTACTCTATTTTACAGACATGAAAACTGAGGTTCAGAGAAGTCAAATAAATCAACCAGGCTCACCTGGTTGGGAAACAGCAGAGCCTAATTTTGATAGCACAGCCTGCATTCTTATGTTCTCATCTCCAGGCCCATATGGCTTCTAGCACTTGGTGAAGAAGCCCCTTGAAATTTCCACCTAGTACCTGGTTTCTCTAGGATATTCTATCTGACCCTAATTTAAAATGCAATCAAAATTCAATAAAGGGGTGGGCGCCGTGGCTCACGCCTGTAATCCCAGCACTTTGGCAGGTAGAGGCAGGCGGATCACGTGGTCAGGAGATCGAGACTAACAGGGTGAAACCCCGTCTCTACTGAAAATACAAAAAACCCCCACAAAAATTAGCCGGGTGTGGTGGCGGTTGCCTGTAGTTCCAGCTACTCTGGAGACTGAGGCAGGAGAATGGCGCCAATCCAGGAGGCGGAGCTTGCAGTGAGCCCAGATCGCGCCACTGCACTCAGCCTGGGGGACAGAGTGAGACCCCGTCTCAAAAAAACAAAACAAAACAAAACAAAGAAAACAAAACAAAAACAAACAAAAAAACCCCAAAAGAACAAAAAAATTACATCAGAACAACAATATATCTTGATAAATCTAGGTAGACAAAATGGGATTTTCAGATACAAAACTCTTTAGCTAGGTTTTTGTTTAATTTTCTGTATGTTTGTCTTAATTCATTATTCAATTTGCTGTATAATATTTAGGCATTGTGAAAGCACTGTCTGCTTTCCTTAAGGGGGTGTTGTGGTTAGCTGTGAATTCATAACTTAAGCAACTAATTGATGTTGGCTCTCTGTGGCTCCATGACACTTTAGATATTTTTAGATGAATAACGTTGCAATCTAATGGCTTTTAAAAATCAATAAACAATACATCAGAATATATATAATAATATATAATACAACTATATATGCTTTTTCCTTTCTCTCTTTTTTTTTTTGTAATGACTCTTGGAAATTCCTGTTGAATGTCAATATTTTCAGAGATGCTTCCAGCTTCCTTTTGGGTCCCTTGGAGAATGCACAAGTTGGCCATTATCTCAGCAGCTCTCTCTCCAAAGATGGTAAAGAGTTTCAGATGAAAGAAGTCCGGACTGCTTCTCTCTGCCAAAGAAAACAAATCCAATATCTCTCTTATGGGTTTGTTTTGCCAAACTCCAAAAGGAAGAGTGTATTAAAATGGGTCTTCTGCATTAAGTCTTTAAACACCACTAGAATTAAGGTAATCATAAGCTTCTCCACTCTTTTGGGTCTCATAATTTTTTCGGGTGATACGTGAAAAGATGTCAGAAGACTCCTCGTGGCCACCTCAGATTCACAGGCACCTGCAGACATGGATCCCTCTCCTTTCCCCCTGCTCCATCATTTTTCACTCTCAGGCACTTCCATCTTTTAAGAGTTTAAAACAGATTTTGCACTGCAACTCTAAAGTCAAACAGTTTCAATAGGATTCTGACAAATGTTTGAGATTTATCATGGATAAATTTTTACCCACTTTGGATTATTAATGTTTTAGTTTTTTATTGTAGTTTCTGCAAGCCAATGAAATTTTTATGAAAACATATAAGTTAAAAGAAAAATTTGAGTTTTTAAAATCCGTTTCCTCCAAGAGTTTGATCAAATGCTATATTCCCAACAAAGCTGTTATTGATGGCCTGAGAGGAATTTGTCTCATATATTTTCTCCTTTCATGTTCTTTTTCATATTATTAAGTTTCTTACATTTCTCTATTTTCTCTTTCTCTTACAGTTATCTCTACAAAATAATTCAAAAGGTATTTTCTGAGTGAATATATGTTGAATGAATTTTAGAGAAAGAAATAGTAAGTGCCCATAAGTAAAGCTAATATAAAAGTAGCTGATATTATGTGTAACATAAAATTACTTCCAAAAATTTATTGAAAGGCACTTAACTTTCTAAAAAGATCATATGGCTCTTAATAAATATTAATGTGTGGTTCAAAGCAGGTCAACATTCGTAAAAATTAAGAATTCTAATATCTTCCAAATGTCTGCATTAAAGGGTTAAGAACTCAAAAATTCAAAACACAAATTCCCAGGTTTCTAAGGATTTAAATTGTGAAATGATTATGATTTTGAGGGGTGGGAGATGGAAAGTAATCTAGGAAATTAATGTTTTCTTTGTTTAATAGCCATGTAAGTTTATCTTCTATGTGCCTACACTGAAGACCTGAGTAGTAAGATGTGGGTTTGAAGGTATTTTTCATAGATAAATTCAGGATTCAAAACTGACAAAAACTTGTACCTCCAAAGATGGACTAATCTGAGACAGTAAAGAACTGGCTATTATTTTCTATATCTTAAAGTTAATAATGATTAGTAATTTACAACCATAGAAAGGAAACAACTGTTCAGTGAATGCCATCTATGGATCAAGTACTACGGTAGGTCCTTTACATATTTATAATAAGTATAATAAACACTTATCTAATCTTTACTAGGTACTTAACATTTCTGAACCACTTTACATATATAGGAGGCCCTCCATATCTGTGGGTTCTGCATCTGCTGATTCAACCAATTCCAACTGAAAAAATATTCAGGAAAAACAGTAATAATATAAAAATAAAAACACAGTATAGCAATTATTTACATAGCATTTACATTGTCTTAGGTATTACAAGTAATCTAGAGATGATTTAAAGTATACAGAAGCATATGTATAGGGTACATGCAAATACTACACCTTTTTATAGAAGGGACTTGAGTATCCACAGAATTTGATATACAGGGTAAGGCCTGGGACCAATCCCTCATAGATACCAAGGGACAACTGCATTCACTCCTTTAATCATTACCACAGTCCTGTTAAGTGTCACCACTATCATCCATTTCACATTTGAGGAGATTAAGGCATAAAGAGGTAAAGGAGCTTCTCAGGATCACAGAGCTAGTAAGGGTCATAGATGGGGCTGTGTTAGTCTCCTAGAATTGCTGTAACAAACTACCACAAACTGGGTGGATTAAAACAACAGAATCTTACATATCAGAGTTCTGGAGGCTAGAAGTACAAAATCACAGTGCTGGCAGGGCCATGCTCTCTCTGAAACCTGCAGAGGAGAATCCTTCTTTGTTTCTTCTAGTTTCTGGTGTTTTCCAGCAATCTGATGTTTCTTAGTTTCTGGTGTTTTCCAGCAATCTGATGTTTCTTGGCTCCAGATGCATCCCTCCCATCACTGCCTCCCTCATTACTTAGCTGACTTCTCTGTGTGTATCTCTCTTCTTATAAGGTTACAAGTCATATTGGACTAAGGGCTCACCCTACTCCAGGATGACCTCATCTTAACTAATGACATCTGTAACAACCCTCTTTTTAAACAAGACCACATTTTGCGGCACTGGGGTTAAGACTTTAACATATCTTTTTGGGGACACAATTCAAGCTGTAACAGCCCTCAAATCCATGGTTGTGTGTGTGTGTTTCAAAAACACTACACTATGCTATGTCTTTCTCTGTGATACGAAGTTTTCCATTTCACTTAATCTTTACCAAGTTTTGTTGTGCCTTTTGCGCTATGAAAATAGTTTAGGTGGGCAAGAGCTTTAAAAATATATTTTAGCTTTAAATGAAATACAAATTCAGAACATAGCGATTCTATTATTGCTTTGCCATTCTTATAAAATATTTAAATTCATTTTGCTAATGTCTCTCTGATCATTTAAAAATAGGTACCAAAGTAGGCTTTTTTTTTTTTTTTTAATGGCTTAAGGCAGTGATGATCCATTTTTTTCCCACCTAAACCCTCTTGATGGATATGGCATACGCCAATGAGTAATAGTGGCTCACAGAAACAATGATTCACAGCCGGACCAGGGAGATGTGGAACATCTGAATCTCCACAGCGGACACATATGGAGGAGAAACTTACTCCCTGAGTGATCTTCAAATGCCTTCCCAAAGGGAAATCGTACACATCTCATCCACCGCTAACCCAAGGGAGAACAGTTACTTTAAGCTTCACATAGTACTTTATAAATAAATTCTTATTTGACATGAACAAAATGGAGGAAAATACTCACTTTTCTTTTTAGAGTTGCATCTTCTTATATCTAATTACATAAAATGAAAAAAACCTAATATACTTTATTTTATAGAAAAGTTTTAGGTTCACAGCATAATTGAGCAGAGTATGGTGATTTCCCATACGCCCATTGGCCTAACACATATACAATTCGCCCTACTACCAACATCCCCCACAAGAGTGGTACATATATTATAACTGATTAGATTACATTGAGACATCCTTACCATTCTAAGTCCATGACTCACATTAGAGGTCACTCTTGGTATTCTACATTCTTTGGGTTTGAACAAATGTATAATGACATGTATCCATAATTATAGTATCATACAGAGTATTCTCATTGCCCCCCAAATCCTCTGTGAGTTTCCTATTGATCTCTCCCTCTTTCTATACCCTGATAATCATTCTCTCTGTGAACAAAAAGTTTTATTTTTTTTCTTCTTAATCTGTATCCTTTTCTTTTTTTGTGTTATTACAGTAGCTAGGAACATAAATTAGTTTTAAGATCCACAAAATGTTAGATAATAGGTATCAAAGTGAATTTATTTTCTTCATAGTATTTGCTTTGCTATTTTTTAAAATAAATGGTATAATCATTGTTTTAGTAGTCTAGGATTTTGTAAATAAATTCACATTATACTTATTTATTCATATATAATATAAATGTCAATTGCATCCTCTTGAAAGCTTTACTTTCTTTCAGTTTATCTTGGCATTAAAACTTTTTCATTCACTAATCCTTTAGCCATCTTTGTCATCGCTGTCTAAAGTTTGCTTGTTTGTACTGTAATTACCAAAACTGTACAAATATGTAAATGTGACATTCTAGACTCTGATAGTATGGCTTTATGCAAATATAGGATAATTCATTTTTAAATGGTATATCGCATATTGCTGCTTTGAAGTACATATTCTTTCCCAAGTCAAAATTGTTCGTCTAGAGCTTGTTGTCTAATTGTGATTGGAAATATATTTCCCCAAATGTATTACTTTGCATTTTTCCACTCTGAAACTTATTTAGGTCATTTATACCTCTTTGTAGGTATTTTGAGTGCTTTTCCTCCTTCACTATCTAGAACTATGATTCTCAGCCTTGACTTTATATTGGGATCACCTTGGAATATTTAAAAACTATGCCTGTATTCCATCTCCCAAAATTCTGATCTAATTCTTTTGAAGTATGATGTGGGTACTGGAATTTTATAAGTCTCTCAAATGATTCTAATGTGCAGTCAGTGTTGAGAACAATTGCTCTTGGTGTCTTTCTTCTCAGTGTGTGGTCTGGGGATAAAGCCTTTGCATCACCCAGGAGCATGTTAGAAATGCAGAATCCTGGGTCCCACCCCAGACCCAATGAGTCAGAACCTGCAAATTAACAAGATGGCTTTGATCTGGAAGATCTTAGTGTTTTCTCCAATCTTATAGGTCTTACTGTAAATTTGCCCTTCAAAAATCGCTTATAAAAAAGATAAATAAGAAAGCTCCCAAATCTGTCTTCAGGAGATCTGATTGTTAACATTTCCCATTTAGAGAATAGCTATTTTCTTACCTATCTTTTGTTTGCTATCTTTAAACGATATCTCTAGTCATAAAAATGTTTCATGATCCAAATATAATTGCTTTAACATAGGCTTTCCTGTAGAACTATGTAAATAGCTTCATTAAGTTTTAAATAAAACATTTCCAGGCTCTCCATTTCTGCAGAAACATATCTTCTTTTAAATATGATTATCTGGAGAAAAAATGAATTAGATAAATTAGAAAATACAAGTTGACTATCCCTTATCTGAAATGCTTGCATCTTTTTTGATTTTTTTGGATTTGGGAATACTTGAATTATGCTTACTGGTTGAGCATTCCTAATCCGAAAATCTGAAATCTGAAGTGCTCCAGCAAGCACCTCTTTTGAGCTTCACATCAGTGCTCAAAAAGCTTTGGATTTTGGAACATTTCAGATTTTGGATTTTAGAATTAGGGATACTCAACTTCTACTAAGTCAGTCAGGTAAAAAAGTGTCATATATATTCTAACATGAAATACTACTCAGCCATAAAAAGGAAAAAAACATAATGCCTTTTGCAGCAACATGGATGGAGCTGGAGGCCATTATTCTAAGCAAAATAATTCAGGAATGAAAAACCAAATATCATATGCTCTTGCTTATAAGTGGGAGCTAATCTATGAGGATGGAAAGGCACAAGAATGCTATAATAGACTTTGGGAAGTCTGGGGGGAGGGTTGGGAGGAGAGTGAGGGATAAAAGATTACATATTGGGTACAGTGTTCACTTCTTGGGTGACAGGTGCACTAAAATCCCAGAATTCACCACTCAAGAACTTATCCATATAACCAAAATCCACTGCACCCCAAAAATGATTGAAATAAAAATTTAAAAAAAGAAGAAAAAGAAAAACAAACAAAAAACTTGTTTAGGAGCTATGCTAATATGAAGGGTGAAGAATCAGATCTTAGCTGTTACTTATGAAAAAAATCCTACCAAGGAGAATTTAATGTCTTTAAGAATCTGGTGCAGGGAAAACGGTGGTGAGAAGCTCAGCCAAAAACCTAGGAAAGGCTAATGTGATCACATCAAATATATATTTTTCTTTAAAGGAATAAAATACCGATAATTATTTGGTTGAAAAAAAAGAAATGTCATATATATTCTAAAATATGAGGTTTTGAGCCTAATATACACTATAAAAATAGCCATTTGGTGAGATGTGAAAATCTAAATTTCTTAAGTTTTTTTGTTTTAAATATGCTACTTCTCATTAAGTTATAAAGTAAATTTTATTTCTATGGGATTACCATGTTTGACTTCGTTTTGTGTTTTACTTTTATAAAATCAAATCAACATATATTTGAGCAAATACTGTGTGTGTCTGTGTTCCTGCAATTTCATATTTAGCCCATCAATAGTTCTTAATTCTGAAATTCCTAGAAGCATTTTATTGTCCTTTAAGGTCCAACAAGGGAGATTTTTAAAATGGTTGGCTTGAAAGAGGTCAAGGGGCTATAATATTTCATCTTCAAAAGAAGTAATTATTCAAAGCAATACTTCTTTCCCTCTTTTCAAGTCACAGTCCATGTGGAAGGGCTGTACTCATATACACCAATTATAAAAAAATATAACCACTGAGGTGCAATAAAAAGACATTTCCAGGTTTGTTCCAATATCCTCATTCAATGTGCTTCTCGAATTACAGATGGGACTCAGAGAAAGAGCATCTAGGGCTGGATGGTCATCTTTTCTAAGACATGCAGAGTTTCAGACGCTATAAATTTTAATTCTGTCTGAAGGCAAAGGAGTGTTTATATATAAAAAAGAAAAAAAAACCTGAAAGAATAGTTCAAGCTCATAGACATTAGAAAAGGATATTAAATATTCTAGAGAAAATGATCAATAATGAGGCAATTAAAGACTCTGAAGAAAACCCTGCCTCTGAAGCCTTAGGGAAGAAATTGAAACCACATCTGAAACCCACAGCAAAAAAAAAAAAAAAAGCTAGTTGGGAAAAGCACCTGGCCCCAACAACACTATGACTGAGCTCATAAAAGCAGCGGGCAATTATGTAGCTAGTACCCTGTAAAATTTGTCAGTGCACATGGAAAAACAGGGGAATAGCCAGAAGCCTGGTACAAATCAAACGGCATAAAGACTGCTAAATAAGGGAGAACTGAGAGCAAGAAGGGGCACAGATCAGGCTGGGGAAAGCTCTCTCATTTCCCATCAATTCAGCCACACGCCTCACATGCTTCAATAAACTATTTTAAGCACAAGATGTCCCAGGAGGCAAAAGGAGAAGTAGGGGGACATTTTCAGAAAGAAAGCCAAACTATCTAGTTAACCGCAGTAATGGACGTGGAGCCATGGCAGTGTCTTGCTTATGGTTACATGATTGGAATTGAAGCCTTCCATTGAGAGGACAATTTTGCAATTAAGAAGAAATGGTCCTGGAACTAACTACACCATTTAGCCCACTCTTCCTTCTCTCACAGTGGAGTCAGCACAGAAGCTGTGGGTTATTAGATGTACAGTGTGGATTAGGATGCTGACTTCATGTAGATGATAATGATCATTACTCCAAATGGGAAACCTTCCCAGTGCCATTAGAAACAACATGGTGGGGTGGGAGGAGGCAGAGAAAGTAACCAGAAAAAGGAAACTTGGAGCTAGAACTCTGCAAGAAACAAATACATTTAACTGATTCAACAAACATTTCCTAATAACCTACCATGTGAAAAACATGATAAGAATTAGGATTATAAAGTTGAATGACACATTTGCTTTTGTTCCTTATCATAAAAGACAGAGAATTGGGGATGTTTAGTGTCTAACTTCGACTTGAAATGTCATGAATGGAAATGGTTGTCTGGAACCTTGATGCTCTAAATGTGGCCTGTGGACCAGCAGCATGGGAATCACCTAGAAGCTTGCTGGAAAAGCAGAATCCTGGGCTGCACAGCCACTGAATCAGAATCTGGATTTGAACATTGAAGTTTGAGTACCGGTCTGGAGTGTTAGGTTGAGGCAGGTAGTTTGAGGCTCACGAAGAAGATGCCTTGGTTGATGAAGGATATTTGCTGTAGAGAGAGGGAGAAATTGCAACACATTTGCCTGTGTAAATGAGCACACAAAAGTGCCTGGGGAACATACTGGCTTGTTTCTTCTACCTGGGTGGCCTTATTCTGACCCTGCCTCGCTGGCTCCAGTTGAGATTAGCACAGAGGTGGGCAGCTAATCCAGGCTGGCGACTCCTGATGAGGACCACTCAACAGTGGCAATGGTAATTAGTTGGGAATTTAAGTCAGCAATACTGAGTGACAGTTAAGCAGTTGTAACTATTAGTGGTGGAGCATTAGGACAGGGATCCGTGAATCCTGCTCCAGTCTCAGCAAGGCCAGGCTTTCTCTGGCTTCTTTGTCTCTGGGAGGCCTTGTTATTCTGCGCTTCCGGGCTCCCTCTGAGGACTGGCTGCCTGATTCTGGTCACTGTTGTCCACATCTCCACATGACTCCTCCTTGGCCTTCCTGCTTCTGCTTTTGTCCCCAGATAACAGAAAGAGCGATTCTTTTAAAATATGAGTCAGATCATGTACCTTACCTGCTAAAACCTTCCAATGGCATTCTATCCTGCACAGAATTTAAAAGGGAAGAATAAAGATCTCCGACTTCATCTCGTAGTTTCCCACTTGTTGACATTATGCCTTGCTGTTCTTAACTAAGTTCCTTTGTATTTGCTGTTTCCCCTGCCTGAAACTCTCTTCCCCCAGACATTCCTGCCTCTCTCCTTTCTCCTTCAGGTCTTTCCACTGATATTGCCACCCTCCTCAGGCCTTCTCTCACCTTCTAAAACTTGCAATTCCAACTTACTTCATAACCCCCTGTCCTTCATTTCCCTTCTTGTCTGACACCAGCATTTGCTTTTCTTCCCCATTTGACACTGTTTTAAAATTATTTTATTTTTTAGATTTTCTGCCTCTTATGCAAGAATGTAAACTCTAGGAGGGCAAGAGGTTTTGTCTGCTTTGTTAACAGTTATATCTTAGTACCTAGAGCAGAGCCTGGCATTCACAGAGTAGATGCAGGATAAGTATTTATCCAGTAAATGAATGAATGCCTGCGATCAAACAAATGGAGGCAGAATAATTCAATTAGTCATATTGATATTTTAAAAATACAAGTGTGATCATGCACTCTTTGGTGACTTGCCATTGTATTCAGGGTAGAATAACCAATTCTCATCCCATGCCTAAAACATGAATAGCTCTGTGTTCATTCTTCCTAACACTGGGCTCTCCCACTACTTGGGGGTTCCTTTCCTTACTCTTTGCCTCTTGATGTCTGTTTGCTTCACTTTCTCAGAGTGGTCTTCCCTGATTACCTCCCATTTGAATTATGTTCTTGTATTCACACTTTTCCAGTTCCTCTAGATTTCCTGTTCTATCATTTCACATGAGTTACAAGTGTCTATATATATATATGTATGATTATTTGTTTAATGCTTGCCTTCCCTCTCAGATTTTATAGTCTAGGTCTTGTTCCTGCTCTGCTTACCACTCTACTTACAGTGCTGAAAACAGTGCCTGGAACAATTGATTAAGTCATTGGCTGAAATCAATACATTTCTTGTTGAGCATTTTAAGTCATTTTAAAATTCCCTTTGTAGAAGAAAATGGCCATCCCCCTGAAAACACTGACGGGCCTCTATCAACTGTGAAGATTATAAATTATTTTTGCCAGAGGATGTTCATCAATAAGCAAATTGACATCTTTTGCTTATGACGTTACTTCTGGTTTTTAACAAAATGATCTGTTTTGTGATCCATGATTGGATGTGTTAGCACCCCAGCCTGTATATACTTGTTAGCCACAGCAGAGGCACTGTTTTCTCTCTTAGTGTAGTAGTGGAAATAGCAATGAGTAGACGACCTGGCTTTTAGTCCTGATTCATAGAAAAGATAATTCAGCCGCTTAAAAAATCATTTCCCTTCCTTATGATTCTTGCTGTATGATAATTTCAACTGGGTAATGAGGAACTATATCTCTGAAGAATCCCATTCTCTCCTTGGACATCTGTTATAAACATATCTGACTGTAAGTTCCCATCCATTGATTTTCTTTCTACCTCTTGACGCTGCAGAAAAAAAAAAAAATCCAATTCTGTTCTTCAAAGAGGTTTGCATATTTCTCTGAGTCTTGTCTTGTAAGCATTTCTTGTTTCTTCAACTGTCTTCCTGAGGGTTTTAGATTCCTTACTATTTCAATAATTCTCTGAAGGCACATTGAATGACCATTAAGCCTCTCAAAGGTAGTATCTACTACTTTACATAATAGCCTGACTATTATTTCACCAATAGGGAGCAGTAGTCTCACCTATTATAATACACATTGTACTTTTAATACAGCTTAAGATCACACTACCTTTTTTGGATGTTGCATAATGTTGTCAAGGCTGCTGTTAGCTCCAATCCTAAAATCTTCTCTTGTATATCCCCTTACGCTGTAGTTATTGTAGTAGTTCTCAACCAGAGACATTTTTGTACCCCCTTCCCCCCACCAGGGACATTTGGCAATGTCTGGAGACATTTTTGGTAGTCAAATTAATATGGCAGAGGGAGTGACACTGGCATCCAGTGGGTAGAGGCCAAGGATGCTTCTGAACATCCTACAATCCACTAGACTGCCCCCACAACAAAGAATTATCTGGTCCCAAATGTCAGTGGTACTGAAGTTGAAAAAACCCTGAGTTTATGTGTTAGTTTCAAACATGGACACTTACCTTTATAGATTAAAATTCACTTTAGGTTTGGTCATTTTTCATATGTCAAGATTCTGCCTCTGTTCTCAGAACAGAGCCTGGCATATAGTAAGTATTACATAACTGCTAGCTGTATTATTACTATCACAACCATAGTAAAAATGCAGAACAGATATTGAGGGATAACATCAGAAGCATACGTAAAAATGATAACGGTTTTCAGTGAATTAGCAACAAATTAGGTTTAGAATAGAACTGTCAGCATAGTTGTGATGT
This sequence comes from Macaca nemestrina, assembly GCF_043159975.1. Classification (NCBI taxonomy): domain Eukaryota; kingdom Metazoa; phylum Chordata; class Mammalia; order Primates; family Cercopithecidae; genus Macaca; species Macaca nemestrina. Next base: position 76,052,501 of record NC_092132.1, read on the forward strand.
TTTGATATTTTTAAGCATAGATGAACAGTAGCTAAAGACTTTATTAAATTCTCATGCAACTAAATATTAAGATACGTGACTATGTATGTGTGTGTGTCTGTATATTTTAGTATTTTTTAAAATAAAGGGCCAAATATTCTTATTTAACCAGACACATTCAATTGTATATGTTTAGGGAAATGTGCTTTCTAAATTCTGTAAAAATGTTTTATAATTCAAGTTCAAGAGAAAATTTGGAGGTATGTACACTTTTGGGTCAAGTATGTCAACTTTCCACTGCAAAAGAAGTTCAGTGATCCACCCACTCAAAAATCTTGCTTTTACTTAGCCAAAACAGTAGCTGACGAATTAGTACAGTGGTTTTAAGATTGTCCTCACAGCCCTTGGGGTCCATGAAAATAATTGGATGCTTGTGGAACATCTCTCTGTGGTTCTTTCTATGCCATCACAGGTAAAGAGGTGAGACTGGCCAGAGATACCAGACCATGTGTTAATGTGCCCTTGGCTTGGTGGGCTTTTCCGTGGCTCACTGTTGCCTGGGTACTTTCAAAGCTTCACAAGCTGGAGGGTAGCATTCACAGCCATACCCAGCAGTTTCTATCTAGTTTTATACATTATCAGCAGTATGTTCTTAATTGTTTCATGCTGATCTTAAGCCGAGGAAAATGGGACTCATTCGAAAATCTCCATAGAAACCTGGAGTACTGGGACTTTCTGTGACTGGCTACAGGAAGAGGGAGCAAGGTCTGTGAACATTGATGAATATGTGTCCAACACCCTTGGAAGGAACTGGGGCGTGGCAAGTGTAACAGGGGTTTACACTGAACACTGCTGTTTGTAGGTGTTCGATCACATTTGCCGAATGAATGAAAATATGTGTTTTGTGATTGCCTTCTGGTCCTGCCAAACAGTAGTGGGTCATATGTAAACACCATGAAGGCAGAGACAAAGGCTTAATCATGTTTTATTTATCTCAGTATCACCAATATCTTGCATTACACATACATGGTGTTTAATAAATATTTCATAAATGACTGGCTTAATGAATAAATAAATAGTAGTGGAAATTTCCTAACAGGTGGTAGTCATCTGAGGAAAATATTTGGGGATATGTAATACTGTGCTGTGGCTCCAACCCTGTAAAGTGGTAGGAGAATGAACATTGAAGAATTCCTGACTGCCTTTGAGAAGTATGAAATCTATTTAGGAAGTTAGCATAGATACACTGGGACACCTGGACAACAAGATGCAACACGTTTCAAGGTTGGGGGCAACCAGCATGTATACTTTAAAAGCATTAAGAAAATAGTTCTTTAAAAGGTGAACTACCTTGTATTCACTTGGAACAAGATTGAAACACTGCATATTCCTGAGCTGTTATTAAGCAAATCCCAAAGTGTTTTCTTTTCAGAAATTATTTACTAAAATCTACAAGTGCATAGAGTTAAAATTATTGCAATGCAAGAAGTACATCAATGAATCAACTTATCAGTCAGTAAACTAAGAAATAAGAAAAGCAGAAAAAAAGTGTGTTTTTTACCTTTCACTCTGTGCATTTCTGAAAATAAACAGCAAGACCAGTTGGCTTTGGGTAATTCTTCATTCTTCACAAATGCAGAGAGCTCTTGTTGAGTGGTAAAGCTGGTCAGATTGTATCCCTGCCGTTGGCATCTGTGATGGTGCTGGCCTTATGGTCCCTCTGAGAACACTGGGGACTCCTGTGCTGTCCTTGCAGTATCAACCATCAGAGGAGACATTCTGTTGGAGAATCTACCACATACGTATGTGTAACAGTTGAGTTATGTTGCTGTATTTGGAAGAATTCTCAGTGGTTGAGTTTTCTGATGGTGTGGTGAGAGGTATGTGTAGTTGTGGAGGTTTCTGGACTTTTCACAAAAGAAATCCTTCTTTTAGGTTCACATGAGGTATGAACTGAGAGTCAAAGGAAGGTTAGGCTTAAGACATAATTTAACTAATGGTGAAATATGTGATTGGTATTCCATTCTGACTACTTAATTAGGTTGACACGAGGACAAAAATCTGTCAAGATATCTATGGCTTAAAATACCTTTTATTGGCCGGGCATGGTGGCTCACGCCTATATTCCCAGAAATTTGGGAGACCGAGGTGGGCAGATCACCTGAGGTCAGGAGTTCGAGGCCAGCCTGCTCAACACGGTGAAACCCCGTCTCTACTAAAAATACAAAACATTAGCTGGGTGTGGTGGCACATGCCTGTAATCCCAGCTACTCGGGAGACTGAGGCAGGAGAATCGCTTGAACCCAGGAGGTGGAGGTTGCAGTGAGCCGGGATGGTGCCACTGCACTCTAGCCTGGGCGACAAGAGTGAAACTCCGTCTCAAAAAAAAAAAAATTATTACAATTTATAACGAACTTAATTATGGTCACAGTAAAAACTTATAAATTCTAGAAAAGTGTAAGGAAGAAAATAAAAGTCTCAAATTCTAACTCTAAGGGAACACTACTTCTTAGCCTATTTCCTTTCCAGAACATTTCATGAACATCCGGACATGGTAGATGTGACACACTTTTAAACATTTGGTTCTGATTTATGTATGTTGCTTTTATTGTACCCTGATTCTTTCACTTCACTTTATATCCTGATATTTTTATAAATTATCTTTTTTCAAAAACATGATTTTTATTAATACATTATTACATTCTTTGGTTGTATATTTTAAATCTATTCTCTAATCATTAAATATTTCACAAGCTTCATATATATATATACATAGTGACTAATATCATGGTTAATAAACATTGGTCCTTCTGCTTTTCCTCCGATGGCTAAATTGCTTTCCAGATAAGTTACTTTTAAAGTAGTAGTCTGGAGAAGCAGTAATATCAGAGTACTTTAATCACCACTGAATATGATGTTTTCTGAAACTTTGATTTATTGGCAGACCCAAAGAATCATCTTATTCTCATAATTTGCACTTTTAAGATTACTATGAGGCTGTGCTTTGTCTTTGCTTATTATTCAGTTGATTTTCCTCTTCTGTGAGTTATTTGTCCTTTTCCTTGGTCTACTTATGTACTATGATAGCAATGTTTTTCCTGTGGATGAAATTGAGTTCTTTATACACTAACTCTTTGTCATATTTTTGGCAAATATTTCCTCCAACTTTTTTCTTAGAATTTTGTTTATTGAGTTTTTGATACGCATGTTTAAAATGAGTAGGCAATCAAATCTATTATTCTTTTTCCTTTTGAAAATTCTCCCTATTTTTATGCCTGGAGAGTCTTTTCCCATCTAAAAGTAAGATAAATGATAACCTACATTTTCTTTTAGGGGTTTATAATTTTATTTTTTATATTTACTTTTTTCCCATTTATATGGCACAAGACAAGGTTCTAAACTGATTTTAAAATTAGTTTTTCCAGTCAGTAACTAAATAATTATATTCTTTCTCCTTTGATTTTTTGTTCTTTAAATTATTAATAATGTTAGATTCTAATTAGAGTCCAGTACTGGGCTTTGTGTTTCATTTTCTAATTTGTGTGCTTTTTCTAATTTCAGTACAATACTGTCTCACGAATGACGATTTATATTTGTTTTTTCCTGAAATAGTCCTCTCTTTGTCTTTTTGAAGGTTTTCTTACAAATACTCAGCTCTTCTTTCTTCAGAAAAATTTTCCATAGCTTTAAAAATAGCAAAATGGAATTTTGATCAGAATTATGTGAAACTTAAAAATTACTTTAAGAAGCATTCACATTTTCTTTTCTTTTCTTTTCTTTTTTAATGGTATAAGCCAGAATCCAAGCAAGATTTTTTTTTTTTAATTATACTTTAAGTTCTAGGGTACATGTGCACAACGTGCAGGTTTGTTACATATGAGCCATGTTGGTGTGCTGCACCCATTAACTCGTCATTTACATCAGGTATATCTCCTGATGCTATCCCTCCCCCCTCCCCGCTCCCCACAATAGGCCCCGGTGTGTGATGTTCCCCTTCCTGTGTCCAAGTGATCTCATTGTTCAATTCCCACCTATGAGTGAGAACAAGAAGCATTCACATTTTCTCAATATTTATTCTTTCTATCCAGGTATGGCTCTTCACTTCCAGTCTTACTTATATATCTTTTGGCAAAATTTTGTAATTTCTTTTGTATAGATGCTAAACCTTGAAAATAGTGGATTTCCTAATTTTTTTTTGTGTTCTTCATTAGTATTGTGAATAAAATAGCTATTCTACTATGTCTGCCGATTTGTATGCTAGTTTCTAGTAAAATTATTGATGTTGAGAATTTGGGGGTAAATCCAGCCATAATATATCTTTAAAGTAAGTATTTCAAAACCAAACTACCACCAGAAATGATATAGTTTGTTTCTTTTTGAAGAAAATAGAGTTAATTAGATTTATTGTTTTTAGCTGCTAGTGATTTGGCTGACCGATTTTGAATTTCTATCATATGCCAAGTTTTATGTTAGTTACTTAAAGGCATCCCTGGTAGCTACATAACACTCCTGAATAATAACATTTTAAGTGAAGAACACTTAGCCACCCAGTATCTGCACTATGCAGTATCTGCACTATGATAAAAGTTTTGGTAGGAAAGAATCAAGCGCACGAGATGGTAGAATCTTAGTGTACAAAGCATTTTCCAATGACATAATATAGCATAAAAACACCTCTGGCAATATAGTGTGTGTTGCCCTATATAGACTCAGAAATTGCCTTACTGTGTTATGGACTATGAAATTCAGGGAGGCGCAACAAGCCATTCTAATTTTCCCCAGGACCAGCAGCTGACTGATGCATAATGGTCTTCTGTGTGTGCTAGGGATGTTGGCCTTGATCCTAAGGGTACCCAGGGAGGTTTGGTGGGAAGTCCTTGGGGCAAAGTTAGGGCTTTACATTTACGTAAACCTACCTTTTATTACTGGCTTACTTACTAGCTTGATGAACTTGGTTTAACCCAGTGTGTTTAGGTGGGCTAACTGAACCTAACCTAAGCTGCAAACTGAAGTTACCTTGAGAGAGTTAAAAAAAAATACTGCTGTCTGAGTTCTACTCCCAGAGTTTCTGATTTAGTTCTGAGTTGAGACACAGACATTGGTATTTTTAAAAGCTCTCCATAGGGATTCTCTGGCAACTCTGAACCTATTTTCTCAACCAAATAAGGATAACACTGCATAATGGTACTGGTGGGAATTCGATGAGAAATTGAAAGTCACCTACTACTGCTTCCAAAAAATTAATAAACTATATATTATTACAATAAAAAGTAATGATGGCTTAGAATATGGCCCAAAGAATATATTAAGGTAGGAGATATCTTCAAAGTATGTAAGACCCTACTCACTACATCTAAACACAAATGAGACGCTATTACTTTTGAAGGACAGGAAGTGTCAAATAGGAATCCGGAATGTACACAGTTACTCCTGCTTTCTGAAATTCTACTCTATGCCTCATTTTCCTGATTATCTTAAAGTGCAGTTGCATCTCAGTGTCTCAAAATTTCATGTGTTATTTATTTTATTACTAAAAGAAGGCAAGGAGAAAATATATTTTGTTTTCAAAACATTTTATAATTGTTGAAAAAGTACTAAGTTCATTTGGGCAATTTATTTAATTGCAGTTTCAGCTGATTATGGCTGAAATAAAAGCTCAGACTCCTTAAATTCTAAGAAACTGTCCCAAGTTGACCCTGAGATTTTTGACTAACAGATGTAGCAAGTCTCCTTCTAAAACTCATCAACTTCACTCAGTATTAGGAGAAGGCAGCCTACTTAAACATTCTATAGAGGCATGAAGTCAGTGGCTACTTGCCACAGTCCGAGTGACCCCCCAATATTTTGATCTGCCTGCCATTATGCTTATTTAAAAAAATCATGGTGCAATAATTCAAGTGCAATGACTTTCTACATATATATGTATGATAAAAGACATGCTGCAGCCATGTTTTCCCATATGGTGCTGGCAATTTGGATTTTAGTAGCAGTTTTTATAACTTGCAGCTTACCACTAAAATGTCAGAACCCGTGAGAATAAAACACCCTCTATTTTAGGTTTTAGATTCATTTGCTCTGATCTCTCAACCAGAAAAACTGACTTTAAAGCCTTTTTTATACTGAATGAATTTAAGACAGTTTACTACTACCTTTCCAGTCTATTAAGGCTAAGAGTGTTCCAGTATCTCTTTTCTTTGTTCACTTACTGACATTCGCTGAACATGTGCCATGAGGGCCAACCTGTCACCACAGTTAACAAAGTGACCTTTACAGCAGTGGAAACCACTGTGAAAGAGAAACCACATTAAAAAAAAATCATATTTCTGGAAGCCCATGTGCTTAAGCTAAGCAAAGTCTCTCTTAATTTTTTAAACCAGTTTAAGAAATTTCAGTGAAAACAGTGTAGATTAACTTGTTTTGAGAAAATTAATAAATTTATCTTGGTGCTGGCTTTCAAATTAGAGCCACATTTTATAATCATTGGGTGTTTGTGAAATGCCTTAAAAACTTACTGGAGAAACTTAAGTGTTTTCACATGGCAATACTTAGTTATTTCCAAGATAACAACATCTTTCTTTTACATACTCCTGGTCTCGCACGGAGTTTGTTCTCTTACTGTTATTTATGTCTCATTTTGACAGACAACTCATTATTCCAGGTAGGTTGTTATAGAGGTGTCTTCATCTCGGAATTGATCAGGTTTGACTATTACTAGTCTGAGTAAAGAGGACTGCTTGCCTAAATATTAACTTTCTATAGCAATTTGTTATAATTAATTCAGTAGAAGGGGGGTTGTAGTTCTCAAATGATCATTACAGCTTCACATTTACTTACAAGAGTAAGTAAGGACATTTAGAAGAATCCAGGGACCAAACAGTAAGGTTCTTGGAAATCTTCATTGGTTTGGTTGGGATCACAGGCGCCACTTCAGATATCGTAGACTTGGAACTAGACTTAAGCTGGTAAGAGGACACTTGATCATGGCTTGTCTGAATCTGGGAAATTCGGTTTTGCTATGATGATCCTGACAGATCTCTTCTCTTAAGTGTGATCAGTATGGGCAATTTGAGTTGACTGGTTATAGGTGGGCCTGTGAGACTCAGCGATATCTGAAGGAATCCTTCGTTTTTACTGCAGGCCTCCTGTCCTTAATTGTGGGTAATTTGCTCAAACTAGAATCATCTGTGGTAATTTAGATTTCATGGTGTGAATCTCATGATTAAGTCAGAGCTGGGCTAGGAAATAAGACAATCTTTGACGTGCCAGGATATGTCAAATTTTAATGAAAAGACAGCTACTAATGGATTAAAGGTTAATAATTTTCCAAGGAAATGAGATCTTTTATCTATTTTATTCATGGCATGCATGTGATAAATTCCCAACAATCCGCAATCTATTTTTTAGAGTTCAGAAAAACACAAGTGTATTAGTCCGTTCTCTCATTGCTATAAATAACTACCTGAGACTGGGTAATTTACGAAGAAAAGAGGTTTAATTGACTCACAGTTCCACAGGCTGTACTGGAAGCATGACTGTGAGGCCTCAGGAATTTATAATCATGGCGGAAGGTGAAGAAGCAAGCACGACTTAACCATGGCGGAGCAGGAGAGAGAGAGAAAGGGGAAGTGCCACACACTTTTAAACAACCATATCTTGTGAGAACTCATCCTTACAAGAACTGCAAGGGGGAAATCCGCCCCCATGATCCAATTACCTCTCACAGGGTCCCTCCCGCAACACTAGGTATTACAATTCGACATGAGATTTGGGTGGGAACACACAAACACATAATATCAGCAAGTTATTGTGATTTATTCACAGTCTCAATCACATAACTGTGATCCAGTGAACTAAGGGTCCTGTTGATTTCCACTTCATGTAAGTGGTACGGGTTCTGACACTTGTGTCTGCATGTCTTTCTGATGACATGAAGGTCTCTGTTTCCCTTTCTCTTCCTGATAATTACTGATCAATTCAAGAATCTTAGAATACGCACTATATTCAAAAATAGTTTATTTATGGTTTCTTTTAATTATGGAATTGATTCTTCAGAGATATTTCTGTGCCAATCTCTTTAGAAGTCTTTTCTGACTCACGCTGCCTGGCAAAAGGTAGAAGAGAGAAAAAAGCCACGCTCTGTTTTTCTTCCAGTGTGAATCACCATCAGTGTGTTCTTCCAATCAGAAGTAAGTAATTTCCACTTCTCTCCTTTTAATTTCCACATTATTTGTTCAAAGAAATCTCATTCCTGCCCACATAAAATTGTCTTATCAATAAGTTTCTAACCGTGGTGTTTCATACAGTAGTTGCTACCAAGGTGGGGCTATTGAGCAATTGAAAAATGACTAGTACGAATTAAAATGTTCTAGAAATGTAAAAATATGCTTCTAAGACTTAGTATGAACAAGAACATGTAAAACTTCTCAATAACTTTATAGTGACTACATACTAAAATAATAAATATATATAGGGTTAAATAAAATGTATTATTAAAATTAAATTCATTTGTTTTTCATTTTTAATGGGGAAACTAGAAAATCTAAAATTGCATATGTGACTCGCATTTGTATCACAATTACATTGTTATATATATAATTATATTCTTATTTTTTTCCCCTAAGATGGAGTCTTACTCTGTCACCAGGCTGGAGTGCAGTGGCATGATCTCTGCTCACTGCAACCTACACTTCCCAGATTCAAACGATTCTCCTGCCTCAGCCTCCCGACTAGCTGGGACTGCAGGCACGTGCCACCATGCCCAGCTAATTTTTGTATTTTTAGTAGAAACGGGGTTTCACCATGTTGGCCAGGATGGTCTTGATCTCTTGACCTTGTGATCAAGACCATTCTGACCTCCCAAAGTGCTGGAATTACAGGTGTGAGCCACCGCACCCAGCCTGTTACATATATAATTATATTTCTATTGAACAGTGCTGTTCTTCATAAGTTTTAATTGAAATTTTTTCTCTTAATGATCCGGAAAACTGTAGATACTCCAAAGGTATTTGTTAGCTAAACCAAACTGGCCTAGAATTTTAAAAATTACGTTAATTATAATAAACATTAAAAAACAAATTTGACAAAATTGAAATTTTAAAGCCAGGGATGCAAAACAAGTTTTTAATAGTATAATTAGAGATGAAAATATCTTATTAATTAATTCATATAACTAATAGTTATTGAGTGCCTACTATGCGCCAGGCATTAGGCACGTTGAGTATATACAGTCGTAAACAAGATCCAGTTTCTGAATTCAGTGAGTTTGCTTTTGACCAGTGTTATAAATACTTCTAAAGGTGTAACTACGAGGTAAAGGAGGAGATAATAGTAAAATTATGAAGCCCAGAGTGGTAGTGGGAGATGATTTTGAGTAGGCAGTCAGCAAAATTACACCATTTTATAAGACAGATTTTCTCATTTCTGTCTGTTTTAAATTAGTCCGATATTTTACATAAAAACATATGGGGTTAGAATATTCTCACTCAGCAATCCTTAGAAGTTTACAAATGATAAAGTAAGTAAGGTTTATTTACCCTCTGAAAAATTCTGTAGTTTGAAGCATGGCAGATTGGCTCACAAGAATAAAAGCAGCTGGATAAACTTTCCTTCTGAAGTTCTTATTTTTTTTTGGTTCAATTAATAATTAAAACACTACCAAATAGAAAACTTATATGGCACTTTTTCTTGACAGGCTGTTTGAGAATGTCATTCACTATTAATGGCAGGATGATGTGTTGGAAAAATTGTGGGTTTTTGAACCAGACAGTGGTTTGAGTTTTCTGGGACTTTCTTAGTTTCCTTGTTTGTAAAACTAGAAAAATATACACACATTTATGAGGATAAAATTTTATATGTCTCTCTCTCTATATATTACACTTAACACGGTGTTGGGATATAGTAAGATATAGTAAGTAGTAAATCGTTAACTTTATTGTAACTTGGAAAATGGAATTATTTGAAATAAGATGTTCAATACATGAAATAAGAATCTAGTACATAAAACAGTAAAAGATCACTTTGATCATGAAAAGGAATAAAGAAGTAGAAAAAGGAATGTACAGATGATTCTTGAGCTGAGGACCTAGGAGTGAGGAGAGGAGATGGTTATTTTAATTGGGTTTTCCTAAATGAGTTGTATTTTTATTTTTTAGATAATTATTTTTTAAGCTTTGATAGGTTTAATATCATTTCCACCATGTGGACCTGGAGTTTTCTTTGTAGGATGTTTTGAGTAATGAGTCTAATTGCTATAATAGATATAGAACTAGTCAAAATTTCTATTTATTCTAATGTCAGTTTTAAAAATTTATGGTTTACAATATATTTATCCTTATTTCTAAGTTGCCAAATGTGTTGATAAAGTTATTCATAATACTTTTTATTCTTATCTTAATGTTTGTAGTAATGTCTCTCTTTTCATTCCTGATAGTTGGTAATTCATGTTCTCTCTCTCTTGCTTCTCTCTTTCTTCCTCTGTCTCTCATCAGATTGAAAAATTGTGTCATTTTCAAAGATCCGTATTTTGGCTTTGTTGGTATTTCTTCATTGTTCATATTTTCTCTATTATTGATTTCTACTCTTTGTTATTTCCTTCTATTTTCTTTGTATTTCATTTTCTCTTCTTTTTCTAATTTTCTGAGTATGAAACTTTGATTATTGATTTTAAACATTTCTTTTTATTTAAGATAAGCCTGGGCCGGGCGCGGGGGCTCACACCTGTAATCCCAGCACTTTGGGAGGCTGAGGCTAGTGGATCACGAGGTCAGGATATCGAGACCATCCTGGTTAACATGGTGAAACCCCGTCTCTATTAAAAATACAAAAAAAAAAAAAAAAAAAATTAGCCGGGCGTGGTGGCATGTGCCTGTAGTCCCAGCTACTCGGGAGACTGAGGCAAGAGAATGGTGAACCTGGAAAGTGGAGCTTGCAGCGAGCTGAGATCCTGCCACTGCACTCTAGGCTGGGCAACAGAACAAGGCTCCGTCTCAAAAAAAAAAAAAAAAAAAGATAAGCCTTTATGCATTTCCCTCTGATCACTGTTTTGGCTGGATTCCATTAATGGTAATATATTGTGTTTTTATTTTTATTTAGTTTAAAATGTTTTCTAATTTTCCATTGTTAGCTCCTCATTGAAATGTGGATTGTTTAGAAGAGTGTTGTTTTATGTCTAATATTGGAATTTTTTCATTTTCTTTTTGTTATTTATTTCTAACTTAATTTCATTGTAGTGATAAATACTCTCTATTATTTCTAATTTCATTGTAGTGATAAATACTCTCTATTATTTCAGTTTTTAAATATTAAATGATAATAGCTTTATGGAATAATATATAGTATATTTTAGTGACTGTTCCATATCCCGTTTGAAAATATTCGTTTCTTCAGTTGTTAGATGAAGTGTACTACAAGTATTGATTAGTTTAAATGGTGATGTATAACATTCTATGTTCTTACTGATTAATTTCTCTATATTTTTCTATCAGTTGCTGAGAGTTAAATTAAAATGTCTATAATTGCAGATTTTTAAATTTCTTCGCATTGTCAATTCTTGCCTCATATATTTTGAAGTTATTTTACTAGGTAAATATTTTACTAGGTATGATTGTTTTGTCCTCCTGATGAATTAACTTTTTTATTATGAAATATCTCACTTTATCTCTGATAATACTCTTTTCTTAAAATTGACTTTTTCTCATATTAATATAGCTACACTAGCTTTCTTATGATTAGTTTTGGCAGATTATTTTATTTCCCTTTCTCCTTTAAGTTTTAATCTTTCTCAGTCCTTATATATAAAATGTGTTTCTAATAATATCATACATTGGGACTTTTTTAAAAATCCGATCCTTAAAAAGATGAATAATCCATTTACATTTACTATAATTATTGCTATGCTTACATTTAAGTCTATAATCTTGTTATTTGTTTTTTATTTTTCCCATTTGTTCTTTAGATCAGCTGGTGACAAAGTTGCACAGCTTTTATTTGTCTGTGATGTCCCCTTTCTACTTTTCTGTGAAAGATATTTTTATTGGCTATATAATTCTGGGTTGACAAATTTTTTTTTTAGCATGTTAAAAATGTTTTCCATGTCTTTTGGTTTTTATTATTTTCATAAGAATCCAGCCATTATTGGGCGAATCACGGGGTCAGGAGTTCGAGACCAGCCTGGCCAACATAGTGAAACCCCATCTCTACTAGAGTACAAAAATTAGCTGGGTGTGGTGGTGTACACCTGTAGTCCCAGCTACTCGAGAGGCTGAGGCAGGACAATCACTTTAACCTGGGACATAAAGGTTGCAGTAAGCCGAGACCATGCTATTGCACTCCAGGCTGGGTGACAGAGTGAGACTCTGTCTCAAAAAAAAAAAAGAATCCAGCCATTGTTATTAATGTTGTTTTCTTAAATGTTATTTTTGCTTTTTTTCTGCATGCTTTTAAAACTTTCTCTTCATCTTTGATTCTTAGCAGTTTGAATTTGACATGATTACATGTTTCTTTTTAAATTTTTGAATTCATTCTATTAGATTTTGCTGAAATTTTTGGATCTGTGAGTTGATAACCTTTCTCAGATTGAGGAATTCTTGGTCTTTATCTTGTCAAACATTGTTACATTCTTTCTCATTTTTCTTTTTTCAGATTCCACTTACAGATATTTGTAGACAGTGTTTTACAGTTGTCCAATACATTTTTCTCATTTAAAAAATGATTCTTCTTGTTTCTGTTCTTTGTAGCTCAGTTTGGATAATTTTTATTGACTTCCCTTCAGTTTCACAAATCCTTTCCTCATGATATCTAGTCTGGTGTTAAACTTGGACTTCAGTTATTCATTGGATTTATTTCATATATTGTACTCTTGTATTCTAAATATCTTTTTTTAGAGTTTCTATTTTTTCAGCTAAAATTCTCCATTAAACAAATTATTTTGTCTATTTTTTTTTCTTCTCAACTACTTTCATAGTCATCGTAATTATTTCAAAGCCTCTGTGTGCTCATTTGAACATGTAGGTGGTCCATAAATATGCTTTTATTGATAACTTTTCATTGGTTATGTGTCTTTTTTTTTGCTTCTTTTTTAATTTTTAAAAATAGACATATAATTGTACCTATTTATGGGGTACACAGTGATATTTTGATATATACAATATGTAACGATCAAACCAAGGTAATTAGCATATTCATCACCTCAAACATTTATCATTTTCTTTATATATACATACATTTCTATGGATAAAACATGGCATTACATATCTATGTACAACATGGCAGGGACGGTTGAATAAACTATACAATAGTGTTCAGTGACCTTCAGTGTTTTTCCCCTTTTCACAAGGACTTTAGATTAAGGGTGATAGCATGAGGAAATGGAGCAAGAAACACAAAAATTATATGCAATTACAAGTGATAGTCCAGGAGTTTGGGGGCCAGGGAGTCCAGGGATCCTGCTGTCTCCATCCCTTTCTCATCAACTTTTTCTTATACAGTTTGCATGACAGCTGAAAATTGAATGGCCAGTTGGGAGATAATATACCCCTTACTCCACCCTCCCCGACATGCACATCAGCAAGTTCATCAGTCATTCTCATCAGGCCAAACGTTTGGCATATTAGAATTGATGAGGTGAAAAGGCAAGAGAATTATAGAATGTTGCTTTCTTGAATAGCTACTTCTCACCTTGGCCCTCTTTGTCATAACAAGTTGCATTCAATTCAGTAAGATTCATGCCATGCTGGTGATAACTAGATTGAAGATGCTGATCACCTGCAACATTTATCATTTCTATATGTTGGAAACATTGAAAATCATCTTTTCTAGCTATTTGAAAATATATAATATATATTAACTGTAGTCAGTCTACGGTGCTATAGAACACTAGAACTTATTCCTTTTATCTAGCTGTTATTTTGTATCTTTTCAACTCATCCCCCTCTCTCCTTCCCAGCCTCTAGTAACTACTATCCTACTCTCTACTTCTATGAGATCAACTTTTTAGCTTTATCACATTTTTTATTGTGTACCAGATATTATATACAAAACATAGTAGAAAGTGAAACAGACAAAAATTTTACCTGAGGGAAAAAAATGCTCTTTCGTCCGTCAGGAAGCTAGGGTAATGAGGAATTGAGCTGTTGCAGAGCTGAGTTATCACTTTTGTTACTTCCAGTTTACCTCTACTCTTAAATATCTGGAGGGTGGAATTGGTTCCTCTCTCCAGCAAGGTTTTTGGTCTCAGCACCCAAGACTATTCATCTCTTTCTGTTTTTTAGTTCTATCCTGTTTAGTCAGAAAAAAATTCCATGGAAGAGTGATTTGTAGATGAAAGTGAGCATTAAGTTTGTGAGCTCCTTTGTATTTCAATATACCTTGCAAGCACATGCAAGCACTAAGAGTTGTAGTGTCTCCTTGTCAGAGCAAAAGTCTGAACTTTTACCAGGCTCACACCTCTTCTTGACTGTCTCCTAGACTATGTTAACACCCCTAGCAATGGGTTCTGCTTACCTAGGAAAGACTCACTTCTCTCTGGAATTTAGTAAAAATTATTTCTTAGTTCATCTCATGATTCCTCATTGTTAAGGTGGGAATGATCACTTTTTGCAAAGTTCTACATCATAACTAGAGAAAGAATAAATGTTTAGTTATGTCCCAGAGAAATGACAAGGTTTTTGACATCCAAAGATCTTTGGTCACTTTACCATACAAATCATATGCAATTTTACTTAAGGATGCACCATTTAGCTTGGGAAAATTTTTAAAAAATCTCGTCTTTGTAGGTATGACATTATTTCCTAGTATTAGCAACTTTTCTACAGAAAAGGTTTTTTATTTTACAAAACAGTGGTAGAATTAGATCAGATGACTGAAATATTATTTATCACTAGTATTTCAGGACTAGTCTTCTTTTATAAACTTGGGGATACTCTATATGGCCAGGAGACTGTATACTAGATGATTACATAGATGTCCACACATGGTCTAAGATGTGAATGGCAGCCCTTGAGTTGTGCAATGTACTGCTTCTATATAAACCATAGAACAGTTATAAAACTCCAATGATATATCATACATGAAGTGCCAGCCATAAGTACAAACTAAATTAATGCTTGTCACTTTCCTTTTAATTAACACAATTTTTATAATAGTCATCTCATATTCCAGTAAGATTCTATTTTAAAATTTATTGGAAATCACTGAATTGCTTTTATATTCACAACTAATTTTTTTTCTTAATTTTTAGTTTTGGTTTGAACAATTCAGTATCACACTTCATGAAGAGGCTGAAACTGTTGCATTTGTAGGATCATCTGTGCAGGGGGATCATTGGATGTACACCCTCCAAAGAATGGAGACACTAGATAAAGTCTGACCCATAGTTTATTCCTGAATACTAGCATATCTGTTGTTTGAAAATATGTCCAGGACACAAATGAATTTGGAATTTTATTATTTATTAGAATATAATTAGAGATACTTTAAAAAATGAACCTCAAGAAGATGTTCTATTCTGTTTTAAATTTTTCTTCTCACTGTGGACAGCAATGCTATAAAAACAGACAATGGAACTAGTATTTCTTATCTACTATCAACCAGCCATACTATACACAATAGCTTACTTGAGCTTCACTTAATCTGATGAAATTGAGTCTCCCTAGAATGCTTTTTCCATGTTAAATGTTTGAAAAGGCAATGAAGTTTTAGAAAGATCAATAATGTGTTCTGAAACCACACAGCACACTATCAGGAGAATTTGAACTCCAATTTCAAAGCCCAGTGTCTCAACCTTAGTTCGTATAAATGAAAAAAAAATCCAGAATATTGGATTTGATGTGTCATTATTATTTTCTGAATTATAAAGCTCATAGCTTCAAGTAGATATTCTAGAAGATAACTTTTTTTCTGTGAATTAATTTCTCATCAGATTAGAACTGATATGTGCTTTGTGACATTAAGCATCAGGTAAAATCTAGTTTGAGTGAATGAATGAATGATTATTGCTTGCACTTTCAGTCATTTACACATAGATCATTTCCATATTTTCAGATAATTAGATTACATTATTAAGGGTTTTCAAAGCCCAATTCAGAATTATAGCACCTTTTCTCAAAGCTTTCCTTGTTTAGAGGAAAAAATATATAAATTCAAGTATAAATTTTGAAGAAAAACTTCTTAAGAGGAATGGTACATATTAGAATGTCTTGTTACAACAGATACTTAACTTGATTGAGTGACCCAGTCTTATCAATGCACTCCTCAGCTGGTAAACCATTTGACTATAGGAAATGTGCTTCTGCCATCCTATCTTTAGAACCCAAAATTATGCTAAATGTTTGAAAAGAATTTCATTAAAAATTCTAAAACTTTGTCAATACATGTTCATTGACTCCTTAAATTTAAGGGAATGGACATCATGATGTTATAAAATCAAAGGATAAGTTTTAAAATATGAATGATATGAACAGTTAACATTTCTTGGGCACATGTTTTGTGCTAAGCTTTGGGCTCAGTTCTCTGCATACATATTCTGTGAAAACAATCACTCTAGAGGCAGAAGTCTACTCATTTGATGGACAGGAAAATAAGACTTGCTCCAGTCTACCTGGGTAGTAAGTGACATATCTGAAACTCAAAGCCGTGCCTTTCTGATTGCAAAACCCACACATTTAACTTGTAATACTTAACTGCATGGTTCTCAATCTTGCCTTGGTGCTCACTGACTGTCTATTTTGGAGCAAATTATTTAAACTTTGTGAATATCAGTTATCTCATTTGTAAAGTGGCAATAATAACAAGGTCTATCCACATTCTGCAATGGTAGTGAGAGCCAAATTTAAAAGTCCATCTGTAGTAGAGTTTTTCAATTGGATCAGTTAGGTGATTTTGTGGAGATGGGGAACACTCTTCCTTAGAGGTCCCCTATAGCCTAAACAGATTATTCTCCTCCTATACTGTATTTAGAGAACTTAAACTGCTCATAAAGTCCAGTGGTATTAAAAAAAATACTGTCACGAGATCTAGGGGTTCTGTGAACAATACTTTGAGCTTTGTCCATTACTGCAATTCAAATATATGCAAGTTTGTTGAATAGACTAGAAGATACTCAAGAAGGAAAAAACAAGACCCTAAGAGAAAATCACCAGAATGAAGAAGTGATGTAGTTGGGCGGGCCAGATTTTAGGCCTAAGCAGTCAGGTATGGGAAGACATCCATGCTCAGTCATAACACCTATATCCCTCTCTCTTTCCCATCCAATTATTCCCCCAGAATCCATGTATGGTCTGGGAGAAAAATGGCTATTCTATAAAGAAGAGGACAAAGTCACTCCTGGTCTAAAGAATTCTGCTGAGAGCATTCTCTAGGAAACAGCTTGTCACAAAATGGAAATCTCTTCTTGGCCAGTGAGGAGAGGAGCAGCAGAGCTTGGTGATGTGAGGCTCCTAAAGTAGAATGGATGCAGGCCTACATGTGGTGCAGAACAACACGGTCTACCCCGCAGAAAGATTTCGAAACTTTAGACAGTGAATCTGGTAACACATGAGACAATGTCTCTCCTCTTCCTATCTTGCCAAGAGACTCTACTAGAGGAAGAGTCCTCCCCTAGAAATACAATCTGATGTGGCTCAGGAACCCTGGAAGATTCTTAGACTAATAGGCTGATCAAAGAGAAAGATTTCAAGAAAAATGTTGACTTGTGAGTGAGGGATTTTGAAATGCTAAAATTTAGAGAGCATAATTATAACTGTAATCTATTTTCACGAAGTTATAGAAAGAGTTTGTACCACACCAGTTTTATATATGAGGGCATTTTGTAAACAATAATGTACTATAAAAAGGCTAAACTTAGAAAACATTCTTTCAACAAATAACGTTTTCTCTATTTGTGAGGAACAATGCTAGACACAGAGGCACAGTCTGGTATAGGAGAGATATGTCTACAGATGTCAGCAAGTATTGAGATGGGTGCTGAAATAGCAATACATATCAGTACACTGGGGCAGGAGGGGAGGGCAGAAGTCAGGGTAATCCTCAGGATCTGAGGGGAAGCTTCTTGGAGGAGACAGATTCTAGATAAGCAGGAGTCAGCTAGGTGACCTAAACCAAGAGAATTTCAAAGAAAAGGGATAACATGTGCCAAGGTAAAGAGGGCTA
The DNA here is from genome assembly GCF_043159975.1 of Macaca nemestrina. Classification (NCBI taxonomy): domain Eukaryota; kingdom Metazoa; phylum Chordata; class Mammalia; order Primates; family Cercopithecidae; genus Macaca; species Macaca nemestrina. The sequence continues at coordinate 76,070,624 of NC_092132.1, forward strand.
AAAAAGCATGGCACCATCAGGGATAAGGGAGGAACTTGGTATGGCCAGTGCCTTTCAGTGAACCTGACACTGAGGAACACAGCCTGAGATAATGATAGAGGGAAAAACAGCAACTAGAATGCAGAAATTTTTGCATGCCCTACCAATATTTCTAACATAATCATGCAGGTGAGGAGATGTCCTGGAGGATTCCCACCAGGGTGTTCCATGATAAGACTGCATTTCTGAGATTGCTCGCAGGGGAGTGTGGAGGGTTCCTGAGCCCAGTCACACACCTAAAAGGCCAGCATGTCATGTTCTCTACACCCAGAGGAAGAGGAGCTGCTTTGGAGGAGCAACTGTGCACAGACACAGCAAAATGATAAATCACCACTTAGGAACACCTTGAAGTGTATTCTTATAAACCTGCAGTAAGTGGCAAAGTCATTCATAAACCAGTAAAACTGTAATTTATCTTGAAAAAAATAAGATACACAAGAAAAGTATAAAATGGAGGAATAAAAATAAATCTGAATTAATGGAGAAAGATACTTTGTTCCTGTATAGGAAGACACAATATTTAAATATTTCAGTACTCAGCAGAAAAATCTATAAATTCAATGCAGTCCAAATAAAAACTCAACAAGATTTTTAAAAGCAATACAGTAAGGAAACTTTAAAATTTATCTGAAGAAATAAAAATAAGCAAAATTGTCTCAGAAAATTTTGAAATATGAGATTTCAAAACTTGCATTGCAGATGTAGTAAGTCAAATATTATGGTAGTCATATAAAAATAAAACAACAAACCAATGGAACAGCAGAGAGACACTAGCAATAAACCCTTCTATAAATAGAGCTTAGAATATGATACACTCCCTGTGGAGTAGATAGATTCTTTAATAAATAGTTTTGTGACAATTCGGTAGAAATAAAGTAATATATCTGCCACATAGAACTAAGTAAATAAATTCCAACTGAGCTAAAGACCTAACCAAAATGTGCCCCCATATATGTATGTTTGCATGTCTGTGTGCCTGTATAGAGAATTAGAAGAAAATATACAGGTCTATGCATCTTACCTTAAGCTAGAGAAAGTTTTCCTTCAACAGGAAACAGAGCCCTAAAGCAAAAGATTGGTACAGTTGTCTATGTCAAAATTAACAATCTTAAATTTCATGCAGCATCAACATAATTAAAAGTCTGTCACTGGACAGAGTGGAAGAAAATTGACCAACTGTAAGAAAACTGTTGTAATATTTAAAATGCTCAAAGTATATGTATTTATTACATAATTATAACACATCAATAGGAAAAAGAACATTTCAAAAGAAAAATGAGCAATGGACGTAACTGGCTTTTCACAGAAAAGAAAATATTAATGTCCAATTAACACTTCAAGTTATAATAGTAGTCAAGAAAATGTAAATTAACATAATGCAATGCCATCTTTTACCTATTGGGCTAGCAAGAAAGTACCACATATCAAGTGTTTCCGAAGGTTCAGAAAAACAGTTAATCTCATTCATTGATTATAGAATTGTAAATTATATGGCATTTTAGAGGGCAACCGACAATAACAAATAATTTTTTTAAAAATATACACAACCTATACCTAACACTTTCACTTCTAGATATTTCTGAGAAACAATTGCACACATGCAGAGGGAAGTATATAAAAAGATATTCATGATACCATTGTTTGCAGTATTAATATGTTAGAAACAACCTATAGGAGCATTTTTAGAAGAATGGCTAAATCAGCTGTGATGTATTTATACAATGATATGTAAAGCAGAAGCTACAAAACACTGAAATGGCAAAATCTCTAATCAGATTGTCAGTAAAATCAAGGAAATTTAAGAGTGGTTGCTATGGAACACTATGAAAAATAGAAACACGAAAAATTCATCATATGTGTATTTGAAAACTCATAGAAAAGGGTATCGAGATGCTAACAAACAATAATAATATTAGTTTTCTTTGAGGCAGAAAATGTAAATGTAAATGTAAATATAAATATAAATATGTTTAAAGTTTTCTTTAAGAAAAACTGTGCTTTGTTTGCATTGTTGAACGGATATAAAAATACTGATTTATGATAAGGAAATGGAAGGCAGTCCCACTTGATAGTTGCATTGTTTTTCCTATGAGACGACATGAAATTTACAATCTGTTGACTGCAAATAAATATCATTAGTATAGTGATAACAGCTTAGAATGGCTTCTGTGGGACCCAACACTCCATCTGAGGTCAAAAACCTTAAGTTTGTAGGGCACCAAATCACAAGGTTTTCTAATTGTACCCAGCAGCTGTAAGCAGGAAGGGGTGACCTGGGAAAAATGATAGATGGATTAGTAGAAGATGTGGTGACTTGTAGAGCAGATGGAAGGGAGAGTTTTGAGGATGTAAGTAAGAGAATGGGAAGGATTTAAATTATGGGGTGAGGATAATGAATTTGAAGAAAAAGAATCAAGAACTTGAGGGGTTATTGGTGGGGGGTCTCCTCTAAATTGCCTGTTCAAATAAGTTGCCCATTTTCTTCTAGTGGTGGTTTGACTTTTCTTATTGATTTGTGGGGTACTGATCCTTGCTATATGTCTTGTGAATATTCCTGTAGTGTGAATTAAGGAGTGAGAAGGTAGAGGGATGAAAGTTGTGATTAGAGAACCTGAAATTCTGGCTGAAATCCCAGTTTGTGGGAATGGGTTGCTGAAGTGGAATGAAGATGAAATTCATTGACTTTAAGGAAAGCAAAAAATGTTGTAACCAAAGAGTTGGACGGGCTGTACATAAGAATTCTCGGGTCATTCATAATGAAACTTGGACTTTGCTGGAGTAGAAAATTGTTAAGATGAGTGCCAAAGTCTTACATTCATTAGGAGTGGAGATAGGAGAGACAATTTGGTAGATTCTTTGTATCCAGATGAAATGCATCTCAGAGGAAGAGAGACTGATATCCTGGTGGAAGCATCATGGCTTGGAGAGGAAGATAGGCCTAGGAGAATAGGTAAACAGCTGGCCTGTAGCCTCATAGGCTTGGGATATGATGGGAAAAGGAGCCACTTCCATTTGAAGGGTCTGATGTAGAACTAGTGTCTGTAAGGCAAAGACAGGTTTGAGTTACTCTTTTGTAAAGTCTCTATGTTCTCATGAGAGTACAGGTGAGGCCTGTACAGGTGAGATTAGGGGTCGAAAAGAGTTAGATATAGCGAGTGGCCTTCACATTTCCTTAATAAATGAGTTGCACAAAAATCTGTTGAAACTCTATTTCATGCTTTTTATCTCTTATAAACTTAGTAATCGATAATTTGGCTTTAGTGGACCTGAATTATCTGTTCTACATTTATATGTTGCCTCCTTTTTCCAATTGCAGGTTGGATGAGGTTTCAACCAGGAAAAGGAGAAAAAACAGTACCTGTCAGCATATTGCATAATAATACATTTTAACCCAGAGAGCAGATTGAAAGAGTGTTATTTGAAATTCTACCTTACAAAATTTTAGGTGCCCCCAGCTGAGTGTTTCATTAAACATATTTCCTGTGGGGCTCCTTTTTGAATCTTGGACCTTCTTTCAGTAGCCATTCATTGAGCAAAGCCCATAAGTCACACAGCAAGTGTTAGGAACAAACAGTCCTAACACTTAGCACTCAGAGAGAATAGCACATTATCCTGCTTTAAGGGATGATCAAATAGATGGATTCTATTCTAGAATTTTGCTTATTGTAGTTGACACTAGCATACTTTCTTAGGAAGTGAAATTAGGCCAAATATGAAAATGGACCAGGTTTCTTTACAGTTATATTTTTACTTATTCCAAATGTCACCAATAATATCAGAAAATTTATCTCTCCCTATACCAATACAATTTTGGCTTCTGTTAATAATATGATTTTATTAAGATGAGAGACCAGAGCATTTTATAAGAGTAAATAATACCAATATTGTAAAAAATAATCAACAGGAAAATGGAATTCCTAAAAAACAGATTCACATATTTACAGGCAATATTTTAGTCAATCTCCAATTCAATTTAAGACACTAACCTCAGGATTTTCTTCAGGGAAACTTTTTTGTTCCTTTTAATGGTAGCACCATCTTCTCATTGTCCAGGCTTATAGTATTACCACTACATTTGACACCTACTATGGTTTAACAGTATGTGTCCCTCTGAGATTCATATGTTGAAACTTAAATTCCAAAGTGATGGTGTTAAAAGGTGGGGCCTGTAGGAGACAATGAGGCCATGAGGGCAGAGACCTCATGGATGGGATTGGTGCTTGAATAAAGACTGTGAGGAAGAGAGTTTGTCCCTTTTTGCCCTTCTGCCCTCTGTCATGTGAGAACACAATTGTGCCTCATTCCATGTAAAGATGCAGCAACAGACACCATCTTAGAGGAGAGTAAGCTCTCATCAGACATTGAATCTGCTGGGGCCTTGATCTGGGACTTTCCAGCCTCCAGAACTATAAGCAATAAATTTCTGTCATTTATAAGGTATTTTGTTATAGCAGCAGGAATGTAGTAAGACAACACCTTCTCTCCACTTGCTACTCGTATTTAAGCTGTCAAATCCTGTATATCTGAACAAGGATTAGATCTTTTATATGTTTATATTTTTCTCACCATTTTCATTTGCATAACCTGAATTCAGGCCTTCATTTTCTCTGGCTAAAACTATAGCAATAGTCCCCTTAATGATATCATTGCTTTACATTATTTCCTTATTTAATTTATTTTACACATCATTTTCTACAGATTCAAATTCAAACAATTTACTATTTACTCATTCAACAAATATTCATTGAGGCCTAATAGGTGACAGGCACTGTTCCAGGTTCCTGGATTCCAGTTATGAATTTTCAGCAAGGTCCTGTGGAGTTTACATTCTAACAGGGAAAGGGACATCAGATCTTAAATGAGTAGACAAATACATGGAAAGTAACTGATATGATTTGGCTGTGTTCCCACCCAAATCTCATCTCGAGTTGTAGTTCCCATAATCCTCACATGTCATTGAAGGGACCCGTGGGAGGTAATTAAATCATGGGGATGGGTTTTTCCCCTGCTGTTCTTGTGATAGTGAATAAGTCCCACGAGATCTGATGGGTTTATAAAGGGCAATTCTCCTGCATATGCCCTCTTTCTTGTTGCCATGTAAGATGTGCCTTTGCTCCTCCTTCACCTTCCACCATAATTGAGAGGCCTCCCCAGCAATGCAGAACTGTGAATTTATTAAACCTCTTTTTCTTTATAAATTAACCAGTCTTGGGTATGTCTTTATTAGCAATGTGAGAACAGACTAATATAGTAACTTTCAAAAAGTAATAAGGGCTAGGAAGAAAATGAAACAGAGTGATGTGAAGAAGCATGACTAAGTGGGTTGAGAGGAAGGTTTACTGTGAAGCTGATGAAACTCAAGACAAAGAGCCCTTCAATTGCAGAGACCCTTTCCTCAGCCTCGGTGGAACCCTAGAAATGTGTTGCATGGTCATATTCACTAAAGTAAGATATTTTACCCCAGCTGGTTACATTCATGTCTCATTCCATTCTGAGTAGTTAAAGACGGCCTTAAAACTGTTTAAATTTTGGAGTCAATCTTGGGTAGGGGACTAATTAGATTTGTTGAACAAAAACAGCCTTACTGAAAGAACATAGTGACAGATATAGTAACCATTTGAAGAGACTTGGCCAGAGTTTTCCAGGTAGAGGAAATAGCAAAGCAAGGGTCCTCAGCAGAACTTAGCTTGAACCTGTGTCTCTGAGGCTGAGTGAGGAGGAGAATGGTGATAAATGAGCTAGGGAGGTAACCAATGGCCAGGTATGCACAGGTTTGCAGACATCATAAGAAAGCTGGACTTCATTCCAACTGCAGTGTGAAACTGATCAAAGGTTTTCATGGGTGTTACACAATATAATTTAACTTAAAAATATTATTTCGGCTCCTCTGTTGAAGGAGATTTTTTGAGGAGGAATGGCAGCAGGGCAAGCAGTTAGCATGCCAAGGCAGTATCAGCAAGAGATTAGGTCTCTGTAGGCTAGGTCAGTGAATTAGAGACAGATATTCCGGGTATGTTTTCAGGGGAAAATGGGCAGGAATTCTCAATGTATTTGAAATGGAGGTGAGGGACTCTTTTTTTTTTTTTCCCCCTTTTGACCAGAGAAGTAGATAATGGTATCATTTATTAAGAAGAAAATTGGGAGTACAGGTGTTTAGGAGTATGTGGAGTAAAAAATCTATTCTTTTTACTATGTTGAAGGTGTTATTACTATTGGCTATTCAAGACAATATCAAGGAAGCAGCTGGTTACTGACTTTTTAAAATAGAATTTTTAAAATAGAATTTATTGTTTAGTACAATTTTAGGTTTATGGCAAAATTAGGTAGGAGGTACAGAGATTGTCCATATACCTCCTGCTCCACACATGCTGAGCCTCCCCCTTGACCAAAATCCCACATCATAATAGTACATTTGTTACAATAAATGAAACTGGATATTGAATTTGGAGATCAATGAAGAGGCTGACCAAAGATATAATGTGCTACTTAATACCATGAAATTGGATGACCAACTGGAGAGAGTATATTAGGAATAGAAATAATTCAAATTTGTCCACAATCTGCACTATTTCTCTTTATGCTTTGATCTTTTTAAAATGATCCCTTTTAAAATTCTCAGTATTTTGACATCTAAACAAAAACATTCTTACATTTGGTTTCTTTTCTTCTCTACACATCCAAATTCTACACATACTTCGAGGTCTAGCTCAAACATCTCCTTCTCCATGAATTTATCTTGAGTGTCTGTCCCCAAACAAGTACTCCTTCCTGTGAATGCACATAGGACTTTATCTGCACCTTCACTTTCTACTTAGCCTTACGATGACTTACAGTGTTTTCCTTTATCTCTTAATGATCTTTGTTTCTGGAATACAGGGTCTATGCCTTCTTCATGGTCCAAAAGATCTGGTCTGCCTCGTACATAATAAAAAGGAAAAAGTCATATTGAAACCCTATTAGTCAGCAAAACTAAGTGAAACCCTTATCTAGCATGAGATTTCTCAATATTTGCTTTTGTATAGTATCAATACAGAGTTCTACCTAGGATCCTAAAATTCCTTCATGGTGATGGTGATTGTTTATTAAGCACTCACTCTATATCAGGAACAAGATATCCAGTCTTAAAAATGTTTTCTGGAGCCTATATATAAATATATATATATGGAAATAGCCATATATACATATATGAATATTTTCTCCAGTTTGTTGCTTTCAAAAAGCAGAAGGTTTTGATTTTGATGAAATTTAGTTTATCATTTTCCTTTAATATTCTGTGTTTTTTGCATTCTGGGTAATATTTGCCTTTCCTAAGCTCATAAAATTTTCTCCTAAGTTTTCTTTTACAGAATTTACAGTTTTATCTTTTATGTTTGGTGTATAGTCAATTATGAGTTAATTTATGTCTAAGGTGTAAAATAAGTGTTGATTTAATTTTTTTCCATATGAATATCTTATATTAAATATGCTAAATATATATTTAATGGGAGCATAAACTACTTTTTTATTAGTTTAAATATTTAGCAATAGGTATATACTTTTTTATTAGTTTAAATATTTAGCAATAGGTATATACATATCAAAAGTTAAAAAAATCACATTTATTGAGGTATAATTTATGGGCACAGTTTATGATCTTTGATCTGCTTTCTGTTACTATAGAAAATATCTTTTTTTGAAGAATTTTATATAGATGGAATCATGCAGCATGTACTGTTTACTTTCTTGCTTCTTTTGCTCAGCGTAATATTTTGGGGATTCATCCTTGTTGTTATGTATATTAGTAAAATTTTCCTTTACGTAGTAGGAATATATCATATATCCACGTACTGATTGAATATTTAGGGTGTTTCCAGATTTTGGCTTGCATAGTCTTCTATTGCTGTGTGGTACAGTGTCCAAATGTAACAGCTTAAAGCAACACACATTTGTTATTTCACAGACTTCTGGGTTAGAAATCTGGGCACAGTTTAGCTGGGCCTTCTGCAAGCCTGCAAACAAAGCTCCGTCCAGCTGAGATGGACGAAGGATTCTCTTTTAAACCCACTCAGGTTGTTGGCAGAATTCATTGCCTGGGGGCTGCAGAAGATATGATGACTTGCTTCTTAGATGCCTGAAGTGGAAAGCAATACCTTCTGTAGGGAGAGTGCCATCAAGATAGAATCTCAGATAACCTAAAGTCAACCCAGGAGTGATATCACAGCATTTTGCTACCTTCCGTTGGTTAGAAGCAAGTTACAGGTTCCACCCACACTCAAGGGAAGGGAATTATACTAGTCATAAACACCAGGATATGGGAACAAAGGGACCCCCTGAAAGTCCATGGTCACAAGGCTATTCCAAGTAAATTTGTTATGAATGCATGTGTACAAGATTTTGGGTACACATATGTTTTTGTTTCTTTTGGATAAACACCCAAGGGTGGAAATGCTGATATATGTGGTAAAAGTATATTTAACCTTTTAATAAACTGCCAAGCTATTTTTGAGAGCAATTGTACCATTTTTAAATTCAAACCAAAATGTATAAGATTTCCAGTTGTTCCATATTATCACCAACATTTGGTATTGTCAATTTCTTTAATGTTAGCCATTCAAGTGGGTGTGTAGTAGTATCTTATTATGGTTTTACTTTGCATTTCCTTAAAAACTGGCAATGTTGACCATCTTCTCATGTGTTTATTGGCCATTCATATATTTTCTTTTGTGAATGTCTATTTAAATCTTTTAGCCTTCTTTTTCTTGGCTTGTTTGCTTTTACATATTCTTGATACAAGCCATATGTCAGAGATACATATTCTGTGAATATTTTCTCCAGTTTGTTGCTTTCAAAAAGCAGAAGGTTTTAATTTTGCTGAAGTCTAGTTTATCATTTCCCTTTAATATTCTGTGCTTTTTGTATTCTAAGTAATATTTGCCTTTCCTAAGCTTACAAATTTTTTCCTAAGTTTTCTTATACAGAATTTGTAGTTTTATCTTTTATGTTTGATATATAGTCAATAATGAGTTAATTTATTTCTAAGGTGTAAAGTAAGTGTTGATTTAAATTTTTTCATATGAATATCTAGTTGATTTGGCACATTTTTTGATAAGACTATTCTTTTCTTGTTTAATTATCTTGGCTCCGTTGGCAAAAATCAATTGACCATATGTCCATGAATCTCTTTATTCTGTTCCATTTACTCTAATGACAAAACCACTCTTCTGGCTACTGTAATTCTACAGTAAGTTTTCAAATCAAGTGTTCTAAGTCTTCTGACTTTGTTTTCCTCTTTTAAGATACATTAACTACTCTACATTCTTTTTATTTAAACATAATTTGAGAGTCATCTTGTCAATTCTACAAAAATGCTAGATTTAGATTTTGAATGGGATTGTGTTGAATCTATAGATCAATTTGGGAAGAATTAATGACTTAGGAATATTCTGTGTTCAAATCTATAAAAATGGCATTTCTCTTTATTTACTTTGTTTGCTCAAATCTTTAATTTTTCTTGGTGATATTTTATAACTTTCAATGTAAAATTCCTGCACATATATATATTTTTTAATTTATACTTAAGTTTTTGTGGTTTTGGATGTCATTTAAATGGTATTTTTACTTAAATATTCAATTGATCATATTATATACCAATATACAATTTATTTTTATGAATTAATTTGTGTTTTGGCAAGGTTTCTAATTCTGAGTTTTAGTAATTGTATCTTTTAAGATATTTATTTAATCTAGCTTTTCACATTTATTGATATAAAGTGGTTCATAATATTCTATTATTATCTTTTGACATCTAGGGTCTGTAATAATATCCTTTATTTCTCAAATTGATAAATTTGATTATTCTTATTTCAAAAAATTAACTTTTATTAATTTTCTATATTATCAGTTCACTTCCTATTTATTCTCCCAACTTTATTATTGTTTTTATTCTATTTAATTTTTTAGATTCCTAAAGTTGAAGCATAGATCATTGCTACTGTATCTTTTTTCCTCTGATATAAGCATCTTATATTTATGCTCAGTTACAGGGAATGATCTATTAAATTCTGTATTGGTTTTTGGGTACAGTGTCATATTAAATATCATTTAGATCAAGTTGGTTGACAGTGTTGGTTAAGTCTAGTAGAACCATATTGATTTTCCCTCTACTTTTTTCTTTAAGTTACTGAGAAAAAATGGTGAAATATCTGTGTCTGTGCCAGTTCTATCAGTTTTTACTACGACAATTTTGAAGCTTCATTATAAGGTGCATATGTATTCTGAATGTTTTGTTTTCTTAAATAAATTAGACTTGTATCTTTAGGAAGTGTTCCTGTTCGCTCTTAGTAACCTTCCTTGTTCTGAAGTTCACTTTGCCAGATGTTAATATTGGCAGTCCTAGATTTCCAATTACAAGTGTTTGCTGCATGGTATATATTTTTCCATCTTTTAATTTTTAACCAAATTGTGTTGTTACATTTAAAATGAGCTTCTTACAGACAGTATATGTCAGGTTTTGCTCTTTTTTTCCAAGTTGATAGTATCTTTCTTTTAATTGTGGTTTAAATCATTTAAAGTTATTATTAAATAACAAGCAAAAACACACCAAGGTATATCATGATTAAATCTCTTAAAACCACTCAGAAAGAGAAACTTTTAAAGTAACCATAAGGAGGAAAAAGCCTATGATGTACAGATATGAGCACTGCAGGAGATTCCTATTAGAAACTATAAAATCCTGAAGATAATGAGACAACACCATTAAAGTGCTGAAAGAAGAAAAAATAACCTAGAAATCTTTTCAAATATGAAGTTAAAATAAAATAAAAGTCTATTTTTTCAGACAAACCAAGGAGAGAATTTATCACTACCAGACCTGCATTGCAAAAGATATGAAGGGAAGTTTTTTAGACAGAAGGAAAATAATAGTGTGTTAGGGGAAAATGTGGATCTACATAAAGGAATGTAGAGTGACAGAAATAATAATTAAGTGGATAAGCATAAATAATTCTTTTCTAACTTTTAACTTATTTAAAACATAATTAATTGGTTTAAAAATAAAGCTGATTTAGCATGGGGCTTACAACTTATATAGAAGTAATATATATGATAACTATAGCACAAAAGATGATAGGGATAAAATGGAAGTATAATGTTATAGCATTTTTATGTCACATATGAAGTGGTACGATGTTATTTGAAAAATGATTGCAATAAGATAAAGTCGTATATTGTAAATCCTGGCGAAAACTAAGGGTTAAAGAAATAAAACAAAGAGTAATAGCTAATAAGACAACAGTGAGAATACAATGAAATTTTAAAAATATGCTCTATCAAAAGAAGAAGATATAGAAGGGAAAAAAGAATAAATAGTACATAACCATATAACCCACAAACTTCAGCCACTTTGATGCTTAACTCCAAACTCTGTCTTCTCAAAATTCTCTGCTTAGCCTTTTTACCTATGCTACAGTCTGGAAAATATCTCTAGGTAAAATGCTGGAGCGGTCATATGATTCAACTCACTCGTTTTTATCCTCTCCGAGATCACAGTCGTGTGCTGCCTGTTGTCCAGTGTTTGAAAATAGGTGTTTCATATATTTTGTTTAGTTTTAAAATTGTTTATTCTGGAAAGATATATCCAGACCTTGTTTCTCCATTATGGATGGAAGTAGGTTTTTGATGCCTGAACAATACTTTTGAACTAAGATTTTTAATGCTAGAACTTCTCTAAACTGGAGATTCTTAATAGGGCATTTATTTAGTATGTGCCAGGCACTGTAACTAACATGTAATGTTTTTTGGTCTTCTCATGAATCTTATCATGTTGGTACTATTCTTATCCCCATTTTATAGATGAAAAAAATGGGAGAAGTTAAGTACTCTGCCCAAGGTCCCACAGCTAGTAAATGGCATAGGTGATCTCAAAACCAGGACTGTCTACACTAGTTTGTACTCCTAACCACTACTGTCTTTATATATTGGGTTTGACTTACTGCTTTGGGCATGTCTTAGAAGTGGAAGAAGTAACATTTACAAATTATTTATAATAAAGAAACAGACTGTATTCAAAGTTACCCCTCTCTTGCTTTCTTTATATTATGATATGTTTTTCTGAGGGGCATATGAGAATTGATGTTACATCTAGAAGTCAATGAGGGTTACACTGAGATTTTTCCTGTCCATAAGCCTCATCTTTCATTAGTGATCTCTGGAAAATTGTTGTGAACAACTGCTATGAACTAGAAATGCTATGAATGCTTAATAAGAGATATATAGCTTGAAGAATGATAGATAAAAACTGAAAACACAAAGCAACCTAACCAAATGGCCAAAGGTACTGCACTCGGTAATGGTGTCAAATTAAATGTGGGCACACTCTTATTTATTACCTAAGCTACTTTCTTTTTCCTCTTGAAAATAGGGATTGAAATTTACCTTTCTCTTTCTTAAAACTTCCTTTCTTACTCTTGAGTATCAGATTTTCATTAGACATGAGACAGTCATTTTTATAGACCTCTCCTTAAAGGTCAAAATAAAACTTTTCTGTTTGTGATTTTTTAACAGGTAGGGAAGTGGCAGTAAATAAAATTAAGATTGTTGCCATGGTAGTTCTTTTTGTGTAACTGTGTCTTCCTCCTATTATTGAATTTAAAACTCTTTGACAATAGTCCTATGACCCTACAACAAACTTACTAAGACTTCATTCAGTTTTGTATAAAGTAAAAGTGTCTTCATATAGGTAGCCCACCAAGCACTGGGCTGAGGGTCTAGGGTGAACGTTCAAAGACAGGATCATAGTTTAGAGCTGTAAATGGAATTTAAATGTTTTTGCAGCTGGAAAGTGTCTGTGTGCAGTTTATGTCATGTGGCTCAACTCAAGGCTTCAGTAAATGGGTCTGTCCTTCCCAAGGTTTATCTGTAGTCATGATATCCCACAAATAAAATATAATTGGTATTAAGGTACTTTGAAATGTTACCCCACCTGGCTATAGTCCTGGGAGCTAAATGAAAAAAAAAAATGCCTAAGAGAGTAGAAATTCAGCATTTTTGTTATGCTCAATGGATTTTCTTAAAGACACTTGCCCTAATGGTGTTAATGGATTCTAATGTACCCTTATCTTTATAAGGTCCTTTCACTTAAAAAAAAAAAGTACAACCATTAAGGAAATTAAACATGAGTAAGTGAGGAGGGGCTGGGGCAAAGAACAGGACAGCTTTGCATTTCTATTGTTTTGCATTGCCTTGTATAGGTTTTCGTAAGTATTTTGTTCAAAAAGCAACTCTAATGTAAGTATCGAACTCTAAATAGAACAAATACCTTGATTTTCAATTTTTCCTATGAAAACAGGTTTGTACATTTTTTCTCCATGATTTTATTATGCTCTCATATTCTATTTAATATGCCTGGAATTAATACATTAATATTGTGTATAATTATATGTAAACATTTCATTATGTGTTAATGTTTTTAATGTATTTATTACATGTAATTAGACATTTTCTGCCTGCTACTTAATATATTGTATGTTTTACATTTGTACTTTTTTTCTGTACGGGGTATTCTCTAAATACACATACACGCATGCACAAACATACACTCTCCACACTCACTTTCTGTATTTGTATAAGCCACCATGAAATATTTAGGGGAAAGAGGAAGTTAATGAGTTAATGAAGTAAACAAAAGAAATACATTAAATAATAGCCTAAGTATGTGAGAGCCTCCACTTTAATCGGCCCTGTCTTTAATAACCATGCATATGAAGTAGCAGGAGGAAAAGCAAGGAAGAAGTGCCGTATACATCCAAACAACAGCACAAATGATGAAAAGGGTAAAGTGCAAATACATTTTGATTTTAATGTTACTTAATTCTTTTAGTGCCCTAGAGAAGAAATATTGAGTTCAACCAAAGGATACTGTCTGAAACCATCCAGAGCTGACCCTCTAATCACTCCGAGGGAAGCAGAATGACTTGCAGACAAGAGATCACAGGCTGCATGGGCCACTGGCCTAGGAGGGGTTAAGCAACTTTATCTGATCTTCGGCTATTTTACTGAACAATTAGTGACCTACAGTCTGGACAAGTTAAAAGCTAGAAGTGAAGCCAGGACTCCTTGAGACTCCAGCTGGCATTAAGTGACAAGAAAGAATTCAGAGGCCAGACAAAGCTGTTATTATGAGCCTTTGGCGAGGAAGAAAATGAAATTGTTAAACGGGGAAAAATGATGAAGAATACAAGGTAGAACTCAGGAGCAATGTTATGGTTTTTTTTGAGCAAATTAAACCTCAGTTTTTAAATCTTTTTGCTTTCATTGTTAAATTTGATAAAATTTCAATTACAGAAAATTTTAATACTGTTAATGAAAGTGGTGATAAATAACGGTATCCATGAAAAATTTATAGTGCCTGCAAAGTAAAAGATGATGATCAATTATTTTTCATTGACATTTCAAACAAAAGGCATGTGACATTTATTGATTAAATTCTTTGGAAATGGTGCCAGTTATCTTTTCAGCAGAAAAAAAAAATCTTGATGTATTTTCTTGCTATCTTTTTAGAAAAACATTCTAATCTCATAGCTTAGTTAATGGGTTCTGAAAATTACCAAATTGTAAAAGATAAAAACTAGTGAATTTAGACATTAATGTTAGTCATTAATGTTAGTCTGAATGTTAGATCAATGTTATTGGGAGAAATAAAAGGTCTCTAAAAACCCTAGGATCATAAAATGCTTATCTGCATTTTATATACCAATATTATAGAGAATGGAATGTCTATTAAACTAAATCTAAAAAGTAACAGCAAAAGTGCTAATTGTAGCACTCTGGGGACCTCCAGTACAGACAAGATATAAATGAATTGATGTAGACAGAGATAGGCTCTGTTGTTCTAAGTCTTGGATATGTAGGAATCTCCAAAATCGGCAATTAGATGACTTTGGGGCTACTGTGTGCATCTGCCATCACGATCCACCAATTAAACTTATAATTGCCAGTTGTGTCAGTAAACTAAATGCAGCACAGAAAAACTTCACTTTCTGAGGGGTCTTGGTTGTAAAAGTACATAAGAAAGTATGTAGACTCTAGAATACTAAAAAGACAAATGCAAGACATGAGTAGATAATATGGTGTGAACATCAATTATACATGAAGAATATGTGCATTTTAAAAACAGAAGACAGTATGGTCACATTGGAAGGCACTGCCGTATTGGTGCCTTAGTATTGACATACTTGGTTAAAAGCAAAAGCCCATCCAAAAGCACGTAATAAGAAGCTTGGGAGAATTGAGAAAAAATAATATCACAATATTCAAAAGACTTCATCATTTTAACCTCCCATTGTTCACACTACTGTTTAAATGTAAAACTTGCTTCTTAAACCTGTTGCTTAACAATAATTGTTTTATGGATTTCCTTTCAATGGTCACCTTTACCAGATTCTTGCATTTAATCTGTTTCTAGGGTAAATCCTGTGTAAACACCTATTGACCCAAGTAAGACCTGGGACTCTACTGTAGTTTAGCACTTATTAGAGGGGAATCAACAGTTATGATTGCTTCTAAAACTTAAACCTGGGAGTTCTTTGGACAAATTCTCCTTGATAAGGCTGAAGTCCCTAACTATAATCAAAATCGCTGATTTTAAAATTTCTCCTGGGAAGGAAAAATAGCATTAGCAATTTGAGACTCTTAACCAAGGTTTTTATATCACAGCATATTTAGTGTCAACATTTCCCAGAAGACAATTTACTTATATTGCTAAATGGTGAAACATGAATGCTTGCAAATTCCTCTGAAAGAGCTCTCTCTGACTATGGCTGCTCATTCTTGATGTGATAGAGTCTTAATTTCTGAGTAAAGCGTAAGTCACCTGGTGTACCAAGCAAACTCAATGAAGATTGAATGGCCTCTCTGCATCTCTCTGATGTATCTATTTCCATTCACCAAATTACCCTGAGATTCTCTCCAGGGGAAAGAAAATGGATATTTGGAGCCTGGGAGAAAATTCAACCTGGAGGAAAAAAAGTTGGCATGAATAACTAGATCAGCCACAGTGTCAATGATTGTTTCAGAGACAATGTTATGGCTATTACCTGAACTGCACATTTTCTTGCCACAATAATGATAACGTGATATTCTGAAGGAGGGAAACCTACTTTAAAAAGTTAAAAGAACTTTACCAGCTGAAGTTCTAAGTAGCCTTGCGATGGGGCTTTTTTTTTTTTTTAAGAGCTTAACAACAGAGAAAAAGGAGAGTTTCTTTATTGATTTTGAGTTGAGGTTGACCTGAGCAGAACTCTTTAGTTTAATTAGGTCCCATTTGTCAATTTTTGCTTTTTTCTCAGTTGCTTTTGGAGTCTTCGTCATGAATTTTTTGCCCATGCCTATATCCTGAATGGTATTGCCTAGATTTTTTTCGTTTTTTTTTTTTATAGTTTTGGGTTTTACATTTAAGTCTTTAATACATCTTGTGTTGATTTTTGTATATGGTATAAGGAAGGAGTCCAGTTTGACATACTACTGACAGTGTGACAGTAGTATGACAGTAGTAGAGTCACTAGTGACAGTGACCTACACAGAAGAATGTGGCTTGGAGGCCCGGTGACAACTATGGGATGTAGCAGCCTGAAACATCAGCTATACATGTGGAATGGTAGTAACATATCTATACAGTGCCAAATGGCTGTAGCCCCAAGGAAGTATGGAATGGTTGAAAGAAGAAATTTTATGTGTTTTATTCAATCCTATTTCACCAACAACTGGCATTGGGTCATACAAATAGTAGGTACTCAAATTATACTTCTTGAATGAATAAATGAATGACAAGAATCAATTGGCCATGGAGACATAAAAGGGGACAATCGCCTGGTAGCTATTTCTTTTCTTTTTTTCTTTTTTTCTGTTTTATTTATTTCTTTATTTTTATTATACTTTAAAGTTCTAGGGTACATGTGCACAACTTGCAGGTTTGTTACATATCCTTGAGGAATTGCCACACTATCTTCCACAATGGTTGAACTAGTTTACAATCCCACCAACAGTGTAAAAGTGTTCCTATTTCTCCACATCCTCTCCAGCAACTGTTTCCTGACTTTTTAATGATTGCCATTCTAACTGGTGTGAGATGGTATCTCATTGTGGTTTTGATTTGCATTTCTCTGATGGTCAGTGATGATGAGCATTTTTTCATGTGTCTGTTGGCTGCATAAATGTCTTCTAAATAACTAGGAATCCAACTTACAAGGGATGTGAAGGACCTCTTCAAGGAGAACTACAAACCACTGCTCAACGAAATAAAAGGGGACACAAACAAATGGAAGAACATTCCATGCTCATGGATAGGAAGAATGAGTATCATGAAAATGGCCATACTGCCCAAGGTAATTTATAGATTCAATGCCATTCCCATCAAGCTACCAATGACTTTCTTCACAGAATTGGAGAAAACTACTAAAGTTCACAAAGAGCCCACATTGCCAAGTCAATCCTAAGGCAAAAGAACAAAGCTGGAGGCATCACGCTACCTGACTTAAAACTATAATACAAGGCTACAGTAACCAAAACAGCATGGTACTGGTACCAAAACAGAAATATAGACCAATGGAACAGAACAGAGTCCTCAGAAATAATATCACACATCTGCAACCATCTGATCTTTGACAAACCTGATAAAACAAGAAATGGGGAAAGGATTCCCTATTTAATAAATGGTGCTGGGAAAACTGGCTAGGTATATGTAGAAAGCTGAAACTGGATCCCTTCCTTACAACTTACACAAAAATTAATTCAAGATGGGTTAAAGACTTAAATGTTAGACCTAAAACCATAAAAGCTCTTGAAGAAAACCTACGCAATTCCATTCAGGACATAGGCATGGGCAAGGACTTCATGACTAAACATCAAAAGCAATTGCAACAAAAGCTGAAACTGGATCCTTTCCTTATTCCTTATACAAAAATTAATTCAAGGTGGATTAGATACTTAAATGTTAGACCTAAAAACATAAAAACCCTAGAAGAAAACCTAGGCAATACCATTCAGGATGTAGGCATGCGCAAGGACTTCATGTCTAAAACACCAAAAGCAATGAACAAAAGCCAAAATTGACAAATGGGATCTAATTAAACTAAAGAACTTCTGCACAGCAAAAGAAACTACCATCAGAGTGAACGGGCAACCTACAGAATGGGAAAAAATTTTTGCAATCTACTCATCTGACAAAGGGCTAATATCCAGAATCTACAAAGAACTCAAACAAATTTACAAGAAGAAAACAACCCCATCAAAAAGTGGGCAAAGGATATGAATAAACACTTCTCAAAAGAAGACATTTATGCAGCCAACAGACACATGAAAACATGTTCTTTTTTTTTTCAAATAATTCTTTTAAAAAATTTTTAAGTTCAGGGGTGTATGTGCAGGATGTGCAGGTTTGTTACACAGGTAAATGCGCACCAGGGTGGTTTGCTGCACAGATCATCCCATCACCTAGGTATTAAGCCCAGCATGCATTAGCTATTCTTCCTGATGCTCTTTCTCCTCACCCTACCTCTGACAGACCCAGCAGTGTGTTGCTCCCCTCCCCATGTGTCCATGTGCTTTTCATCATTCAGCTACCACTTATGAGTGGGAACATGAGGTATTTGGTTTTCTGTTCCTGTGTTAGTTTGCTGAGGAGAATGGCTTCCAGCTGCATCCATGTCCCTGCAAAGGATATGATCTTGTTCCTTTTTATGGCTGCATAGTATTCCATGGTGTATATGTACGTTTTCTTTATCTAGTCTATCATTTATGGGCATTTAGGTTGATTCCATGTCTTTGCTATTGTGAATAGTGCTGCAATGAACATACACATACATATCTCTTTATAATAGAATGATTTATATTTTTGGGGTATATACCCAGTAATGGGATTGCTAGGTCAAATGGTATTTCTGCCTCTAGGTCTTTGAGGAATTGTTGACTACTTTACACTCCCACTAACAGTGTAACAGCATTCTTTCTTCTCCACAACCTCGCCAGCATGTGTTGTTTTTTGACTTCTTAATAATAGCCATTATGATTAGTGTGAGGTGGTATATCACTGTGGTTTTGATTTGCATTTATCTAATGATTAGTGATGTTGAGCTTTTTAAAATCTGTTTGCTGCCTGCATGCATGTGTTCTTTTTGAGGAGTGTCTGCTCATGTTCTTTGCCCACTTTGTAATAGTGTTTTGTTTTTTCTTGTAAATTTGCTTAAGTTCCTTGTAGACTCTGGATATTAGACCTTTGTCAGATGGATAGATTGCAAAAATTTTCTCCTGTTCTGTAGGTTGTCTGTCCACTCTGATGACAGTTTCTGTGCAGAAGCTCTTTAGTTTAATTAGATTCCATTTGTCAATTTTTGCTCTTGTTGCAATTGCTTTTGATGATTTCATCATGAAATTTTTGCCCATGCCTATGTCCTGAATGGTATTGCCTAGTTTTCTTCTAGGGTTGTTATAGGTTTGGGTTTTACATTTGAGTCTTTAATCCATCTCAAATTGATTTTTGTATATGGCATAAGGAAGAGGTCCAGTTTCAATTGTCTGCATGGGGCTAGCCAGTTCTCCCAGAACCATTTATTAAATAGAGAATCCTTTCTCTATTGCTTGTTTTTGTCAGGTTTGTTGAAAATCAGGTGTTTGTAAGTGTGTGATCTTATTTCTGGGTTCTCTATTCTGTTCCATTGGCCTATGTGTTTGTTCTTGTACCAGTACCATCCTGTTTTGGTTACTTTAGCCTTGTAGTGTAGTTTGAAGTGAGGTAGCATGATGCCTCTAGCTTTGTTCTTTTTGCTTAGGATAGTCTTGGCTTTTCAGGTTTTTTTTTTTTTTTTTTTTTTTTGGGTTCCATATGAACTTTAAAATAGTTTCTTTGAATTCTGAGAATAGTATCAATGATAGTTTAATGGGAATGGCAATGAATGTATAAATAGCTTTGGACAGTATAGCCATTTTTACCATATTGATTGTTCCTATCCATGAGCATGAAATGTTTCTCCATTTGTTCATGTCATCTCTAATTTCTTTGAGAAGTGGTTTGTAGTTCTCTTTGAAGAGGTCCTTTCCTTCCCTTCTTAGCCAGATTCCTAGGTATTTTATTCTTCTGGAGGCAATTGTAAATGGGAGTTAATTCATGATTTGGCTCTCTGCTTGCCTGTTGTTGGTGTATAGGAAAAGTCTCAAGATACAAAATCAATGTGCAAAAATTGGCTATACAAGCTCTTTTTTGGTTCCATATGAAATTTTAGTAGTTTTTTCTAATTCTGTGAAGAAAATTAATGGTAGCTTGATGGGGATAGTATTAAATCTATAAATTACTTTGGGCAGTATGGCCATTTTCACAACACTGATTCTTCCTATCCATGAGCATGGAATGTTTTTCCATTTGTTTGTGTCCTTTCTTTTATCCTTGAGCAGTGGTTCGTAGTTCTCCTTGAAGAGGTCCTTCACATCCCTGTAAGTTGTATTCTTAGGCATTTTATTCTCTTTGTAGCAATTGTGAATGAGAGTTCACTCATGATTTGGCTCTCTGTTTGTCTGTTATTGGTGTATAGGAATGCATATGATTTTTGCACATTGATTTTGTATCTTGAGACTTTGCCAAAGTTGCTTATCATCTTAAGAAGCTTTTGGGATGAGACAATGGGGCTTTCTAGATATAGGATCATGTCATCTGCAAACAAAGAGAGTTTGACTTCCTCTCTTTCTATTTGGATGCCCTTTACTTCTTTATCTTGCCTGATTGCCTCAGCCAGAATTTCTAATATTATGTTCAATAGGAGTGGTGAGAGAGGGCAAACTTGTCTTTCACCAGTCTTCAAGGGGAATGGTTCCAGCTTTTGCCCATTCAGTATAATATTGGTTGGGGGTTTGTCATATATGGCTCTTACTATTTTGAGGTATGTTCCTTCAATACCTAGTTTATTGAAAGTTTTTAACGTGAAGGGATGTTGAATTTTATCACAGGTCTTTTCTTCATCTATTGAGATAATCATGCGGTTTTTGTCATTAGATCTGCTTATGTGATTAATCACATTTATTGATTTGCATATGCCAAACCAACCTTGCATGCCGGGTATGAAGCCTACTTGATTGTGACAGATAGGCTTTTTGATGTGCTTCTGGCTTCAATTTGCCAGTATTTTGTTGAGGATTTTTGCATTGATGTTCATTAAAATAACTGGCCTAAAGTTTTCTGTTTTTGTTGTATAATATCTTTGCCAGGTTTTGGTATCAGGATGGTGCTGGCCTCATAGAATGAGTTAGTGAGGAGTCCCTTCTTTTCAAATTTTTAGAATAGTTTCAGTAGAAATGGTACCAGCTCTTCTTTCTACCTCTGGCAGCTGTGAATCCATCTGGTCCTGGGCTTTTTGTTGTTGTTATTGGTAGGCTATTTAATATTGCCTCAATTTCAGAATTCATTATTGGTCTATGCAGGGATTCAATTTCTTCCAGGTTCAATCTTGGGAGGGTAATTTGTCCAGGAATTTATTCATTTCTTCTAGATTTTGTAGTTTATGTGCAATGAGGTGTTTATAGTATTCTCTGATGGTTTTTGTATTTCTTTGAGGTAAGTGGTGATATCCCCCTTATCGTTTCTGATTGTGTTTATTTGAATTGTTTTCTCTTTCCTTCTTTATTAATCTAGCTGGCAGTCTATCTATTTTATTATTAAAAGAAATGGTTCCAGGATTCGTTGATTAGGGTTTTTCGTGTCTTATCGTCTTCAGTTGAGCTCTGATTTTGGTTATTACTTGTCTTCTGCTTGCTTCAAGGGTTTATTTGCTCTTGGTTCTCTAGTTATTTTAGTTGTAATGTTACATTGTTAACTTGAGATCTTTCAAGCTTTTTAATGTGGGCATTTACTGCTATAAATTTCCCTCTTAACTCTGCTTTAGCTGAGTCCCAGAGATTCTAGTACATTGTCTCTTTGTTCTCATTAGTTTCAAAAACTTCTTGATTCCTGCCTTAATTTCATTATTTACCCAAGAGTTACTCAGGAGCAGGTTGCTCAGTTTCCATGTAATTGTGTGGTTTTGAGTGAGTTTCTTGATCTTTAGTTCTACTTTGATTGCACTGTGGTATGAGAGACTCTTTGTTATGATGTCAGCTCTTTTGCATTTGCTGAGGAGTGTTTTATTTCCCATTAGGTGATCAATTTTAGAGTAAGGGCCATGTGGCAATAAGAAGAATGTCTATTCTGCCATTTTTGCATGGAGAGTTCTGTGTATATCTATCAGGTCTACTTGATCCAGATTTGAGTTCAAGTCCTAAAATATTTGTTGATTTTCTATCTTGATGATCTGTCTAATATTGTCAGTGGGGCGTTAAAGTCTTCTACTATTATTGTGTGGGATTATAAATCTCTTTGAAGTCTCTAATAACTTGCTTTATGAATCTGGTGCTCCTGTATTGGGAGCATATATTTTTAGGACAGTTAACTCTTCTTGTTGAATTAAATGCTTTACCATTATGTAATGCCCTTCTTTGTCATTTTTTATTCTTCTTGGTTTAAAGTCTGTTTTGTCAAAAACTAGGATTGCAACCCCTGCTTTTATTCTGTTTTCCATTTGTTTAGTAAATTTTCTTCCATCCCTTTATTTTGAGCCTATGTATGTCTTTGGACATGAGATGGGTCTCTTGAAGACAACATACTGATAGGTCTTGTCTCTGTATCCAGCTTGCCACTCTATCTTTTAATTAGGGGCATTTAGCCCATTTACATTTAAAGTTAGTGTTGTTATGTATGAATTTGATCCTGTCATTGTGATGCTAGCTGGTTATTTTGCAGACTTGTTTATGTGGTCGCTTCATAGTGCTACTGGTCTGTGTATTTCAGTGTGTTTTTGTAGTGGATGGTTATAGTTTTTCCTCTCCATATTTATTGCTTCCTTCAGGAGCTCTTGCAAGGCAGGCCTGGTGGTAATGAATTTAACCTCAGAACGTGCTTGTCTGAAAAGGATCTTATTTCTCCTTTGCTTATGCAGCTTAGTTTGACCAGATGTGAAATTCTAGGTTGGAAATTCTTTTCTTTAAGAATGTTGAATATTGGCCCCCACTCTCTTCTGGCTTGTAGGGTTTCCACTGAGAGGTCTGCTATTGGTCTGATGGGCTTCTGTTTGTAGGTGATCTGGCCTTTCTCTCTGGCTGCCCTTAACATTTTTTCTTTTATTTCAAACTTGGAGAATCTGAAAATTATGTGTCTTGGGGATGATCTTTTCATGAAGTATCTTACTGAGGTTCTCTGGATTTCCTGAATTTGAAGGTTGGCCTTTCTTTCTAGGTTGGGGGAGTTCTACTGGATGATATCCTGAAGTATGTTTTCCAACTTGGTTCCATTCTCTCCATCTCTTTCAGGTATCTCAATATGCCATAGAGTTGGTCTCTTTACATAGTCTCGTATTTCTTGGAGGTTTTATTCATTCTTTTGCATTCTTGTTTGTTTATTCTTGTCTGCCTGTCTTATTTTGGAAAGATAGTCTTCAAGCTCTGAGATTCTTTTCTCTGCTTGGTCTATTCTGCTATTAATACTTGTGATTGCATTGTGAAGTTCTTGTAGTGCCCTTTTCAGCTCTAACAGGTCAGTTATGTTCCTCTCTGAACTGACTGTTTTGGCTGTCAGCTCCTGAATTGTTTCATCATGATTCTTAGCTTCTTTGCATTGGGTTACAACATGCTTCTTTGGCACAATTTATTATTACCCACCTTCTGAAACCTACTTCTGTCATTTCAGCCGTCTCAGACTCAGCCCAGTTCTAAGCTTTTGGTGAAAAGTTGTCATTTAGAGGAAAAGGGGCACTCTGGCCTTTTGAATTTTCAGTGTTTTGCATTGATTCTTTCTCATCTTTGTAGAAATTTTAAAATACACACGGTGCTGGGGCTGGACATGTATATTCTGAAAAAACTTTGTGAATGATTTTAATGAGCATTCCTGACTATGAACCACTGATCCCAGCATACCAGACTGACTGAAGTCCCCAAACACCCTCATGCACTATCAGGCTTTAGTATATTTTCTTCTTGCTGTTTATACTGCCCAACCTCATAATCTACATCTCACTTTTCATTTGGGACACCTCCTGTTCATCTTTTAGAACTCTATTCATCTAGTTTCTCTGAAATTCTTCAGGAATATTGTCTTATTTATTCATTCCTTGTGGTGTCTGACATTTAGTAGGTGATCAAAAAATATTACTGGATGAATGAATAAACGAATGAATGGTTAAATTTTGCTAACTTCTTCAGTAGATTATAAAATAAATAAAATGTAATCCCTTCCCTCTCAAAAGTAGGAAGATATTATATATTATAAGGCAGAATATAAGAAATGCCATAAAATCTTATTTGCATATTCAAAGAAGTTAGGATCTTATTAATTTCTAGTTTCCTAAAGACTGATTTAAAACATCAGGATGAGTACACACATAGGAAAAGGTGATGGGGTTGTGGTTGGGGAAGAAGAACAGAGAAGAATAGCATCAATAAAGACACAGATGAAGGAAGCCAGGAATGATGTTTTTCTAAATGAAAGTGCCTTAGTGTGTTTGGGTTGCTATTACAAAAACATCATAGCCTGGGTAGCTTACAAACAATAGAAATTCATTTCTGACAGTTCTGGAGGCTGGAGAATCCAAGGTCCAAGTGCCAGCTGATTTGGTTCTGGTGAGAGCCTGCTTCCTGGTTCATAGATGACCATCTTCTCCTTGTGTCTTCACACAGTAGAAGGGGCAAAAGAGATCTCTCAAGCCTCTTTTATGCAGACACTAATCCCATTCATGACTTGATCACCTCTTGGAGGTCCTACCTCCAAATATATTACACTGGAAGCCAAGATTTCAACATATGAACTTTTAGGGGACATGCACATTTAGTGTATAGCAAAGGGGAAAAGTTAAGTCCAGGAAGGGCACCCACCTGACTTAGCCCTTGAGGGCTAAGTCACATCCTGCAGGACACATCCTGCAGGGGGTATCACACAAGGAAACTCCAGGGTCAGTCAGGGGACAGAGGGAAGAAAGGAAGTGTGGGCGAGAGATTTTATTGTAGTTCCTGTGGAAAGGCATGGGCGAGGCAGGAAAAGCAAGCTAAGATTGGCTGGTTTGAATAATTCCAGTGGGCTTTGGGACATAGAGACTTTTCCTAATTTTCTGGTACCTGGCCCTTGAGTGATGAGGGCCGGTGGATAGTGGCCCAGATAGTGAGAGCCCAATAATGAGTGGCTGGGGGTTTGGATGGGCTGGTTTGCCATTACAAAGCCCTGTCTTGGTTAAGTAGTTTTCTATCTCTAGGAACTGGATAACCCGGAGAGGTGTAGTTTCTCCGGGGTCAGCAAGGTCTCAGATTTTAAAAGCATCAGAGTATAGAAAATAAAAGACAGGGTTAATACAGGCAGGTTGGAGACAGAATCAGGGACCTGAACTCTAGATTGAGAAGTTTATAGTTAATTAGGTAAATAAGGGCAGAAAGGGTACAGGCCTGCATACATTATTCAAGTATATGTAAATTATTGCCTTAGGTTTAGGTGGAATATGATTTGTTTTTTCTTTCATCATCTTCACTGCACTCCAGCCTTGGTGACATAGCGAGACTCTGTCTCAAAAAAAAAAAAAAAAAAAAAAAAAAAAAAAAAAAAAAAAAAGAAAGAGTAACAATGGCAGCTCTAAATATTTCTAGAGGTCAGGGGTTTTAGCTATGCATGTGTTAGATTAATGCAGTTTATAGTCTCAGCCAAACTCTGATGAATCCTGGCTCTCCCACTTATTAGCTGCATTAGTTCTTTTGGGCTGCTATGGCAACGAAGCATACACTGTAGCTTATAAACAGCAGAAATTTATTGCATACAGTTCTGGAGACTGAGAAGTCCAAGATTAATTCACCAGCAGACTGGTGTCTCATAAGGGCCCATTTTCTGGCTCATAGATGGCTCCTTTCAGGTGTGTTCTCTTGTGGTGGAAGATGCAAGACAGCACTCTGGGGGCTCTTTTATAAGGCCACTAATCCCATTCATGAGGTTGGAGCTCTCCCAGAGGCCTCACTTTCTAATACCATCGCATTGGTGATTAGGTTTCAACATACGAATTTGGAGAGGACACAGCAATCAGACCATAGCACTAGCTGTGTTACTTTTTGTCACATTTCTGGCTTGTCACATTTCTGGCTTCAGTTTCCCCATCTGTTAAAATGGAAATAATTGTAGCAGAAGTCTTATGGAATTGTGAGGATTCAATGAGATAATGCAAAGAAAACACTTTTGAAGTCCTTGGCAAATAGTAAGCGCTCAGTAAGTGTTAGTGTTAACTATTTTTTTTTTTTTTAGGGTTTTCCTTTTCAAATACATTGCTTTGCTTTCATCTACATGCAATTTATTTTTTTACATTAAAATGCAGCTCTGTGATTTATTACAAAGTGACAAAAGTCTGCAACAATCACAGACCTGAACTGAAAATGGAATTCCCACAACTCCTCTAGGTGTTCATTGCCATTTAGGTTCTCTTGCTGCTTCCTTGCCAACTCTGAGGTGCAATCCCCTTCTTGTATTTGAAGAAGCCAATTCTTGTTTCCCATCCTTCTCAGGCAGATGAAATCCTAGCAAAGGTCATAGGGTACATGCAGGAGCAGAGCCCTCCATACACCATGCTATGTTAAGTAAGAAGGCAGTAAAGGAATGAAGCTGAAGGTATAAAGATGCATTTCCAGGCCTGACCCTCATTTTACACCCACAAATTTACAGATAAGCTTCAAATGTGTGTATCTCACCACAGAAAGTAGAATTCACCATTTTTAGAGATCTGAGTAGTGGACCTGCTGTTTTTTGATCATTGGAATCATTCCTTTTGAAAAATCTCATAAGAAGCTAATGTGAAATGTATCTAAAGGTAAACTATAATTCTGGAAATAATAACATTGGGTAAAATAAGGGTAGAAGGCTTTGGTATTTGATAAGGAATATTGGGAAGTGCAGCTGATTAGTAAGCAACTTGTCAATGTTAGTTAGCCAGTACTACTTAAGCATTAAGTGGACTAACTGGCATAATTATATAAAAAAAAATAGATGCTGAACATGTATATTCCTTAGTAGAACTGGACATTTTTTTTTCAGCTTTACTATAGCCTAGGTAAATAATCCCCCTAGAAAGAATCGTTCTTTTTATTTTTTCATAGTGTCAAGCAACTTTATGATTTCTAGTAGCATTCTCCAACATACTACTATTAGAAAGTGGCCTGGGAATTAAATACAACATCATAAGCCAGTCTGTTTGGAGTTTCTTATAGCGTAGCTTGGTTTCCTAGAGATCAGTCTGAATTTACAAAGCACAAGACCAGCTACATGACAGTTGAGTCCCACCGACATGTGGGAAACCACCAGACCTTAACATCTCTTAGCTTTATCCAGCGCTATGATCTGAAAGCTTGTGTCCGACACTTACCCTGATTCATAAAAATTGAAATTCTAATCCCCAAGGTGATGGTATTTGGAAATGGGGCCTTCTGGAAGGTGATTAAACCATGAGGGTGGAGCCCACATGAATAGGATTGTGCCTTTATAAAGGCAGATCCCTTGATATAAAGGCAGATCCAGCAGATCCCTTGCTCTTTCCACCATGTAAGGTTACAGTGAGAAGGTGGCTGTCTAAGAGAAGGAGGCCCTTCACAAGACACTGAATCTGCTGACACCTTGATCTTGGGACTCCTAGCCACTAGAACTGTGAGAAATAAATTTCTGTTGTTTATAAGCCACTTAGTTTATGGTATTTTGTTATAGCAGTCTGAATGGACTAAAGCAATCATTAAATACAACAACCTCAGAGATTGTCTTTTCTCATATGCTCCACGGAGGGCTGGGGTTTTCATGCAGGGTATACGAAAAGGCTGCAATAAAGGAAAGGAAAGGTGCTAAAAGTTTCCAGTTGCCTGGAGTCTTCAAAGGAACTACAATCCCTGTTTTGTGGACCTCTTTGTTGCTGCCCATGCAGTATGCATTTGTAGTCTTGCTCCAGGGCTATGTTAATATTCCCATCCTTTGTCGCTATACAGTCCAAAGGGACTTGCACTATCGGGACATTCTATAGAGCATCATATTGTCCAATATAATGATGACATCATTTAATAGCAATAGATAAGCAAGAATAGCAAGTACATTGGAGCACTTGGTGAGACACATGCTCCAGAAGATAGGACATAAACTTAGTGAGTACTCAGGTTTTGCAGTAAGGTTTTCAGGGGTTCAATTGTCTGGAGGTACCAGTAGGAGATTAGACCTCTTGGATCAACCAAGATCCTCTTGGATTTGCAAAGTGAGACTATCTTTGTGATCCATGTTAACACCCATAAAATATTATGCACTAAGAAAGCACACTAAACAACCAGGTAGACAGAATAGCCCAGTTGGTTGACATGAGGTAGCCTCTGTCATTTGATTAATCAATGCAGTATCCATGGTAGCAAGGGTGGGTGCTACACATGGGCTCACCATAGCATGGTCTCCCACTCACCAAGGCTGATGTAGCTACTAAAACTGCTGATGTCCCAATGTTAGCAACATAAGAAAATACTGAGACCCCAGTGAAGCATCATCCCTTAAGGAAACCAACCAGCCATATAATGGCAGGTTGATTACATTGAACCCCCTTTATTCTGGAAGGGGCTGTAGTTTCTCTTAATTAATTATAATTGATAAATGTTCTGGGTATGTGTTTGTCTTTCTCTCTCATAGCGTCTTAGCTAGCACTACTATCGGAAGGCATATGGGAAGACAATGGCTACGTGAATATGAGATTTGCTGGTTCTATCTCATGTTGTACTCTTAGAAGCTGCCAAACTAATAGAGTATTGGAATGGCTTGCTTGAGGCATAGGGAGGCACTAGCATTGTGATGATCTGTGAGGAGGGGGAGCCATCTTCCATAATACAGAATATACCCTAAATCACCAACCAGCATATGGTGCTCTGTTTACAACAGGTAGAACATACAAGATGGGAAGCCATGAGTTTAAAGTAGGAGTGGCCTGTTATATAAATTTTCTATTATTGCCATAACAAAATACCAAAACTTAAAAACAATAACCATTTATTATTTCACAGCTCTTTAAGTTAAATATCTTGTAGACTTGGCTTGGTCCCTGCTCAGAGTCTCACAAAGCTGAAATCAAGGTGTTGGCAAGCCTGTACATCTTTCTGGAAGCTGTAGGGATGAATCCGCCTCCAAGTTCATGCATGTTGTTGGTCAAATTTAGTTCTTTCAAATTTAATTCTACAGTCTTAGGACTAAGGTCCATGTTTCTCTGCTACTTGTTAGCTGGGGCTGGTCTTGGCTCCTAGAAGCTGCCTGCATTCCTTCTCATGCTTTCCATGTGTCCCTGTCAAGCAATGGCAGATCAAGTCTCTTTCACGCTTCAAATCTCTCTGACTTCACTTTTACTGCACCTCTTTGACTCAAGCTGGATAATATCTTGTTTGTTTGTTTTTAAGGGCTCATGTGATTCGATTGGGTTCACTCAAATAATCCAAGGTAATCTTTTCATCTTAAGGCTTATAACTTGAATTAGATCAGCAAAGTCTCTTTTGCTATGTGACATCATATTCACAGGTTCCCGGGATTCAAGCGTAGACATATTTGGGTGCCATTTTGCTCACCACACACTAACTACCATTACTTCCAGTAACCTTCTTGGGGAATCTGTGCCTCTTGTCCTTATTACTCTCTGATCTAGGGGTCCTGGTTCCCAGAAAGCATATGCTTTGAACAGGGGACACAGAAAGTTCCCAACTCTATCTTATTCAAATTAGCAATCAATAATGAAGAGCAGAACTGTAAAGAATCATATTTGAATCATACAAAATGCAACAGAGTACTGCAGCTAAAAAGTATGACATGGTGGTGGTGCATGCCCTCTTGCATTTGCAGGCAAAATTTCCTATCTTATAAAGGCATGGCAGGAGGGAGGGAACTCCTGCATTTTCAGTTACTCTGGGAAGGCCGAGAAGAAGGTGTGATCTGATAAGCTCCATAAATGATAGAAGGGAGGGAACTCATCAAGAGGCGAGGGAGAAGACATTCCAGACATAGCTCAGGCCCTGGGAATGCACAGATCAAAGGCTTGATGTGCTTCCCTATCTGGGTGGAGGGGAACAGATGAGTGGGAGAGTAAAGGGTAGTGAAGGAGGGTCCTGAGAAATCTGAAGGGAGCTGGGGACTCGAAGATGAAGCACTTGGTCATGTTGTATATAGAATAATTAAAAGCTTCTTTAGAGTTTTCATGAGTGTAAAATGATCGAAGTGGTGGAAAGAAAAGATAATTTTGGGTGAAATGATTATGACTGACGTTAGAAAAAATAAATATATAACCGTGTTTTTACTAAGATAGTTTCTATCAGTTTAGACAACTGGGAGATTCTGAATTAGAAAAGAAAAAATTGAGTAATTGAGGAAAATTAACTGTCAAAACCTTAAAAAGTTATATAACAAAATTTAACCACTGAAGAAGCTGAAACTTTCTTTTCCCCAGTCTTATCTAAACTGTTTTTCTTCCTCAAGATAATTTCTCAGTCTTTAGTGCAATAAGATGTTCTTTGTTGTTAAGAGAGTACATTACTAAGCATGAGATTACTACATAATATTTGCAGTAACATGTTTTAAAGCTCCAGATTGCATCAACAATAGTACTGAAAATTTTCTTCCATAAGACATATTATAACTTCATTACAGGCTACTTTAAGTTCTTTTTAGAAAACAGGTGGTGTATAAAAACTCCACCCCTACAGGTGCCAAAGAATATGAGCTGAAAAGAATAACCCTCTATAGCATTTGCTATGTTCCAGATGCTTCCCTAAGCACCTGAGGCACATAATGTGTTCAATCCTCACAGCAGCCCTAAGAAGTAGGTACTTTATTAATAGAGATTAAGTGGCTTGCCCATGGTTACAGAACCGATAATTGGTGGAGTCAGAGCTTGAGCTTAGGCATTCTGACATTACCATCTGTGCTCTATCTAAACCACTACACCAGAGGTTAGCAATCTATGGTCTGTAGGCAACAATTGGCCTCCACCTGTTTTTGTAAGTAAAGTTTTATTAGAACACAGTCATGCCCATTTATGTAAGGGTTGTTCATGGTTGCTTTTGCTCTACAAAGGTATCTTTGAGTAGTACCAACAAAGGTGATAGATATGGCCTGAAAAGCCTAACATATTTACTAATTGGCCCATTACAGTGAACATTTTGCTGATTCTTTCACTACACTCACCATACAGTTGCTTTCTGATAACTGAATTCGTTTGGCCTCATGGTAGAGTCTTTACCTCTATTAAAACAATTTATGTACTTCACTAGATTTAGCATCTGAAGGGAAATAACTTACTGATAATTCCAGATTTTACAGTGAGTTTAGGAAAATATACTGAGCCTCTTTTCTCCTTTTAGTCCTTACAACATTTTGAGGAGAAAAATTCTACCCTGCCTTCTGCTTCTAGTTGGAAACAAATTTAAATTTGCAGAGGTGTATTGGTCAGTGTTCTTCAGGGAAAAAAAGCCAATAGAAAAAAGAAAAGGCTGGGCACAATGGCTCATGCCTGTAATCCCAGCACTTCAGGAGGATGAGGTGGGCAGATCACGAGGTCAAGAGATTAAGACCATCCTGGTCTACATGGTGAAACCCCGTCTCTATTAAAAATACAAAAATTAGCTGGGCGTGGTGGTGCGTGCCTGTAATCCCAGCTACTCAGGAGGCTGAGGTAGGAGAATCACTTGAACCCGGGATGTGGAGGTTGCAGTGAGCTGAGATCGCACCATTGCACTCCAGCCTGGGTGACAAGAGTGAAACTCCATAACCAAAAAAAAAAAAAAAAAAAAAAAAAAAAAGAAAAGGAAAGAAAAGAAAAGAATGTATCTAAAATGAGACCCATTAAAAGAAATTGGCTTATGCGATTATGGAGGCTGAGGGTTCCATGATCTACCACCTATGAGTCAGAGATACTGGAGAGCTGGTGGTAGGTACAGTTCCAGTCCAAGCCCAAAGGTCTAAGACCCATAAGAGCCAATAGTGTAAGCTCCAGCCTTAGTGCAGGAGAAGACTGATGCCCCAGTTCGAAAACAAGCGAAAAGATCAAGTTCTTCCTTACTCCACCTTTTGCTCTATTCAGGCCTCTGACAGACTGGTTGAGGCCCAACTGCATTGGAGAGAGCATTTGCCTTACTCTACAAAGTAATTTGAGTACTCTACAGAGTAATCTGCTTTACTCAAGCTACAGACTCAAATGTTAATCCCACCCAGAATCACAGACACACTCAGAATGAAGTTTGTATTAGTCTATTCTCACGACATACCCAAGACTGGGTAATTTATAAAGGAAAGAGGTTTAATTGACTCACAGTTCAGCATGGCTAGGAAGGCCTCAGGAAACTTACAATCACAGCAGAAGGGGAAGCAAACACATCCTTTTTCACATGGCAGCAGGAAAGAGAAGTGAAGAGGGGAAAGTCCCTTAGAAAACTATCAGAACTCACTCACTATCATGAGAACAGCATGAGAGTAACCACCCCCATGATTAAATTACCTCCCACCAGGTCCCTTCCATGACATGTGGGGACTATGGGAACTACAATTTAAGATGAGATTTGGATGGAGACACAGCCAAGCTATATAAAAGTTTAACCAAGTATCTAAGCACCGCATGTTTCAGTCAAGCTAATACATAAAATCAACCATCATGAAAAGAATTCTCCAATCTCTTTAATCTGAATTCAGGTCAAAGTAGTTATCTTAGGCCATTACAACCTAACCATCTCAGCACAGGTAGCAAAGCTCACATTGCTTACAGGATCCAGCATCATATCTTGTGCATATTTGAAAAACTCTTTCTTCAATAAATGTGTATTGAGAAATTGTGGTGTGCCAGGCACTTATGATATGAAGGGGAGTAAGACTTAGACCCTGACCTAGGGGCTTATAGTCTAATAGCTGAGGAAGGGAAATACACAGGTAATTTTCTGTAGTATGTTCAATAAGCACTACGACAGAGGTAATTAGGTGGTGTTGTCTTAGCATATATAAGAGACTTTTTACTCAAGTTTTAGGGTGAGAAAGGTGAACCTTAGGTAAGAGAGTTTCTTAGAGAAGTTTCTCTTTTTAGCTGATTCCACATAAAAGGATAAGATTTAGCTTGGCAACATTGGGGAGAGATATTCCAGGAGAAAGAACTACATATACAATGGCCTAGAGGTAAGAGAGTACAGAGTTTTGCAAGATGGTGCATAGCCTAGAGTAAGGAAGGAGACAATGCAGTAGATAAGAGAGAAGACAAGAAGGTAAGCAAGAACCAAATCATAAAAGGTGGGGGGAAGGAGCTTGAACTTTACAAGTAACAGAAAGCAATGGCAGAAAGAGTGCTATGATCAGATTTGTGCTATAGTGGAAGTTCACTGAATACATCTGATTTTTTTTCTTTCCTTTTTTGTCTTTTTTTTTCTTCTTTTTGAGACAAAGTCTCGCTCTGTTGCCCAGGCTGGAGTGCAGTGGCACAGGCTCGGCTTACTGCAACCTCTGCCTCCCAGACTCAAGCCATTCTTGTGCCTCAGTCTCCCAAGTAGCTGAGATTACAGATGTGCAGAATTACAGCTAATTTTTGTAATTTTATATAGACAGGGTTTCACCATGCTGGCCAGTCTTGATTTGTTCTTAAATAGCACAGAACAGACTTAAGGTGGCCAAAACCATGTGACAAGCATGGAGGACAGTTAGGTTCTTACTGAAATAAGAGGGGGAGAGATGATGGTGGCCAAAGAACTATTGAGATTTGAAAAAATTAGACATTGCTACTAAAATGTCTCTGAGAATGAGCTAATGGATGATGAATCAGAATTTTCTTCTCATTACAACTTATTTTTAATTTTATATTTGTAAAATCAAAAATTGACCTTCGATCCTTAGAATCCTTCCTTTTTAGAGCCCATCAAGATGCACAGGCAAATCTAATATTCCTTTTTGAAGTTTCTTTAACATCTCTCTATGTGTGTCTGTGCATATAATTGCTTTTTCTTCCTTGATGTGAACAGTAAAGAAAATATATCCCAAAGTAATCATAAAAGATTCATCACATCAATTTTACAAAACCAAGCTAATTTTTAAGAATACACTTAGTGCTCTAGAAACCACCAAGTGAGGGAGAGTTAATTACCTAATCACCTCTAACTTCTGGGATTCCGAAAGTGGAGGTGGGAGGTAAATGAAAGTCTGCTCCAGAGTGCTGTGAAATGCTCCCAAATTGCCAACACTGTCCTGACACTGGCATGCCCAACTGTTACATGCCAAAAAAAAAAAGACATTTACTTATTTTTGATTCCACATCTATAGATCCAACAATTAACACATGTCTGAGACACAATAAATTAGGGGAAATGTGTTTAATTAAAAAGAAAAAAAGAAGCTTATGAAAGTACACCTTTTTGAAATAATGACTTTAAATAAAATGGATGTAATTTAAGATAATGGATGATTCTCCCAAACGTCTGTGGAGCGTTTGAAATCCATCAGTCTAATAATTTATAGATATGACTCTTTTGTGCCTGGAAAGCATTTCGCTCCCTTGGTTGATCCACTCTTCTCTTGGGATATTTCCGTCTATATCAATTGGGAATTAAGAAAATAAGGTGAAAGAGATTCATAGGTTAAAAAAAATAGAAAAAATTGATAACTTTTAACATTATGGATTTTTGGCAGTCAATCAAAAGTAGTCTAAACTCTTTAATACACTTTCTTAGTATACAATTGTATAATTCTGGGCTTAGTATTATTCACGATATATCCTGATCAAGCAAAGAAGAATACAATTTAACAAAAAACCTGTACTTTCTCTAGATTTATTTGTTAGGTTTTCATGAACTAGATTTATTTGTTAGGTTTCATGAAGATCAATGCAAAAACATTAAAATTGAAGTGAGTTATATCATATAAAACAAACAGTCATAATCTAGTAGGTTGAAAAGGTTCTGATGATTTTTAAATATTACTTTTTGTTCTATATGACATTAATGTGAACTGTAATAAACAGTTTAAAAAGAGGAAGGAACACTAATAAAGAATTATAATAGATATTACTGAATAGATGATATTATTATTTACTGAACTCCTATTTTGTGTTAAAGACTCTTTAAATACTTTTTCTGTTATCTCACTGATTCTAGAAACCCCCAGAAGGTAAGTTGCATGAGGCAGAGATCATTTTGCCTGTTGTATTCACTACTGAATGCCTAGTACTTAGAGTAGTCTCCAGCATATGGTAGGTATTTTTCAAATACAGTTATACGTAATAATCCTATGACACAGGCACTGTTATCTTCCCAACTTTACAGATGGAGAAACTGCAGCGGGCAGAGAGGCTAAGGTTTCAGAGTAGGGACTGGAAAATCAAGAGTCAATGTTCTTAACCATTGTGCTAAGCTGTCTCCCATAAGCAAGCAAAACTCACGATAAAAGCAACAAATAATGTTACTGTCATGCAACCACTAGCATTCTTATTGTCAGTCATAAGAAATCTTCTAACTTATAAAGTGTGTCCTAATTAGAGCCTGTCTTTCATTTTGCACTTTTATGCATTTATCTGATGGTGCTTTCATTTGGGTGATGGTGCTTTCATCTGGGTCAGTGGGTCAATGGTGTATAGTCTGGGTCAATGTTGATATGTCTATTTCTTTCACTGGTGCTGATAATTTTCATTTTCCTTCAAAAATGATAGTTTTTTCATCTTCTTTATTTTGAATCCTTTTAGTGAAATTGACTGTTCTCAGTCATCATTTCCCTTAAGAGTTAAAAGAAAAACTCATTGGACATAATCAGGTTCATAAAGCTCCACCTTAAACAACACAGCCCCACGTGACAGTTAGGCAGGTGGATGCCATCACACAAAACATCTTTACTTCATTGTGTGAACGATGTTGACCCACTTGCTTGGTCCTCAGGCAATGCTTCAGAATTTCACTGCCAGTGGGATACCCAGATCTTTTTGAAGAGCTCTTTAAACTATGCTGTTCTGAAATTACTGAAGGTACTTCAAGTGTAATTCTAAAAAATTATTTTTTTTCTCAAAATGCATATAGCAACTATGTATAAATTGGGAAGTGATTGTATTCATCCAGGGCATCTCTCATTTCTGATTCATATTTATATCATTGCTGGCAATTCTCACCTATGATTTTCAACAGATTTTAAAAGAGACTGTACTTTCACAATGTCAGATGGATCAAAATGTTGCTAGACTTTTGTCTCGAGCCAAAAATCTGAAATAGTTCTGAGACTCATATAATGGTTTCAACAATTCCAGGCAAACTGCCTTCATAGTAGGTATGATCAACATTTCTCCTTTTCTGTTGGCTGAGGGGAGGCTATTCATTTTCTGAAAGTTCTTCCCACTTTTATGGAGTATCCAACCTTTTGAGGAAGAACCTGACACTTTTCACTGAAGCTGGAAATTTCAGAGCTTGCTTTTCCAGCCTCCCTTATGACTGGGGCTTGTGCACACGACCCAGGCCCACCAAGCAGATCCATTTCTATTGATGCTAAATTGGAAGCAGTTGACAGAGTGGCAAAAAGAGGTAGAGACTACAGAGAATCAAGTTAGGAAAACATGGCCACAGTGCATCTGGTTTTCAGAGATGCAGTGGCAGCTGTTGAGTAGCAGTGTGAAAGGCTAGTTTCACTACTTCTGGCTGCAATATCTCTGCCCAGTGGCAGCAGTAATGTTTCTACTGTTTTAATCCTGAGGTACACTCTAGAGTTGTTTCTGACTGTGTAGCCCTGAAGTCTTGTTCTTAGGATAGTTAGAGATGTTTTGTCATGCCAGAGACTGGCTCTCTGATCTCCAAATTACTTTCTCCTCTTTGTGTGGACAAAGCTAGACTACTTTTTTTAGTCTCTATCATGGTTAGATGAGTCTATGTGACTTAGTTCTAGCCAGTGGGATGTGAAGGCCATAATGTGTACCATTATGAGCCCTAGCAGATAAAAAACATCCTGTATGAGAATTCTTTCTTTTCCCCTTCAACCAGCTGAATGCAGAAGACACTGAGGTCCCCAGAGAAGGAAAGAGGCGAAAGATAGAAGACTCATTTAAGCCTCATGTCACAAAAAATAAACTTGTTAATCCACAGGGATATGGGTACTCATTTGTTAATGCAGCCATCATTATTTTAACTGTCACCAAAACTTGTACCAGAAGTGGGTTGTTGTCACGTCAAACAAAACAAAACTATATATTTGGCTTAGTATTCAGATAGCAAGTGCAAGAAAACTGAAGACAAACTGGAAAGCTGGAGACCCATGTCATATAATAGTAACAAAACTTTGGCAAAACTCTTGCATAAAACAATTTAAACTCAATATGCCTACTGAGTTTATAGTTCTAAGATAAATGTTTACAAAGTGTCAGAATAGTAGTGTGTGTTGACTCTTACTTTGTTATTTTAAGATCTCTTATAAGAAAGAGAATCTGGATCATAAAAGAATTGTCTGGTTTGCATGTAAAAATAATGGAAACTAGAGAGTACAGACATTTGGGTCCTTGAAAGTTTAGAAAAATCTCTTGTATTTAGATCTGGGGCAAAAATCGAAAAGCCAAAGAGAGATTTTAAGAGACAAAGTTCCATTAAAACTCAGCCCTGTAGAAAAAAATCAGCTTAAGAATATGATCTTCCCACCCATATCTTGAAGCCAGAACCCTTAAGGTATAAGGCTTTAAATAGAAAGAGAAAAGCATAGGTACACAGAAGCCAGTACATGAATGAATGAAGCTTGAGAATTATTTCTAGGAAAGAATTGTAGCTGTGGTGGTTAGTATACGAAACTTCCTTGAAGCAAATATTGGAAGTACTTAAAGGAATTGTTTTGTCAAAGAAACAAGTAGCCAAAAGCCCATATGTGTACATTTAAATAGATTTTTTGGAATGATGCATTTTTTTTTTTTTTTTAAGATGGAGTCCTGCTCTGTCTCCCAGGCTGGAGTGCAGTGGAGAGATCTCGGCTTATTGCAACCTCCACCTTCCGCGTTCAAGCAGTTCTCTTGCCTCAGCCTCCCAAGTAGCTGGGATTACAGGCACACATCACTATGCCCGGCTAATTTTTTTTTTTTTTTAATATTTTTAGTAGAGACAGAGTTTTGCCATGTTGGCCAGGCTGGTCTCAAACTTCTGACTTCTGGTGATCCGCCCACCATGGCCTCCCATTTTTATGTCTTACTCTTACTTTCAGTGTCTTATCTGATTGAAAGCATTTCCTAAAATTATTTTTATAAATTAAATTAATGATAACATTAACTCTTGGAAAATTAACACTTAGGTAGTTTCCTCCACTCTTCTAAGTTAGTTAGCCTTTTTATCATTGAAGTGAATAATTATCTAACTAGTGTTTCTGTTCAAAGTAATAGGGATTCCATTTTTATTCACTCATTCATTGTTCATTATTCAATAAATGTTTCTTGAGTTTCTACTGTATGTCAGACTTTGTACTAAGTTTTCACAAATATATGTATCCTTTTGGTTATTACTGACTTAAAATTCCTTTGAATGATCAACCCCCATGTTGTGTTTTTGAGCAGTTATAATTACAGCTGTTTGTTATTAAAATGAATAGTGTTTCTTTCAAAGTCATCATATCTGAACATAGATCCATTTGGGAAAAGAGAAAAAGACAATATATCAGGTTCAAACATAAAATTATTCCAGACAAGACAAAATCTTGATAGTAATTGTAGATTTTTAAAATTCTACTCCACTATTAAAGCAATAACATTCTGTTTCTTAGCCAACACAATGTAAGACTAATGATTCTAAAAACCATTCTAAAAATCAACACTTGCACAATTCTATGTCTTAATGCACTTGATCAAGTTATGCCACATGTCCTTGGCTTTAAGTCTTGTGAGAAATATTGTTTTATTTACTCTAATTGAAATGTAAGTATTATTTTACTTTTTAGGTTTAAAATTTCTTATAATTTACTAAAAAGGAACTGCAGTTCATTATGATGGCTGCAGAAAATGTATGCACAGATGACAGAACTTGAATTTGTTTGTTCTCACTCTGCTATAAAGATACTCCCTGAGACTGGATAATTTATATAGGAAAGAGGTTTAGTTGACTCACAGTTCTACATGGTTGGGGAGGCCTCAGGAAACCTACAATCATGGTGGAAGGTGAAAGGGAAGCAAGGACCTTCTTCACATGACAGCAAGAGAGAAAAGAGCAAGTCAAGGAGGAACTTGCGAAACACCTATAAAACCACCAGATCTCATGAGAACTCACTCACTATCATGAGAAAAGCATGGAGGAAAAACCACCCCCATGATCCAATCACCTCTTATCAGGTTCCTCCCTCAACACCTGGGGATTATAATTCAAGATGAGATTTGGGTGGGTACACAAAGCCTAACCATATCAGATGGAACTTTTATTTTATTTGAGACACTAACTTGTTTAGGCTAATTATTTCAAGACATATGTATGAAATGTCTTCTATGCACAAGTAATGGTGTTAGGTGTGGAGGATGCCAGGAATAGCAAACTTTATTTTTGCTAGGGACCAGGAATAGAGATAAGGCTAGTATTCAAATTATTATAAGTAAAAGCAACCTATAATAGTGAGAAACAAGAAGAGTATAGGTATAGAGACCATTTTCAGAGGCTCAGGAAACAGTCTCAGAGCAAGCAATATTGGAACTGGACCAGCAAATGCAGTAGGATTTTAGCATGAGTGGATTGTGCCTGAGGGTTATATTCCAAATAAAAGTGACCATAAGCAAAGTCATGTTGGTCTCTAAGTATGGAGTTTATTTGAAGAGTAGTAAACAGTCTGATTTTCTGAGAGCGTAGGATACATGAGCAGAAACAGAGTGAGATAAATTGGGAATGCACATTGATATCTGATCACCTAAAACCATTTTATTTTATTTGGATATATATTAAGATATGGGATTGCTGGATTATAAGGCAGTCCTATTTTTCATTTTTTATAAGCCTCCATACTGTTTTCCATAATATCTGTACCAACTTACATTCTGAGTTTATAGTTTTACTTTGGTGCAATCTCACTTATGGGTCCAATTTTATTCTTCTGCATGTGACTATCTAGGTTTTCCAACACCACTTAAGAAACTATTCTTTCCCTACTGTATGTTCTTGGCACCCTTGTTGAAGATCAGTTAATCATAGATGCATGGATTTATTTCTGGGTTCTCTATTATGTTCCATTGGTGTATATGTATGCTTTTATGCTAGTACCATACTGTTTTAATTGCTGCAGCTTTATAATACCTTTTAAAGTCAGGAAGTTTGATGCCTTCAGCCCTGTTGCTCTTTCTCAGTATTGCTCTGGCTGCTTGAATATTTTACAGTTCCAGATGAATTTTAGGATAGTTTCTTCTATTTATATAAAAATGCCATTATCATTTTAATAGAGATTGTATTGGATCTGTAGATTACTTTGGGTAGTATGAACATTTTAACAATATTAATTCTTCCTATCCATGAACACAGAATATCTTTCAATTTAAATATGTATTCTTTAATTTCCTTCATCAATGTTTGTTGATTTTCCCCTAGCTTTTTTTGGAAAACAATTTCTCCTTCATTTTTAAAAGATAATTTTACTGGATAGAGTATTTTTGATTAACAGTTTTTTTTTTTTTTTTTTAATTCTGTGCTGTGATATACAATGCTATTCTCTTTTGGCCTGAAAAGTTTTTGCTGAGAAATCTACTGATGGCATTTTAAGGGTTGCTTTATATATGTTTAGTTGCTTTTCTCTTGTCACTTTCAAAATTCTGTCTTTGTTGCTGACTTTTGACAATTTAATTATAGTGTATCTTTGTGTAGTCTCCTTTGTGCTGAAAATTTTCAGCTCCATTTTTGGAAAATTTGCAGCTTCATGAATCTTGATGTATATTTCTTTCTCAAGATTTGGGAAGTTTTCAGCTTTTATTTCTTTAAATAAGATTTCTTTCCCTTTCTTTCTGTTTTCTTCTTAGATACCCAAAATGATTTTACTGGTTTGCTTTATGGTATCATGTAAGTCTTGTAGATTTTCTTCACTCTTTTTTATACTTTATTCTTCTCTGACTGAAGAATTTCAAATACTCTGGTATTCATTTTTATAAATTCTTTCTTCTGCTTCATTGAGTCTTCTATTGAATTTATTGAATTTTTAAATTTCATTTATTGAATTCTTCACATTCAGGATTTTTGTTTGGTTCTTTTTAAAATAATCTCCATGTCTTTGTTCATATATTGTTTTTCTGATTTCCTTGAGTTGTCTATGTGTGCTCTCTTATAGCCCACCGAATTCTTTTAAAACAATTATTTTGAATTATTTGTCAGGCGATTTGTAGATCTTCATTTATTTGGGCTCAGTTACTGGAAAATTATTGTGTTCCATTAGTTGGGTTACGTTTCCTTGATATTTTGTGTTTCTTGTAGCGTTTTATTAATGTATGCATAGTTGAAGGAACAGTCACCTATTCCAGACTTTGTGGACTAGCTGTGGTATGAAAAGACCTATATCTGTGGTGGATGCAAGGGCATTAGTGAGTGGGGTGTGATGGCTCTGGCTCTGGTAGGGGTAGTGGCGGGGGGGATGGCACAGCAGCATGGACTCTGGGAAGCTCTGTCAACTGAGGTCAGCATAAGCAAAGACAGTG
The DNA here is from genome assembly GCF_043159975.1 of Macaca nemestrina. Lineage (NCBI taxonomy): Eukaryota > Metazoa > Chordata > Mammalia > Primates > Cercopithecidae > Macaca > Macaca nemestrina. Next base: position 76,112,341 of record NC_092132.1, read on the forward strand.
GGGGTCCTTGATGGTCAAAGCTGTGGGTGTCCATGGTGATAGTGAGTGCTGCTGGGGTCCTCCTAGTCTCCTTTTTCCCCACATAAGGAAGTCACAGCAGAGGCAATCTCTCTTGAGATTGCCCAAGTTTGAGGTGTGGGCATGCACGTGGTGGTGCCAGAGTCTGGGGCATAAGCACACATACGGTGTGGTACTGGGATCCAGAAAGGCCATGTGCAGAGCTTCAGTGGTACTAATGTTTAAGGTGTGGATATGCTCATGGCAGCAATAACACCACTTTCCGTGGTGTAGCACATATGGGGGGCAAGGAAGGGATATAGTGGTAGCTCCTTCTGGGCTGAAGAGTGGCCCAGGAACGTGGACTCCGGGCAGCTCTGTCAACTGGGGTCAGCATTGGCAAAGACTACAGAGGCTTAATGGCCAAAGCCACTGGGATCCTTGTGCTCTGTTTTCCCCACTGGTAGAAGTCAGAGCCAAGGGGATCCCTCTTGGTGCTGACTGTGCCAGGCTGGGAATGGGGTGACACAGGTAAAATGCTTTCTATGCTTTTCGACGTGGCTATCATTGGATTTTGTGCTCCACTGGGTTGCTTCATGGTCATTGTACTCTGGGGTTTTCCCACAGCTATTGTCATCAGTAGGTAGTTGTCTCATTGTTGTTTTTGTGGAGAGATAAGCATTGGGATTTCTTAGCTCACCATCTTGCAGACATCACCCATTGCTTTAAAAAAAATCATTTAAAACATAATAGCTGCTTTGAGGAGACATAACTCATTGTAAATTAAAATTCTTTTATTTCCTAATTTTATGACAGTATCACTGTCCAAGTCCTGGGTATTTAATCTAGGTCAGTATCAATCAAATGAGCAGATGCTGCAGAGCACCTAACACACATTACCATCTTTAAACAAAGGGTAGTGAACTGAGGTGATCCTCATTTGACGTATTTTCTTCTATCTTACATTGTTATTCTCTGGATTTCTACTAGTCTTCTTATATATTTTTTTTCTTATTTATTTTTTAGAAAAAGTTTTAACCTACTATTCATGTTAAAAGAACACATGAGAATATTAACTAAAGCATAAAAGTTAATATAATCATAAAAGTTTATGTTAATATAAACAAGATAACTATATCATATTTGAGTAAAATGGGGAAATCATAGTTTAAAGCATTATTTATGGTTTTTCCCACTCTCTTGCTGTTTAGTTCCCATGGCTTTATGGATTGATTAGAGATGCTGGGTAGAGAAGAAAAATTTAAAAAATGCTGAGGGAAGTTAAATTTGTGTAAGATAGGACATGGAGCTTATTCTCCCAGGAAAATAGAATATTCAGAAAAATAAGAAGGTGAGATTGAGGAGACAAGAAGTCTTAGGCTTATTACCAACTGAAGGTTTTTTAAGAGAAATTTGGAATGGTAAAGAAAATTGGGAATAATAACTTTTAAACAAGTTTTGCCTCTTCTCCATCTTCAACCCACATCAAGGGCATCTTTTTTCTTTTCTTTTTTTTCTTTTAGATGGAGTCTCACTCTGTTGCTCAGGTTGGAGTGCAGTGGTGTGATCTTGGCTCACTGCAAGTTCCACCTCCCAGGTTCATGCCGTTCTCCTGCCTCAGCCTCCTGAATAGCTGGGACTACAGGCGCCCGCCACCATGCCCAGCTAAGTTTTTGTATTTTTAGTAGAGACGGGGTTTCACCGTGTTAGCCAGATGCTGTCGATCTCCTGACCTCACTATCTGCCTTGGCCTCCCAAAGTGCTGGGATTACAGGTGTGAGCCACTGCGCCCGGCCAAGGGCATCTTTTCATATGAAAGATTGACATCACATTACTCTTCAAAACTTTGGAGTCATGTTTGCTTGGGTATGTCTATGTAATGAAACAATATGAACAGCAAGAAGACTTAGTTTTCCTAAGGATCCACAGGTTTACCATGGGTTTCTACACAAATGCTACTGTTTAATGATGAATATTTTGGAATAACCAACTAATAATCCCAGCTTATACACATTGTTCAGAATATCACTTGACATTTTTGTTGCTTTCTCTGCTCACAGCTCTCTTCCCTACTCTTTTTACTCAGCCATATGACAACTTCTAGGGAATCCTCTTTCTTCTCAATTTCTCTTTGATGCTGTATTTCTCTCTTCACTGCATTGAAACTTAACTGACTGCAGTTCAGGGCCTTAACTGTGGGTTAATGTTAAGTAGCAACCTCTCTTTGCCATGGACAATACTGTTGAAGTAGTTGTTTGCAGGGGCCCCGATCCTGCTGATGGTGAAGCTGGACAAACAGACTGCACTAACCAAAGTTTCACTCAGAAAAGTTCTTAGGACCATTCTGTTAAATGCTTGGACTGAACAGAATAGTGAAAAACACTTGAAAAGTTGCAATGTATCCACTGTGTACAGTATTTCAAATAACATGTATAAATAAACTTAGCAGGAAAATTTTAATGTTAACATAGGACAGAGAAAAAAAGAGACACGAAGCCTTTTAAAAGCCGTTGGAAGTATATGCTTTTCTTAGGAAGAACTAGTGCCCATTTAAGTTGAATAGAAGAAACATCTGCTGACAATTTGTGATGGTGATAATATGGCAGCCCTGAAGTATTTCACACTTATTCAGGCAACACAGTGCTTTTATCTCTCTAAGTAACCAGTGTGTGTCCTGTTGAGCAGTTACTTTGAAAGTAGTCTCTGTTCTCCTGATAGCTTTGTGTTCTCTTTTATTTCAGTGTAATTAATACACTCAATATAAATAGCTAAATCTTCAAAAAGATTTGCCTGCCTTGCAAGCGCTACATTTCCAATTACACACTAAATTAGGCACATGATTGAACATGAACACTAACATTTTCCAACAGGTGGTGAATAAGTAATTTCTATCCATCAACTCAACAACAGCTCTCTAGCCAAACAGTCACTCTGTTTTAGAGTTCTTCTAATATACCAAGTGTTCTTAGCCAATTTAAAAAATTATTCCTTTAATAGAAAGATTTAGGGGAATAGAGTGTCTAATTCTAATTCAAAATTGCAGAGCACAGCAAGAGTTAGTATTTCCATATGTGAAACTAAGATATATATGAGATTTTGTGTGTGCTACAGAGTTGTATCAAGCTAAATCTAAGTAAATTTAGTGTTACACCTCTGATTTTTTGAGATCAATAATTCCTAACAGATTTTGAGAAGACACTATAGTGCCGCATGTTTTTTTCAAACATCAGATTTTTGAGTACAACTTTGAGATATGGGTGTAAAAATTACCTGTATTCTGAAAATTAATATTTCCAGTTTCAGTTTACACTGAATAAAAAAAGCAAAGTGGAGCTACTAAATCCAAGAAGATGTCAGAATGAAGTTGATGTAGATTGTTTTTAATACAAGAGACACAATTTATCAGGATTCTGGGATTAGTTTACCTGTTTTTAAAATTGTCTTCACCATTAGATCATATCTGGACAAACCAAAAAACATAAATTAACCAGGTGACAGTATTGTTCTAATGGTCATCAAATAATTTTGAAGGAGCTTCCTAAACCACAAAGCAAGCTCACTGATTAAGTCAAGGCATTATATAATGTTGTTGGCATAATGTGCTATCCAGGAGTAGCACATAGCAAGCAGAGAACAAAGTCTCTGACAATATTTAGTTATATTTTACTAGGCAAATCCCAAGAAAAAGTTATGAGCCAAGATTGTGAGACTCAAGTGTATGTATTTAAATAGTTTTAGAGTCTAACAAGTACCACCTACTTATTCTGTTTGTGCTAACTTGATATGGTGGGTGGAAGAGGAATAAAGTTGAATATGCATGGCCAAATGATGGAGTAGATTCAGTAGCATGAAATGGGAAGCACAAATCTGCTAGTGACTTCTCAGCAAGAACTGGTTATTGAGTGTGTTAATTTAACTGCTTGCTTTCTTTTGGGCTATTGGGAAAGGTAGATGCAATTCTCTCCCATAGCTTTTGGACCTACTATGCTACAATGAAATCATCTTTCTTCATGAGAAAACTATAACAAAGTTACACATTATGCTTGCTGAGATCTATTTTTCCTCCCCAGTTTTGTGCTTCTACCACATAACTGTCAGGTCATTAGATAATTTTTGTTACAATGGAAAAAAGGTAAGCATTTAGAAGCATAAAGAAGCCCACTGAGTAAAATGAAACAACTGCCACAAGAAGAAGAAAAGCAAAAACACATTTCTAAATATTAAACAAGTAACGATCTCTTATAATTTAAAGATGGCAGCCAGAGTGCTCCTTGCTACTCACGAAAACATTTTACTGGGAAGCAAAATGCTTCCCTTCAAACCTAAGCTTGAGTATGTATCAAGTATGTAACACTGGGAAATGGTGGAACCTTAGAGGTCTCAGGCCCATTATCTGACAGGCAAGGAACTGAACATGGGGAGGTTTTGATGACGGCACCAGTTCTAAACTCTTTTTTTTTTTTTGAGATGGAGTCTCGCTGTTGCCCAGGCTGGAGTGCGGTGGCGCATCTCGGCTCACTGCAAGCTCCGCCTCCCGGGTTTACGCCATTCTCCTGCCTCAGCCTCCCGAGTAGCTGGGACTACAGGCGCCCGCCACCTCGCCCGGCTAGTTCTTTGTATTTTTAGTAGAGACAGGGTTTCACCATGTTAGCCAGGATGGTCTCGCTCTCCCGACCTCATGATCCGCCCGCCTTGGCCTCCCAAAGTGCTGGGATTACAGGCGTGAGCCACCGCGCCCGGCCTTATCAGTTTTAAACTCTTACAATTTGAATGCCATTGCCCTCTCAGACTAGAGCACCCTACAAGGTGGTAAGTAATGTGGGATATTTTCCAATAAATAGTGTGTCTCACAATTCAGGAATTCTGATATCTAACCCCCAGAGCTTTCTAGAGATACAAACCACTGCAAATTAAGAAATATAAAACTTTAGATGTTTGTAATTTATATGAAGCAGGAAAAAAATTGGGAAAAAAGTATTAAAATGTGCTTGTAGCCTTCATAATTCTGCATTCTGCCAAAGGGAAATAGAAAACATCTATTCTAATAAGGGAATCAGAGAAAAGGGAAATTTCTATGTCCCGAAAATATTGAGTACACATCTTTATTTATATAATATTTTCTATTCAGTCCATTTTCTGAGACATAAATATCAGCAACTTACATTTCATCAGTTGTATTCTCTTTATCATATTCATATGCCCTGATTGACAAGTTTCTCTCCTATGCTTTCACTGATGAATGTGTTTCCTGATTTGGTCTGAACCTTTCCGGATATAGAACCATCTCATCAGAAGACGATGGGCTTGAAATAATTGAGAAATGTAATGGATCTAAATTGTTACTGTTCAGCAGTCTTAGCTCTGCGTTAACATGTAATGTTAGGCTGGTTGGAGACCATGGAGGGCTGACAAGCTATTAGATTAAGAAAAAGCTCTCTCTCTCTCTCTCTCTTCTCTCTCTCTCTCTCTCTCTCTCTGTGTGTGTGTGTGTATGTGTGTATGATTTTATAAAGCAACATTTGAGAATTAGATATTATTTTTCACTCTGATTTCCTTACTTCACCTTCTTCTTAGTTCCGGAGAAAAAAGTGATAGAGATGAAGGAGTATTGGCATTTCCCTTATGCTGACACTATGTAAAATTCTCACCAATTCTCACTTGGTAAGAATTGGACTATGGGCTGTTTTTCACTAGGTGTTCATTGATGAATATTCAGGGTATAACTGCTCCTGGGGGAATTTGCATCTTAATTTGGGCATCTTAAGGATTTTAATACATTCGAAGCCCTAAGAAACAAGACTCTGATGGAGAAATTGAAAACATTGTATCTAAAACCCACATGTCCTATATTAGTCCAAATATTGTGTGTCATTCCAAATATGTTTCTATCTTCTTCAACGAAACGACTCATTTAAAAGTTCTTCCAAATGTAATTTACTTTTATAGCTTTTGCAAGTCTTGTCATATAGGAATAGGCAAATCAAAAAAATTGTCAGATTGTGCTTATGTGTTGGTTTAGAAATAAGGTCCGGTTAATTCCAACAGAGAGCTACTTTTACAGCTATTTTTGGAAGGAGGAATTGTTGGACTTTCTCAAGTCACACACAGAGGGGAGTGGACAGGACAGGTTTGGCTCTGTGGACATTTGGCAATGTAGCCCTCAATTATTTTTTGGTTGGCAAAAATTCCACTTAAAGTGGAAGCTGCTTTACTTTTTATTTTTTAGTGATGTAATACCCAAAGTCAAAGCTTCAGGTGGAATATGTGCAGGATTCTCACAGTGAAAGACTGAACGAAAAAAGAATTAATCCTACGTTTACCTCCCAAACTACTCACTGGAATGTGCCATGACTGTTTAAGTTGCAGTCACTATAGTCATCCTCATGAGGGCGAATTCTTTGTAAAGCACTGGCTTGTTACACTGACTAAATTCGTACTGGAGTGCTCCAGACCGTGATTGAGAGCCATTACAGAACACATAATTAACATCAATGACTGAAAATTCAGTTGCCTACAGTTGTAGATTATGGACAATGGATAATTAAAATATAATTAATGAGCTAATTAAGATGTCAGCAACAGAAATATTTTGTTAATTCAATGATAGTTAATGCAGTCATGGTCCTAACGCATTTTAATTCTTAATGGAGAAACACTGATCTCTAATGGCTAATATTTCTGCTTTATGATATGTACAAAATCAGCCTTAGAGGAAGCTGTGTGCTTTCATATTTCATATGAGTCACCCAACAGACACATGCATAGGAGTAGAAATGTCTCATTAACAGAAATATGGATCAAGGACCATTTCTCAATTCAAACTTAGTATCTTCTTGTCTGCATTTTTAACACAGTTCATTCTTTACTTGCTAACTTTATGATCCACGAAGTGTTATCAGGCTATTTCTTTAGTGTTCATGGCTAATGGGCCTTTAGCAAACTGAATAAATTATTTGGCAGTAATACTCCATTATCTAGGGTATTTTGCAAAAGTTTCTATTTTTTCACTTTTTAGAGCTGAGTGACATCAATTCTCTGAGAATAGGTTAGAAAGGAAGATCAAGAAATCTCAAAAAAGTGATGATGGCAAAAGGGAGAGCTGTAAAGGGAAACATCCTGGTGCTATTATCTTGCCTGCTTCCACAGAAGTGAAACAGCATTGTGCTTCCCCTGTATGCATGTCTGTGTTCTAACCTGCTACCTCTTAAGTGGTCTGCTTCATGCTGTGAGCAGTTAGTGGCAGGTTATTTATTCAACTGGTTGGTCCACCTACCAAATGTTTGACACTATGGAGTTACCCAAAGTTGATAAACGTTCTACCTATAAAAAGAGAATTCCCCTACCAAGTTGTAGAAACTAAAGCTGAAGTAAATAAAGAAAAAACATTTTATGTTTGCCTGTATTATATGTGGTTGACTGATGAATATAAACTTTCAATAAAAGTGATTTCAAGATTCCCTCATAGTAGCTTCAGTTTTAGTATATGTTGGTTGAAAAAGTGACTAATAGCTATGACAAGTTCAATAATACTTTATATTATTTTATTAATCATACATACTATTCATACATATAAAATAATCATATGTATATACAATTCTCAATATGTACATTTGTAAGACATATACAAGTTAGTCTTCAGGGAATTCTTGATGTTTTAATGGATTCTAAGTCTCTGAAAAAAATTTGGAATCCCCCAATTCCACCACCCTTACAGATGCCTTTGCCTAAACGAAGCCAAGGGATTGAAAAATATTCACTTAGATGATCGGTCCTTTAGATTTTACAGCATATTTTGGCAATGAGATATGAATTTTTAAAAAACCTATTGGTACATATAAATTATAGTGCAATGGCATTGGCAGCATATAAATGGTATATACAATAAGAGCTGTAGGATTTATAAGTAGACTGTCATGGGATAGTATGGTTGAGAAGGTTTCGTAGAGGAGATGGGGACAAGAACTGAGACTTGAACTATGACGAGGCATGAACTAGGCTGCAAGGAGGCATGAGGCCATTCCAAGCAGAAAGCAAAAATGGAGAAATGATCATGAGCATTGCACTAGTGGGGAATGTGAGGAGGCTGGCATTGTAGAATGAAATATGTACTTGAGGATTGGATTTGGATTATGGGCAGGCAGGACTGCAAAGGTAATCTGAAGTTAGAGTATTGTTAGCAAGTAACCAAAAGGGACTTTCTCATGCATAACAGCCAAGAGGAAAGGGGTAACATTATACCTGAAGACGTTTATCTGGAATTCCCTTTGGGTGCATGTGTCACTCAAAAGTATGAATGCTCTTAAGTTCTCCTTGTTCATGACCACCAGTAGACCACAGAGGAAAATCTACACTATACACATTCTGGGGAGCTGAGACGTGAGAAGAAACACTGGGAACTATATAATAGTGCTAGGTATTCTTAGACCTAATTCTAAGTTTGTTACTCATCATTTTCTGTGAAGGCACTAAGTTCAACTTTGAAAAAAAAAAAGAAGTTCCCTGTTCAACTTTTGGGGTCAGAAAGGTTAAAGTGCATCCAAAAAGGTGACAACTTAATCTCCTTGATACCTGCTGGATGCTGGGAGGAGACACAGGAGCATGAATAGGTAGGAGAAGCTATGATCTGCTGTAGAGAGCAGCCTGAGTTTGAAAGAGACAACTGGGTGCTGTGGGTCATGCCTGTAATCCCAGCACTTTGGGAGGCTGAGGCGGGCAGAACACTTGAGGTCAAGAGTTCGAGACCAGCCTGTCCAATGTGGGGAAACCCTTACTAAAAAAAAAAAAAAAATTAGCCAGGCATGGTGGTGGGTGCCTGTAGTCCCAGCTATTTGAGAGGCTGAAGCAGGAGAATTGCTTGAACCCGGGAGGTGGAAGTTGCAGTGAGCTGAGATCGCTCCACTGCACTCCAGGCTGGGCGACAGAGCAGAACCCCATCAAAAAAAGAAACAAACAAACAAAAAACAAACAAACAAACAAAACCAAGAAACTAGGTCAGAGAAATGGACCATTTATTTAATTGGCTGGAGACCCCTTGAATTCTATAAGAATTATCCCTGTAAATGAATGTTGTGCTAAGGTTTCTGAAGAGTAATGAGAGCTTTTGAGCAGCGAAATAACAGGATGAAAGGAGGAATTCAACAAGACAATTCAGGCAGAGGGGTGCAGGCATAAGGAAAAAACAGTCAGGAAGAACAGTTATGCAGTTATTACAAGGGTCTAGATGTCTGGAGATGAGCATGGACTGGGCAATGATAGAAATGAAGGAAAAAGAGGCAGATTCCAGAGATAATTCATAGGAGATTAGTTGGACTCAAGGGCTATCCTTCCCATTACCTGGAGGAGTAAAGGCTCATTCAGAAGCTTCGAGCTTAGAGTACCAAGGCTATGACAGCATTGCTGATATCCAAAGAGAAAGTAAGATGGACACATTGGGGTATAGAGAAACAAGACCTATTTGGGTTTGAGTATTTTGTATTTGAAGAAAACAGTGGAGATACAACTGGAAATTCCTGAAGGATAGTAAGAGATTAAACATTTGGTCATGAAGGGAAGAGTAGGTACATTTTTAAAGACTTTCCTTCTCACCCTGGAAATAATTTTTTTTTTTCCAGGACAGAATAGATTATAAAGGAGAAATCAAACAGGAGATGAGAGCATTCAAGAGCTCCATTCAAAATTATGAAACATGATTTTCTATTTGATACTATTCTTCTTTCATTTATTCATTCAACAGATGACAAAGTTCAATGATAATCATTCTTTGAAGTTTATCTACCCAAACTGGAGCCATGTCAAAAGACTCCTTGAAGAATGATTGCTGGGGAAGAAATCAATGGCATCAACAGAAAGAACAAAGACAGAAAATGTGAAAGGCAAGGGGAAAAGAAAAAAAAAGACTTAAAAATTTAAGAAAAAAGAGGCAAACGAAAATTAAAAAAATAAAGACTGTGCTTCTTTAATGGCTCCAACAGAAATTAAAAAAAAAAAACTACATCTGCCTTTTGCTTTTGAATAAATAGAACATTTTACCAATAATGCCAAGATGACTCACAACACACATTTTATGTATCTTGTAATTTTCCTATACACTGCAAAGACAACACAGTTGCACTAATACTAGCCAAGTCTTACATGTAATTATAGGATGCCTATAGCATTTCTAGTATGATATATTAATGAAAACCAGTTATTTAATTATGACATAATATCATGAAAAGCTTTTATAGTCACTTGCTAAAACAGACCAAAAAAACATTTTCCCAAATATAGCTAGGGAACAGTAGAATCATATCTTGATGTCAGTAGATGCCTTTGCCAGGGTGTAGAAACAGATTTTCCTGTCATTAAAAGGACAAACTGTAATCCATCTGCCATGTATAATTTGACAATCTGCAATCCTTAAACAGTAGGAGGGAAAGACATGTCTTCCAAAATTTCCCCTGAAGGAGGAGGCTTTCAGCAGTTCCCAATTACTATCTAGGCCGAATGTCTCACTCGAGACATCTGCTCAGCAGTTAGTAGTGAAAACCTGGCATACAGGAGATCAGAGGTGTGCCTCATAATTATTGTTGGCCTTAAAGTGGCCAACTTTTAGAATACAAGCCAATCACTAAGTTTCAGGTGTGCATTTTGGCAACCTTTGGTGGGGTGCCCCAGACCTAACTTTTGTGCACATAAACTTCTGAGATGAGAATCTTTCTAAAGTTCAAGGTGGAAAAATTCACTGTGAAGTGAGTCTGTGTTCAGTAATGAGCCAAAGATCTTAACACATTTCTACTGATAATAGAAGAATGAAAATCATAGAATGCCATAGATCCATGTTTCCTGCAGATAAGGATTGCTTTCTCGGGACCCACTTCAGTTCATTACATTTATTAAACCAACTAAAAATCTTTCCTGGCACTGGTTCAGCATGCACAAAGCTGTTCTCTACAAAAACCTACTTTAGCTACCACATGGATGGTTTCCCAGGTAGGGGTGATTTTAAAGGGAAAATAAGAAAATGAAAGATTCCATTTTGCAGATTTAGGCTTACCTTCTGAAATCTTGAGAATGCTGGGTGAGATTTAAGACAGACTCTGTCGTCCTATCATCAGAGAAATGAAAATCAAAACCACAATGAGATACTATCTCATACCAGTCAGAATGGCTTTTGTTAAAGAGTCAAAAAATAACAGATGTTGGCCAGGCTATGCAGAAAAGGGAGAACAGATACACTGTTGGAATGTAAATTAGTCCAGCCACTGTGGAGAGCTGTTTGGAGAGTTTGGAAAGAATGAGTGTTGAACTACCATTCAACCCAGCAATTCCATTACTAGATGGGCCTAGATGTCTGGAAAATAAATCGCTCTACCAAAAGGAAACATGCACCTGTATGTTCATTGCAGCACTATTCACATTAGCAAAAACATGGAATCAACCCAGTTGCCCATCAACAGTGGATTGGATAAAAAAAATGTGGTACATGTATACCATGGAATACTATGTAGCCATAAATAAGAATAAAATCATGTTATTTGCAGCAATATAGATGTAGCTGGAGGCCATTATTCTAAGTGAATGAATGTAAAAAAAGAAAACCAAATGCTCCATGTTCTTACTTATAAGTGGGAGCTAAACATTGAGTACTAATGGACTTGAAGATGGGAATAATAGACACTAGGGACTACTACAGGGGGTGAGAGAGGGAGGGGGGAAGGGCTGAAAAACTACCCGTCGGGTACTATGCCCACTACCTGTGTGACAGGCTCAGTCACACTCGAAACCCCAGCACCACACAATATACCTTTGTAACAAACCTGCACATGTACCTCCTGATTCCAAAATAAAAGTTGGAAAAGAAAATAAAAAAGATGAACTCTTTGTGGAAAAGCAATAAGCTGAAAGGTACACATAACAGTATGGTTAATGGGGAAAAGAACCAGTTGATGCTTTCTCCATGTGCAACAGTGAGATTGTTTCAAAACAAGTACCATCTGCAAGTGTCTCTTCCCAACAGCCAAAAGACCTAATCAGGGAGGGGAAAATGACAACCTAATGTAATATGGGATCCTAGATTGGATCTCAGAAAAGAAAAAAGGCACTAGTAGAAAAACAAGTAATACCTGAATAAATTCTATAGTTTAGTCAGTGGTAATTCTACTATGTTTGTGCAAGATGCCAATATCAGGGGAAGCTGGGTGAAGGGCAGATAGGATCTTTTTGTGTCATCTTTGCAACACTTTTGCAAATCTAAAATTACTTTGAAATAAAAAGTTAAAAAAAAAAACAGAGTCAGGTCAGTAGGAAAATTAGTCCCTGTGCCAAACACTATTTGCCAGTGTAAAGCCAAATCAACATGCTAATAGTTCTTATTTTGAACTATTATGGAATTATGGAATTATAAAATTTCAATTATTATAGAAAATATATTAATGCTGAGTTAGGCGTTTCTTTCTTTTGTTTTAAATTATATAAATGAGAGAACCAAGGCAAGAGCTGTGAAGTGACTTCCTTAGGAATCAACATTTAATTACATGAAGAGCTGAGAAAAACGCCTAGATTTTGTGCTTTTTTGTGCAATGTCACAGGCATAACCTAAGTAGCATGTTACTTCTCTGCAGTCAACAACCAATTCCTGAATGAGAAACAAGCATCTAATGTGTTCAAAGCACTGTGCTAGATTCTGAAAATATATGGTGCTCTCTCTGTCCATGACGAAGTCTATATTTGTAGCTATGTCTCTTTAAAATTCTCACAGTGTAGCTGAGAAGGCATATGCACTGATAACTGAAGCTTTAAAACCAGTCGGCACTAAACATTTTATGTTAAGTAAGAAATTTTGACAATAATTATCAAAAATTATAGTTTAAGTAGAAATTACTACACAACAAAACTGTTTTCTGAAAAAAAGTTAACCCTGTGTTGTTCCTCCATATATCAGCTCTGAAAGCATACAGAACTCTGAGCTAGCAGGAGGGCAGAGGAAATACTGACTCAATTTGTTCCCACTAGGTCCTTCTCTGACTCCTTGCACATAATGTAGAGGATTGTGGTGGTAACGGGAAGAGGCTTGCCATACTTCCTTTGGACAAGATGCCTTTGCCCCTTTCTGTATTTTTTCCAGGGAATGTTACCTCAAGGGAAATATAAGGAGGTTATTCACATCAGAAACAGTGGTTCTAAAAGTACAATGCAAGTAAAAGATACTGTCTGGAAAGGGAGCAAAGAAGTTGAAGAAGGAAAGATGAGCAGCCTGCACAATAGTGAAATGAGAGAGTTTCATATGTTTCCATGATTTTAATTGTGGAAAATGTGGAAGGGTGAGTTGAAGCTGTCTCATCAGTGGCTTTGATTTTAGCAATTTGTATTCCTAAAAGCAAGCCTTCCTGAACAAGCAGGACCTGGCGGCAGAATTGCAGAGTACATGTTGCCAAGTGCATAAACAAGTTTATTTTCCAACTTTCGTCAACATCAAGCCATCACAATTTTCTCTTTTTTTTTTTTTTCAAGAAATCAAAGGTTATTATAAAGCCTTCGCAGACCAACCCCAGCTCGCCATCAGGTCTTTATTTTCTTCAGGCTCATCTTACATTCGTCCTAGGGCAGTAATTTAATATGTATTATGAGTTGCTTGACAATCCTAGATTTTTCATTCAGATACAATGTTTCCTTGAGAATTCTAGAATGATAGCCAACATGGTATAAGATTCTGTAATAACACATCAATTTTTCCTGAAAAGCAAATGTCAGTCTTATGCTCCACGGGAGATCAGATAATGTTTGAAGGCAGCGACTCGGTCTCCAGCGGTTTTGTAACCCACCCATCCCTTGACACTGTTTTCTCAACAGTTAAGTGTTTAATAAATCTTAACTGACTGACTCACTGAGTAAATGAATAAATGAGTGATTTGTTGAGTGAGTTAAATAAATGATTTCACATAAATCATTCTTAACAATGCCTGGCGTTTCTTCCCCAAGAGGCAGATCCTGTGATTTAAAATTATTCTATTAAATAAAAAAGGTACATACCTATTCAAAGTTAGAGGGAGAAATGAAACAAATTTCTAGTCAATTCAAGGTTCACATTCACTTTTGCAAAATATATTTTCAGCTTCAAATATCCAGTGTTCCATGTTCCACGCACTTAGTTTTGAATAAATAAACCTGGCCAAATCACCACCTGGTCTCAGGTCTCATCCTGGCATTCTCGTTTCCCCTCCCGTTCTCCTTTCCCTCCTTCCTGTGGGCCTTTGTTCATTCTGTTGCTGCTTCCTGGATGTCCTTTCTCAACACGATCAACCACAAACTCCAGTCCATGTTCCAACATCTAGGGCACATCCAACCTCTGCTCCCCTAAATATTCTTGGCAAATGTGTTCTGCTTTCCCTTAACCTTATAAGATTCTCTCAAGAAAAGGAGTGAGGGTTCAGTGGTGTATGTTCACTTAGAAAACTGACATAAATTTCGTACTTCAGTGATTCCTCTCCTTGCTTCGGCACTAACCCCAAGACCTTCTTCCCATTCCTGCAACATGGATCGTGTGCTCCTGGCTCTGATTCTTACTGTTTTCTCTGCCTGGAAAACTCCTCCCCTACATCACCTTGTGGCTTGCTCTCTCCTTTTGTTCAGGTCTCTGCTCAGGTGAGTCCCTACTGGTGAGGGTTTACCTGCCGACCCTTCATCTTCATATGAGGAATGGCCTTGTGTTACTTACTGCTGAATTCCCTGACACATACTGGGCACCCAATAAACAGTTTTTGAATATGTAGATTAATAAAATAATGCATTTTCTTTAATTCATAAGGTATATTAGCATATTAAATGATCAAAGTAAAGAAATATCATGAACTTACTTGCCCATGCTAGACCACACTTTGGGAAAGACAGCTGCAAGGTGTACAGACTGCTCCCTCCTCTGAACTACACAGTTTGTCAGAAGTGGCGTATAGTTTACTGTCATGTTCATTAATTAATTAATGGGTATTATTTCATCATTTCTCCTTCCTCCAACGAGCTTTGAGCTTCCTTGAGTTCAGAGACCACAACATACGTTCTTCTGCATCTTTATGGAGCTTAACAAAGTGCAAGATGTACAGCAAGCCCTCAGCTGATTGCTGATTGGCAGAGCTTTCTCAGTTGTGATAAAGCAGAGTTGAGCAGATTGATGGAGAGTACACTCTCCTGTTAGAAACGTTGAGCTTTAGAAATAAAATTAATGCTAAATTAGCATCAATAAGAAATTTCTGAAGGAAAATGTTTCCTTTTCTTTTTTTTTGAGACAGAGTCTAGCTCTGTTGCCCAAGCTGGAGTGCAGTGGCATGATCTCTACACTCACTGCAACCTCTGCTTCTGGGGTTCAAGCAATTCTCCTGCCTCAGCCTCCCAAGTAGCTGGGACTACAGGTATGTGCCACCATGCCTGGCTAAGTTTTGTATTTTTAGGAGAGACAGGGTTTCATCTTGTTGGCCAGGCTGGTCTCAAACTCCAAATCTCAGGTGACCCACCTGCCTTCCAAAGTGCTGGGATTACAGACGTGAGCCACTGTGCCTGGCCAGGAAAACATTTACTTTTGTTTGTTACCAAATATCTGTTGTCACATCCAATTCGAATATGGATATAGTTTGCTTGGAGTTTAATTTTGTTGGTTTAATAGTGGAAAGATATATCTATATATATAGATATATCAGTTTTTCAAATGCTTCTGTGGAAAATGACTTTGTTGATTGTTTTGGATATGAGGATTGGACAAAGTATCCAGAACTTTGCCTCAGAAAACTTAGACACAACCAAAACATTATCATAAAACCTTATATTAAAAACGGATATAAAATCACCATGATTTTAAGGAAGTACTTTTTTTTTTTCAGATTTGAAGATACTGAAATGGCCTTGTTTCTTTCAAGAAGAGATGGATGACATGGACACAAGAGTTTCTCTCTTTTTCCTAAGAAAAGCACACACAAGAATGGCTCAGCCATAAACATCTGGTGAGTCAGCACTGGACTTTTATGAGAATTCTGGTCTTTTCTTTCTTACGGCAATGACTCAACTAATTGCCCAAAGGACACATGAAGTACAATATTTTAATGACAGTATTTTTTATTCTTTCGTAGTGGTCACTAAATAAAAAATTGTTTCTTGGAAACATAGACTCACAGGGCTATGTTTAAAAGATACAAACTGCTACTGAGTCTTGTTTTTATTCTCATTTTAAAGTTTACATAAACTGAATTTGCTTTCCTCAAGTAAATGTAAAATAATTTTTTGACATTTAAATACCATCAGTATACTTGAAAAATATTTTAAAATTAAGAGTTATTATAAATTTTAAACTTGACAAGAGTCAGAAATACATGCCAAAACCAAAATAGAAAAAGTTAAAGAATATACCTTCAAGAACATGAAGGCATGAAAAAATATGTATTAGGATTGTTATAATAAAAGTTCCTGTTATGATTTATAAATGTGCTTGTGAAAGTACTTAGGTGGGAAACATTTTAGCTATCAATAATTCAGGAAACGTAAGTTATACAGTAAAGATATTTGCATGTCTTATCTATTATAACACTTTTTGCTTTTCTTTTTACATGCTACCAAAAATATTAATTACAAAATGACTTCTGTAGGACTTCTAATATTGATTGTGTCTGTATCTAGGTACTCTATCAAAAGCAAGGGATGCAATGGAGATAGAAGCCTTCATCTTTGAAGTAACAGACAAATCACAATTTAAGCATTCCAAATGCTAGAGTATTGTTTAATCCAGTATTGCCCAAGTTGTGCTCCAAGTTGGTGGAGGGATGTGAGTGATGGTAAGGCTTAGGTGATATGCCATGAGTTGGAACTGGAGCATCCTCACTCAAGAAGACAGGTGAGGGGGAGGCAGACCAAAGTCATGAACAAGTAGATTGAGGCTGAAGACCAAGGTAAAACTCCAGATATGAGCGAGCAAGAGACACAGGGGAGGGCAGCAAGAAGGCTGGGGTGGCGTGCTCTCTGACTTTGATGAGCTTGATGTGGATGCGTAATTAATGGGTGAACTTCAGGGACCATGGAGAGTGCTGAAAGATGTGACTGTGGGCAAGTCATTGCGCTCCCTGGCCTCTGTAACAAAGCATGAAAAGAGCTCTGTGGTGTTCAGGGAGTGCAGCTGCAGAAGACACTGCACAGTCACCTGGAAAACAGACTCCGGCTCTGCCCTCGCCTGACCTGCCCTAACCGTACACACTCTGATCACATTTCAAGCTATATCCCCAGCATATAACTTTCTTTTCTGGCCTGTTATGCTTCTCTCTCAGTTTGTTCCTTTTTTATTTCCATCCGCTTTCCCCAGTCTCCCTAGAATACTGGTGAATAGTTATCTGACTAGTTAACTCAGAGTTTACCTCATTCAGTCATCACAATTCAATGAAGCATTTCCTTCCCTGCTTTGCAGATGGGAAAATGTGTGGCAACTTGCTCCCTCAAACCATAATCAACAAAGTAACTGGCACCAGTTATGTTGTCAACGCTATTGTAAAAGACAAATAAATAAAAATCTACCATGATCTTCCCACTCATAAGTAGCCCCTGTTGATACCTGGTGTGGAAATACATATGTATATCTGAAATTGGGATCAAATTGTTTTTGTAGTACCCATCCAAGAATAACATATTACATGTACTTTTTTTTTCTCATTTCAATCAGAACTCTTTATGGTCACTTTGGAAAGTGCTCATATTTTTCATTCTTTTTTGTTTTTGAAAAGATGGGGCCTCACTAGGTTGGCCAGGCTGGTCTCAAACTGTTGGCCTCAAGCAATCCTTCCTCAGTGTCTCAAAGTGCTGGGATTATAGGTGTGAGTCATTGTGCCCAGCCATAGTTTTTATTTTTACCCCGTTTCCCTACACCCCTAAACTATCAAGGTAAGATTGTCACCAGCTGCTAGATTCTTCTCTGAGCCACTTAAGCACAGTGTATTAGTCTATTCTCATGCCGTTATAAAGACAAACCTGAGACTGGGTAATTGATAAAGGAAAGAGATTTAAGGACTCACAGTTCCATGTGGCTGGGGAGGCCTCACAATCATGGTGGAAGGCAAAGGAGAAGCAAAGGCGTGTCTAACATGGCGGTAGGCAAGAGGGCATGTGCAGGGGAATTCCCCTTTATGAAATCATTAGGTCTTCTGAGACTTATTCACTACCACAAGAACAGTATGGGGGCAACCACCCCCATGATTCAATTGTCTCCACCTAGCCCCGCCCTTGACGCATGGGGATTATTGCAATTCAAGGTGAGATTTGCGTGGGGACACAGCCAAACCATGTCACACAGTCTCCACTGTTACGAATTTTGGCATCAAAGAGGAGGTTCCTTTGACATATTCTAAGATATACAAATAGAGGCACTTTTACACATTTAGTTAACCTCTATTATATCTGTGTGAGCTCACAGTTATTCATGGTTGCAGTCTAAGAGGAAGGAGAATATTGAAAAATGATTTAGTTTATCAACACAAAATATCTTTGGAGAAAAGCAAAGGAAACTTCAGGAAGAAATTCAAACTTTTAGCAAATTTTGATGTAAACACTCCAATCAAAGGGCAACTTTGTCTCCATGAATCTGTGCTGTCTGGTTTGTCCACTCCCAGCTAGCTTTTTGCCTTAATTTGGATAAGTCTAAGTGCAGCCTTATCAATCCAGGCCCATTTCTTGGTGCTGTCACGAACCGTTGGCTCTGGCACACATAAAGACACTTGGAAGGAAAGTCTTATTTTAACAACGCTGTTGACTTTCCAACTTCTGCGTTACCACAGTCATCAGAGTCCAATTTACTCTTCAGGGGCCCTAATGATTCTATAGCTGAAGTGGACAGAAAGAAAATAATTTGTTCACTTAACAGAAAGAAAGTCTATACTCCCAAAACAAAATAAGTCAGACAGTGATCTTTGAATTAACGGGCTCTGCTGACGGACTCTTTTCCCTACTTTTCATCAGTCTGGTGACAGTGGACTCTGGACAGAGATAAATGAGAGGTCAAGCTACCCTTCATTTTTCCAGAGGATTATTTCGCCCACAGATAAGGCACAAAGAAGGAAGTAATAGTCAAGACCAACCTGTGAGAAAACAAAACAAAAAAAGGATAACTAACAAAAGCCCCATTCTCCAGCTTTTGCCCTGGCCAGCATTCCAGCACGGTGAGCACTCCTACTATAGCAGGCAGAGTTTGTTATTTTTTTCAGTGAGGGGCGGCAGAGGGGGAACCCAACAAAGCTAATACGTGGCAAAAGTGACTGTGCCTCAAATAGTAGATGCTAGTGTTGCTTTTCCTAACTTTATAGCTGGTGTTAGAATACCAAAAGAAAAACTTTAAAAAAGTTTCTGCACCCAGTTTGTTTCATAGTACAGAAAGCCTGGGACCATACAAAAGAATGTATGCTGAAATATATTTACTGATTGGTTTTTAATGAAGAGAATAGTGTTAAACTTCATAATGTCATTGTGAGATTTAAATTTTCATTCTCCGTTTTGAGGAAGGAAAAAAACTTTCCAAATGCTATTATTATTCTTAGGATATATTGAGGAAAGGAGAAGGATTAACCTGATAATAAGTAAAAAGCAAACACAAAGACACACATGAACTTGTAGTCTTTCTTATTGTTGATGAAATCAAGAAGTCAGTCTACTTCCTTTCTGAGTCACTGTCAAACTTTATTCTACTATATAGGGAAGATAATTTTTAGATTCTTTGCATTTTCTCAGGGAAATCCTAATACTAATATATAAAGGACTTTGAACAGTTGTCATTTCTATTTCCTCAATTATTTTAAATTTATGGTTCAAAGCGACATAGAGACAGAATGAGTTTTTAGAGACTTAGCACTCCTTCAGGGTGCCAAATTAAACTCAGCAATTAGAATTACTAGTGATAAAACTATGTTTAAATAGACATATCAATTAATGTATTTTCTCTAAGATGTACTTGAGAAAACAGAATGTACAAATGGCTTACATGCTGCAGAATAAAACAGGTACATGAGAATTAAAAGATTTAGCTGATAATGACTTCTGTTTAGGTGGATGTTATAAACATTACATGGAAACTGGCTCATTTTCACAAGGTGCATAGTGAAAGTGGCTTTCATGGTATTTCA
Source organism: Macaca nemestrina (assembly GCF_043159975.1). NCBI lineage: Eukaryota > Metazoa > Chordata > Mammalia > Primates > Cercopithecidae > Macaca > Macaca nemestrina. Next base: position 76,132,452 of record NC_092132.1, read on the forward strand.
AAAATAATTCTACCTGGGTTTTATACTTACTTTTGTTTAGAGGTTCAAATAAAATAGTTTCACTCTGTAGACTGTAGAGTGCTATGCAAATGGCAGTAGAGCAGCTTCAAAACCACTTCTAACTGTAACATTAAGGCAAACTGATGAGCACACACATCTATTTGTCTACAATTTGTTCATGGTTCTGATTATGCAGCTATGAGCTCTTTCATACCCACGTTATTTTGCCCCCACAACCTTCCTCCTATGCCCCCTGGAACATTTTCTCCATGGTTAACATCATCTCTCACGTGCTCAAAGACTTCTTATGCTCCTTTTTTATCTTCCGCTTAACTAAGCTTTGTCTCACCCCTGAAGGAAGAGCTTCATCCCTTTCCAGTGAAGGCTGCTTGCCCTGTATGATGCAGGGTCAAAGTATCAGGTGCTCCTCACCACCCAATCCACCAGTGCATCATGAGTCCTCAACATCCGTGTAAACCACTTTTCCTATAAAGAGCAGATGGTCAATATTTTAGGTTTATGGACCACAAGTCTCTGACGCAACTGTTGAACTCTGCCATTGTAGCATGAAAGCAGCTATAGACAATATGTACATAAGTGGACATGGTTGTGTTCCCATAATGCCTTATTTTAAAAAATAGGCAATTGACAAGTGAATCATAGTTTGCTGATTCCTGCGATATGTAAATGCATAAATAAAATTGTGACATACTTACACAATGAGATACTATACAGCAATGGGTATAAGTGACCTACAACTGCATGCAGCAAAATGGGTGAATCTTACAAACCATTGAGTGAAGAAAACCAGAGGGAAAAAAATACATATTATTTGATTCCATAATAGTGCAAAGATGGGCGAAACAAATTTATGGTATTAGAAATGTGGAAGGGAGTTTTCCCTGGAGGGGGAGGTAGGAACTGAATGAAAGCATGAGGAAGCCTTCACAGTACTGGAATGCTCTATTTCTTGACTTGAGTCCTGTTATGCAGGTGTTCAGTTTGTAAAACTTCAGCTAGCAGAATGGTTGTGGTATGTACATTTTTATGTAGGTATATTATACTTCAATTAAAATATCATCTATTGTATACTGTGGGGGATACATTAATAAAATTATTGGAGTTTGACTAAAATTCATGCAAAGAGCTCCAGATGGAAGCACAGCCTCCTAGAAAGAGCTATTCTCATGACAGAGACTGTTTTTCTTTTTGCAGATGCAAAACTCTTCATAATATATTAATAATCTAAGCTACCCTTAAAATGCAGTGGCCTACAAATATAATAAAAATAACCATGTGTGTTTTGATGTCTCATTCTTTTCTGAAACTACTCTTTAACTGGTATCTCGGGACAACTTTAGGCATGAGAACAAACCCATTTGAAAGGAACACTTTGGCTTCGTGGTTCTCACAGAATTCTAATGAGGAAAGGGTCATTTTCTGGCACCAGGTAAGTGATTCTGACATAACCTGGACCTGTATGATCATATGATTATAGCATTTAGGGAGAAAATGTATCACATACAGAAAATGATAGTAATAATAATTTATCAGTAATAAAGTAAATGTGCATCGAGAACTTTAGAAGTGTTTTTTGTCATTGAATTCTTTTTCAGTCTCACCGTCACTATCTGAGCCTCACTGTTGTATGCCTCGATTACTGAATTAATGTTTTTTCATTCTGGTCACTTCTGTGCTGCTTTCTCCTTCTCTTTTAAATCCAACCTCACAACATTGCCAAAAGGAATCTCTGAAAAGACCAAAATTTGTTAATGTCATTACTCTTATCAAAAGCTATGAAGTTCCCCATTTTCTATCAGAATGAAGGCCTGACACTAAATTGGCCTTCAGGAGCCACTACTGACCCACAATGTATGTGCTCTCTAAACAAGTCACCTTTTGCTATCTTTTGGCTTATTCATGAATCTGAGTGTAAGAAACTCATCAGTCCTATTCCTCCTTCCAGGGCCAGCTCTGATGCCACCCCATCTGAGAAGATTTAGAGCATCATCCCAGAAGTAGTTGTATGCTCCTTCCTTTCAGTTGGTGCTACATGAACTAACTGTATATGCAGTTATTCAGATATGTCTTAAATCTCCAATTCAATTGTTAGGATCTTATTTAAAAATATGTTATTTTTCTCTGCAATGCAATATAAAACTTTATAAATTGTAGGTACTCAGCAAATATTAATTTAATAGATGAAAAATTAGCAAATTAAAGGAAACTATATTGAGCAATGAAACTATATTTATATGAAAAAATTTCATGCAAACTCTAGAATTGTGATAGTCTATCAGAGAATACTCAAAGTAAATGATGCTATTACTAGTTATTGATACTTTTATAGAGGAAGCCAAAGGCTGTTACATTCTTTAAATTTTTATCTTGCTTTAGTTTGTTCTGAGAGTGCTGCCTTTAGCATAGAAAATGCATTTTAAATGCACAGGATTTCAAGTTTCTTTCAAATTGGTAGCCTTACAATTACGGATTTTAATGAGGTATATATTTTGGAAGCTTAAACAGATAATTTCAATGCATAGTGTAATACTGAAGAGCCCAGAAGAGGAAGGGATTAATTCTGCCTCCTAGAAAGATGTGGGTGCTGAACAAAAGAAGTCATGAAACACTTCACCAAAGTGGAGACTCAAGTTAGCTGTTGGGGAATGAAGAGGAGTTTGTCAGAGGAATGAAGCTTAGAAATGCAATCTAGGAACAAAAAAGAGAAAGGATCTTACTCAGAGGAAATATATGTAAAATTCTAAATCCTTAACCTGTTCTTCCATGATCTATCTTGTGCCAGGCTCTTCAGCCTTCTCTCTCTTTCTTTTGCTCCAGCAATATTGATCACTTGCAGTTCCTTACCTGTAATTACATTATTTATGACTTCTGCTTAGAAAATTACAGCAGTTAAAAGCACATGCACAAACCGAGAAAACATCTCAGACAAGGTTTGAGTGGTTCCAGAACATCTAGCTGAGCAAACTGGTAGTATTCTCTTGCATGAAGGCAATCTGTAAAGAGGAGAGGTGATTGTTTTATCAAGAGCCCAACTGAACAACAATAAAAATCCACACAGCAAACGAAATAAACTACAAAACGTGGCACAACCAAAGAAACAAAATCAGCTCCAGAAATGGACCCTAAAGAAACAGATCTTTGAACTACCTGAACAAACTTAAAGTAACTATTTTAAAGATGCTTAATAAGCTAAAAGAGAACACAGATAACTAAACAAAATTTAAAAAGATGCATAAATAAAATGAGTCTATCAACAATGAGATAGAAACTATAAAAAAGAACCAAACAGAAATTCTGTTACTGAATAACACTATAACAAAACTGAAAAATTTACTAGAAAATCTAATGGCAGACTTAAGCAGAAGAAAGAATCAATGAGTATGAAGGCAGGTCATATGAAGTCATTAAGTCAGAGGAGCAAAAAGAAAAAAGAATGCATAAAAGTGAAGAGATCCTAAGGGATTTATGCAATATCATCAAATAAAAAATATTTGCATTTTGGAAGTCCAAGAAAAAGACTAAAAAAAAGGCACTGAGCCTATAGAAAAAAATAGTGGCCAAAAAGTTCCCAAATTTGAGTAAAGAAATGGGCATACAAATTCAAGAACTTCAATGTAATCCAACTATGGTAAAACCAAAGAGAACCACACCAAGATGTGTTATATTTAAATTGTTGGAAGTCAGAGACAAAATGAGACTCTTGAAAGCAGCAAGAGAATGTGACTCATCACATACGAGGGAACCTCTATAAAATTATCAGTGGATTTCTTAGCAGAAAACTGGCAGGCCAGATGGCAGTGAGATGATACGTTCACCATAATGGTAGGGGGGCAGGGGGAACTGTCAAACAAGAATACAATGAACAGCAAAATTTTTCTTTAAAAATGAAGACAAAATTAAGACTTTTCCAGATAAATAAAAGTTGTGGGAGGTAATTCCCACTAGACCTGCTTTACAAGAAATGCTAAAGGGACTCCATGTGTTGAAACAAAGGGATACTAGAAAGCAACAGAAAGGAAGCCATATAAAAACAAAAAGTTTTATGCTAAAAGTAAATACATGGACAGATACAGTAATTTGTATAATTGTATTTTTAGTGCATAAATCCACTTTTAATTCTTGTACAGAATTTGAAAGACAAAAGCATAAAAGTTATGAATATCTGTTAATAAATGTATAATATATAAAGATAAAATATGTGATATTAATAAAATAAAATGTGTGTGGGGGAACAACAATATACAAAAGGAAATGAGAAAGAAATCAATGCATGACACTACAAGGAATGAACAAAGCACAAAAAGAAGGCAATAAGAAAGGAAAGGGGAAAAGGCCAAAATACATATAGAAAACAATTAACAGAATGATAATTACTTTCCCTGTCAGTAATTACATTAAATGTAAATTGGTTAAACTCCCAAATGGAAAGGCATAGATTAGCTAAAGATTTCTCTTTTTAAAACAACAACAACAACAAAGTAAACAAAAAAGCCAGAATTTATGTGTTGTCTACAAGAGGCTTACTTTAGACCTAATGATATATATATAAACTGAAAGTCAAGAGATGAAGAAAGATAATCCATATGAATGGTTAACCAATGAACAAAATTGACTTTAAGTCAAATTGTTACAGGAGACAAATAAGGACATTATATAATGACAAAAACATTAATTCACCAAGAAGATACAGCAATTATAAATATATGTACAACAAAAATTAGAGCTTTCAAATATATGAAGCATACATCAATAGAATTGAAGGAAGACACAGACAGTGACACAATAACAGTAGAAGATGTCAAAGGTCAATGTCCACTTTAAATAAAGAATAGAACAACCAGATAGAAGACCAAAGAGTAAGTAGAGGACTTAAATAAAACTACAGACCATTTGAACTTACCAGACACAAAGAGCACACTCCACCAACAATAGCAGAATATGCATTCTTCTCAAGGTACATGGAACATCCTTCAGCACAGACTACACATTGGGCCACAAGGACATTTTGGCAAATTTAAAAATATAGAAATTATGCAAAGTACTTTTCTGATTATGAGAGAATGAAACTAGAAATCAATGGCAGAAGAAAAACTGGAAAATCTACAAATACATGAAAGTTAAGCAACGTCATCTTAAATAATCAATGGGTGAAAGAAGAAATCAAAGAGAAATTACAAAATGCCTTGAGACAAAGGAAAATAAAAACAAGATATAGCAAAACTTAGGTAATGCAGTAAAAGCAGGGTGAAGAGGGAAATTTATAGCTGTAAATGTTGCTATTAAAAAAGAAATATTTAAAATCAATAACTCATCTTCACACTTCAAGGAATTAGAAAAACAGCAAACTAAATCTGAAGTTAGCATAAAGAAATAACAAAGATTACAATCAAGATAAATGAAATAGAGACTGTAAAACAAAAATAAACAATGAAATGGAATGTTAATTTTTGAGATGATCAACAAAATTGACACCCTTAGTTACATTAGCTAAGAGTAAAGGAGAGAGGAGTCAAACATATGAAATCAGAAATGAAAGAGAGACATCATTACTGATGGCACTGAAACAAACCTCCCAAGAAAGAAAAGCCACAGCCAGATGGCTTCATCAATTAATTTTCCCCAACAATTAATGAAGAGTCAGTACTAATCTTTAAAATATTTTTTAAAATTGAAGAGAACACTTCCCAAATAGTTCCATGAGACCATCTTTACCCTGATACCAATGACAGACATTATAAAAAATAAAATTACTGATCAAAATCTCTTATAAATATTGATGCAAAAATCCTCACCAAAAAACCAGTAAACCAAATTCTATAGCACGTGAATAGGATTATAAACCATGACCAAGAGGGATTTATTCCTGAAATGCAAGGAAGAGTCAACACACAAAAACTGATCAATGTAATACATCACATTTACAGAATGAATAACAAAAACTACTTAATTATCTCAATTGATACAGAAAAAGTATTTGACAAGATTCAGCACCTTTATAATGTTAAAAACATGAACTAGGAATAGAAGGAAACTATCTCAACATAATAAAGTCCATATATGAAAACCCACAGTTAATATACTCAATGGTAAAAGACTGAAAGATTTTCCTTTAAGATCAAAGACATGACAATAATGCTGCACTTACATTAGATATAGAACTGAAAGCCCTAGCCAGAATAGTTAGGAAGAAAAGGAAATAAAAGACATTCAAATTGGAAAATAAGAATTAAAATTATCTCTGTTCACAGATTACATAATCTTAGAAAATCTTAGATTTCACACATGCATAAAAAACTGTCAGAACTATTAAACAAATTTAGCAAAGTTGCAAGATACAAAATCAACACACAAAAATCAGTTGCATTTCATATGGTAACAATATACAATCCATAAAGAAAATTAAGAAAACAATTCCATTTATGACAGCACCAAAAAATAAAATACTTAGGAATAAACATAACCAAGGAGGTGAAAAACTTGTACACTGACAACTACAAAATATTCCTGAAAGAAATAAAAGCAGACACAAATATATGGCAAGACATTCTATGTTCATGGATTAGAAGACTTAATATTGTTAAGATGTCCATATTGTCCAAAGTGACCTACAGATTCAACCACAATCTGTATCAAAATCCCAGCAATATTTCTTTTTCAGAAATAGAAAAACCCTTAAAAATACAAAATTTTGAGAGACCCAGAATAGTCTAAACAATATTGAAAAAAAAATTGGAAGTGTTATGCTTCTTGTTTTCAAAACCTATTACAAAACTATAGTAATCAAAACATTGTAGTACTGGCATAAAGATAGATATATAGTCCATTGGAATAGAATAAAAAGCCAGACAAGGGTTCCAAATTCACTCAATGGGGAAAGGGCAGTCTCTTCAACAAATAGTGTTGGGAAAACTGGATATCTTCATGTAAAAGTTAGATTTTTACACCACATATAAAAATTAACTCAAAATAAATTAAGGACCTAAATATAAGACCCAAACTAAAAAACTCCTAGAAGAAATAACGATGGGAAATCTCATAAATATGAACTTGGCAGTGATTTCTTAGACATTACATCAAAAGTATAGGCAACCAAAACAAAAATAGACAACTTGGACCATATCAAACTTAAAAACTTCTGTGCACCAAAGAGCACTGTCAATACAGTAAAATGTCAACCTACAGAATGGGAGAAATATTTGCAAATTATATTTCTCATTAGTGGTTAATATTGAGAACTTATTTTTTAAAACTTCCTGTAACTGAAAAATGACAACAAAAAATTCACAAATAATCCCATTAAAAATTGGCAAAGGACTTAAATAAACATTTCTCCAAAGATATTTAAATAGCCAACAAACTTAAGAAAGTAAGCTCAACATCACTAGTCATTAGAAAAATGCAAATCAAAACTACAGTGAGATATCACTCCCTACCCATCAAAATGGCTACTATCAAAAAAACAAAAAATAACCAGTGTTGGGGAGGATGTGGAGAAATTGGAACCCTTGTACAACGTTGATGGGATTGTAAAATAGTGCAATTGCTATGAAAATCATCATGACAGTTTCTCAAAAAAGTAAAAATAGAACTACCATATGACTCAACAGTCCCACTTCTGGGTATATCTCCGAAAGGATTAAAAGCAGGATCTCAAATATATTTTTGCACTCCCATGTTTATTACAGTGTTATTCACAATAGCCAAAGGTGGAAACAAACTAAATGTTTATTGGCAGGTGAATGGATAAAGAAAATGTGGTATCTATATATACAATGAAATATTATTAATTCTTAGAAAGGAAAGGAATCTTGTCACATGCTACAGCATGGATGAACTTTAAGGATATTATAGTGAATTAAGCCAGTCATGAAAAGACAAGTATTGTATTATTTCACTTATACGAGGTGTCTAAAGTAGTCAAATTCATAGAAATGGAACGTAGCATGGTGGTTACCAGGGGATGGGGAGAGGCATGAAATGGAAAGTTTTTGTTTAATGGGTAGAGAGTTTAGATGTGCAAGATGAAAAATTTCTGGAGATTTGTTGCACAACAATGGGAATATAGTTAACACTATCAAAGTGTGCACTTAAAAATGGTTAAGATGGTAAATTCTGTTATATGGTTCCTATCACAATTTTAAAACCCACAAAAAAAACAAAACAAAAATCTGATTGAGAAATAGGTGCTGGGAGGTCAGAGCCCAAGCAGCAACATGTTGCTGAATTGTGCCTCTGCCCTTGTTACTCTTGGTCTCTGTGGTTTTCCATTTTCTCATCTTCTGCTTGTGAGAGTATAATTACTCTTGGATACCTGTGCTTGTATCCGTCAAAGACCTAATGAAGAATGCATGCTTTCCAGAAGGACAAGTAGTTCAAGTTTAGAATAGAATCTATTCCTTTTCAGGGTTTGTATCTCTGGTAACATAAGATCTATTCATTGATCATGTTATCCCCGAAAGAACCATTGACCATAATAATCATAATAATTGTTATCACGTATAAAGTGTGTAATGTGTGCCAGGTACTTATAATAAGGTAGTAACTTATTTAATGCCTACAACAACATGTGAGGTTGATGTTATTATTATCCCCATCTTATAGATGGGGAAACTAAGCAAGTTTTGCAATGTCAGAGGAGACCCTAAAACAGACCTCTGATGAATGGTAATAAATTGTGTGTGTGTGTGTGTGTGTGTGTCTTACTGGTCTAACGAATTATTCATTTTGATCAAAAAGAAAAAAATAGTTTGCACGGAGTCTGTGCATTCAACAAATATTTGTGGATCACATTCTATATGGGGGAGAGAGAGAAGTGGGAGAATTGGTGAAAGGGAAGGAAATCCTGTGCTCTTACGTATAAAAATTGGTTTAATAAATTGTTCTCCTTTCCACCTGAATGAGGTCAGCCAAATTTTGGGAAAAGGGTACCATTAGTAGGAGGGAACAAGATAATGATGAAGGACAGGCCTGGGCAGAGTGTCATGGTAAGAGTTTCATGTAATTATGTGGAGACAATAATTGGAGGAGGACACCAGTAGTTTCAATTAGAAATATTTGAGTCTATTGCAATTACTGAAAAGATACAAATATATACCAATTTTCTACCTGGTTTTAATTACTATACCTGCACAGTTGAGTGTCCATAATAGATTTTCACACGAATACAGTAAAAGGAAAGAGGATAAAGAAGGACATTGTTCCAAATGACTTTAATCAAACTGGTTAGACTGTGTCTCCCAGAGGGGTAAAGCATTCCCAGAAATAAGGTACCAATACTTAGAAAACAAAGTGATTGTTAGCCGGGCACGGCTCATGCCTGTAATCCCAGCACTTTGGGAGGCCGAGGCGGGCGGGTCAGGAGATCGAGACCATCCTGGCTAACGCGGTGAAACCCCGTCTCTTCTAAAAAACAAAAAACAAAAAACAAACAAACAAACAAAAAACACAAAAAATTAGCCGGGCCTGGTGGCGGGCGCCTATAGTCCCAGCTACTCGGGAGGCTGAGGCAGGAGAATGTCGTGAACCCAGGAGGTGGAGCTTGCAGTAAGCCGAGATCGTGCCACTGCACTCCAGCCTGGGCGACAGAGCAAGACTCAATCTCAAAAAAAAAAAAAAAAAAAAAAAAAAAAAAGAAAGAAAGAAAGCAAAGTGATTGTTTTAGACCCTATATAATCATTTGGTGACTGGTTTAGTGTACAAAATTCTTACTTTGTCCTGAAGAGTATTTTTGGTCATGAAGAAACTCCTTTCAGTACAAAAATATACTCAGTATACTACAGAGAGAATTTCACAGAACAGAAATGCAAAGTGTTAATTAATTTGGAAATCTATAATGCAGTATTAAGTAATGGGAATTTGCTTATTCATGGTTAGAGAATATTCAATTAATCTTTTAAGTTTATGTATTCACTGTAGGTGGCAGAGTAAAAGTTTCATAGAGAATTCATCTGATCTAAAATATATATATTATTTATAAACTCTTATGAATACCATATTTTGCCTTTTGATGTAAACAGCCAGATGTTACCCTTATGGAGTAATTGAAAATTATTAAAATATGCTTTTGGCTTATTTCATCAAATAAATACATTTCTCAATTTAAAAATAAACTTAAATTGAGACAAAAAAAGGGCAAGACATGTAGTTAAAACACTTCAAAAACTGCTGTGGATCCCAAATGTCTCAAATGTTGAAATATAACAAAAATTCTTCAAGATGCCTAAGGAATGAACATATAAACAATGTGTAGCCGATGGTGTAGTATCACCAGAATAATGAGAGTTTTATCTAATCCAGATTTCCAGAAGTAAAAGTGATTTAACTATTTTGTGAAAATCATGGTACAATTAACCAATCATGAGAATATCTAGTACTTTTCAGTACTAAAAATGAATATCATTTTAAAAGCCTTTCCTATTCAAAGAGAAGTTTTCATAAATAGACACTTAGGGCTATATTCTTTCTTAACATGCACTCTGAAGTACTATTAGCATAATGGGAATTTTACATAAGCATTAAGGAAAACATATCTCATTTGGGAGTCTGATTTCCAGTTTAGATCCATGGTAATATTGCACCTGGTATCTTTAAATAAAATAGGGAGTTTATGCATACAGAAGGTGGTAATAAATTATATGCTAAACAATCATTCTTAACTGATCCCTTAGGGTTTTGACTGTGTTAAAACTGAAAGCAAGAAAAGATACAAACCAGCAAATGAAAGCTTATGGCTAGTCTTGTGAAGTATTCAAATCTCAGATTTTTGGCTTTACATGACAATTAATGTAGAAGATAACCATAGAGATAAAAATTGTTTTAAACTTTTATCTTTCTCTAACAACAAAGTATACATCTTTGACAATCACATGAATGCTATTAATTTTTTTCTTTTGCCAATGAATACAGAGGTTGCATAATGAAGGTGGTAATCATTTCTTGCACTGATGAACTGTATAGTGTCTCAATGAAATAGGGAAAAACAGCCAAGTCCAGTTATTTGAGTTCAACAGCTTCTAAATATGTGTGTGTGTGTGTGTGTGTGTGAGATGGATATTCATTGGAATGACAGTTGTGATACATTTACTAGTAAATGATGATTTTTTTTTTCTTGGCATAGATAAGTTTCATGAGTTCAGTTCATGGGCTATTCATTTGCATTTAGAAGTACATCTTCATGTGATGCCACATCAGATCATTGATGCCTAAACATTTTAGTCTGTCTCTCCCATTTTGATGTTTTTCCACATATTATTGTTCATCTTTTCACCTCTTAGGTTATAATTGTTGTATTCCTAGGTTCTTGCATGGTTTACAGCAGCAGAGGTCCCCGTGGGGATGCTGCCAGAATCTAATGTGTTATGATCAGCAGTGATATGACAAAGATGATTAACACGCTACTAAGGTTCATGGAAGGATTTTTTTTTTTAAGACTATCCTTATAATATCACCCATTGTCCCAATCACATTGGATTTGGAGTTACATAGGTGTACTTGTGGACATAAGCATTATCTCAATATATCCATGAGGGTGTGTTAGACATCCTCCTTTATCAGTGCCCTTCTGGAAAATATAATTGAAAAATCTGATTTATAAAATGCCAAAGTGAAGAGATGCTGGCCAAATGATACATACTTTCAGTTATGGAAAAAATAAATTCTGGAGACCCAATGTATATTATGTTGACTATAGTTAATAATGTGTAGCTGAGATTTGCTAAAAGAGTAGATCTTAAGCAACTTGATTTTGGTCAACATTTTACCACATATAAATATAGCAAAATGTCATATGTACACCTAAAATATACACAGCTTTTATTTGTCAATTATACCTCCATAATCTTTTCTCCTGGAAAAAAGGAAAATCCCAAAGTAACCGATGAAGTGGTTTGAGATTTAACCAGGCAATCTATCACATTTCGTATTATTGTCGTCAATAAAATGGTGATGGATTCTTTGAAATGACAGTTTAGGTGCTCCATGAATACATCATAAGCTTCAAGGGCTTAAATGGTCCAGCTGCTCCAATGGCCCCAGAAGAAATAAACTCAGGACCATTAAATGTAGAATAGCAATAGCTCTCCACTTTTGCCACTGAAAAATAATGACACAAATAAGTAACAACTTTTCTTTATTGAACATGTATCATGCTGAAACTATGTATATCTCTATCTATCTATATATACATATATAGATATGTATCTATCTATATATACATATACATCTATCTATATATACATATACATAATTCTAACTTCTTCAAGTTAGAATTATAGTCTCTGCTGTCCAAATGAAATAACTGAGCTTTAGCTGTAAATGGTTGATTAGAGACTTTAGTCAGGTTTTAAGGTCAAAGCTCTTTCTATAAAAAGATGCTGCTTCTCAAATCTCACAGAGGACCAAACATTAACTGATGGACTAGATTCAATTACAATACAGCAAACTGGTCTTGAAAACAGGAAGTTCCTGTGGATGTTTTCCAACAGTGTGATGTAGTCACATAGACCTAATAACACAATAATAGCAACTTGGAAATTCCTCTCCTAGCAAGTATAAGTGTATTTAGTAAGTACATGCATGTATATGTTCATTGCAGCAATATTCACAATAGCAGAGACACAGAATCAACCTAGATGTCCATGAACAATAGACTGGATGAAGAAAATGTGGTACATATACACCATGGAATACTACACAGCCATAAAAAGGAATGAGATCATGTTCCTTGCAGGGACATGGATGGAGCTGAAGTCCATCATCTTTAGAAAACTAACACAGGGACAGAAAACCAAATACCACATGTTCTCACTTATAAGTGGGAGCTAAATGATGAGAACACATGGACACACAGAGTGGGGACAACACACACCAGGGCCTTTCAGAGTGTGCAGTGTGGGAGGAGGGAGAGGATCAGGAAAAATAACTAATGAGTACTAGGCTGAATACCTCAGTGGTGAAATATTCTTTACAACAATCCCCCATGACACATGTTTACCTATGTAAAAAACCTGCACTTGTACCCCGAACTTAAAGTACAAGTTAAAAAAGAGAAGCCACTGAGAAATTGAATGTTGAATATCATGCACTTCTTAAAAGTAAAAACTTTCATTGACTCAAATTTTTATTCCTCCCTCCTTCCCTCCCTCCTTCCCCACTTACCTCCATTCCTTCCTTTCTTCTTTTCCCTCCTTCTTTGCTTCCTTCCTTCCTTCCTTCCTTCCTTCCTTCCTTCCTTCCTTCCTTCCTTCCTTCCTCCCTCCCTCCCTCCCTTCCTTTCTTTCTTTCTTCCTCTCTCTTTCTTTCTCATTTTGACACTTGGGAAATTTTGTCTGTTTGCAATAGAATGATACACTTGGGAGGAATATTTTGATAATGTTGGAGCTGATGGATGTAACTGCAAGAGCAAAATCCTTGCATAGGCAAGAGGATGGGGCCCAGTACACGGATTGGGGAAAGGGGTCAACCTCAGACTGGAGCATGAACAGTGCATTCCTTGGAAGGGGAGGAAGCCATCAAAGCAGCCTGGGAGTGGTCAAGTAGGTATTCTTTATGTTTACTTTTATTTTCTCACCGAAGCCTTTGAGCAGCAGAAACTTATTGTCTGTCAGTTCTGGAAGCTAGAAGTCTGAAATCAAAGTGTCACAGGGCCATGCTCCTTCTGAAACTTGTAGGGGAATCTTTCCTTGGTTCTCTATCTTCTGGTAGTTTGTTGGCAATCCTTATGGTTCCTTGGCATGTAGAGTCATTACTTCCATCCTCTGCTATCACATGGACTCTTTCCTCAGTGTGTCTATCTCTTCTTTTTATAAGAACAGTAATCATATTGAGACTACAGATGTGCACCACTCCACCCAGCTAATTTCTTTATAATTTCTGTTTTGTAGCGATGGGGTCTTGCTGTGTTAACCAAGCTGATCTTGAAGTCCATAACTGAAACTTTATACCCATCTGACTCCCAGGGAATGGAACCCGGGTTGCAGCAGTGAGGGAAGTAAATCCTAGCCACTAGACCAGCAGAGAGCACCAGGTAGCTTCTTTAGACTGTGTAATTGGGCAGAGATCATAGGGATTCACTCAGAGGAAGGAATTTCTGGGTGAACAATGTACTAGGCAGAGGAGTGTAGGTATAGTGCCCTGCCTGTGAGCAACGGGACGGAGACACTTGCTGCCAGGCCGAGCAGGCAAGGGGCTGTGATCAATGTCAGATTGGAGGGTAGGGGTCAGTTTCTAGGGTCTTGGAGGCCACAACGAAGAGTTGGGAATCCTCTTTTAAATGTGGTGGAAGTCACTGGATGCATTCTAAATGGGAGAGTGTCGTGATCTGATTGATAGAGAAGGGAGACAGCAACACAAATAGTAGCATGCCCTCAGTTGTGGCTTCAGGCTGGTGAGGCCCTAAAATATTTGGGTTTCACTAGAATAGGATCTGGCATACATTAAATATTAAATGGGTGTTTATTGAATTAAAAATATGGAAAATGACAATGACATTGTTTCTTCCGAGAACAGGAGGCAAATTCTTATGTTGAGGTTATCCCACTTCTGATTCATCCCATTTGGGAACATTCTAGTAGTAATGTAATCAACATTAGCCCTTGGTGTGGGAACGCCACTAATAGTTATGCTGGGCAAGAGGCTGAAAGCCATAGCCCGAATTCTCCTGGCCTTGAGCTGTAGTGGATTTTCATGAGATCATATCGGTTAAACAGCAGGGGATGAGGACAAATTATGTGCTGTTGATTAAGGAGGTGGAGGTGATGATGGGGGTGAGTGCTGAGGAATGACAGGCTTTCAGTAGCATGGAAATGAGCACCTTCACTTTTCCTTGGAAGGATGTGGCCTGGTGAGAAGGAGAAAGAATGATGTCCTAGAGATGAGGAGTGTGGTGGCCAATGGCTCTTCCAATCTCTGCTGCCTGATCTTGGGCAACCCACTTGTTTTTCTGGGCCTCCATTGCAGGTGGGATGAGCTAGTTTTCTATCTCCTTAAAATCTTCAGCTGCATTCTGTCTGCACTGGCTGCACGTATGAATCAAGAATTTAGTGAATGCTACTATGTCAAATTTATTTCATCACTTTTCCCGCTGGACTATCAGACTGCCACATAAACCATGTCTGTCTGAAGTCTATTTGTTCTGGACAATTTACACCTTATTTGAACAAATCTTGCCAATCCAACAGCAGAAATTAATCACTACAATTTCTTAATTGCTGCAAAGTGGGTTTAACTTTACATCCTCACAATAGATACTAGGCTAAACGCACTCAAAACAGTCTCTGGTATGCAAGCACAATATTTACTTAAGATCCAGAGAGGTAAATGGATATCCCAGTGTCTAATTACCAGCAGGATGAAAAGGAGTCACCAATCCAACCACACCTTTCTAAATTATACAAGACACTTAAATGTCACAATAGAAGGTAAAGGACAATGAACTTATGAGTGTTTGTAGTACGAATTTATTTCTCCCCACTGATACTGTCTTCATGTCAGAGGAAAGTCTGAGAAATCAGATATTTTCTAAGCTAGTTAAGATTTTAGAAACTAGTATAGGGAAAACTATTTCAAGGCTGTGCCAACTCTGATTTGGTATTGCACCTTTTCTAGGCTCTCCTGAGGGGTTCTAAAAGTTTTATGTGTAAAGGTAGGATGCTAGCTAAGTGTGTCATAGCAAAGGCTTGTAAGCTGTGTCCTACAAAGAAATGGTATTAGATCATTTCGGCAGAAAAACAAAGAATATGTAAAGTGAAATCATGCCTATTATCCTACATGCTTTAGTCCAGAGTGCTAAACTACTTAGGGCAAGAGCAAAAAGAATCATGTCCAAATCCCACCACAAAATTAAATCTGAATTGAGAACTGAAAACAACAGCAACGACAACAACAAAAACCTGGCTCGGAAAGGTAAAATGTAGAATTCATTCTCTATTAGAAAGATTCTTAAGATCTGCCTAGAAAGGGTAAGGTGAGCAGGCAAAGAAAAAAGAGATTTTTCATGTTAAACAAACATGCATTCTTCTTAAAATAATACAAACATTTGAAAGTATACATCATTCATTCTTTCAACAAATATGTTGAAATTATAATATGGCAGGAAGCGTTTTAGGTGTTGGGTCCAGTTCTAGGTGTTGGATATACTGAAAAACATATAGCAGTCAATGGAGATGGATCGGATACATCCATGAGATCATAGATTGTCTATCATAGTCCCTGTGGAATGCCGAGCATTTTTTGAACTGTGGCAGCTCAAGAATATATAAAATGTAGTGTGCTTCTATTCCATCCAAGAGACTTATTATCTAGCTGGGGAAGCAGGATGAATTTATATAAACAATGATAGTCTCATCCAAGACAATATATAGGCAAACGTGATAATTTGGCACAATTCATAGTTCTCACATTTTGATGGCATTCAAGGCTCATTTTGGGAAAAAGTTTGGTAGGAACAGCTTCAGGAAAGAAGCAAAGATGAACCATTTCCGGAAAAAAGTAAAGAATGTAGATGATAGGTTAAAATAAAGAACAATATTTATGTTTGCTTTTTTTGGAGGCCGTGAGGAGATGTCATTAAGGGAGCGCTATTCAGGGGGTGTTTAGAGACCTAGAATGTAGTTACTCTATGAAAATTAATGAACTTTCAAAACTCCTGCCGAAGAAACTACAGAAGCCATCTTTTTGTGTGTAAATAAGGAAGCAGTGGTGTGGAAGCATTAAACACACTCGCTGGGCTTGAAAACGTGATGGTCTGATGGGGCCCTTGGTGTCTGCTTGGACACTGTCTCACAGCGCCACATCCCCTGCCGTGGGGGACCAAGGACTCTCTTCTCCCATGTCAGATTCCCTTTAAGTTTCGTTCTCCTCTCATACCGATGAAACATTCAGTATTTGCTTTGAAGTAAATTATTACCACATTTGCTCCTTTTTTCTCTCAAAAGATTCTCTCCAGATATTTCCTTGCCCATACTTGTTGCTCTTCTTCAAGTTCATTAAAGTAGCACTGTCTGGCTTTGAAGACCCTTAAAGCCACAATGAGAAATGATTGAGTTTTATCCCCAGTTAAAGAAACATTCTAGTGGATATTTCTGCTATCATAATAAAGGCAGCATCTCTAATATTAGACATAGTCATTATTTAAAAACCATTGATGAAGTATCTAAGTCACACACTCAAAAGACTAAGCATCCCAGAGTGAGTTAAACAAATTCTGCCTTCCAGAAGTACACAACTTCAAATCATCACTGAAATCATTCAGATGACCATTAGTTCATCTCTATGATATTACTGTGTAATGTCAACTGTTACACATTATCAGAAAAAGCAATATTTTGCAATGTGGTGTCCATCACTATACATTGTATCCTGGTTTCAGCATTTTTCATTGACAGCTGACATTAGAACCACTCAACACATTTCGTCAAACAAGTACATTTAAAGCCCATTTTAAATATTTTGCCAAGTTTCTCCCTTTCATGAAATATCTATATCCACAACTTTTCTTTGCCAGATGTATCAGCTTACATTTTTTTGTCCTGATCTCACTTTATCATAGATTTCTAATCTGATCTCTCTTTAGTATATTGTTATAACATCTCTAACCTTGTTGAAATATAACAATCTTAACAAATATAAAAAGGGTCTGTTGGAGGTCAGGAGATTGAGACCTTCCTGGTTAGCAGGGTGAAACCCTGTCTCTACTAAAAATACAAAAAAAAATTAGCTGGGCGTGATGGTGGGCACCTGTAGTCCCAGCTACTCAGGAGGCTGAGGCAGGAGAATGGCATGAACCCGGGAAGTGGAGCTTGCAGTGAGCCGAGATCGCACCACTGCACTCCAGCCTGGGCGACAGAGCGAGACTCCATCTCAAAAAAAAAAAAAAAAAAGGGCCTGTTGGTAGCTTACTCATGAATGTGTACATTACATGGTAAACATACTTAATTCTTTCTTAGAGGGGAAAAAAATGACCCTCCCTTTATTAATTTACTCTCCAACTTTTTGAACCAGCAACCTAACATTCACTGAGGTTCCAAAATTGGTAATAGTTTTGAGAACGTCAGTTCAATGTCTCTGGGAATAAGGAAATCTACCTTTATTATCTAGCAATACTGTTACAAAGCTGAAAATGACAAAATCAGGGATATTTAGAGATGTGCATTGCATTTGCTGTATATAAGAGAATGTGGGTGTATGTTTATGTGTGTGTGTATGCATACATACATATATAAATACATATGCATATATGTTCACACACATATATATCATCAACCTTCTTACAATAAAACTGTGAAAAGAAAGAGGAGAGTCAGGAGAGATAAGAGAATGAAAATAATAATTTAAAAAAGAGGTAGAGTTTAAGGCGCAGCAGTGACAGCTTTTAGAAATGGCAATGAGAGAATGAGGACAAGTCAGAATAGTTACAAACAGGGCCAGGGACAAAAAGAAAACACAGAACTGCTCTATGCATTTGAAAACAAAGATGGCTGTGAAAGGATTATCTGCCTTTCAATTGTCCTTGAAGGCACCATCCTGGCAGAAAAAAACAAAAAACAGAAGACAAAGCAAGGTCCACTAGGACTTCAGTAGCTCCCAAGGGCCTGGCTGGCTCTCAGCCACCCTAGACTCCAGGGCAAGTGTAATTTATTTCTTATCAATGTGCTTGCTGGAGGCACAACAGGCAGTAAAACAGCATAAAAAGAAAAGAAACAAAAAGGAAATGAAAAAATAAGGTGCAAAAAGAAGTACTGTAAATAGTAAAACGACAGTTTCTTTTATTTTAAGGTACGTGTGGTGCAGCAAAGCACAGTAAGATATTATAGACTGTATTATCTTAATGGAAGCATTTAGACAATTAGCAGAATACTATATATCAATATCTATTAACAAGTCATATAGAGATAAAAAGTAAAAACAAATTTAGATTGATCTACTCCAGGTATTGTTCATCAGTAACACATGAGGATTTTGTTTACTTGCAATATTTTACTCTCTCTTCCTCCACTATTGTTTTGTTTCTTCTTCAGTAACCTTAGTAACTTCGATAAAGTTAAATCTCTACTTCTTATTTTATCAGCTTTCCTCAGTATCCTTTGACCTCCACTTGGTAAATACAGTTTATTATTGCATTGCCTTTACCTTCATCTCTTCTTTCATTCCCATTTCCAGGTCTCAAATTTTTCCAATTGTACTTTTATTGCACAATTGTGAGCAATGTTATATTCAGTTTTGTAACCATAAGCAAATCTATGCTTTTTGTTTATAGGTTGATCTTGAAAAGTGAATCAATAGTGCTTACATTATCATGAATATGGATATATTTTTCTTTGCTCAGTGAAGTACTATTCTAAACCTTAAAAGAGAAAGATAAAAGGATTTATAAAGGGGAAAAAAAGGGAAATCTTGATGGATCAGTATGATATAAGTCAATTACCTTGTATAATATCAAGACTCAGAAGGGCAATCATTAAAATTCTTCTCAGACTCCATGTCATTCATCTAGGGCTTTTAAAAAGAGCTATATCCATCACTTGCCTACATTAGAGCTCTGGAGTTTTATAGCAGTGATTCTCAGGAAGATGAGGATGTTTTTAAATTGCCATCATGCTTATTTTAAAAAGCAGAATATTTTAGCTAACTATGTTTATTTTCCAGAGAATGGATTTAGTGCTTCTAATTGAGATAGTATTTAAAAAGACTTGATATATTGTAGGTCATAAAAACTGTGAAGAATAATGCTAAAGCACATTAATGTGGCTTTTTTAAACAATGGATTTCTGAGCACCGTTTTAGGGTTGAAGCAATGGCTGGAGTTTAGCTTTAGCCGTGCTTGCATCTAGGCAGGCACCAGAGAATAGTGGAAGAGCCAGTGAGTGTGAGCAGAAGGGAGGGGAGAAGTCACCTTTTCTTTCCTGGCCTGGGCTTTAGGCTCCACTAAGAGAAAGCCTTGTGATACGGTTTGGCTGTGTCCCCACCCAAATCTCATCTTGAATTGTAGCTCCCATAATCCCCACATGTTGTGCTAGGGAACTGGTGGGAGGTAATTGAATCACAGGGGCAGGTTTCTCCCCTTCTGTTCTTGTGATAAGGAATAAGTCTCACGAGATCTGATGGTTTCATAAAGGGCAGTTCCCCTGCACAAGTTCTCTTGCCTGCTACCATGTAAGACGTGTCTTTGCTCATCCATCCCCTTCCACCATGATTGTGAGGCCTCCCCAGCCATATGGAACTGTGAGTCATCTAAACCTCTTTTTCTTTGTAAATTACCCGGTCTTGAGTATTTCTTCACAGCAGTATGAAAATGGACTAAATACACCATGATAACAGAATAAATTCGTTATCCCTCAAAGTCATTGCATCTTTGCTTTTTTGTTCATAGACAGTAAACTAGTGCATGCAAAAAGACCTTTTTCTCTCTCTTTTTTTTTGTGTCTTTTTGTAGTTTTGGATTAATGTTCTCTAATATCCTCTGGTTTCCTGCCTCACTCATTCAACTATTTCTAAGGAAAGTTGATCACATGGCTAACCAAACTGGCCACAGCTGATCAGATAAAGAGTGGGTGCCAATACTCATCACAATTGGGATCTTGGGTGCAAGTTAGATAAATTGTTAACTTAAAAGAAAAGATATTTTGGAGGGAGCAGATAATTGGAAAGCTCATAGGATTTAAAGGAAGCTTGAAAAACCATTCTCCCAAAAAAGGAGTGTAGGGGCAGCAGGGAACACTGCTTACAACATGTGTTAGGAGAGTCTATTTAAGACACCACTGCTCCAGCTATTGGTTTCTGGGCCACACTGCCAGCATTGTGAATCATCTGTAAATGACCCCAGACATTTTTGTCACTTCTGATTGGAATATCAGGTGGAAACACCTGTTTTTAGAGCTTCGGTCATATGCTTATTCATTAAGAAACAGAAAGGAGAAATTTTTTGTTTCCTGTGGCTGCTACTAAAACCACATGTAATGAAAAGTATAAACAAAGAGGAAGGAAGTTCAGAAGGAGGGCAGCCAAAATTGGGAAAACTCTCTATGGTACTTGCCCCAAGGGCAGCCCGATGCTAGGCTGGCCTGAAGCCTGTCAGGTAGTCTAGAATAAGTGCTCTGCTCAATAGGGATAGCAAATAGGATGAGAAGCAATCAGATTTTTTTTTTCCTCTTAAAAAGTTGAAATGTGGGAGAGTCAGTAGTTTCTTTAAGGTCCTATAAGCTGAAAAGCACACACAGTGTAGGCATTTAGCCAAAACCACAAGATAGGAGAAAGTATGCCTGAGCAGAAGTCATGAACCTGATAGCATTGCAGAGAGAAGTCAGTTACCAGCAACACAGAAGGATTCATTTCATTACCATGAGCACCAAACTAAGGGAGGAAGTGTTGGAAATGTTACCTTAAGAAAAAGCACAATAATCTGGTTTCTAGAGCTGTGTGAATCATGAATGACCTTTCCATTCTTGGTCTTCTATGTTACATGGATATCCCTATATCTTTTATTTTTTAAAAATCATCTTTGTTTTAATTAGTTTAAAAATTAAATATCCTTACCGATTAGACTAACAGGTAGATTTGCTTACAAAAAGCATTTCTTTCTATCGTATGTGAAGGCCAAGGCAGACAGGTGGGTTTTACTTTACAGAGTGGAAGCATCTTTGCTATTTTTAATGTAAGACTTCTAGAGTTGTTCTAGGAATTCCAATCAGCAGAAAGAAAAGGGATGAACAAGTCCAGGACAGGCATTTTTTTAAAAAAATAAAGTTTCCCAATCAATTCTGCTCACATTTCAAGTGTGAGAACGTAGTCACAGGACCATATGTATTCACAGAGACATCTGGGAAATTTTGTCTCTAACTGGGCAGCCAGGTGCCTAGGAGGAAGAGGAGGACAGATTGAAGTGGAAGGAGGATTTCTGAGTTAAACTGAGCATTTCTCTGCTCCTAACAAGCCTTACCTTTATTGGAAAGCTGTATTTGATGCATAAACACCCTTGAGGAGAAAACAAGAGTACTTTACAGGTAGACAAATGCAGACATCACCCTGATGAAAAAAGAGTAATATGTGATATCTTTTTACCCTATTTTCCAAGTCCTACCTAAATGATTCATTCTATAGAATAGAGTTCTAACCAAAAATGTGGTGCTTCTTGTGGTGCCTCACCATGATCTCCTTGCCAGGGCCCATGTACCCATCCTCCAGCTTCTGGGAATGTCAACTGCTGAAGACTATGTCCCTTACTAGGACAGCTATGTCCCTTACTGGAAAATTCTCTTATTTGCAAGACATTGCTGTGCCCAAGTTCCCATCCTTTCATCCCCACCAGAGGCTTGCCTCTAGCCAATGACACAAGGCAACTCTGAAGGACCTTCTTAAGTCCAGAACTCTCTGTATTGGCTTCCTTTGCAAGCCATGTTGTGAGTCAGCATTTCCCAGTTCCCAGGCCTGCCTTCCTCCCTTAAGAAAAGATATATTGCCTTAGAAATCTTTGCATACAAATCCTTGTATCTGAGCATGTTTTCAAGGAAGGCAGACTGACACATAATGTGTTATGGAATAAAATTTATGAAAATTTGATTAATAATGAGTGAACTACAAGAACATTTCAACATGATTACAGTAATTTGGTTGCAATTTTAAGATATATTTTAAAACCTTGCTTTAGGCTAGAATTCCATTCACAGTCAAACGTTAAGAAGAAACTGTGGGAGGTTGTCTGAATTTATGGTTATAAAATTCAAAAGCTTTGTCATAATAAATATAGGAATGTTTACCTTCAAATGTTCTAGTGCATATTCTGGAAGCAGCGTGTAATTCTTTATCCTACATCGTAAAGAAATTATTGCAAATGGGACACGTGTTAAGCCTAAATTAACAAAGAGGAAGTACCTGAGTCTCATTAATTATACAGGAAAGAAAAGCCCAGAAAATGTTGCTAAAAAGTCAAATGACAATGGAGGATCAAAAAACGGAGTTAAAAAATCACTAGGGGAAAAACACTCCCTGGCTTTGAATTCCGTAATGTACTTATTGGAATGAGTATTGTCTGACACTAACCAGATGGCCATCTGAAATCTTTCCTTGACATTCTCTCTAGGAAAAGCAACAATTGATGAAGATTTGGTGGAAAACCACATATATTCAAAATAAATATCTCATAAATGCAATCTACACAAGTTTATTTTTCAAATATATATGAAAAGTCAGATTTAATCTGAATATCTTACGTTACACAAGGTTAAGTATTCCTGTACCATATTTGTTATGATAAATGCAATTCAGATCTTACATTGCTTCTTTCTTTTCTAGAACTGTCATAACAAAAAAATCTTTCAGTACATAAAGCAAACTATCCATCTGTTAATTAGGTGTTCAGTATTATTTACTCTCAACCCAGTAAACAGATGTTTATTATATTTAGCTACTAAATTGTGCCAATCCAGAGAGAAAAATATTCCAAATAATGAATACAAAATGTGACAAAAAATTCGCTAGTAAGTAACGTGAAATTCTAGCAATCTGAGAATGATGTAAAAATGAAGGACATTACAAATCATTATAATTATCTGATGAGATTAATTTCCAACTAACACATCTTGGCCATTTCTTTTAAGCAGTTCAGGTAGGTTGTTATAGATTGGAGTTTTTTGTGTGTTTGTTTGTTTTTAATATAAGGAATATCCCTCAAAAGCAGAAACAATAGAAATGAAAATAATTTTAAATAGCTTCTAAAATATTAGTCATGAAGTTACAAGTTCTTCAATATGTTGATTCTAAAAATCATACTTTGTTGTGACTAAAATTTAAAAAGTGTATGAGATTGCTATTTGTTTTATCATATAGATGCTTCCCTTATTTGAATACTTTGTGATTACAAATGTCTTGCCTTCATGCATGTGGGTATGCTTGTTTTTTTTTCTTCTTTATGAGCAACTTTTGAATACTCTTCAAACCACTGCACTTTTCACCCTTTCACTACTTTTAGGTCTTAAATTTCTTGTTCTAAATTAGAGAACTTCCAAGAAAGGCCACAATGGGTCCTGATGCATCTTTGAATCTGACTCTGATAAAAAAAAATATTGAAAACATGTGGGGGTAATGATTGTTCATGTTCTTTTGCACGTGCAAACATACTGGTCATGAGAAACAGAGGAAGAGTAATTTGATAGACGTGGAGTCTATTAATGTTAGCAAAAAGTAGAGATACACAATCAAGGCACTTGATTCCTTATAGCCCTGTTCTGGGCCATGCTCTGGGCCCTGCATGAGGTTGCAAATTGTCACAGAAAAGAAATTCTATAGTTTTTTAGTGCCTGCCTTTCTTCATCTCTATTTACTCTTTTACTCACACCTGACTTTGACCTTAGCGGTGGCTCATTCCTATAATCCCAGCACTTTGGGAGGCTGAGGCAGGTGGATCATAAGGTCAGGAGATGGAGACAATCCCGGCTAACATGGTGAAACCCAGTCTCTAATAGAAATACAAAAAATTAGCCAGGTGTGGTGGTGGGCGCCTGTAGTCCCAGCTACTCAGGAGGCTGAGGCAGGAGAAAGGCATGAACCCAGGAGGCGGAGCTTGCAGTGAGCCAAGATCGTGCCACTGCACTCCAGTCTGGGCAACAGAGTGAGACTCTGTCTCAAAAAAACAAAAAACAACAACAAAAAAAACCCAGTAGTTTTTCTGTATTTCTAGCCTTTTTGTCTTACTACCATGTCTTAGAGCTCATTGCTTTTAAATTTAACTGGCTTAATCTTACAGCTAAGTTACTCTGCTCTCAGGACAGCTCTGACTGGTTCAGCCTGGAATATCCAGTCCCCATCATACTTTCGGCATGGCCTAGTCAAGCTGAGCATCACCGTTATTAAAAGACCTCCCAATGCAAAGGTCAATGACTGGGGAAATCATAATGAAGAGTTCTCAGGGGTACTAAGATTCCTTCCCTTTGTCAACCCAGCATCTCCTAGAATAGGAATTAATCTAAAGTTGACAATGCTTTCCTTGACTTATCAATACACTGAAAGTCAGCTGAGAGTGAATATATCAAAAGCTACCTTCACTGTAAGTATCTAAACCCAATGCATTCTAGTTTCTTCATAGATCATGGTTTTTAGAGATCTGTATCCAGACTTAGACTGCTGTAGACTCAAGGCCACTAGCAAACTTATCTGTTAAGCGCAAGTCTGAACTTGGCCCTGACTCATGTAGATACATACCATTGATAGTTGTCCCTTGATGGGTGAAGCCAAGACTAATGTCATTCTGTCCCAGTCTGCGCCCCTAAAAATGAGGCAGGAGAGTGTGTGTTCACTGCCTGTGCTCTGTGCTGGCATTTGATCTGATACAATAATAACCTCAATTTGATTATTTTCTTCCCTCTGTGTTAAGTGGATGTCATGATAGTTTGATATGAAGCTCTAACTCTTATTTTGGTATAACTTAAAATGGAAATGAAAAACAAGGAAAACTTTTGAATGGATGATTCCAAAAATAAACAGGAAGTGTTGTTTTTAATAAAAGGATTAGAAATCGAGTAAATTAATCTAAACCACATCAGTGAGTTAGTGAAAGGGTTGAGAACAGACTTCACGGTTTGTGACATCTGGTCTAGTTCTTAGACTTCTTGTCTACTATCTCACTGTGTGTTCTTGGAAAGATCACTTCCCATATATTCATCTTATGGGAAAATTACATTGAACCCATCTTATAAATGTACTAAGGGAAATCTAAAATTCCCTGAGGGCTGGGCCAGCATCTGTTTTTACTTGCTTACACATGTATTGCTGCGTCTCACAACTGAAAAGGACATTCCTGATGACTTACTATCTGTGCACATTTCAAAAGACCAACCCAAGGCAAAGTGTTTTTGTTTTTGTTTTTGATTTTCCCCACTAACCCACATAACTTTTATGGACTTCTATTGATGGGAGAAGTTCTAAGGATCTTGGTAAAGAGACTGTGACAGCTATTCCTGACACAAACTGCTGCAGACTTCTGCCCTCTGTCTTTTCAAAAATTTCCAATTCCTCTTCAATTCTAAGTATTTATGTAAGGAAGACCCCTATTACTTGTTAGTAGTTTTTAACAATGTGTTAACGTGGCTTATTAGACCCCACCGGTAATTGCAAGTGGCACTTTCTGGGAGCAGTCGGGGAAGAGTTGGAGAAGAGAGCCCAGAGAAAAAGGGGCAGCCGTGACTTTCCTGTGTTGGAGTGTCAAATGGTTTTATTTTCTATCCTTAATTTTCTGCTTTGAAACCACTGCTTCTGAGTATTAACTCCAAGTCAAGTCCAGGTAAAGAAATGGAAATTCCCATTTTGGTGTGATCTCCATGAATGCATCAAAGTGATATGGGTGAGCAAGTTGTTGATGTCATCCACCAGACTCGCGATAGTTGCAGAGAGGGGCAGAAGAGACACTTTTAGTTCCATCTGGTATTCTCAAATGGAACTACTCAGAGAGACTGCAAAGTCAATATTTGTCTCCATTTCACTGGGTTCTAGAGTTGAGGTGAGAGACTGAGGAAGTTGGATTCCAGAGTCCCCGCTATCACTCAAACCATCAAAATACTGATTTGACCAGTACGTACCTCTTTCATTTTATTGATGAAAAACAATAATATTGGTGTAAGTATTTCAATCAAGTTCTTATAGATAAAAATATAACCTTATAGATGAGAACCACTTTATTTTTAAGTAGAATTTTTTACTGTTGCCAAAATAACTGGGAAACACACACACACGCTCTATTTTTATATTTTCATGTCACGGTAGAATTGTTGATCAGAATATATTGCCAGGAGCAGAGCTCTATCTCCCTGGATGCTGTCATCATGGCCAGAAAGATGTGTTTCAATGAAGTACCATCAAAAACATGCACCACATCAAAAATGTGAGTCATACAGTCTCCATACCTAATCAGTCTGCTGAAACTAATAATACCGATTACAGCAAGCCTCTAGTTTCTTTTAAATTCTTCCAAAAAATGATACACTGAGAGAAATATATAAGCTATTAAAAATGAAGGGCAAGCGGGCAACTGGGAGCTAAAGTGCAAACATGCCAGTTTAAATGGGAACACATGGCAACTGGAAGACAGGCATGGAAATAAGTGGTAACACAAGCAATTGGGAGCATGAATGACTTAGAAGCGGGTGTCTTCAGATCCCTAATGAGAACGGTTTTGCTCCATGTCCGCCCTGTCCCACCACTCCATCATTCTTGGGCCATTTCCAGATTGGGTGGGATTCGGGAGAAACAACATCATGGGTAAAAACTCACTAATATTGACAATACCCCCTGAATAAAACTTAGAGATTGATACATGGGGTTACATCAAAGCCAAAACT
Source organism: Macaca nemestrina (assembly GCF_043159975.1). Classification (NCBI taxonomy): domain Eukaryota; kingdom Metazoa; phylum Chordata; class Mammalia; order Primates; family Cercopithecidae; genus Macaca; species Macaca nemestrina. Next base: position 76,159,793 of record NC_092132.1, read on the forward strand.
AGTTTGTGTGATATTTCATAGACAGAGTAAAAACTGGACTGATTTATGTTTTTGGCTAGGAGATGGAGTTTTTCATGACAAATTAACTGATTTGCTTTGCTTGCAGCAAAATTAGTAATCTGTTTCATTTTAAAATAAATGATGGGCCTTGCTGAGAAATCTAGTCTTTCTTTTTTAATAACAGTATTTAAACCACACACGCATTGGGACAATTAAGAAAAGGTAGTGCTGAGAATATAATAAACAATTACACTAAACTCTAAGGTTATTTTCACTTAAACAAAAAGTGGTAAACTTTATTTTCTTAGAATATTTTTCATGAACAAGAAAATAACATTGCTTTATAATTTAAGCCCGAGGGAGTGGAGATACATTCTCTCTTGTCACTCTTCAATATAATTACTCACTTCCTTTAGTCACCAGAAGACAAACCAGTCTCAGAGAAAATAGTCAGTGTTGATGGTATAGAATAGGAAGCATCAAGGAGACAAAAACAAAACCAAACAAAAGAAGTGGAAAAAAGTACAAGGTGATATTTGGGTCATTGATCATCCCTTTGCATGTATTCTGATTGAATATGTTGATTGATTGAGAAGATTCTGCTAAAACCTATAAACTAAGTTACACTCTTGCTAAAAGCTAAGAAGATAAACAAGGTCATGGACTAGCATTCTCATTAACCAGTGCATGTTTGGGATGAATGATATGGACATATGTAGCACACAGTGATTTATACAGCAGTGGCAGATGGAGTTACTAAGACTGAGCTTAGACTTAAGGAGTTGTGCTATGTGCAGCTTTCAGCTAGAGGCATTCACTCACCAGCTGCATATAAGTTGGTCTTGTCTGAATGAAGCTGAAAGGACTATAGATATACATTTTTGTACGGTGCATTGTTAGAGATGATGAATAACTAATAAGTGAAGACAAAATAAAAGCATTTGTCTAAGGAGGCAAAGACAAATTCAAATCTTATGGTACTTCTCTTACAATGTGTTTTACTCTAATTATTGTGAACAAGTCTGTCTGTCTGAGTGCCACTCTGTAAGGGATAGTGGTTAAACACACAGCCTTTGGGGTCCAGCAGAGGTAAGGTTAAACTTGATCTTTGCCACATATGATTGGTTGAATCTTTAGCGAATTGCTAAACTCTTAAAATTTCCAGTTCTTTATCTGTTAAGTTGAATGATAATCCCTCTGGTTGAGAATTAAATGAGATAATGTAGATGAAAAGCTCAACAGAAGGTCTAGAACTTATTAGAAGAATAATCAATGCTGGAGGAGATGCTAATCCTCGACCACACTCCTTCTTTATCACTATGCCCCTGTCCAGCCCCACTCCCCTTCTTTCTCTCCTTGGACTCACCAGGCTCATTCTTATTTTGTACTCTGATTCTTATCTTTTGCCCCTCTTATCCTCCATGTGTATAGACCACCTTTACTGTCCTTTCTGCTCTTTGGAAAGCAATGCTTAGTTGGGTGTTAGGACATTTTCTTTTACTTTTCCTGTTGCTTGGGTAGTTCTTTCCCTGATCTTCATGTGGCTATATTCTTCTCTTTGGTTTGGTCTAATCTTCATGTCACATCCTCAATTACACTTTTCCTGAACACTGTAATGACAGTAGCCTCCCAGCTCTCTAGACACTGACATTGCCCGATGTTATTTTCTTTAAAGCCTGTGTCACTAACTTACATTGATTTTTATACTTATTTCCTGCCCCCCTCCACTGGAATGTAACCTCCATGGGACCCCTTCTGCATGTCCAGCATCTAATCTTGTGTATGACATGTAGTAGGTGTTCAAAAACTTGTCTTGGAAAAAGGAATTAATTTATTGAGTCTTTAACATGTGCTAGGTACTACCAGGGACTAGGAATCCAGCTGTCAAAAAAAATGGAGATCTTTCATGTATGTATGGAACTTATAATGCAGTGAAACAGATACAGAACAAATAACTAGATAAATAAATATCTAATTACAAACTGTAGGTGAACCTGATTGATTCAGAAGGTGAGGAAAGTATTCCTGAGGAAATTATATTTGAGATATTTGAGACTTAGAGATGAAGGAGTAAGAGCTAACCAGATGAGGATGGAGATGGGAAGAGGAGTGCCTTACTGTATGTGCTGGCCTTGAAGTAGAACAGGAGAGTGGAACCACAGAGCCAAGGCATGGTCCATGGAGTGCTCAGACTTCTGCAAGTGCCTTTGGGAATGAATCCAAGAATGAGGCTCTAGTGACTGAAATCCAGTTGAAATTTCGAGCCTAGGATTCTGGGGATACTTCTTTTTTTTTTTTTTTTTTTTTTTTTTTTTTACTTCCTTTTAGTTTTCTCAGAAGGTTAATTCCTTCTTTTGCTAAGATGGGGAAAGGGTAACAAGGAAAGCCCTGAATGAGGTCTTTCTATGTTTTCACATTTATCCACATTGTTATTAATGAGGGAAGAAATAGAGTACCATCTGCAAAACTGGGTGAGAACTGACCAAGGATTGACTCTGGTACACATTAAAACTAATATAAAAAAGAGAAAAGTCCAAATAATTGTAGTTGATATGGTAAAAATGTAGATGCAAATTGTACAGTATTTTTTACATAGTAGTTTATATAAATGCAAAAAAGGAAATTTATTAACAATAATCTGAGTTGAAACCTAGATTTTTAAAATGCGACTGTTAAGCAAGTGGAATGGAGATATATGGTGTAAGGTAAAAGTATATAAAATCCTCCACTCACATAACAAACAGTCTGATGCTACTGTATTTGGTTTAAAGTGGATAACTGAAGAACTATACCTTAAAGATGCCTTTGAAAGATAATGGTAACACTATTGGTATTAAAAAGAGGCCAAATACTTTTTTAAACACTAGAGAAGACCAAAGCTAAGACAACATATTCTACAATATTCCTCATAGCAGAAAATAGAAAATAGGTAAAAAATCAGCTGATAAAAGTAAGGCTGAAGTAATCAGTTATGGAAAAACACAAATTACTTTAAAACTCTATTTAAGAACAAACACTGAGATTGAGTTAATAAACAAAATCCAGCTAAAAACATTATGCTCACTCTACACATCTAACTGAAAGTGATGCAAAATGTTAAAAATGAATGGGCAGATACATTAGGCAAAAGAAATAAAGAAACAAAGGAGGGTGAAGGAAGTATGAGTGCAATATTAAACACAGGCAAAGTTGAAATGGTCGTATATGAAAAGAGAATCGTTTTCAACTAAAAAACAATACAGTTTACCAGTGAAGATAAATGCTCATGAGATAGCATGTGGTGACCAAACTAACATCAAACTACATTCAACAGAAACTAATACCGAAGGAATCAATAGAAAGAGAGTTGTGAGAAATTTTACTACCTCACTCGGCCCTCAGATTTAAAGAATTAAAGCAGACTTAAAAATGAAGGGTCAGTGACACACAATTACCCATGTAACAAACCTGCAAATGTACTCCCTGAACCTAAAATAAAGTAGAAAAAAAGTAAATGTGTAAAGCATTACAATTATATATTTTCTTAACATTGAATAACCAATATAACAATAAAGTGTTGCTGTTCTCATTTACCAGTGATGTGGCTTTGTTTCTCCCTCTGTATATTGAGGATAATAATACCTACTCACAGTCACTATGAAGATTAAATGAGAGAATTTTTATAATTGCATAGTGTAGTACCAAGTAAACACTTAAAATGGTATTATCATTATTGTTGTTAATCAGAAATATTTTGTCTACAAAATACAAGTAGAAACTAGTTATTCATTCCAAATTTGGGTGGAATGTTCTTAAAAATAGGCTCCCATTGTATGTGACAAAGAAAACCTCTAAAGAAAAATTGAACCAATTTCCAATAAAAATAGAAGTAAATAATAAAAATTTAAAGAGAATGCAGGCACATGTGAATTTAAGCCAATCATTTCTAATATTTAGAAACTCTCTAGATATGATTATTAAATCCTCAGGGATACAACTAAAGCTGTACTGAAATAAAAATTCTATGGTTTAAAATCTTTTGTTAGAAAGTAAAAATAAATAAGCTAAACACATAACTAAAACTTTTTAAATGGCAATAAAATTACAGTAAGGAAGCAGGAAGAAACAATAAAAAGAAAGGCAGGAAAATGATTATAAAACATCAAAAGTTTAATTGATATTTTGGTAGGCAGAATAATGCCCCCACACAAGACGTTCATATTCTACCCCTCAAACCTGTGAATATGTTAGGTTACACTGCAAAGAAGAATTAAGGTCGTAGGGAGAATTAAAGTTACTAATTAGCTGACTTTAAAATAGAGACATTATTCTGTTTAATCTGGATGGGCCCAGTGAAATCACAAAGGTCCTTGAAAGTGAAAGAGGGAGATGGAAGAGGGGACAGTCAGGGGCAGATGTGACTGCAGAAGGTCAGAGTGATGTGATATGAAAAGTACTGACTCACCTGTTGTTGACTTCAAAGGTAGAGGAGGGGGCTATGAGCCAAGGAATGGGGGTGAACTCTAGAACCTGGAAAAAGCAAGGAAATGGAACATCACCTAGAGTCCACAGAGAGGAGTGAAGACCCATGACACCTTGATTTTAGTATAGTGAGACTCCTGTCACATTTCTTACACACAGAAAATGATCCATTTGTGTTTCTTTAAGCCACCAAGTTTGTGGCAATCTGCTACAGCAATGATAGAAAAGTAATACATATATATTCAAGAACTTGTTTATTAAAAAATAATCAGATAAATCCCCCTTCTGGCAAAGCTTTAAAAAGGGAAAAAATACTCAATAAAAGTTGAGGAGCAGATTTTAATGAGATTAGTAAAAGAGATAAAATATGCAATTATAGTGCATATAATTCTAGGAAGATATATTTGAAAGTCTTGAGGAAATAGAATATTTTAAGAAAAATATAAATTAATAAAGCTAACTCAAGAGTAATCCAAAGAGTACCCACAGACCCTGTGAAGGAAGCGGTCTGCTCCTGCAGGACCTGGGAGACCGCCCCAAAACTGTGAGTGCTCCAACTGCAGAATTGGGAAAGGGAGACCCTCCTCTCCTGAACACACACCACCACTGGAGAAGCTGAAGGTCTGTAAGCTGGAGAAGTTTCCGACTTTACCTGGAGCTAGGTCAGTTTGGAAAGTCGAGCGAAATACAGGGTTAAAGGAAGCAGCAGAAAGGCCCTAGGAGCTGGCAGGGTCCCCAAGCAGCACCACAGGGATCCAGTGGGAGAGGAGCAGGGGGTAAAACTACACAGGGAGAAGGAAATCTCTAGCTGAACTCTAACAATTTGGAGGGGTGAGAAGCCTCCTGGCCAGAACTCAGGGGAGGGTGTAAATCTGGTGTGCAGACTCCACAGGTGGGGAGGTGGGGGGAAGAACCAAGCCCTTTCTTTTGCAGTTGGGAGGTGGGTAGCCTGGGGCAGGTTTTCAAGCCCTTACTCTCCACCTGGAAATGGCCTGGGGGCTGTTGCAGGGGGACACGGTGGGAGTGAGACCAACCCTTTGGTTTGTGTGGGAGCTGGGTAAGTCCTGTGACTGCCAGCTTTCCCCAGCTTCCCTGACAACCTGCATGCCTCAGCAGAGGCAGCCATAATCCTCCTAGATACACAACTCCAGTGACCAGCGAATCTCACCCCCATCCCCCACAGCAGCCCCAGCAAGACCTGCCCAACGAGAGTCTGAGCTCAGACATGCCAAGCCCCATCCCTACCTGATGGTCCTTCCCTACCCACCCTGCTAGCGGAAGACAAAGGGCATACAATCTTGGGAGTTCTAGGGCCCCACCCACTAAGTTCCTCCCCATTTTACTACAGCTAATGCTCTCTGGAAAGTGCCACCTCCTGGCAGGAGGTCAGCCAGCACAAAAATAGAGCTTTAAACCACCAAAGCTAAGAACTCTCACAAAGTCCATTCACAAAGTTCATTGCACCTCCCTGCCCCCCGCCACCTCCACCGGAACAGGCATGGTCTCTGTCCACAACAGAGACCTAATAGATGGTTCACATCACAAAACATTTTGCAGACAACCCCCATTACCATCCCAGAGCTGGGTAGACTAACTAGGTGGCTAGATCCAGAGGAGAGAAACGATCACTGCAGTTCAGCTCACAGGAAGCCACATCCATAGGAAAAGGGGGAGAGTACTATATCAAGGGAATACTCTGTAGAACAAAAGAATCTGAAAAACAGCCTTCAGCCCTAGACGTTCCCTCTGACAGAGCCTACCTAAATGAGAAGGAACCAGAAAACCAACCCTGGTAATATGACAAAACAAGGCCTGTCAGCATCCCGCAAAAATCACACTAATTCACTAGCAATGGATCCAAACCAAGAAGAAATCCCTGATTTGCCTGAAAAAGAATTCAGGAGGTCAGTTATTAAGCTAATCAGGGAGGGACCCAAAAAAGGTAAAGCCCAATGCAAGGAAATCCAAAATATGATACGAGAAGTGAAGGGAGAAACATTCAAGGAAATAGATAGCTCAACGAAAAAACAATCAAAAATTCAGGAAACTTTGGATACACTTTTAGAAATGCGAAATACTCTGAAAAGTCTCAGCAGTAGAATTGAACAAGTAGAAGAAAGAAATTCAGATCTCGAAGACAAGGTCTTTGAATTAACCCAATCCAACAAATACAAAGAAAGAATAAGAAAATATGAACAAAGCCTCCAAGAAGTCTCAGATTATGGTAAGTGACCAAACTTAAGAATAATCAGTGTTTCCAAGGAAGAAGATAATTTTAAAAGCTTGGAAAAAACATTTTGGGGGAATAATCAAGGAAAACTTCCCTGGTCTTGCTAGAGAGCTAGACATTCTAAATACAAGAAGCACAAAGAATACCCGGGAAATTCATCGCAAAAATATCTTCACCTAGGCACACTGTCATCAGGTTATCCAAAGTTAAGATGAAGGAAAGAATCTTAAGAGCTGTAAGACAGAAGCACCAGGTAACCTATAAAGAAAAACCTATCAGATTAACAGCAGATTTCTTAGCAGAAACCCTACAAACTAGAAGGGATTGGGGCTTATCTTCAGTCTCCTCAAACAAAACAATTATTAGCCAAGAATTTTTCATCCAGTGAAACTAAGCATAATAAATGAAGAAAAGATACAGTCGATGGGATTCTACTCAGTCATAAAAAGGAATAAATTAACAATACTTGCAGTGACCTGGATGAGATTGGAGACTATTATTCTAAGTTAAGTAACTCAGGAATGGAAAACCAAACATCGTATGTTCTCACTGATATGTGGGAGCTGACCTATGAAGACGCAAAGGCATAAGAATGATGCAATGGACTTTGGGGACTTGAGGGGAAGAGTGGGAGGAGGGCAAGGGATAGAAGACTACAAATATGGTACAGTGTATACTACTCGGGTGATAGGTACACCAAAATCTCAAAATCACCACTAAAGAACTTACTCATGTAACCAAATACCATCTGTACCCCAATAATTTATGTAAAAATTTAAAAATGAAGAAAAAAGTTAACTCAAGAATGGTTAGAAGCCTAAATTAAATGATAAACACAGAAGAAATAGAGAAAATGTGTACAAAATAATTTCATTCAGACAAGTCTCTTGTCAGACTATTGATGAGCTTATTTTTTAAAGGCAAAGATTTCTGTACTATGTAAACATTTCCAGGATTTAGAAGAATAAAGAAATCTCCTCCATTGATGTTATAAAGTTAGTAGAACCCGAAGACCAAAACTGGAGAAATATAATCCAGAAAAGTAAAGTAGACAACTTTATTTCTAAGTATAACAATAAAATTTATTGAAGTAGAACTTGGAATATTATTCCTAAGAGTTTAAGATATGAGGATAGTGGTAATACAGTATGAGTGAGGGGCACAACAGGAGCAAGATAGTTATACATTCTATACCAACACATATTCTAGATAATTAAACAGCTAAATATTATTTCTGTCTAACAGATCTACAGTACATAATGTTATAATGAGGGAAGTATCACAAATTGAAATGTAGGGTGTATTCTCACGTTCTTGTTTATAAACAATGCAATAAATTATGCAATCCATTTATACTTGGAGTAGGAAGCAAAATTTGCCCAGAATTAGATAGGGCAGAATAAACATCCATAGCTCATCTTGTGAGCTCAGAATATAAAGAACCACTCCGGCATCCAATAATGTATCCACACACTTAAGCCTGAACTCAAGCATATGGACAACAGAAGGAAAAGCTTTTATTGCTGCAGGAGGCTAACAGAGAAGCTTGCAATTCAACATCTTGATCATATAAAGTTAAATTAATTGTAATGTGTTAGTTAACAACCACCCAACCAATTGGTGGAGTTGAATATCTGTTATAACTTAATATAATCCCTGTTTAATCCCCTAAGGGAAAATTTCTTTTTATCTCCAGAAGTTGCTTAGTAGGCACAGTTAAGTTTTACAGCATCAGGAAACCAGTGGTAGCTTGGTAACCTAAACCCTATCTCTCTAGGAAAACAGAACTCAGATGATCTAAAAGGCATCTGAAAGACGACCAAGAGCCATTATGAGACAGTTCCTGGCTTTTGTTTTTGTATTTTTTCCACATTTACTTCCACATAAATAGTATTTTCTCCAGTTTTTAATTCTTATTATTTCTAAACCAATTATTCCTAATATTTGGCTTATTTAATAATTTTCTATTTGTTGTTAAACAGAACTAATGATGTGATAACTGATGTCTTCTTGAACATGAAGAAACAGTAATGTACATCACTTGCTGTTTTTAGGAGTTTACTTAATGGTGTGTACACAGGAAATGTCAGGCTGTTAATGTCTCTAAAAAGTGGGGCATCTATTTTCATCTTATACTCTGGGCTGAAAATGATTTTTTCCCCTGCTGAAAGTGCCTTCCATCAATAGAGTATGTAGAAAGTACTAACATTTCAGGGAAACATCGATCCCATACAGAGAACACGGTTGCCAGGGAAAAAGGTACAAAGCATTAAACTTAAAGAGAAATAAATTTACTGACCGTTGCCTGGCACATAATAGATTATCAATAATATTTCTCAAATAAATGAATAAATGCATTCTCTATTAAGAAAATGAATAGGCAGATAGAAATGAACTATGAGTATCGAAAGGTAAGAAAATAGATGGAGGAAATGCATTGTTTTCAATAAATTTTTAAAAACTTGACTTTCAGCAAATTGATCTTTCAAGGCACTTTATGATAAGTAACAAGGGTTCTGAAAAGGACTACGTATTTCCAACAGTACCTATATAGAAGAACCGTAATGACTGAAACAAAGTAAAGGACCCAGAGTAGGAGTGAGAGAACAAATTCTCAGCAGGAATGATCAAGTTTTGTCATTCATTCTTTGGTGACAGGGTACAACCCGTTGTATAGTCTATGATTTTTTTTTTCTTTCAAATACATCATTCATGTACCCATTTAGTCACTTATTTCTTTACACATTCATTAACTATTCATTTAACAGATACTTTTTACATACCTCTGTCTCCCAGCTAGTCTTCTAGGCACCAAAGGGGTGGAAAATGAATGGAACAAGTTAAGTCACTGGTTTCTTAGTGCTTCTGTGTTTCTAGGAGGTTTAGGCAATAAATACACAAATATATACAGAACACATCTGATGTTATATGCTATGGATAAAATTATAGCAGGATAGGAGGATAGGGAATGCTGTGTGTGAGCATGTGATTATGTTCTGTATAACAATCAGGAAAGACTTCATAATAGATGACATTTGAGTTGGTGCCTGAAGATAGAGATAGAGTGAGCCATAGAAATATCTACAGGAGAAAAAGATCCCATAAATTTTTCTGAGCTGAATCTGGGGAGGTGAGGGGCAAACAGGAAGTGCAGATACAAATGCAGAAGTTGCCTGAAAGCCCTGGTTTGCTTTCTCAGCAGGGAAGCTTGTAGCCTAGGGCAAGATCTCAGCCCTGCCTGCCATGCCAACTGCGTGGATATAAATTCAGTGCTGTTGGTGGGGCATGGCAGGCATGAAACTGGCCTTGCTGGCTGCATGGGAGCTGGGTGAGGCCTGTCACTGCTGGCTTTTCCCCGCTTCCCTTGCCATCTGTATGACACAGCACAGGCAGCCATAATCCCCCTTGGACCATAGCTCCATTGGCCTGAGAACCACCCTGCTGTCTCCCACAGTGGCCTCTGCAAGTCCCAGTGAGGAGAGTCTGAACTCGAACCCACCTAACCCTGTCCCCACATGATGGTTTTTCTCTACCCACCCTGGTAGCTGAAGACAAAAGGGATAATCTCTTGGAAGCTCTATGACCTCGCCCATCACCTGAGACACTTGAATACTTGTCCTGGCCAACCTAGGGCAAACTTATATTCCCCTTCTACCACCACAGTTGGTGCTCTCTTGAAAGCGCCACCTCCTGGCTGGAGGTCAACCAACTGAAGTCATTACAGCAACTCATAACAGAACAACTCTGCTCCAAAGAAGGAGAAAACGACAGCAGTTTTTGCTGCCTGCAACATCCTGGCTAACCAGAGGTCCTGAGTATGTCCACATGACAACTTCACTGTTAGCATAACCAGCATTCAAGAAAAGCAGCACACTAAACAAAACTACAGCCAAGGACTCCCACAGAGTCCACTACACTTCCCTGCCACCTCCACTGGAGAAGGTGCTGTTGTCCACAGCTGGCAGACATGAGGATAGATCACATCACAGGACTCTTTGCAGACACTTTGCAGCACCAGTCCGCTAGACCCAGAAAGGCAATAACAATCTCTGAGGTCCTGCTCTCAGGAAGCCCCATCCTTAGGGGAAGGGAGAGAGCACCACATCAAGGGATCACCTGAGGGACAAAAGAATCTGAACAGCAGCCCTTGAATCCTAGATCTCTGCACCGAAATAGTCTACCCAAATAAGAAGGAACCAGAAAAGTAATTCTGGTAATATGACAAAGCAAGGTTCTATAACACCCCCAAAAGATCACACCAGCTCTCCAGTAACAGATAAAAACCAAGAAGAAATCTCTGAATTGCCAGATAAGGAATTCCAAAGGTTGATAATTGTTAATAAGTTACCTTGAGTAAAGAAAGGTGAACATCAACTTAAAAAAATACAGTATATGAATGAAAAAGTCTCCACAGAAATAGATATCATAAAGAAAAAAAATTACAAGTTCTGGAAATGAAAGACATTTAGAGAAATACCAAATACACTGGAAAATTTCAATAGACTAAACAAGGAGAAAACAAACAAACAGAAAACAACTTCACAGCTTGAAGACAAGGCTTTTGAATTAACCCAATCCAACAAAAACAAAGAAAAAATAATTTTTTAAAAAATGAAAAAAACCTCCAATAAATTTGGGATTAGATTTAAAAAGCAAGCATAAGAATAATTGGTGTTCCTCAGGAAGTAGAGAAATCTAAAAGTTTGGAAAACATATTTGAGGGAATAATCGAGGAAAACTTCCCTGGCCTTGCTAGAGATCTAGAACTCCAAATACAAGCAGCTCAAAGAATACCCAGAAAATTCACTGCAAAAAGATCATCACTAAGCACATAGTCAACAGGTTATTTAAAGTCAAGACAAAGAAAAGAAAGAGCTGTGAAGCAAAAGCATCAGTTAACCTATAAAGGAAAACCTATCAGATTAACAGATTTCTAGGCAGAAACCCTACAAGCTAGAAGTGATTGGGGTTCTATATTTAGCCTCTGATATGGTTTGACTGTGTCCACACCAAATCTCAATTTGAATTGTATCTCCCAGAATTCCCACATGTTGTGGGAGGGACCCAGGGAGAGGTAACTGAATCATGGGAGCCTGTCTTTCCCATGCTATTCTTGTGATAGTGAATAAGTCTCATGAGATCTGATGGTTTTATCAGGGGTTTCCGCTTTTGCTTGTTCCTCATTCTCTCTTGCCACCGCCATGTAAGAAATGCCTTTTGCCCTCTGTCATGATTGTGAGACCTTCCCCAGCCATGTGGAACTGTAAGCCCAATTAAACCTCTTTTTCTTTCCAGTTTTGGATATGTCTTTATCAGCAGAGTGAAAAAGAACTAATACAGTAAATTGGTAGAGTGGGACATTGCTGAAAAGATACCCGGAAATGTGGAAGAGACTTTGGAACTGGGTAACAGGCAGAGGTTGGAACAGTTTGGAGGGTTCAGAAGAAGACAGAAAAATGTTGGAAAGTTTGGAACTCCCTAGAGACTTGTTGAATAGCTTTGCCCAAAATACTGATAGCGATATGGATAATAAGGTCCAGGCTGAGGTGGTCTCAGATGGAGATGAGGAACTTGTTGGAAACTGGAGCAAAGGTGACCTTGTTAGGTTTTAACAGAGACTGGCAGCATTTTTTACCTAACCTAGAGATTCGTGGAACTTAGAACTTGAGAGAGATAACTTAGGGTACTTTTTTTTTCTTTTTTGAGACAGAGTCTCACTCTGTCACCCAGGCTGGAATGGTGCAGTGGTGTGATCTTGGCTCACTGCAAGCTCCGCTCCCTGGGTTCATGCCATTCTCCTGCCTCAGTCTCCTGAGTAGCTGAGACTACAGGTGTCCATCACCACGCCCAGCTAATTTTTTGCATTGTTACTAGAGATGGGGTTTCACCATGTTAGCCAGGATGGTCTCAATCTCCTGACCTCGTGATCCACCTGCCTCAGCCTCCCAAAGTGCTGGGATTACAGGCTTGAGCCACTGCACTTGACCCATTTAGGTTATCTTGTGGAAGAAATTTCTAAGCAGCAAAGCATTCAAAAGGTGACTTGGGTACTGTTAAAAACATTCAGTTTTAAAAGGGAAATGGAACATAAGTGGGACAACTATGGGACAAAAAAGAAAATCCCATTTTCTGGGGAGAAATTCAAGCCAGCTGCAGAAATTTGCATAAGTAGCAAGGAGCCTAATGTTAATCCCCAAGACCACAGGCAAAATGTCTCCAGGCCACGTCAGAGACCTTCATGGCAGTCCCTCCTATCACAGGCCCAGAGGCCCAGGAGGAAAAAGTGGTTTTGTGGGCTGGGCCCAGGGTCCGCATGCTGTGTACAGCCTAGGGACTTGGTCCCCTGTGTCCCAGTCACTCCAGCTGTGGCTGAAAGGGGCCAACATACAGCTCAGGCTGTGGCTTTAGATGGTGCAAGCCCCAGGCCTTGGCAGCTTGCACGTGGTGTTAAGCCTGCCAGTGCACAGAAGTCAAGAATTGAGGTTTGGGAACCTCCACCTAGATTTCAGAAGATGTATGGAAACATCTGGATGGCCAGGCAAAAGATTGCTGCAGGAGCAGGGCCCTCATGGAGAACCTCTGCTAGGGCAGTGCAGAAGAGAAATGTGGGGGCAGAGCCCCCACACAGAGTTCCTAGTGGGGTGCTGCCTAGTGGAGCTGTGAGAAGAGGGTGACCGTTCCCCGGACTGCAGAATGGCAGATCCACCAACAGCTTGCACTGTGCACCTAGAAAACTCTCAACACCAGCCCATGAAAGCAGCCAGAAGGGAGGCTGTACCCTTCAAAGCCACAGAGATGGAGCTGACCAAGATATGGAAACCCATCTCTTGCATCAGTGTAATCTGGATGTCAGACCTGGAGTCAAAGGACATCATTTTGGAACTTTAAAGTTTGACTGTCCTGCTGGATTTTGGACTTGCATGGGCCCTGTAATCTCTTTGTTTTGGTCAATTTCTCCCATTTGGAATGGCTGTATTTACCCAATACCTGTACCTCCACTGTATCTAGGAAGTAACTAGCTTGCTTTTGGTTTTACAGGCTCATAGGCAGAAGGGACTTGCCTTTTCTCAGATGAGACTTTGGATGGTGGACTTCTGGGTTAATGCTGAAATGAGTGAAGACTTTGGGGGACTGCTGGGAAGGCGTGACTGGTTTTGAAATGTGAGGACATGAGATTTGGAGGGGCCAGGAGCAGAATGATAGAGACTGACGGTGTCCCCACCAAAATCTCACCTTGAATTGTATTTCCCAGAATTCACACATGTCATGGGAGGGACCCAGGGGTAGGTAATTGAATCATGGGGGCCAGTCTTTTCTGTGCTGTTCTCATGATAGTGAATAAGTCTCACGAGTTCTGATGGGTATATCAGGGATTTCTGCTTTTGCTTCTTCCTCATTTTCTCTTGCCAGCACCATGTAAGAAGTGCCTTTTGCTTCTTGCCATGATTCTGAGGCATCCTCACCCATGTGGAACTGTAAGTCCAATTAAACCTTTTTTCTTCCCAGCCATGAGTAGGTCTTTATGAGCAGTGTGAAAATGGACTAATACAGCTTCCTTAAACAAAATAATTATCAGCCAAGAATTCTGTATCCAGTGAAACTAAGCTTCTTAAAGGAAGAATAGATAAAATCCTTTTCAGACAAACAAATGCTGAGAGAATTCACCACCATCAAGCCAGCATCACAAAAAAAAAAAAAAAAAAAAAAAAAAAATGCTGAAAGGAGTTCTAAATCTTGAAACAAAATCTTGAAATACACCAAAACAGAACACCCTTAAAGCACAAATTTCACAGGGTCTATATAACAATAACATAATGAAAATAAAACCATATTCAGGCAGCATCCAGCATGATGAATAAAACAGTACCTCACATTTCAATACTAACATTGAATGTAAATGGCCTATATGCTCCTCTTAAAAGATGCAGAATGGCAGAATGAATAAAAATCCACCAACCAAGTATCTGTCATCTTCAAGAGACTCACCTAACATAAACTTAAGGTAAAAAGATGAAAAAAAAATATTCCATGCAAATCAAAACCAAAAGCAAGCAGGAGTAGATATTCTATCAGACAAAACAGACTTTAAAGCAACAACAGTTGAAGAAGACAAACAGGGATATTATATAATGATAAAAGGATTAGTCCAACAGGAAAACATCAATCCTAAGTATGTATGCACCTAACACTGGAGTTCCCAAATTTATAAAACAATTACTACCAAACCTAAGAAATGAGACAGATAGCAACACAATAATAGTTGGGGACTTAAATACTTCACTGACAGCACTAGACAGGTCATCAAGGCGGAAAGTCAACAAAAAAACAATGGACTTAAACTCCACCCTAGAACAATTAGACTTAGCAGCATTACAAAATAGCCTACACAATAACTACAGAATATACATTCTTTTCATCAGCACATGAAACATTCCCCAAGATTGACCATATAATAAGACACAAAACAAGTCTCAATAAATTTAAGAAAATCAAAATTTTATCAAATATTCTCTCAGACTACTGTGTAATAAAATTGAAAATTAAATCCAAAAGCAACCCTCAAAACTATACAAATATATGGAGATTAAATAATCTGCTCCTGAATGATCTTTGAGTCAACAATAAAATCAAGATGGAAATTAAAAAATTCTTTGAACTGAACAATAATAGTGACACAACCTATCAGAACTTCTGGGGTACAGCAAAACACAGTGCTAAGAGGAAGTTCATAGCATTAAATACCTACATCAAAAAGTCTGAAAGAGCACAAATAGACAATCTAAGCTCACACTTCAAAGAACTAGAGAAACAAGAACAAAGCAAACCCAAACCTAGCAGAAGAAATGACAAAGATCAGAGCAGAACTACATGAAATTGAAATAATTAAATACAAGAGATAAATAAAATAAAAAGCTGGTTCTTTGAAAATATAAACAAAATCAATACACCATTAGTAAGCTTGGCCAAGAAAAGAAGAGAGAAGATCCAAATAAGGTCAATTAGAAATGAAACAGGAGATACTACAACCATACCACAGAAATACAAAAGATTATTCAAGGCCACTGTGACTACCTTAATGCACACAAACTAGAAAATCTAGAGGAGATGGATAAATTCCTGGAAAAATACAACACTGCTAGGTTAAACCAGGAAGAAATAGAAACTCTGAATAGATCGGCAAGAAGTGAAAAGATTGAAACAGTAATTTTAAAAAATTGCCAAAAAAAAGATGGATTAACAGTTGAATTCTATCAGACATTCAAAGAAGAATTGTTACCAATCTTACAGAAAATGCTCCAAAAGTCAAAGAACGAATCCTCCCTAAATCATTTTATGAAGGCAGTATCACCCTAATACCAAAACCAGGAAAAGACATAACAACAACAACAACAACAAAAACCCATAGCCCAATATCCCAAATGAAAATAGATGCAAAAATCCTCAACAAATTACTAGCTAACCAGACCCAAAAGCATATCAAAAAGATAATCCACAATGATCAAGTGGGTTTCACACCAGGGAAACAGGGATGGTTTAACATAAACAAGTCAATAAACGTGATACACTATGTAAATAGCATTAAAATAAAACATTACACGATCATCTCAACAGGTACGGGAAAAGCATTTGACAAAATCCAGCATCACTTTAAAACTAAAACCCTCAGCAAAATCAGCATAGAAGGGACATACCTTAACGTTAAAAAGCCAGCTATGATGAACCCATAGCCAACATTATACTGAACAGGAAAAAGTTAAAAGCATTTTGCCTGAGAACTGGAACAAGACAAGGATGCCCACTTTCACCACTTCTATTCAACATAGTACTGGAAGTCCTAGCCAGAGCAATTAGACGAGAGAAAGAAATAAAGGACATCCAAATCTGTAAAGAGGAAGTCAAGTTGTTCCTGTTCGCCAATGATATAATCACATACTTAGAAAACCCTAAATGCTCATCCAAAAAGCTCCTAGCTCTGATAAATGAATTTAGTAAAGTTTCAGGATACAAAATCAATGTACACAAATCAGTAGCACTGCTATACACCAATGGCAAGCAAGCTGATAATCAAATCAAGAACTCAATCCCTTTTATCATAACTGCAAATAAAATAAAATAAAAAATAAAATACTTAGGACTATATCTAACTAAGGACATGTACGACCTCTACAAGGAAAACAGTGCTGAAAGAAATCATAGATGGTTGGGTGCAGTGGCTGACCTCTGTAATCCCAGCACTTTGGGAGGTCAAGGCGGGGGGATCAGGAGGTCAGGAGTTCGAGACCAGCCTAACCAACATGCTGAAACCCCGCCTCCACTAAAAACAAAAAAAAAAATTAGCCGGCATGGTGGCGTCTGCCTGTAATCCCAGGTACTCAGGAGACTGAGACAGGAGAATTGCTTGAACCCGAGAGATGGAGGTTGCAGTGAGCAGAGATTGAGCCATTGCACTCCAGCCAGGGTGACAGAGGGAGACCCCATTTCAAAAAAAAAAAAAAAATCATAGATGACACAAACGAATGAAAACACATTCCATGCTCAAGGATAGGTAGAACCAATATTGTGAAAATGACCATACTGCCAAAAGCAATCTATAAATTCAATGCAATTCCTATGAAAATACCATCATCCTTTTTCACATAACTAAAAAATAAAAAATCCTAAAATTCATACAGAACCAAAAAAAGAGCCTGCATAGTCAATGCCAGACTAAGCAAAAGTAACAAATCTGGAGGCATCACATTACCTGACTTCAAAGGGTATTGTAAGTCTACCAAAACAGCATGGTACTGGTATAAAAATAGGCAAGTAGACCAATGGAACAGAATAGAGAACCCAGAAATAAAGCCAAATACTTACAGCCAACTGATCTTCGACAAATCAAAACAAAACCTAAAGTGGGGAAATGACACCCTATTAAACAAATGGTGCTGGGATAATTGGCAAGCCACAGGTAGAAGAATGAAACCGGTTCCCATCTCTCACCTTGTACAAAAATCAACTCAAGATGAATCTAAGACCTGAAATCATAAACATTCTAGAAGATAACATTGGAAAAAAAATCTTCTAGACATTGGCTTAGGCAAAGATTTCATGACCAAGAACCCAAAAGCAAATGCAACAAAAACAAAGATAAATAGATGGAACTTAATTAAACTAAAAATCTTCTGCACAGCAAAAGAAATAATCAGCTAAGTAAACAGACAAATCACAGAGTGGGAGAAAATATTTGCAAACTATGCATCTGACCAAAGACTAATATCCAGAATCTACAAGAACTCAAACAAATCAGCAAAACAACAACAACAACAAAAACCCAAAACCAAATAATCCCATCAAAAAGTGAGCTAAGGACATGAATAGACAATTCTCAAAAGAAGATATACAAATGGCCACAAACATGAAAAAATGCTCAACATCACTAATTAGTGGGGAAATGCAAATCAAAACCACAATGTGATGCCGCCTTACTCCTGTGAGAATGGCTATAATTAAGAAATGAAAAAAAAAAAATAGATGATGGCATGGATGTAGTGAAAAGGGAACACTTTTACACTGCTGGTGGGAAAGTAAACTAGTACAACCACTATGAAAAACAGTATGGAGACTCCTTAAAGAAGTAAAAGTAGAACTACCATTTGATCCAGCAACCCCACTACTGGGTAATCACCCAGAGGAAAAGAAATCATTATATGGAAAAGTCACTTGCACACGCATGTTTACACCAGCACAATTCGCAATTGCAAAAATATGGAACCAGCCTAAATTCTCATCAACCAACAAGTGGATAAAGAAAATATGATTGCATTTGTAGCAACCTGGATGGAGTTGGAGACCATCATTCTAAGTGAAGTAACTCAGGAATGGAAAACCAATAGTCATGTGTTCTCACTTATAAGTGGAAGCCAAGCTATGAGGATGCAAAGGCATAAGAATGACATAATGGACTTTGGGGACTGGGGGGAGGGGGTGAGGAGGTGAGGGAAAAAAGACTACACATTGGGTAGAGTGTACACTGCTTGGGTGATGGGTGCACCAAAATCTAGAAATCTTCACTAAACAACCTATCCATGTAACAAAACACCACCTTTCCCCCACAAACCACTGGAAAAAAAATATTAACCTTTGGGTGATCACCTATCAAGCGAAGGAAAAATTTTTGATCCCTGATTCCTAATGCTATTTAATATTTAAAAGTTGAAGAGAAGAAGGAAAGTTATCAGACAAGACTAAAAGAAGCGAGCAGTGAGAAAAAACAAAATAAAGGGTTATCTCAGAAGCCAAGTTATGAAAGGGTTTCTAAAGGATGGCATCATCAACTGCATTAAATGTTGTTGGAAAGGCTAGAAAAATAAAGTAAGAACTGACTTGCCCTCATGGGTACGGGATTCCCCTTTCCTACTTAGAAACATCCAATGTTCCAGACTGGTGAAGCTACTTCTACCCTGTTAGGCAGCACCAGGAGTGATAGTAACATCAGATAAAGCAGATGAGAATAACAAAGCAAAGGATCTGAAAACTGAACTGCTCTTGAAGTCAGTCTACAAAAGGAAGCCGGGACCTTGTAATCAACATAAATGGGGTGACTGCCTGCTAAAATACAAGGTATAAATAAGATCTAGGGGCTAACGTAACATACAAAATACAAAAGAAATCATGTGTCATACAAGAAAATCAACCTGAAGGAGAAAAGGCAATCAACACCAAAAGGTAAGGCTAATACTGAGATGAGTCAGATTCTTGGAATTATTCAAAAAGGATTTTAAAGCAGCCCACATAAACATGCTGCAATAATCAAATATAAATTATTTTGAAATAAATAAAAATAAATCCAGTCATGAAATAGAAATTATAAAAAGAACCAAATAGAAATTAAAGAACGAAAAAGTATAATAATGGAAAAATATATTTGGCGAATGGACTTAATATTAGAGTGGATATGACAAAGGAGAGAATCAGTGAATTTAAAGACATAGCAACATAATTTATCCCAATCCAAACAACAGGGAGAATGCAGACAGTACAATAAACAAACAAACATAGAACAAAAATAGCACCTCCAACACCTGTGGGACAAAATCAGAAGATCCACCATGTGTTGTATTGGAAGCCCACAGAATGGGAGAAAGTGAACCTGAAAGAGTATTCAAGGAAATAATGGCTGAAAACTTCCCAAATTGGGCAAAAGACATAATCTTGCAGATTCAAGAAGCTGAGTGATCTCAAATAGTATAAACTCAAAGAAACCTGTGCCAAGACATATCATAAATAAACTTCTAAAAATAACTGAAGACAAAAAATATATTGAAAGCAGCCACAAAGAAATAATGCATTTCCTATAGGGAACACCAATTCAAGTGACGGTGAACTTTCATCTGAAAGCACAGAGAGCAAAAGGGCTAAAAGAAAATAACTTTCAACTGTCAATTCTACATTCAACAAAAGTGTACTTCAAAAATTAAGACAAAATAAATACTTTTTCAGATGAAGGAAAACTTAATGTGCTGCCAGCAGGTCTACTGTTAAAGGTTGATGAAAGGAAATTCTTAAAACGAAAAGGAAATGATAAGAGAAAGAACCTTAGAACACTAGGAAAGAAGGAGGAATAAAGAGAAGTATAGCCACACGTAATAGTCTATCCTTTTCCTCATGAGTTTTATAAATCATATTTTATGAATGAAACAAAAAGTTTAACATCATCTCATACTTGAGACAAAGGTATTTAAAATGGCAAAGGTAAAACAAAGTGTTAAAATGTTGATATCAGTAGAGGAATTATTTGTCATACATATATACAGTAACACACAGAGCAACAACTATAAAAATTATGCAAAAAAACAATATTAAAAAGCCAAGATAGAATCCGAAGAAATGTTCAAGTAATGTACCATAAGGAGTGAAAGAGAGAGGAGGGAAAACAAATAGTTTTATATAAAGTTAAAATTGGAAGTTTCTTTAAAAATCCAACATGTAATCATCTATAATCCAGCAATTGCACTCCTATGCATTTTACATGTTCACATGTAATTGTTCATAGCAACTTTTTTCATCCATAATCCCCCCAAACTGGAAGCAGCTCAGATGTTCTTCAACAGATGAATGGTTAAAGAAACTATGGTATACCCATACCACAGAACACTACTCACCAAAGAAAAGGAACAGACCATTGATACATGCAACAACTTGCATGAATATCTAGGATGAAACGGTTAATCTCTAAAGTTTACATACTCTATAATTCCATCAATATAACATTTTGAAATGACAAAATTTTCCAAATGGAGAGCGGATTTGTGGTTGTAACAGATTAGGACACAGGGGTCAGGGAGTGGCTGGATGTGGAATGGGAGAGAGGTGGGTTTGTTTATTTAAGAGCCACATGAAGAATTCTTGCGGTGATGCAGTGGTTCAGCATCTTGACTGTAATGGTAGATACATGAACCTACACATGTGATAAAATTGTATACAACTGCTTAGACACATACACACAAATGAGTACTAGTGAAACTGGAGAAATGTGAGTAAGATGGTTGATCGTATCAATGCCAATATACTAGTTGTGATATTATACTACACCATTGTGCAATATTACCGTTGGGAAAAACTGGTAAAGGATACAGATGATATCTTTGTATTATTTTTTACAACTGTATGTGAATCTACAAAAACCTAAAAAGCAAAAATTAAATTAAGAGTGTCAATACCAAGATGTTTTGAGTATCTTAGTCAAGTATGCTTAACAATTCAATCAAGGAGTCATATAACTCATTGGTCCCAGTCCAGTGTTTCTGATGAGTTGGCAGTTCTTCATCTTTAAATAAATATTTGAGCATCCACATCCATATATTAAGACTGCATGAACTTTCATTATTTTATTAGTGCCAAAATACTCTCTCTCTCTCTCTCTCTCTCTCTTTCTCTCTCTCTCTCTCTCTCTCTCTGTGGTAGCAGAAATAAAGAGGGAAGAGGGAGAAATTACTTTCCAAAGGGTTACTTTGCCTGGTGAGACCAGGAGTCCTGTTTATTCATAACTGTACTACAAAAACGACATAGGGAAGACAAGGGCTGTCATTTAACAAGCACCAGCCTGAGAGAGTTGAGCAAATAATCTCCATGCATTTCAAATGATCACCAAAACCAAGAATGGAGCAATGAGAGGATAAGCATAATGCATTAACTGAGTCACTGTCTCCATTTCTTCCTGGGAAAATGCAAAAATACAAAACACATACACCCAAAAGGATACAATGAAATCCCTTCTGAGATGTCTTTCATTTCACTGGGAGACAGGATGTGACTTAAATAGATTTTATGGTATTCTTAAGAAATAAAATTACCTTGGGTAAGGACATGATATAAATTACAAATAGTATGTTCTGTGAAAATGTCATGGAGAAGAATTCCATAGCTGCAGATCTTTTATCTAAAAATAAACAAGAGACAGCAATTACACACTGCCCTACATAAAAAACTGAGCAATTGCAGTTGCATAGGTTTTTCAAAAATTCCCATATATTCAGCATTATGCTTACAACACCTTTTCCAAAATGAATACACTTCTACATGAAAAAATCCATTAGTACTTTCTTTAAGCCAGAGTGTTTGGTAGACAAACTCTAAGAATCATCAGTCTTAATCAAAAAGGCATGTGTCTATGGAACAGGTTTTTTTTTTTTTCTTTTCCCTCTTTTTAGCATCTTTGTCATGTGATAAATTAATTACTCACATTTATATCCACTTCACTTTTATGTAGAGACCAGGCCTATATCAAGTATCTCTTTGTTTATCTATCCTCGTCAAAGTTTGGTCTGATTTGGTCTAATTTATCTTGTTTCCTTAAGGAAACATTCTCTAATGCCCTAATCTGTTTCCTATAAAAACATATAATGCCATATTCCTGAAGTCTCAATTACTTTTCCAAGAAACATTTTCCTATGTCATTCATTAAATATCACTATTGTTGTATTAGTTTGGTAAGGCTGCTGCAGCAAATAGGGCAAACTGGGAGGTTTAAAGTGGCAGAAATTTGTTCTCTCACAGATCTGGAGTCTAGCGCCTCCAAAGTCAAGGTCTTGGCAGGGACATGCTCCTTTTGAAGGCTCCTGGGAAAAGTCTTGCCTTTTCTGTCTTCCAGTGGTTGCTGGCGGTTCTTGACGGTAGATGCACGACTCCAATCTTTGCTTCCATTGTTGTATAAGGATTCTCTCTGTGAATCTGTGCCCAGTTTTTCCTCTTCTTATAAGGACATCAGTCATTAGATTTGAGTCCACCCTAATTCAGTATGTCCTAATTCTAATTTAATTACATCTGTAATGACCCTATTGCCAAACAAAGTAATATTCACACATACTGAACATACCTAACATATCAAGTTAGGACTTGAACATAATTTTGGGGGGAATGCAATTCAACCCAAACAATTGAGAAGATAGATCTTAACTCATGCTAGTAGATTATGATAAGGTATGTACTAGTTAATAGTATTCACATGCAACTCTAAGATTAATAAAATATTTTTCTGATTATAGTTTTCTATATGTAATTAAAATAACCGAGAAAACACACAGGATTTTCAACTTTTTACACTTATGAGGATATGCCAACTTGAATAGAGAAAAATTAAGTCCTGCTCACAGTTGAGTATAATTTACATAGTATTTTGAATAATGAAGGATTTGTTTACTTCTGCATGGATGATTCCTGTATATGATACATATTTGAAAAGCACAAAAAGAAATCGTCTTTCATCCTTTTTCTTCCAGCCATTTCCTTCCCTAGAAGCAATTATGGTATCAATACTTTGTGAATTTTTCCAGAAATATTTTTTGCACATACAAGCCATGTATTATCTATCTATCTATCTATCTATCTATCTATCTATCTATCTAATCTATCTAGTCTTTTATCTATCTCTATTATCTATCTATTAAAAAATCACAACACACAAATTGTAGGATAGTATCCACATTCTGCACCATTCTCTTTCGCTTAATAAACAAAAGTCACTTTTTACCCCTTGTTCTCCTCTAGGTACTGTCCTATTTCTTCAGCTTCTTTTTACCAAAACACTTCGAGCAAATCTTCTCTCCACATTGTTCCCTTTGTCTCACTTCCTCCTCCCCCTTGTCCCCACCCTCCCACCCCACTCCACTGGAACTGCCTCCAACAACCAATAGCAATCCCCCGCACCACTGTCACTTTCCCTTACCCTATCTTCCTGCACGTCACTTCCTCTTATTAATCATGATAATTTATGTATATTTGTTAATTGGTTGTCCCTCAACTAGAACGTAAGCTCCACAAGTGCGGCGGCATTGATTGTCTTAGTAGCTATTTTACTCCTAGCAGCAATTTGATGATGAAAAATAGTATCTTGTAGTTTTAATTTACACTTCTCTTAATATGAGTGAGGATGATCACCTTTTCAGATGTTTAAGAGTTATTTCTATTTTTGTTTTAATATACTATCTGTACTATCTGTACATATTCTTTGTCTGTTTTTAATTAGGTCTTGGTTTTATTGTCATTGATTTATAGGAATTTTTATATATCAAGAAAATTCAAAGTTTTTTCCTCTGACCTGCTCTTCACCACCATACCATAGTCCTTCCTTTCATTCCTCAGCTGTCCTTATTTGGATTTAAATATTCTTTGCTTTCCAAGCTCTCTCCAATTTCCATGCTTTTGAAATACCCTGTTCTTCTATTACAGAGTTCATAAATTAGATGCAGGCATCATTGTCCCCATGTTGTCATCCCTTGCCCACCTTCATGCCAAAGTGGATTTACCATTTAGTCAGTTACTAGTATGGATGCTCAATTTCCATAAGAAAATGTTAATCCTACCTTCTATACTGCATATAATCAAAACATATAAAGTTGCCACCAGTCAGCAACTTGGAATATTTATAAATCAGATTTATTGCCAGAAAATATAAGTTCACCTCTCTGCCCTTTCTGTAACCACTCATGTATCCTGTTTGGCTTTTTTCACCAGAGAGCTTTAATCCAAATTAGCTATTCCCATTTAGCAACTTTTGGAGACCTTCGGGTGATAATATAATTGTAACTCTATTAATAGCCATAACTTCTTTTGACTTGATATATATAAGCTGCTTCAAAATCTTTTAGAAGTGGCATATAGAAAAATTTATATAGCATCCAGTGGAGTACCTGGCACATATATTAAAAAATGAATAATGACATTCTGATGATTAAAGAATAAATTCTGTATAATATTTTTCTCTTTTCTTAACTTTTAAGTTCATGAGTACATGTGCAGGATGTGCAGGTTTGTTATAATACATAGGTAAATGTGTGTCACGGGGGAATTGTTATACAGATTACTTCATAGACAGGTATTAAGTCTAGTACTCATTAGTTATTTTTCCTGATCCTCTTCCTCCTCCCACCTTCCAACCTCCAGCAGGCCCCAGTGTATGTTGCTTCCCTCTATGTGTCCATGTGTTCTCATCATTTAGCTCCCACTTATAAGTGAGAAAATGTGGTATCTGGTTTTCTGTTCCAGTGTTAGCTTGCTGAAGACAATGGCTTCCAACGCCATTCATGTCCCTGCAAAGGACATCATCTTGTTCCTTTTTATGGCTGCATAGTATTCCATGGTGTATACATACCAATTTTTCTTTATCCAATCTGTTGCTGATGGGCATTTAGGTTGATTCCATGTCTTTGCTATTGTGAACAGTGCTGCAATGAACATTCGCATCCATGTGCTTTTATGGCAGAATAATTTATATTCCTCAGGGTATATACCCAGTGATGGAATTGCTGACTCGAATGTTAGTTCTGCTTTTAGCTATTTGAGGAATTGCCATACTGCTTTCCATAATGGTTGAACTAATTTACACTCCTATCAACAATGTATATACATGTTTTCTTTTTCTCTACAACTTCCCCAGCATCTGTTATTTTTTGACTTTTTAATAATAGGGATTCTGACTGGTGTGTGATGGTGTATCACTGTGGTTTTGATTTGCATTTCTCTAATTATCAGTGATACTGTGCTTTTTTCACATGCTAGTTAGCTGCAGGTATGTCTTTGCTAAGGATGACTGCCTTCAGCTCCAGCTTTTCTCAAATTAAGAAAAATCTTAAATATAGAAGGTTGTTGAAACAGTAAAATATAGCATAATTTTTCAAAAAATAATAAAATGATTACCTACTGCACATAGCTCCCAACTCTAACATAAATGAATAACATGCAAAGTGTCTGTTTAATGTTAAGTTTTATTAGATAATATCTGCAGTTCAAGGTAGATTTAATTCCAGATTTGCTATTTCAAATGTAGCAATTGTAGATTTACTATCTTCTCTTTATAAGAAGAAGTAGATTATTTAAATTGCAAAATTATATAAACAAATACAGCCCCTTACACATAATGTGCTTGTGAATGAGAAGCATAGGTGAGTATAGTCATGTACAAGTTCAGAAATCTCAGCTTTCTGAGAAATGGAAGGGAAAGTTCACAAATCATAATGTTATTGCAACATTTCTGGTAGAATGAAACATTTGGAGGGCAACATTTAATGAAACACTTTGTATAACTGTAAAAGTTTTACATTTTAACTGACATTTGAATATATTAGACAACATAAAAAGAAACTTTCCATTTTAAACTCGGTATGTTGGAGTAAACAACTAATATACATAATATTACACCAAAAATGGCATTATATCAGTATAATAGAAGTCTGGATTGAGTTTTGTTGAAATTTGATAAAGCTTGCAGAGATTACATTAAAAGTAGAAGAGAAAATTTCAAGTAAATTAAAAATTTTTAAATTATTCTATCCCAGTGTCATTCTTATTTTTTTAAAATAATTCAATAATTCATTAATGAGTGCCTATAATGTGTGCCAAGATTGTTCTGGACACTAGAATGAATGAGTGGATATTAACAGTTCAATATTCTAACTAGTTCTTTGAACTAGGCCTTTCAGGTTTTCATAAAACATTTATTTTTGCATAGAAAATACCTGACTACCCATCTAGAATGTTCCAGAATGTTCTTGAATATTCTCCATTCTGCCTACCTATTTTTTGTTTGTTTGTTTTATTGTAAACAGTCAGGTCAATTCTATCTAGCCCCTTCTGTAGAACCTTTTGTGACCCCTTTGGCCCAAGGCCTTGCACATAGTAGATGACCAATAAGTACTTGTTAGTTTAATATCAATGATGGAAATAGCATTCAAAATGTACTACAAATACGCCTTCAAACACATTCATTTTTATGAAAGACTAAACATGGGAATCTAGTACTATATGGTAAATAGAAGTCTGCTAGAAGGGGGAAATATGGATACCCCTAACTAAAGAGTTCTATAATTCAATAAATATAGATAAGTAAATAAGCCATTTCAACTTAAAAGTTTACATGATTCCAAGAGTCAAATCTATCTTGAGTAGCATTAGTAGACTTAGCAAATGAAAATATGGACCACTCTATTAAATGTGAATTTCAGATAAACAACAAATAAGCTTTTTTGTAAAAGTATGGTGTTGTTTATCTGAAATTTAAATTTCACTGGGTTTCTTGTATTTTGTCTGGCAACCCCAATCTTGAGGTGTAGTTCTGTCCTGGTTTGTGCAAAAGGCCAACACTGGATTTTCTAGTGGAGAAGTTAGTGGGCACACTGCCACTTTGTGGCAGCCAAGAGCAATGACATTATTGTTTTGGGGAGAAAAGAGGTGGTGGTCTAATGATTATTTTATTTCCAGTGTACATAACATATCAGATACTAAGATAAACTAAAGTGACCTTTAAAGAAAGAAGTATGGAAATCACCATGCTTATCACAGATAACATTAGTTTTGGTTGGCATGGTGGCAAGATTTATCTCCTTTCTGAAGAACTGATATACCAACATATCTACATAAAGCTTTGGAGAAATGGGAGGATGGCTTTACTAGTGAATATTGCCAGAAACAATATGTGAAGTATTCTCATGTGACCAGCAGTAATTATAAGGAACTGCATATAAAAACATGATGGTATGAACTGCCAACACAATTCTGCTTTTATTTAGCACTATCAAGCCAACGTTTGTTTTTACAAGACCTCTAAGGCAGTCATTTTTACCAGTAAGAAGACGAAAGGATAAACCAATTTCCTGAAGGTTGCACATCAGATCAATAATAGAGTTGGAGGGACGAATAAAAATTCCCTACCTTGCAACTATTGAAGACTTTCATTAACTCAGAATCACTATTGTTTTCCGAAATGAGACTCTTTCAAGACCCTTAAAATATTATTTCAGAAATACTAGCCATACATGTGGAAGTAATAATCTTGTGATAATTTAAGGCATCCTTGTAGAAACTAAAGAAATCCCAAGTTAAAAATTCTCAGATATCTTCAGAATCTCCAAAGCAAACAGAACCTTCAAAAATGTATCTTCTGTTGTCCCTTTTTCTTCTTAATGAATCATTTACCTTATACTTTTATGTTTTTTGAAGAATAAATATTCTTGAGACATAGTTATTTTTTAAATCCACACAAGAATATATGTAAAAGTTAATTGACAATAAGCTATCAGATACTTATTTACTAATGCTATAAAAGTATTTTAATTAATCCTTAATTTTGTGTGGCTACACTTAAACACTCAAACCTTGACAATAAACAAAGGTAGAAAGTAGAGGTCCAAATATACACCAAATTATTATTTTCATTTGTATTAGAAACTATAACAGGTATAATCTATGTTAAAGTATTTGAAGATATTTTTACCCTGAAAAATAAGAAGTTATTGGGTCTTATTCATCTTAAAAAAATGATGGGCTTACTAGTTGTCAAGCAAAGGCAAAGACTGGTTGATTTTCCAGAAGCCACAGTTGGCTATAATACTATATTGAGAATGTTTCAGTTTAATCTTGATGGATGATTACCCAATACATCAAAATTTCAGTAATTTGTCTACAGACAGTTGACGATAAGAAAAACATGTATATGTCACATTATTTAGTTTAGCAATCCGCCAAATATGCCATGTAATTATATGATGGAAGAAACAGGGCAAGGTTATGCTGGCCTAACCACTTGCTGGAAGAACTGCTGAACTTACACAAACCTTTAAGAGTGAACTGGGTGTTTCAGAAAATAAGTATGCGTGTGGAAAACAGAGATAATATGAGACTAGGTGGGAAATGAGTATGAACGGAATCTACTACACTAATGAAAATTCTTTTGGTGTGTTTGTGTGATTTATAATATGTGAAAAGATGGTCACAATGAATTCAGACAAAATCAGTACCATGCAGAATGCTTTACTAAAATACAGATTCATGTCACAAAATAAGTTGGGGGTGATATTGGAAAGTGAGTGTTTCTATTTTAAGAGTAGCTGGTCATAATTTCAGAACTTCTTTTGCTACCTTTGTCCATATAAATGCAATGACTTCTAGGGCTTACATTTTCCCTGTGCATTTGTATAAAAGTACAAATGTGTGCTGCTATTATTCTGTTATTTATTTTGCTTTTTTGTCACTCCTCCACCTCTTTGGTGTGTCTGAATAGTATCCAGTTCCATTCTACCACTTTCTTCCTACTCTTAATCCAAATGATGTCATAACACAGGTTATTCATACAGAGTTTCTCCAGAAACTCATGCAGCAAGTCACAGGAATTATCCCATCATTGACAATGAAGAAAACATGAATATATGAAAAATGTTAATAATTAGCAGAGACCCAAGTCGTTTTATTTTTATGTATTTATTTTTTTAAGACGGGTCTCACTCTGCTGCTCAGGCTGGAGTAAAGTGATGTGATCATGGCTCACATAATCCCTGCGAGCTCAATCTCTGTGAGGCTGCCTTGACCTCATGGGCTCAAGCAATCCTTTCACCTGAGCCCACTGAGTAGCTGGGACCACAGGTGGGCACCACCATACAAGGTTAATTTTTGCATTTTTATTAGAAATGAGTTTTCGCCAGGTTGTCCAAGCTGGTCTTCAATTCCTGGGCTAAAGCAATCCGGCCACTTTGGCCTCCCAAAGTGCTGAGATTATGGGCGTGAGTCACTATGCCTATGCCCACCCTCATCCCCCAAGTCACTTTAAAATCTAGACTTCATTTCATAAAGATGCAGTCCTAAGAAATATTACACATGCTCAAATGAAATTATTTAAATTCTGTTCTATAGAAAGTGGAATCCAATAAAAGAAATTGAAGATAATAATATTCACTTGAATGTGTAAGTATTTTTCTGAATTTAAAAGAAACAAAGTGTTGCAGCTCTTTTAGAATTGGTCTAGCAGGTCTTCTGGGTTTTTAGCTAGAAACCCTCCCCATGTGGAGAGAGGCTGAGAAACAATCAAAATACAAATTCTAAAACTCCCAACGATTAGAGATTTTTTTTTTTATTACTAGTTCAGTTTTGATGATATGAGAATGATTATTTCCTTGGGAAAAGCTAGCACTTGAAAACAGTATCATCATCTGAAAACTTGCCTTTCCTTGATGCAATAATATGAATTACTAATCAGTAATTCAAACAGTCTGTGGAAAGTTAATTTCAAAACAGAAATGATTTAAAAAATCTATAGTAAAGAGATTCATAGTTTCATCCCCTGGAATCCTGGCAATGTTCCTGGACCTATGCAAAACTTTCAGAACTATTAATAATGTTTAAAAAGTGGTTCTGGAACAAAAAAAGTTTAAATTCTACCCAGAAATACAAAACAGACCTTTTTTCTGTTCATCTTGCTTTTCATATTGTTTTATCTGATGCCAATTTTTGTATTATAAAATCTGTTTTACAGCATTACAGCATTTCTCACCTGTTCTTGTGTTTTAAGTCAAAATTTTATTAACTCCCATTATTAGCACTAGGGTTATCATTTAATGTTCTGAGTATCTTTACTTTCAAAGGTAGTTATGAGAAAGGTAAGAAATTGACAAGCGGGGAAAGGCACTGCAGGAAACTTTCCACTCATTCTTTAAGACACATCTCAAAGGTTATTGCCTATATAAAGTCTTCCCAGACTTCTCCACCCCTTCCAGAATACTAGCTGTATTCTCCTCAGAGTTCCTGTAATCCTCCCCAGGTGGATTGTAATTCTCTGAGAATGGGCTATTCTTATCTGCAACTACAATGCATAGGACATTGATCATGACGCAGCAAGTCTGTCAGTCAATGCTTATTGAATAAGTTTCAACATTTGTTGAAAAAATAAATGAATAAAAAGATCTGCAACATACTGAGAATCTCTCCATATGCTTACAAAAAGTAGCAACCTAAGTCATCATTAATTAAACACTAAGTGGTCTCGTTAAATATCCAAGTCTAAGTGAATTAGAGAGATTAAAACAAAAAAAAAACTTATAAACCTGGTAAATACAATTTTCAAGTGAGCACATAGGCATACTTTTGTTATTCTCACATAAAGACATTTGCCTTGTAATCTTTTCCATTTCAAAGGTTTTATATTTGGGGAGTATGTAGTTATTGGTTAATACTTTCGGTTGCAAGTAACAGAAACTGTCTGAAACAAGGTTAAGTTAAAAGGAGAAATATATTGTCTCACAAAAGGATGATAGAAGAGCTACACTTGGGCCTTAAACCAAATCAGAGTTCTCTCTCTCTTTCTGCGTTTTCTATTTGGTTTCCTACTCTATTTCTCCAGATTTTTTTTCCCTTTTTGTACCCACCAGAAGGAGATCATGTCCATATGGCAATATTGGCTTTATACTCTAATATTTCTATCCCCAGAGATGAAAGATGTTCTTTCTCACAAGCTCTAGATACAAAATTCTAGGAAGCATTTGTGCAGTATAGCTTGAGTTCTGTGTCTACTTCTGAATCAGTCAGAGACAGCTGTTTCACCCTTGGTTACATGCACACTTTTGAAATAAAGGGCAAAATTTGCTGATACAAAAAGAAGCAGCACATACTAGAGAGATACAGATGATGGTAAATACAAGGAGAGGAGTCATATTTTTCCTTTATTTACTTGTAAAGAACCTCTCAATAATTCCAACCTATGGTTCAATATATGCAAATTCATAAATATGATTCATCACATAAACAAAACTAAAACCAAAAACCATATGATCATCTCAATAGACACAGAATATGCTTTCAATAAAATTCAACAACCCTTCATGTTACAAACCATCAACAAACTAGGAGCCGAAGGAGCATACCTCAAAATAATAAGAGCTATCTATGACAAATCCACAGTCAACATCACACTTAACAGGCAAAAGCTAGAAGAATCCCCCTTGAAAATCAGAACAAGACAAGGATGCCCACGCTCACCACTCCTATTCAATATAATACTGGAAGTCCTAGCCAGAGCAACCAGGCAACAGAAAGAAATAAAAGGCATCCAAATAGGAAGGAAGTCAAACTATCTCTCTCTGTAGATGATACGATTCTATGCCTCAAAATCCCCATAGCCTCTGCCCAAAGGCTCTTAGATCTGATAAGCAACTTAATCAAAATTTCAGGATGCAAAATCAGTATACAAAAATCAGTAGCATATCTCTACACCAATAATGTCCAAGCTGAGAATCAAATAAAGAACACAATCCTATTAGTAAATAGCCACAAAAAGAATAAAATACCTAGGAATACAGCTAACCAGGGAGGTGAAAGAGCTCTACAACGAGAATTATAAAACACTGCTCAAAATAATCAGAGATGACACAAACAAATGAAAAAACCATTCCATGCTCATAGATAGGAAGAATCAATATTGTTAAAATGGCCACACTGCCCAAAGCAATTTACAGGTTCAATGCTATTCCTATCAAACTACCAATGACATTTTTCACAAAATTAGAAAAACTAGTCTGAAATTTATATGGAAGTAAAAAAGAGCTCAAATAGCCAAAGCAAGTCTAAGCAAAAAGAAAAATACTGGAGACATCACACTACCCAGCTTCAAACTATACTACAAGGCTACAGAAACCAAAATAGGATGGTATTGGTACAAAAACAGACGCATAGACCAATTAAACAGGTTCAAGAACTCAGAAATAATGCTATACACTTTTAATCATCTGATCTACAACAAAGTCAACAATAACAAGCAATGAGGAAAGTACTCCCTATTTAATAAATTGTGCTGGGATAAATAGCTAGCCATATTCCGGACTCCTTCCTTTCACCATATACAAAAATCAACTCAAGGTTGGTTAAAGACTTAAATGTAAAACCTAAAATTATAGAAATCCTGGAAGATAACCTAGGAAATACCATTTGGGGCATTGGAACTGGCAAAGATTTCATCACAAAGACTCCAAAAACAATTGCAACAAAAACAAAAATTGACAATGGGACCTAAACTGAAGAGTTTCTGCACAGCAAAAGAAACTATTAACAGAATAAACATACAGCTTACAGATGGGAGAAAATATTTTCAAACTATACATATAACAAAGGTTCACTTTCCAGAATCTATGAAGAACTTAAATTAACATGCAACAAACAAACAACTCATTAGAAAATGGGCAAAGGATATGAACAGACACTTCTCAAAAGGAGACATACACACATCCAACAAGCATATGAAAAAATGCAACTGGGCAAGGTGGCTCACACCTGTAATCCCAGAACTTTGGGAGGCCAAGGCGTGTGGATCACGAGATCAAGAGATTGAGACCATCCTGGCCAACATGGTGAAACCCCATCTTTACTAAAAATACAAAAACTGGCTGGACACGGTGGTGTGTTCCTGTAGTCCCAGCTACTCGGGAGGCTAAGGCAGGAGAATCACTTGAACCCTAGAGGCGGAGGTTGCAGTGAGCCAAGTTTGCGCCACTGCACGCCAGCCTGGTGACAGAGAGAGACTCTGTCTCGCAAAAAAAAAAAAGCTCAACTTCACTAATCATTAGAGAAATGCAAAAACCACAATGAGATACCATCTTATACCAGTCAGAATGGCTAATATTAAAAAGTCAAAAAATAGCAGATGCTAGTTAGGTTGCAGAGAAAAGGAAATGCTTTTATGCTGCTCCTTGGAATGTAAATTAGTTCAATCACTATGAAAAGCAGTTTGGATATTTCTCATAGAACTTAAAACAGAACTACCATTCGACCCAGCAATTTCATTACTGGGTATATACCCAAAGGAATATAAATCGTTCTACCATAAAAATGCATGCACGTGGATGTTAATTGTAGCCCTATTCAAACTATTCACAATAGCAAAGACATGGAATCAACCTAGATGCCAATCAATGGTGGACTGCATAAAGAAAATGTGGTACATATACACCATGGAATACTATGCAGCCATAAAAATGAATGAAATCATGTCCTTTGAAGTAACATGAATGGAGCTGGAGGCCATTATCCTACGTGAATTAACCCAGGAACAGAAAGCCAAATACCATGTGTGCTCACTTATAAGGGAAAGTTAAACATTGATTACACATGAACACAAAGAAGGGAACAATAGACACCAGGGCCTACTTAAGGGTGGAGGGTGGGAGGAGACTAAGGACTGAGAAATTGCCAATTGGGTACTATGCTCATGATCTAGGCTACAAAATAATCTATACACCAAACCACTGTGACACACAATTTACTCATGTAACAAACCCATACATGTACCCCCTAAACTTAAAATTAAATTTGGAAAAAAAAATTCTAACCTAGTTAAAAAGAATTTGCTCAGTTCTTAACCAAGATGGCTAGTCAGTTCAACATACCAGTAGAGGACAACCATGGTGGTACAGACGGTTTCAAATGGAGATTGGTAAAGAAATAGCTCATGGAACAGAGGCACATGGAAAAGTACAAAGTTGAGTCACAAGAGGTAGGAAGCAGGGATTCTTTGCAGTCAAGGGTTCCTGTTCACAGGGAATGGTGATGTTTCTGGGATGCTGACTACCACGATCTCAGATACTAAGGCTATATGATAGGGAATATGGGCTGCCCAAAATATTGCTCACTAAAGGGAATCAAATAATTGATTTCTACACCATGTACTCTGAACTTAACCTGGTTTGTGACATAATGAAATCTTGTAATATATAGAGAGAAATAAAGTAAGTTATCAGCAAAAACGTTCTCAAGGCTTTGCCAAACTGATTGCTATCACCGACAATAAGCAATAGGACCAAACTTTGAAACTAGATATACATAAAGTTAAATATAGTACGTATTTAAGTATTTTGAACTAAATTTTCTGAATTTCAACTTTTCCAAAGTTTATGTTCTTTAAGAATAACCCAGTTTTTTTTTTTTTAGACTCCAAGTCAGAATAGTATTTTATTTTGCAGAGCTGGCGGAATAGAGTGTACTAAGACTTTTCTACTTATTTTTAGTCATCTACTGGAATAGTTTCTTCACATTTAAAAAGTCAGCTTTACTGTAGCTATCATACTGTGAAATCTTTTACTAAATCTTCCTACTTAGCAGATTTCCTTAGTATTCCATTAGTAGGAATGATAAAATCAGAGCATAATTACATTCATTTTGGATTCTTTGCACACAAGTGTTGACTGGTATATGGATAGTATTTAAAGCTAACAATTTTCTATGAAAAAAGGTTGTTTTAAGAGAAATAAGAAATCCTATGTAGCTCTTGTATGACCTTTAAGAATCCACTTGAACATACAATCTATGTTATCAAAACCCAGGCATTAGAATGGTTGATCCCTTGTAATACCTTATTTACTTTTTCCTGTTTGCAATATTTAAAAAGTAAGCATAGGTAAGAAATAAACTAATTCTACTATCTCTAATATCTATGTTAATATGATCTTAAGGAGATAATGCCATAATTTATATAAAGTTCTCTAATATTGGAAACACAAATTCACTTCAAATTGCCATTTTGTGTAAAAACGACATTGACCTTCAGGTGAGTAGCTTTCATTGCAACTCTGGCATCTATAGCTGGATTTACTTCTGTGGACAACATTTGTTCATTCATGACTTCATTCAACAAATATTCCCCACACAATTAGTAATTCCATAGAGTACATTATTCAACCCCCAAGAGCAACCCACTCCATGGTCTGTAATTTTCTTCTAAGACCTCAAAGCCATTGATTCGGTCATGATATTGATCTATTAACAATGAGTTTTTCATTTGCAAGTGTGAAAAATGACCAGAAAGCACTGCTGGCCATGTTTGACCAATTTGTATAACTGGGATGGTAATAATTTAGCTCACTTTAATGTTATAAAAAGAAAACAGAGGCCGGGCGCGGTGGCTCATGCCTGTAATCCCAGCACTTTGGGAGGCCGAGACGGGTGGATCACGAGGTCAGGAGATCGAGACCATCCTGCCTAACACGGTGAAACCCCGTCTCTACTAAAAAAATACAAAAAACTAGCCGGGCGAGGTGGCCGGCGCTTGTAGTCCCAGCTACTCGGGAGGCTGAGGCAGGAGAATGGCGTAAACCCGGGAGGCAGAGCTTGCAGTGAGCTGAGATCCGGCCACTGCACTCCAGCCTGGGCGACAGAGCAGACTCCATCTCAAAAAAAAAAAAAAAAAGAAAACAGAATGTGTTAAAAGACTTGTAGTCATGAAGTGAGTAGCTCACAATATCTCACATGAAGATAGGCTTTCTATATCCAAGATCACTCTTTCTGAAAACAGCCTGAATCACATCAAACAGAGAAAAGAGTAAACCTTTGGGTCCAGTACCGTGTCACATTGTTTCTTTCTAGTTCATAAACTCCAAAGGACTCAGATAAATCAAGAGAACAGTTAAACTCATCATTTCTTCATGAACTCAAATTCCAAGGTGAAATAGCTAGTCTAAGTACTGCACTGTTTAAAGGAAATATTTTTGTGAATTCCAACGAAGCTCTTGAAGACTACTGTCTTTGGGTCATTTGCTTTTTCTGTTTATTTGAATTTCAACATCTACAGACACTCCTGGCAAAATAGGCTATTTTCTTTTGAATTCTTAACTATGTCACTGATTAATTATCAAGATAGGATTACTTCTGAGGTTAAAACAGACCCTTGAGATTTGGTGGTTCACTGCATTCACTTCCTCTAAAATTCTAGTAGTTCATGCTTGTGAAATTTCCTTAACTTGACCTAAGTTACTTGATATGGAAAATAAACTACACTAATCAAATTATTTAAGCATCTCACTATTTCCCTATTTGGGCAATCATGGAAATCATGTCAGTTAACTTATTGAGGACTCTAGTACTGTGATTGGCAGAAGACCTAAGGAATTTAAACAGAACAAAACAAAGTGGAAAAGCCATATCAAATTAAAACTCAAAACAAATAAAAACACTGGTGATTCTAAAACATCCCTCCACTAAACACATTTGATATTTCAGGCTTGTATTTTATTTTTTTCCACATGGATGAGAAATATGAAAATGAAATTTGTTACTTTTTCTTAATGTGCTTATTCTAATGCAAGCCTCGTAGTACTAGTGAGAAGCAGAATTTCAGGACTGGTGTCTTCTAGTTCACTTGTAGTGGCAGTCGTTTCTCACCACAAATCCTTTTTGAGGGAGGATAATATTAACAAGTCATTTAATAAAGCACTTGCAATCCCCATGCAATTGACAATTGTGAGACACTAGAGCAGCAGCTGATCTACTGATACTAAATAACTCCTTTAAATATGAAAAAGATATTATTTATTTTTTCTTACATCAAAAATGAAATCTAATCTAACTCCAAATATTTTAATGTGCCTTATAAAGATCTTTTCCTCAACAAATCTTATCTGTACTCTTCTTGAAATAAATTGAAATCTTTTTCAAATATTTACTATGTATCAAATAAATCACTTGCCATTCCATCTATACCTAAAAGGCTGTGGTTTGATCATTTTATTTTTTCTGAGCATTCTATAAAACATATTATGTATCTGAACGACCATAAAATACTATTCTTGCAACATTGCCAATTTCAAAATGCCCTGTTGAATAGTTTATCATTGGTGTTCTCCATTTCCTTTCTTGATCCTCTTTGAGAATCAGCCAAGCAAATGCTAGCTAAATTTATTTGCACTTATGTGTCTTACCCTGAACATTTCTTACTGAAAGGAAATCACAGGGCCAGAATGAATAAAACCCAATTTTTGGCTGAGGCTCTAATAGCATGGGGTAATATTAGATGAAAAATAGAGACTGAGGGAATGTAAACATTAATTTATTCAGTTCAACTGATTTTCTTCCTATTAAGGTGCATTCTGTTAGATAGTTTTCCTCCTACTTACTAAATAGTTAAGCCCTGACATTATTAAGAAAACTGCAATTCACATCACTAAGGCTAATGTCACCCAAAGATAACTTGCTATTTTAAATAATATGGAAACTGCATTGGGATGACAGATAAGTATAACAATCCCTTTTATTTTTAACTGCTTTTGATGTGTTCCAGACTTTGAATATTCAGACACAGGAATAATGGAAAAGTTATTTTTCCCCTTAAATCACACCTCCACACCCCAAACTACTATTCCTCCACCCTCACCCCTGAACTTTTTGAACAAAATTGATCGATCAAACTCTCCTTTTCTTGCCTGGAGAACAGTCCTGGACTGAGCTTCAGAAGATCTCAGATCACTGACATTCTTTCTAGAAGAGTACTCCAAGATATATTTCTAAGTAATATTCCTTCTCTTCTTGGGGGAAATTAGAGCAGATTTCTACCTGGTGCCATATCAACTCAAGGATAGAGTCAAATACAGAGAGGCTCTGTCATTTGTCTTTGGATCTCCTTCTGTTGAGTATTTATGCTGAGGCTTCACAGTAGGATCACATTTCTGTCACAGACCAGCAGTGGGAAACCAGGACTAGACCTACAACTCATACTTTCCAGCATGTTGTATCATCCTTTTAAATATCCAGCATTATTCCCCCCCCCCCAAAACAAAAAAAAACCTTAGTCAGGATTTCCAAATAACACCATTGTTCAAAACAAAATGTACATATATTATTCTTCCAATGAATCTTTCTACAGGGCAAAAAGAAGCAATTGTCCACAATAGCCATTATTGACTGTTTAAAGAACTTACATTAGCTGTTTTAGGGTAGACATATTAGAAATATATTATCCTGGTTTTTCGTCTTAGAATGTTTTGATTTTTCCTCATTCTGGAAGGGTATTTTCTCCTGATGGAGAAGTCTTAGCTGACAATGTTTCTCCTTTTTGTACTTGAAAGATGTTGTGCCACTTCCTTTTGGCCTCCATGGTTTTAGATGAGAAATCTGTTGTCTTTTGTTCTTTAATAGGTAACGTGTTGTTTCTCTCTGGGTACTTTCAAGGTTTTTCTTTGTTTTTACATTTTACAAATTTAATTTTGACATATCTTGGCACAAATTTGTCTAATTTTATGCTATTTGAAGTTAGCTAAATTTTCTGAAGTGTAAATTTATGTTTTTTACCAAATTTGAGAACTTTTCAGTCATCATTTCATGCAATACTTTTTCAATAATGTTCTTTTTTTTAAATCTCCTTCTGGGCCTTTGATAATATGCATACTAGATCTTTTGGTACTGTTTCACAGGTTCTTGATATTCTGTTAATTTTTTCTCAGTCTATTTTCTCTCTGTTGTTAAGAGTGGAAAAATTCTATGGATCTGTTTTCAATTTCACTGATTCAATCTGTCATCTCCATTCTATGATTAAGCCCATCCATCAGGTTGTATTATTATTATATTTTTTAGTTCTATAATTTCCATTTGGTTCTTTTTGTATAATTGCTGCTTCTCCACTGAGACTTTTTGTTTCTTAAATTTGTGTCAGGGAATTTGTCATTGTTACATAAAATATTTTTGTAATTACTGCTTTAAAATTCTTGTCACTTAATTCCAACATCTGATTCACTTGGGTGCTGGTGTCTGTTCATTGTCTTTTCTCACTCAAGTCGGAATTTTCCTGTGAGTTTCTTACTGCATGCTGAACATTTTGGGTATTAGATTATGTAACTACAGATTCTATTCAGTCTTTTATTCAAGGCAATTGCCCTGTTGATGTGTAGTGTGAGTGTGAGAGTCAGATATACTTAGCTTTACCCCTTTGTTGCTGCAGAAGTGGGTTAGAAATTTAGCTCACCACTAGTTTCTGATCACACCAGTGGGAAGTGGAGTGCTAACTGATCCTGTGTCCCACCACCTTCTTCTGCCTCATTGATACCTGATAGAGATGGAGGCTCAGCTTCCCACCATGCCCTTCTGACACCATAGTGGGGGAAAGTGGAGTAGCAAGGCATTGTACCTCCTCATTCAGTCTTGTTGCTGCTGGATACGCATAGGTGTTCAGCTCTCTCCTGCATCTGCTGACTCCAGGAATGTTAACTAGTCCTGACTTGCAACACATTTTCCAGTCTTCATGTTGAGTGGGGGTAGAGGTTCAGGTCCATGCATAGAAAGGCTCATATCACCCAATGGAGGAAAGAGTGCATCACTGCTTGTTTTCACAGGGTGGAGGGGTAAGGTGGAAGATTACTTCCTTGCTCATTCCCACTGGAACCATGGGGACCGAAGGAGGATTTTCTGTTAACGCTTGGATGTAGTTGGGCCAAAAATGTTTTCTGTTGATAGGTCACCTTTTCTTACATCTTGGTGAGGACGAATAGAAATCTTGTGTGTTGTTTTGAGTGTCTGCTGGCAGTTTGCAGTTGAAGGCTTCTGCAGTGTTCTGTCTAGGATATATAGGAGGCAATTACAAAAACTGAGGTGACTCACCACTGTGCTGCTCCTCAAGTCCTGAGGTCCCTAGGCAGTCTATCGTCTTTCCACTTTTCAGTGTCTTTCTATGCTTGTTTGTTGTAGTATATCTGGAGTTTTTATAATTTTTCAAGAGAGAACATGGGAGGAGTGAGGTCTACTCCATCTTGGCTGGAATCAAAAGTCCCACTGCAGATGTTTTTTTACATATACACACACACAAAAATTAGTGAACTCAATTCAATGCTAATAAGAAAACTTCATGTAGTCTCCATATTTTAATGTAGACCTTATTATGTGTAATTCGGGAACAAAAGGAAAAAAATTTTACTAAGAAACTATTTCCTGTGCTATTTTGTAAGTTTGTGGGCACACAAATCATTATTTATACCTGAAAAGTCTTTTGCCATTTCCAGCTCAGTGGTTCTTTCATAAATATGTTCTTTGTTTTTGTTGTGAATAAAGCGAGACCATACCATGAAAGAAATATTTCAATTCTTACTATAATTTGCAAATTGTTTTATGATAAAAACAAAGTCTTTAGGCACCTCAGGGACCTGGGACAGGAACAATGGACCCTGGTGTACAATATATAAGAATAAGTGAGGTGAAGGAGATAGGATAGACTCTTTGAAGTTGAACTGAGATTGGTGGTATTGGTGTGAATTCACAATTTTTATTTTTTTATATATATATATAAAATTGGATATAGAAATAGATGCACAGGTGGGTAAATTTATAAGTGTGTATGTGGGTATATGTGTGTGTGTATGTGTATGTGTGTGGAAGGTGTTTCCTGGTTCTATACTGTATTCTCTGAGAAAGACTAGAAAGCAATGACACTACAGTAGCAATGAGCATACTGAGAAGCCAGATGTTATTTTCTAAATATTATGTCCCCACAAAAGGAACCAGGGAGTCCTGGAGAAACAACTGATCTCAGAATCAGAGCAAAAAAAAAATGTACAAGAACCTTGAACACTTTTTTGTGTGAAAAAAAATAGGAATTGCTTAAAGAATGATGGGGAAATATCAAGAAACCAGCTTAGGGATGCTTTTATTAGCCAAATCTAGAAAAAAAGTAGCATTGAAAAAAGTATGATAGTAAAGGATTATAACCAGTTGGAAAATAACAATCTGTAAGTACATGCTGATCTGAGTGAATGAATGAATAAGTGAAGGAAAAATCTCTATCTGAGGGTAGTATGCCAACTAATCAGAAATTATTGATTTTAAAAATGACTGGCTTTGGCTACCTCATGGTAACAACTGATTCAGACAAAAATTATCAAAATATACTCAAACCCTCTTGTGAATGTTTGATACGGAGTAGAATAAATAGTTATAAAGTATCTTTTCATTCAATACTTATTAAAATATTTGAAATGCAAAAACATCATTAATTATTCTTAAATTGTAGAAATCTGGCAGACACTTGGCTAACCAAGTGGTAAAACCAACATCACATGCATCTATTGAAATAATATAATGAGAAGAATATGGGATCTTCTGGGGTGCTCCTACCAAAAAATGCATAACCTGAATCAAGCAAACCCCAAATGAGGAATATTCTACTCAGTAACTCGTCTATATGCCTCAAAAAATGTTCAGATCATGAAATTCAGGGAAAAATAAAACCCAGAGGAACTGTTACAATTTAGGAGGTTAAAGGGATGCGACAACTCAATGACTGGATCCTGAACCAGAAAGGAAAGAGCTTATA
This sequence comes from Macaca nemestrina, assembly GCF_043159975.1. NCBI lineage: Eukaryota > Metazoa > Chordata > Mammalia > Primates > Cercopithecidae > Macaca > Macaca nemestrina. The sequence goes on from NC_092132.1 coordinate 76,201,837, forward strand.
AATAATATTATTGATGCAATCTACACAATCTGAATGGGGCCTATGAATTGGATGGTATTATTTTATTGGTGTTGATTTCCTCGTGTTTATGATTCTACTTTGATTATATAAGAGCATGCTTTTGTGTGTGTGAAAATGTATACTAAAATACTTAGAGGAAATGGGGCATTATATCTCCAACTTTTGAACAATTAAAAAATAAAAAATGTATATATATGCACACACATATCTATGTATAATATATGGAAGGGGAGAGAGGAAGATGGAAGAGAGAGAAATGGAACAGGTAGAGAGAGAGACGGGGAAATATAGAAAAATTCTTATACCTGGGATATCTGCATGAAGAGTATATGTAGGAGAAAGAAGATTTTCAGTTTAGGGCAGTGTCTCTTTTGATTTCCAGTACTGATGTTTCAGTTCCAATCCTTTGGTAATTGAACTTGGAAATGAATAAATTTGGATAGTAAGAGATTTTACATTTGCTAAGATGGTAAGATTTCATTAATAATGACTTGACTAAATAATGCTTACTATAGAGGATTTAGGTTTGCATTCCTTTTTGCAAGCTAATGGTAGAAACTATTTTAAATCATTATTGTGATTGGCTCTGGGCACACTGACCCCCTGTGAATTTGACAGAGTCATACAACCTTCTTTGACTAGTGAAATGTGAGCAGAAGTATCATGTTTCCTTTCAGGTGAAAGTTTTAAGAACCAGTGTGCGAGTCATTATTTTTATTTCTCTTACTGACCAAGGAAGCCTGTGTCATACTGAAATGAAGTTTCCTTCATCTTGGGACCTTGAGTAAGCTGAATTTAGAGCTTAACTGACCAATGATTGATATCAAAATAAATCATAAATTAACTTTGATATTTTGGTGGCTGTTTGTTAAGGTCGTATAACCTAGCTGGTTATAATCACTTGCCTTGACAGATCGTCACTATATGACAGACACCATGCTTAGTGTTTATGTAGATTAGCTCACTGAATATAATCATCCATGAGGTCGGTTTTATTGCCTCCATTTCACACATGAAGAAAGTGAATCTCAGAGAGATTAAGTAACTTGACTAAGGTCACAAAGCTAAGCTGTGGCAGGACTGGAAAAGATATCTTCAAACACAGAATAATATCATAAATTGTGAAACATGCTGTCCACTTGCATATAATCATTGGAATAACAGTGAGAAATAAATCGCATCCAATCATTAGGCTAATTTGAAGGAGCTTTTCTTATCAGCTGTTGGCATGCTGAGCTTGTGGTGGGGAACGCTAGGGGTCCAGAAGAGTCAGAGATCGCTAAGTGAAAAATAGTTCACTTTTGAGCTTCTCCTATCTGTGTGACCTTGGATGACTTATTTAAACCTCTCAAGTCTCTCTTTCCCATATACAAAATGGGGTGAAAAAATGTCAACCACAATGGACTACTCTGAGACGTAAATTAATTACATTTGAAAAATACTGGTAAATTAGTTCTCTTTTTTTCTTCCCTCGATTGAGGGATTGTCTCTCTGTCTCTTTCTTTCTATATGATAACTGGTTTAGAAACAGCCTATGATGCAGACAGTTTGATAATTCACAAACCTCCCAGTTACTTCAAATTAATATGATCTCAAAAGTTAAAAAAAGAACAATTTTCACTAAACATTTTTTGTGGAACTTCATACATAAAAGATTACAGGATAAGAAATACACTGCTTTGTGATATATGGAGTAGAATCGCAGGCTTTACAATTCCAGTCATATAATTTCCTAAATTGTCTGGTTTGAAAATTTGGGCTATTCAGATTACCTCTGCCATGCACACATGAGTAGCTCTCCATTCTCTGGGAGGGTGGTCTTTTCCAGGAACTTTCAGTTGCAAGCTATTACAGGAAAATCTATTCTCTGGCCAGTCCTCTGGTTCCCTATTTCCATTTAAGCATGTTTGTCAGTCAATAAATTCCTGCCTTTTGCATGTCTCTCTATATATCTGGTGTTCTTCATTAAACAATGAAATACTCAAGCATTTTCCACTTTCTTGACTTCAGCTGAAACGTGTTTGGCAAGGCATGAACGTAACTCAGCCTGCTCTTTATGGCTTAATGGGGAAAAGCCATTCCATGCCAATGTGAATTTCCTCACTGTTCTGTTATGCTCACTGACACCAATGGGTGCTTTCTTCTTAAATAAAATGGAAATATTCTGATATTGCCAGACAATTACTTGATAGTACTTGGCTTTTGTTTATACATTTACCAATGATCCCACTGGAGGCTCCCTAATAGAAGTAGTGTTGGCCAAACTAAAAGAGCCCTTGGAATTCCACTAACATAGGCTGCTTGCTTTTCCCCTTTCTTGTTTATTTTCAGTCTATAGTTTGATTAGGTTAAATTTCCTTTATTTAGACTTCAGCAAGAACAACTGACATAAAGAAAAGTAGGTTCTCTGAAACTTAATTTGAAGAGACAGTGAAGTAAATCACTGACATAAAAATATCAGGTCACATACACAGGCTTATTCATTCTGTGAACCAAATGGCCCTAGAGGAGCACTCCTTAATTCCAGCACTAGGACAAGCATGTGTCCACAGGTCAACTGGCACCCTGGAATTCGGAGGAACTGTGGCGCTGTGATTTTCTGTTTGGCAAACTGTAGTTTCATTGTAAAATTAAGGTTTGGCAACATGTTTGACATCAGATGGAAATACGTGCATTTAGTCAACTCCACACTTGCACAATACTGTTGAAAGGACTCTGAGTACATGACTTTGAACTTTTTCTGCAAGAACAAGAAGAAACTCGAATCAATGTGGAATGATAACGAGAGCTGTTTTCAAGATTCGCTTGGTCCATCATTCAAGACGGCTCAGTATTTGTTCAAAAGTCTTCCAAAACAAGGATAGTTTTTATATTTCTAGGGAAAATAAGTGGAGGAGGTAAAGTTTTTCCCCATCATCTCATGTACTTTTGTCACTAGGATACAGTCATGTTATCATCCATTTCTTTCTCTTCCTACTGCTATGACTTTTATTTGGCCACTCAATATTTAATCATCAGTCTCCACCTGGACTAGTATAGTAACATTTTCATAAGTCCCTACACTCCCCTGCATTTAAAATACTGCAGTTAGTTTACTGTTCCCCAAGGAACAACTTCAATATCATGTACTCATCTGTTCAAACACTTTAATGGTTTACCGCTGCCATCCCAGGAACAGCTGCACCACATAGTAGTCAACCCCTTCTACAATGTGACCTCAACCTTCATACTGAATATGTCATATTCCCCTTCATGTACAAACACACGTATATAGCATTTCCACACATGTCCATAGTTCCTTGTGCCATGTCTTTGCTGTTTACGTTCTTTGGGACTACCTTTCTCTATCTTTTTATGCTTAGATTGTACACATTTTTACCACTCACTGAAAGTATTGCTCCCATATGAAGTCTTTCTTTATCCTAAGAGTTTTGCAATAAAAAAAACCTTCTCTCCTATAATAATATATCTATTTAAATTCATATGATTTTTTTTCTTATGGATATCTAAAAGATATATTTTGTTGAAATTCTCCTTTGAGGAATTTTATTTGTAAGTTTTAGAGTTGTTTATAAAATATAGATATGGGTTTCATATAAAACTTTAGATGGGCCCATATGTTATTGAGGTTCTATATAGTTTAAAAGATTTAGTCTTTCAAATTACCTCCTACAGAATGAACATGACTCACTCTCCTTTTCCAATTATATAATTCTATTTTAAAGTGGCCTTTTCTCAATAAATCACATGTGAAAGTCATTTTAAAAAAACCATTTGCTGATGAGTACTCCACAAATGTAACAGTGCGTGTATCATTTTTCTAGTCATTTATTCTTTCAATTTTGTCCCAAAGTTATTTACCTAAATGTCTTCTCCTTTACTAGTCTCTTAGTTTGTTGAAGAAAGAATGTATGCCTGATTCGTCTGCAGTTTCCTGAAATTCTGGCAACATAATGTTACATAAATTGTGAGTAAAATAATGGCTCAATCAATCTTATAAGTCATTGTTGTCACCTTTCCAATTTAAAGTCTATGTAAAGCTTAGGTAGTTATATTATGCAAGACAAAAACTGTGCAAAACACAAATGTTTTGGATGATAAAAAAATGGATAATTCACACTGGTAAGTAATTTAGAAAAGTCTATTTAGCTTCCACAATTTTAAATATAAGCAAGCAACACATTCCAACTTTCCCCATAAAAACAGGTATCTAGAAAGAAATTAAACTAACTTGGAAAATAAGTAATATTATATTTTTTACAAGCCTCATTTTTTAATAAATTCAGTCACATATTTTTAAGTAATTTTTCCGTAAATTTTGCTATCATATTACTTTATGGATAAGGTCCTTATATAAACATATGAAATATTTGCAATGGTATTAATATTTTTTATTCCTCTGAGAGTAGGATATCTGTTAATTTCTGTTGCTTCATGTAAAAAGGAGTTTTAAACTCTGTTTTGAGACATTGTACAATTGCTATTGAGATAAAAAGAAGTTACATGAGCCCAAATTTTGATTGTCGAAGAAAGTGAGGAGAAAAGGACACAAACAATTCTTTTTGACGTACTTCAGCCTTTACTTTCATTTTTCTCCCACTTTGACTCCTCTGCCATTACCATTTGCCAAACAGAGTTGCCTACATAGTAAAAAGAGAGAGGCTGTGTGATTTGTTGCACCTGTCTTCAAGATTTTGACCACCTTCTACTGGAGGTACAGTAGCATGCTATACAGGCCAGAAGGAGCTACCAGCATGTGGGGGAAACAATCAGGTTTATTTGAAATCCCCATGTTCTGACTATTTGATTTTCTAGGTCCTTCAAAGAAAGTACTGTCTAGCATAAACGTGAGGCAAAAGATGATGTCAGCCACATTTTTCAGTAGGACAGATTGACAAACAGAAAATAATTGCAAAGCTGTTTGCAAAAAGCAGAGGTAAAGCTCCTGCATATTTTATAAAATCTAGTACTCTAGGTCTTCTGGAGGTAGACTGAGATCCAAGATTGCCAAAGTCTTTATTTTATTCACCCTCACATAAGAATGGAAGAGGAGGGGGTCAGGAAATTCTTGTTTTCAATGTGAAAGCATGAAATAAACAGCATGGACCAGAAGTCACTAAACTCGTATTTCACGGTTTAGTCAAGGAGTGAAAGGGAGCAGCAACAGAAAACCTGCTTCAATGGTTCCTCTTGGGGGATGGGGGTTGGGGGACCAAGCTGTCAGAGCCATTCGGAATATTCTGGAATATTATTTGCTTTTGGTTTATATTAAAAGCTATATAGCGATGATGCCAATGTTAGTGACAAGGTAATTGTCTAACATTTCTATGGATCTTCTCATCAACATTTTGAAACTCTTAGGGTATTTATGTTTTTTTGTTTTATTACTCTTTGGATGTTGTGTGGTCAACTATCTTGAATAGCCCAGAAATTCAGGAATATCTGTGGTAGCCAAGATCATAGGATTGAGGCAAGGGTCACTGTGTCAATTCCCACTGACGCATGAGCAAGCTCTTTTGGCCCCACCTCACCCCCCACCAGGATGAGTCACAGTGGCCACTCTAACAGTTACCAGTGCTGCCAAGCCGAGTTTCTGACTTGGGGGAGGAGCGATGTGGACGAAGTCCAGGAGAAGAACTGCTCAGGCGCTTCACTTCTGTTCCCTCCCTTCTGGCTCTATCTTTGCCCTACTGATGGACTTAAAAGTCCACCATCTTTATTAAAATTCTAGTTGCGAAACTTTGATTTCTTTACCTTCTGATAATGGACTAAGATTGTCTGAGGTGGAGGAAGGATTGGGGAGAACATGAATCAGAATGTTTTATAAAAATCTCTCTCTCTTTTTCTCTCTCCCTCTCCCTCCCTTCTCTTAAATGGTTTACCACAAACGATCTTTTAAAAAAAGCAGCTGTGGGGCTTTGTTAAGTGAGCTGAGACAAACCCAGTGGCCTTTGTTTTTTTTGACAACGAGATATTCCATGTTGCAATGCAGAACAAAGCTTATTTTTGATAGAAAAAAAATAATGCATCTTCCTAGTCGCACTATTTTGCATTGTAGTAATTCACCGTGAATTACCCAATATATGGCCATCCCATCATACTCTTTTTGCTTTAGCTTATGGCGACAGATTCATATCTTAGAGCCTCCATTTTTAGAAAATCTTGTAATAAGACCTCAAATTATAAATACTAACAGCCATTATTACTAATAATTACACAATTACTAATAATTACATTATTTAATATTGCATTATCAAAGTGGAAAGCATTTCTGTAACAGTCAATAAAGTGTTATATGTGGAAGACTACCTATAGCCTATTTGCAGTCATTTGTCTTCCTGTAAAATGTGTATAATTTGAAAAACATAGTGTTATAGATATAACCAAAATTACACAGTTCTCTGATCATCCTCTCCCAGTTAATGCTACAGTTTTAAGTTTAAAACAAGAAGTAACACTTAAAAGCAAGATGAAAGTAGAACGTGTTTATAATCTCGCACTACTGTTCCATTATTCATAAACATTTTGAAGGAAGATGGGCAGGTACAAGGAATCCAGGGCCCCTGTTTTTCCTGCCCCTCTGCAGCCACCACCCTTTGAGTACTCACTTGCTGGAGATTATAGCCCAGCCCCCTCCTCCATCCTTTCTATCCCACTACCCCTATACCATATGTAATATGTCTAGAATTGAAACATCATCTTAGACCACTTGCCTCATGCAGAAAACACTATTGTACTCTACATAGTCAGAGCTTAGAGGAACACTGAAGTACTTCTTTGGTTCAGATTGCCAGTATACTTACATGAGTCTGTTTTCCCTACCATTGGTCCTTCTCTCCAAAGATCTCTAGGAAAGATTTGTCCCCTGACGCCACTCTTATTCCACCACAGGTATAATGGCAAGTTTTGATTGAGTTCCTCTTGATCTCAAGAAAGTTGTTGCTAAGGCTGATTTTTCATTTCCCATCTCTGGTTCTCATACACTGCTATTCTTACCTAATTTTCCCAAGGCCTTCATATTTTTTCAGCTCCTAAAGAAAAATGATTTCTCTTCCTCACTCTCTGTCTCCTCTCTAATTCATTTCTTATTCTCTACTTTCTACACTAAAGTTATGGCTCATTTCTATTGTTTATCTGAGATTTTTTTCTGCCCTCAGGTTCACAAGCTGCAACCCTAGCATTAATGAGTATATGCACTCATCCATTCCAAATAGACACATACAAAAATGATATTCTGTTTACAGGTTTCATGGACTACTTATAATGGAAGTAATTTCTTACTATTTTTTATGGTGCTACATATTTTAGTTTTGCCTATGAAAGTTTGGTTACCATTAAAAATTTCCAACTTATCTACAGGTAACATATTAGCATATCGAATAAAAATAGTGTAAAAATTGGGTTAATGATATTTTTTCTTTTTCATTTGAAATTACTCATCTTCTTCCACATGACCATTTCTTTGTTACCTATAGAGAAAATAGAAGACTAGAAAGCAGTTTATGCACGGCCACACAAAAAAGGAAGGAGGCTCAAACTAGTGATATGTCTTTTTTGACAGAGGACCATTAAGGGTTCTTATTAAAATGCAGTTACCAAATGGCATTTTTGTGTGTGGCACTCTACGACTACTCACTTGCTAGAGGATATAGCCCAGCATGCAACACCCTCTATGAGGTATAACAGAAACAGACCTGAAAAGACACTACGATTCTGCCCTCTTGTTATAAAATTACCTCTTTAGAAGTGCAAATCAAAACCACAATGAGATACCATCGCACACCAGTTAGAATGGTGATCATTAAAAAGTCAGGAAACAACAGATGCTGGAGAGGATATGGAGAAATAGGAATGCTTTTACACTGTTGGTGGGAGTATAAATTATTTCAACTATTGTGGAAGACAGTGTGGCGATTCCTCAAGGGTCTAGAACTAGAAATACCATTTGACCCAGCAATCCCATTACTGGGTATATACCCAAAGGATTATAAATCGTTCTACTATAAAGACACATGCACACATATGTTTGCTGCAGCACTGTTCACAATAGCAAAGTCTTGGAACCAACCCAAATGCCCATCAATGATAGACTGGATAAAGAAAATGTGGCACATATATACCATGGAATACTATGCAGCCATAAAAAAGGATGAGTTCATGTCCTTTGCAGGGACATGGATGACACTGGAAACCATCATTCTCAGCAAAGTAGCACAGGAACAGAAAACCAAACACCACATGTTCTCACTCATAAGTGGGAGTTGAAGAATGAGAACACATAGACACAGGGAAGGGAATATCACACACTGGAGCATGTCATGCACGGGGGTCTGGGGGAGGGATAGCATTAAGAAAAATGCCTAATGTAAATGACAAGTTGATGGGTATAGCAAACCAACATGGCACATGTATACCTATGTAACAAACCTACATATTGTGCACATGTACCCCAGAACTTAAAGTATAATAATAATAAAAAACCCTCTTCAGTAAAAAGTTATTGGCTGCGGATGAGTATGGGCTCCATCTTGGTACCGCTCTAGTTCTGGCCAAAATGGACTAAGCACACTGCTTCTACCTATGCCACTAATTACAAATAAAAACCCAAGGTAGAATACACAGAGCAACTATCTGAGGGTCCTGAAAATAAATAATAACAGACAAATTGGGGACCAAAATAAACACCAGAAGAATTACCTATACAGTGCTGAATTTCCTGTTTCAGTTATTTATTTTCACTGTGGTCTTCTGGCTGAGACTCTAGGGCAGCTCAAATCTCTGACTGCACAGTAGTAATGAGCAGACAAAATTCAAGAGAACCCCACCCTCCTTGTTTTGGCCACACATCAGAAAGAAGGACCTCTGTGGGACAGAGATGGTAGGGGGTGTGTAGGGAAGCTTTAAAAAATTTTTAATATAAACTCTCTTGTCTGGCTCTAGGCAAACCCCAGTCATGATCAGAAGCACTCTTACACCATTGTCACCTAAAACTCTGAGAAAAACCCCTCTCCTCTGACCAGAGGACCCTATGTTCCAAAGAGTGAAGAAAACAATCCTCATTATTTTTCTCGCTCCCAGTTGTCTAGCCTCTCACTCCCAAGGTAGACCCAGTTTGGCAGACTCCAATAGCATGCAGTAGTCAGAACTTCCACTTTTTAGAAGAAGGCCAGGTAAAAGGGTCTCAAGGAGGCCTGATGGTGTGGGGAAATCACAGAGGGAGCTTTGTGGGGAAAATCATAAAATCTCGAAAAAATTTCTTTAAAAAAAAAAATTAACTGAAAAACAGCCTCAGGTAGGTCCTTCAGAAGGTGTTCCAGAAGAAGGCATTGTTAGCCTGGGAGATGGCAGCTCCATCGGTGTTCTTGCTCCTGGAGACCTTCCACTGGGACAGGATGTGGAAGTGGAAGACAGTGACACTGAAGATCCTGGCCCTGGGTACGCCTAGGCTAATGGGTGTGTTTGCATCTTAGTTTTTAACAACAATGTTTAAAAATTTAAAAAATAATAATAATAATTAAAAAATAAACTGCTTATGGAATAAGGATATAAAGAAAGTAGATATTTTGTGTAGCTGTACAACGTGTTTGTGTTTTAAGTTATTACAAGAGTCAAAAGCTGAAAAAAATTAATAAGTTTATAAAATTAAAAAGTTATAATAAGCTAAGGTTAATTTCTTATGAAAGAAAGAAAAATATTTTATAAATTTAGCATAGCCTAAGTGTTTGTGAAGACTACAACAGTGCACAGTCATGTCCTAGGTCTTCACATTCACTCACCACTCACTCACCCAGAGCAACTTCCAGTCCTGCAAGCTCCATTCATGGTAAGTGCCCTATACAGGTGTACCTTTTAATATTTTATACTGTATTTTTACTGCTTCTTTTCTATGTTTCGGTAAATTTAGATACACAAGTACTTACCATTGTGTTACAATTGCCTACGGTATTCAGTACAGTGACATGCTGTGTAGGTTTGTGGCCTAGGAGCAGTAGGCCATGCCATCTAGCCTCGGTGTGTACAGTAGCCCAGACCATCTAGGTTTGCGTGTAAGTACACTCTATGATGTTTGCATAATGACAAAATCACTTAATGATGCATTTCTCTGAACATATCCCTGTCGTTAAGAGACACATGACTATATATATGTAAATATATCTGCACACATTTGTTAATTGTCTATTTCAACCACAAGAGACGGCATGACTGTTTTGTTAACCCCGTCCATATCCTTAGCACCTACAATAAAGTTTGGCATACTTTATGCCAAATGCTAAAATCATTTCTGCTGAAAGAATAAAGGAATAAGTAAGTTCAAATCATTTTCTAAGGGTTGGACAATATGAAATACAAAGACGTTAAAAAAGATTCCACAAAAGTGGAAAATTATAGGCAAATATCACTGTGAGTATCAACACAAATAAAGAAATACAGATACAATTCAACAATATGTTAAAAGTACCTTTGCCGCTTTCTACACCCACAATAGTGATAGAGAAAAATAGGAAAAAAAAAAAAAAGTTTCCTTGACGTAACTAAAAACTTGTAGATCTCATACTGAAGTGAGAATACAATGACACTACAAAGACTTCTATTAATGGGAGGGATAAGACAAAGATACCACATTAAAAAAATAAAACTGCTGGCCAATGGAAATAAATGAGAAGAAATAAAAGCACAAATATTGGAAAGGAATAATCAAAATACGATTTTTTGCCAATGGTTTGACTACAATGAAAAACAAACAACTAGAAACAGAAAGAAATAATATAACTCAGTAGAGTGGCTGTTTATAAAATTAAAATACCCAAATTAGGGAGCATTGTTTTGTACAAAAATGGAATCTGACTAATGGAAGAAAAGACGTCATACATCAAAGCCTTAGAAATAACAAAGATAGTTTACTTAGTACTAAAAGATTCGACTAAGGGATGTAAATGAAGACTGGGATAAATAAAATGAGCATAAATGCAGATTTTATACAGTTTATTAATTCTCTCAACTCAATGTGAACCTAATACAAATGCTAACTGTATTTTTGATGCAAACTAAATATTGTTTTTTAAAATTTGAAAATATTAAAAAGAAAATATTTAAAAAGTCAATAAATCTGAAAAAAACAGGAAAGAGAGAAGTTTAAATATATCAGAAAATGGTAGTTATTGAAACATACGGTGCTGACACAAGAACAGACAAATACTTCAAGCTACAACATGGAGTCAATAAACAGGTCTGGTAGTTTACAAAATAATAAAAGTGGAATTTCAAATCTGCAAGATAAAACTGCATTATTCAATAAATGATGTAAGAAAAACTGGCTAGACAAAGGCAAACTCCTTATATCACCTTTCACATCAAAATAAATTCCAAATGGATATAATATTTAAATGTAAAAAGTAAAAACGTTAAGGTATTAAATATAATGTAGACTTCTTTTTTGGTAACAACTTTATGAGATATAATTCACCTACCATGCAATTCATTCATTGAAAATGTACAATTTATTTTTAGTATATTCACAGAGTATACAACCATCACCACAATCAACTTCACACTTACATTTTCATCTTTCTAAGAAAAACTCCCACACCCTGTAGCAGTCAAACTCCATTTCCCCTAACAACTCTTCTCCCAAGCCCTAGACAAACTCTTACCTATTTTCTGTTTCTGTAAGTTTGCCTGTTTTGAACATTTCATATTAATGGCATTACACAATATGGGTCTTTCTCCACTGGCTTTTTTCACTTAAGGATAGTGTTTTCAACGTCCACCCTTGTTGCAGCACGTGTCCGTACTTCATTCTTTTTATGGCTGAATAATATTTTGTTACATGGATATACCATATTTTATTTATCTATTTATCAGCTGATGGACATTTAGGTTGTCCATTTTTTAGGCTGTTATGAATAATGCTGCTACAAATACTCACATACAAATTTTCATGTGAACATACATTTTCATTTCCTTTGGGTACATACATAGGAATGGAATTGTCAAGTTCTTTTAAGGCATCACCTAGCTGTTTTATAAAATGGCTGCACCATTTTAGCTTCCTCCCAACAGTGTATGAAGATTCCAGCTTCTCCATCTCCTTGTTGATGCTTGTTATTATCTGTGTCTTTGACTATAGCCTTGTAGATTTCCTTTCTTTTTTATAATATTTGCATAACCATAAAAGGCAGCTTAGAGCAGCAGTTGAGTGCAGGCTCCATGGTAAGACTATCTTGGTTTAAATTGGAGTTCTACCACTTAGCAGGATGACCTATGCAACATTTGTATCTCAATTTACTCACCTGTATAAAAAGCAGTATTTAATTTTTAGGATTAAATGAGTTAATATGAGCTGATTGATTCAGCTAGTAAAGATACAGCAAGGCACTTCAGATTTAGAGGGTTTACCACTTACATATACAGCAAAAAGAAGAGTAGCCAAAGGTGCCAGCTCCCTGGTCCTCGTCCTACATACCTAAAAGGATGACACCAAAACAAAAAGAGCTGATGAGTGCCACACAAAGGTGTGGCATATTTCCTCATGGAGGAGCCAATTCTTGGCTACAGCTGAGCAGTTGTGTGGTGTGCAGCTATACCTTGAGAAGGTGAAAAAGAATGGTGCTTACCTTCAGGCCACCAGAGGTGATGAGAAAGCATTTCATGGCAGCCTCCCAGGGAAGAAAGGGCAGTGATGGGGAGAGGGCCAGAGAATAGCTCCTCACAAGCCTCTTATCCTCTTGTGTTCAGGATACAGGGATTCCTGCAGAGCCTCACATAAGCTGTGGTGCAAGCCTCGGTGCATGTGGCCTGGATGGGCAGGTACAAGGTCACCTGGGCACTCCTACACACAGGTAAAGCCCTTTGCACAGTTCCTCCTGGCCTATAGTCAAGGTCGGTAATGTGAGCTGTTACTACTAAATGGAGAACGTGCTCTAAGAATCACTCTAAACCAAAACCATCCAGAAATTATTGATAAAATTGACTGCATCAAAGTTAAACTTCAGGCATGGAAAAATTACATGTTGATTATGTCAGTAAATATATTCTAAATTGAGGAATGATCTACAATAAATATGCCAAAAGGCATATTCTCCTCATAAAGTTTTTCAAGTTTTAAGGGAAACCATAACAACCCAATTGAAAAATGAAACAGTTCTTACAGAGAAAAACAAAAACATGGTTCCACCCACCCCCAAAATGTTCAACCCCAACATTTACAACTTCCCACATTTACCAATCACTGTTCCATCTCATAGAGCTCATACTGTTTCTGTTGATTGTGTTGTAATATTTCACTATGTCTGTCTGTGTGCAGGGGAGAGGTTATTTGAGATAAAAATGTTTGAATTATTCAAAACACTATTGATCAAATTCCAGGTAACTTTCAGGGACTATGTGCATAGAATACTTTCATAGCTCAATTACTGCAGTTAAAATTATGTAATTTTAATAACACCAAATATGTTTCAAAACAATATTTTTAATAGATGCATTCTATTTCATCTTTAGAAATTACTACAAATTATTTAGCTACTTCTCTCTTGCTAGATGTTTAGATCACTAAGAATATTCTTTGTATTTAATAATGTTATTCTAAACCTAGCCTGAAAAGTCCTTATTCATACTCTTCTTTCTCTTAAGATAAATTATTAGAAGTGAAATTATTGTGTCAAATAAGAACACTTTAAAGAACATAATGTTTTATTTACTTTGCTCCATGCAGGTGAGTAAAATTAAGAAAAGATTAGATCTAGGTCATATTACAATCCAATAAATAATCAAATATCACTTGCATACTGACTATAATAATATTTGCTCCAAAGAAAAAAAAATAAACTAAATTGTCCAAAAATGTTGTTTGGCAATGTACTAGAATCCAAACTTCCTTTTGTAAACAATTGGCATGGTATGTCCTGCCAGGACCAGAAGTTAAAATGTCCAAAAAATAAGCCGGCATTTATAAACTAAATTACACAATCTTGAAGGCCAGCTGGTTTGAACGCTCTGTATGTATTCACCAAGCAAATGGAAAAGAGCAGGTCAGAATGGAAACTGCTGATGGGACTCAGCCTCCCTCATTTTCCTTTTTTCTGCTTATACAATTTAAAATGCAGTTGAAGAAAACCATCCAACATTTTTGACTCTGGCTGTCAAAAAAATAGGAAATAGGTAAATTAAGCCCGTAATTTAAGATATTTCTGAGAAACTGGCATACCTAAGATCCTATTAATTATCGAGAATGATAAGGTGTTGAAATTAATTTCTCAAGTTTCTCACGGCTCTTATAAAACAATTAGCTGAAACTGATGTCTGGTAGAAATATGAGAACTACACTTAGGAAAGTGAAATAGAAATGATGTAAATTCAAATACAAAACCTGAAATTATTTTTCAAAATTCTTTTACTGTACATGTCTGTTAGCAGTTGACTTTCAGGTTATGCTGAGAAAAAGAGGGCTATTTTCACAGTTTTAAGTTTGAAATAAAAGTTCAGAAGAGATATAAGTTTCTGAAATACTTTGACCATATATTAAAGAGTTTTGGCTCTATTTTAATCTAGAATATACAATACCTCCTAGATCTACATCAAAATGGCTTGAAGTTTCTGACTACATACTTCAGAAGATTGGCATATTAAAAAGTTGAAGAAAAAATTGTTAAAATGGCTGTGAGTTTATTAAAAAATATTCATTTTAGACATTGGATACCTTTTCTTAGTTGTAAAATCCTGGATCTTATACAGTTGAAATATTATGTTCAAACAGACTAAAAGGCTCTAGTTTTTAAAATTTTGAATCTTTTATTCCTATCATCTAAACTATTTATACAATCAGGGCTTATATTTACCCTTTATGAAAAATCAGTTTAGGCTATACTTAACCTTAGTCAGAGAAAGTTAAGAATTTTATCTTTAAACAGATTACTTTTTGGTTTTAAAAAGCACATTTTATTGACTACAGGTAAGTCTACTGAAGAGCGGGTGTGGGTGTATATATGTGTGTGCACATATTTTGTCGTACTGACATCTCATTGTAAGGTCCAGAAAAATTATTCAGAAAATATATAAAACGGACTTCATGGGCAAAATAACTGGGGTTAATAAATCAATTAATTCAGGCTATCTTCAATACAGTTCTTTCATATAAAATATTGATTTGTCATTAAGTCTCTCATATGCTGAAGAGAGAATTCTTCATACAGTGAATGACTGCACTAAATTGAAATTTCCTTCAATTCCAAAATTTCATGACATCACTCTTTTTTTTGTTATGAAACTCATGTTTGTTTTAATCTGTCCTCAGATTTTGGCTCCATTCTCAAAATACCACCATTCCCATCTGTTAGTAACAAAATACAAATCTGCATTAGCGTTTTAGTTTTTTCACCTATTGGTTTATATATCTTCAAAAAGATTACAGGAATGAATGGCATTATGAGAAAGTTGGTACAAAAGCTTGTGAGAATATGAGACACGTTTTTCCAGATTTCCGCTACCTATGTTTCCTAGCTAGATTACATTTGCCACAAAAATACTGGAAGAAAATATTAATTAAAAGAACACAATACAGAAATATAAAAAGAAGGAAAAACAGCAACAAAAGTAATAACAGGGAAATTAATTTGCTTAAAGTTAATCTTGAATGGCTGGCATTTCAAAAGTAAATGGAAGAAGGAGGTAAATAAAGCTGTTTTACCAAAGTTCAAGAAGGGAACTCTAAAAGTCCACACGTTTTGAAATTTAGTGTTCATATATAAAATATAGTATGCTTTTTACTTTCATAGTGGGACTCTGGTTAGTGGAATAAAGGCTTAGGGGGCCAATGGAAATGGAAACACATGTGTATTGAAGGTCTGATAGTTTGGTAGATGGTGAGTCATTCTGGGACCTGGATTAAGCTGCATATCTGCTTGCTTTGGGAACCAAGGGCTCCCTGAAGGACTGACTGAATAGATGTAAGGGAGTTTGGGGGTAAATAATAGGCCATTAGTATTGGAACTAAGACTCAGCGGGGCTGGCGGGAGACTGGAAGGGATTTGGTGCTGGGTATAGAGACAAGCACCTTAACAAAGCAAGGTATTCTTCTTCCTACTATATCACAAACCTGAAACACATATACCTATCTGAATACACTAATGATTACTAGTGGGAATAAATGTGTTTGAGTGACTCAGATGTCTTCCTTCAAATTTTGTCCTGGGCAAAATATTTTCCAAGTTTCTTAGGAACAACTGTGGCTGTTCATAAAGAACTGAGAATGATGAGAACCCCTCCCAATAGCAGCAGACTCAAAGAAGTGGCATTATGGGCTGGAAAAGTGGAGGAACAGGAGCAGGGATTGGAGAGAATAAAACTGGGGCAAATTCATGAGCAACTAAGAGAGAGGAAAAAGATGGGGTGACTGAATGAGGCGTAATCCAGCTACAGACTAAGGCCAGCACGCGGGATGGAACAGTGGGGCTCCAGTGACAGAAAAGATAAAAAACGCTCTGCCGGTAAAGACAGCAGCACTGCAGACATGACTTCATTATTTTCCACACGTGCATAAGGTCAAATCTCTACAATAAATTGTGCTCACACACACCAGTCCTCTACATCTGTGATTTCAAACAACCATGAATTGAAAAAACTGAGGAAAAAAATGGATGGTTGTGTCTGTACTAAACACATGTATACCTCTTCTTCCTTGTCATTATTCCCTAAACAATACAGTATAACAACTATTTACATAGCATTTACATTGTATTAGCTATTATAGGTAATGTAGAGATAATGAAGTATACAGAAGGATGTGTGTAGGTTATTTGCAAACACCACACCCTTATATATAAGGGACTTGAGCATCTGAGAATTTTGATAGCCAAGGTGGGGTGGTGGTGGTGGTTCTAAAACAGATCCCCCACAGAAACTGAGGAACACCTGATATATATATGATGTAATGGTGTACAACATATATATATATATAATATATATATATATAACGATATAATGATGTATAATATATATGATGTACAACATCTATATGATGTGCAACTTATATGTAATCATATATATGGATTATACAGACATGGAATCTCCAAGGGTTCTCTTCTGACTGATGCCCTTCTTGCACACTTTTCTCTAGCCACATCAAACTAAAACACTAGATGCTCGGTCTACTCATGGTTTGAATTTATTTTGTCTTTGTTTAAATATTTTTCTGTTCTTTGCTATGTTTTTGTCACATGGTTTAAAAGTCAGCTAAGTCATATTTCCATGGATCCTGTCCTAGGCTCCTTCACTTACGTTTGCTTTACATCAGTCCCTGCAGTCTTCCAGAATACTCTCCAGATATCTTTCTGTTAGAGTGAACAGTAATGTTTCCTTCAATTGTATTTCTTCACTAGATGGCTTAAGAACAGGAACTTGCTCATTCAATTAAATATTTAGCACAGTATCTCACATAATATAAGCACCCAAGGAATGTTTATGTAAATTCAATTCAGTTATGTTTAATTTTCTAACTTACACTTAGATGAATCTAAAATATTTTATTATTTCTGCTATGAAAACAAATCATGTGTTTGTATTTTTCTCCATAACTTGTAATGATCCATCTATTTAATTAGTATTTAAGAAGCTCAAAATATTATAATCAATATACCTTTTATTCACTTATACAATAAATACTCATTAACAGCCTGCTATATTCCCAAGTTTTGAGAACATGCCACTGAATTCTTCACCCTCATGGAAGTTATATTCTAGTGGAATAGTACTAAGAGGTTTTAGGAATATCTAAAACCTGGCTTGTAAGAAATGTACATTCCTCTATAAATAATTCTTACTTGTTGCAGGCTGAATGTATACTCTATAACATGGGCTGAAAGTATAGTCTTGCCTCTACTAATTTTCAGTTTAATTCATTGATTTAATACCTAACCTTGATGGCAAGAATTCCAGTCTCTCCCTGTCTCCCTGGAGTTTTCATGAAGCCTAAAGTCTTATACAGTCCCAAATTGGAAAATGAAGTAGTCAACTGCCTTCCACACTCAGTTCAGGCTAGTGTTGTGGTTATTTATTAGTCTATTACTGTACCTGCCTCTTGCTGCTGCCACAAAGTGAAACTCACTGTATTAGTCCATTTTCATGCTGCTGATAAAGACATACCCAAGACTGGGTGATTTAGGCAGGAAAAAGGTTTATTGGGCTTACAGTCCCACATGGCTAGGGAGGCCTCACAATCATGGTGGAAGGCAAGGAATAGCAAGTCACGTCTTACATAGATGACAGCAGGCAAAGAGAGAGTTTGTGCAGGGAAACCCCCATGTTTAAAACCGTAAGATCTCATGAGACCCATTCACTATCATGAGAACAGCACAGGAAACACCCAACCCCATGATTCAATCATCTCCCACCAGGTCCCTCCCACAACATGTAGGAATTATGGAAGCTACAAGATTAGATTTGGTTGGGGACACAGAGCCAAACCATATCTCTGACCCTACACTATCTGACAATATTAGTCCTCTAGAGTTTGAAACTCCATTACAAGATTTTATTCAAACATAGTTCTTCTTTCGCATGACTAAATTCAAACAAAGGTGTTCCATGCTTGGATTACTCAACCCTCAACTCCTGATGTTTAACTCTTTTAAATCCCATACATACCTCCCCATCGTTGTCCCCCACCCTCCCCACCACCAACAGAATACGCAAGGCAGCAGCTTGCATCAGGAACCAAGAGTAATCATCTGGTCTCTCATAGACTGAGACTCTACATCTTTATTTCCCATCTCAAAACTTCTCATTCTAAGGCCTGAGGGTTTAAGTCATCAAAAATACGTAATTTAACATATGTTCATTTCCTGGCCAGTGAGACTTGCAGCCATTGGTCCCATAAAACCTTGTGCCAGGCTTCTGGAGGAAAGTGCCTTTTCTTACTGAACAGTGACTTACATTCTAAGGATTTCCCTATATCCCTGCATCCCAGGATTTTCCATTTACGTGTTCATGTCTAAATTTGGAGGAATGCATGGGTTGGTAATTTATAAGGTACTCTTTTCTTTCTAGTCATTTTTTTTGCATTATATATTTTTTCGTTCCAGTTATTTTTTCTGTGGATTCTGTTATTGTGCAGTGCACTCTGATGTCCAAAGTTTGGTTGCTTTTTTTCCCCTGCAGAGAGGGTTCAGGCCACCTCATCCTCTACAGACCCCACGTTGGCCTGAGAGTCATAAAGCAGATGATTACATTGGTCACATCCTTGTCTGCCTCTGATTACACCACACTGAACCTCCTGGCACCACCAATCAGTCTGGCCTTATGGTCACACTGACCACAAACCAAACATCACATTCTCTCCAGTTTGGCTTCTGTGTCTGATCACAGTTTGTACTGACCCTACACATAGTCTGTAACTATGTTTAGGGGGGTGGGAAAGGCCTATGGGAACAACCAGCTTCCTGGCACGATGCCACTAGAAAATTATCCCTTTAGGAAACAAACTGACAAGCTCTCTATTTGGTATTTTCCTGTTTCTCCTCTTAGAAATATTTCTTGCTAGCTGACTTAGGGCAAGAAACAAAAGGCCATATTTCAAATAGTCTTCCTTCAAATCACTGCTTTTCCTGAAGAGAAGCCATTCAGCATTTCCCAGGCCTCAGTGCTCTCTGTCTTGTGATGTGTAGGTAGCCCTTGTACCTGGCTTTGGTTTACAGCAGTGAGCAAACCTCCTCTAACCAAAGTGGTGGAATCAGAAGTAGATTATAGGGATTTTCCTGAAAGCAACTGATATGAACGAAAAGTACTCTGAAATGCTTTTTTAAAAAAATAAAGAATCACTTGAATTAGGCAATTTAACTGTGCAAATGGACTCAAGAATTGACAGAGAAGGGATCAGAAATGACTCAGCTTTACATTCTGCACCCAGGGCCTTATAAGGCCTTGAGAAAGAAGGGCTTGAATAGGTCCAAGTAACAGGATCCTGAGGCCACAGAACTAACAAAAGATAAGACCTTATAAAGGAAAATAAAATCCCTTCGAAGACCTGACCATGGATTGACAGTTTCAGGTGGGGCAAGCATAGTGGAAGAGCTGACATGCACTGATCATTTCCATCATGACAATGTCTCAAAGCTTATTACTATTTATAATTATTTTGGAAGATTGAGGCGTATTGGGCTGAAGAATGTTAAGTGATGTATCCAAGGCTACAGTGCTTGGCAGAACCAGAATTCAGACTTAGGTATAGGGTGACTAACTTGTTAGAGAGCTGGTCTGAGACCTGGCCATACTAAACAAAAAGAACATAACAATATAATATAATATAATATAATTGGGAATTATGCCCATGTGTGTTATTAAAATGGGTATTTATTTGAAATTACATGTCTTATTATTTTCTTTCCTATTACATTAATGCTATGATTTAAACAAATCAACAATTATAGTATTTAACAGTGGCAATTAGTAGTAATTAGTAGTAGGATTTACCAATAAATAATATGTATGAGAAAAGTATAATAATATTTAATAGCTTTTTATACTCATGATACAATAGGATATTTCTATTTCAGTTTTCTCTCTTAATATTGCCTCTCTGAACTGCTTGTAGCCCAGGACATTTTTATTATCTTTCCTGTAAGGGTAAAATTGAATCCAGTCAAAAATAAACGCCCTTTGACTTGCAGCTCTGTTCTTATCAAGCCCTGATTACACTGATTCCTGATGTGCTTCCAATGTGATGACATCAAGTTAAATAGCCTCTCAAAAAAAGTATTTGAGCACGAAATACTTAGCAGCTGACCTAATAGCAACAGCAGGTATTTAGACTTGCCTAAAATTAGTTTCCAGATCTCCAAAAATGTCCTTCTACTTTGTATCTCCATCGTGTTTTGGGATCAGTTTTTGTTGGTCCTTTGCAT
The DNA here is from genome assembly GCF_043159975.1 of Macaca nemestrina. NCBI lineage: Eukaryota > Metazoa > Chordata > Mammalia > Primates > Cercopithecidae > Macaca > Macaca nemestrina. Next base: position 76,222,749 of record NC_092132.1, read on the forward strand.
CCACAAATTCATCACAGAGGCTCTCTTTTTCTAAAACGTTTGTTATTTTTAAACACCAGGAGCCACACTGAATGTCATCCTAATTTAGACTTTTCTTTCTCACGGAAAATGGTTTAAAAGTATATCGGTAATTTGAACTTGTAAAATTGAAGTTGGAGTTTTAGTAAAGAAATTAAGAGAGTTCTATTTATTTTGGCTGCCCTTTGCTAGTGACAGATATTTTTTGTGTGTGTTCTGAAGCAGTCTGTTCTTCCACAAAGCAAGCAATGCTTTCCTGCATGACTTTAGCAGCCTACAGGCAATACTGAATAACACAGGTCAAGTCTGTTTTAAGCTCCTTATGCTGTCTTCAGATATCAACACACGGTTTTGGAGATACAGCATATACATTTACGTTTCACTACACTCTTTTTCTGCATTCTTGCTCTCAATGTGTTTCTAAATTAGAGAAGGACATTATTCTTGCTCATATTTTGAAAATATAATTTTACAACATATCCACATTTTAACATCTTTTCTATGTCTAGCCACAAGCCTTCCTGTAGGGTCATGAACAGCAAAGCTATCTCCTTCCGTTTCTATTGAGTCAAAATTGTATTAATTGTTTCTATGCAGTTTAAAGAAACGACTGAAAACTTTCATTACGCAAACTTTAATATCACAGGTAAGCAAATCACAACCCTTTTAAAGTGTTATATTAACACTGCAGATCTTACCTGCAACATTCTGTGTATCTTGCATACAACACTTAGATTAAATTTTGATAAAAATTAAATTAGGTTAATTTTCTTTGACAAGAAAACTTGATAAACTACATGGAAACTGCCAAAATTTATGTTTGTAGTATCTGTCAAATATGCAGATAGATGAGCAAAGTTTAGTTTGTATTTGGATGAACTATCTGTTGTTTTAGCTTTCCTGCTACTTCACTAAAATCTTTACAGAAATCAAGATGATTTGAAACTCCACTGTTCAAATCAAAGTGAAATAACTAAAAGAAACATTTTTTTTGTTGTTGCTTGTTGCTGTGATCTAACATATCACTTGGTGTACTGCAGAAAACCTGATTGTTGGTAAGATATATGACACAATCTGAGCTGTGCTGTAAGGGGCCAACACATCCATTGTTAAAATATTCCCTTCGGTTTGCTCATAAGATTTTTTTTTATTTATGTATTTATTTTGCGACAAGGTTTTGCTCTGTCATCCAGGTTGGAGTGCAGTGGTGTGAGTATAGCTCACTGCAGCCTCGAAACCCTGGGCTCAAGTCATCCTCCTGCTGCAGCTCCCCCAGTAGCTAAGACTGTAGGTATGTGCCACCAGGCTTAGCTAATTTTTAAATTTTTGTAGAGATGGAGGTCTTGCTATGTCGACTAGGCTGGTTTTGAACTTCTGGACACAAACGATCGTCCTGCCTTGGCCTCCCAAAGCACTGGGATTACAGGCATGAGCCATTGCACCCAACCTTGCTAATATTTTAATTGCAATCTCTGAATCAGTAAACATAACATTACTCAGTTTCATAGAGCAATCAAGGGAATGCTATGACAATCTCTGTTCATTGGGGTGTTATGCCCAAGCCATTTTTGACTTAGTATTGTATCTTTGGGGGAGACAAAACCCGTTAATTTAAAAGTATTTGCCAATCTCATTTTAAGCTTTCAAAATTCAGTCTCCATGTGTGCTTTCACATTCCTTTTTCACTATGCTTATGCCCAGATTCTTTTCTGCATATGTTTTTGTCCGTTTGATACTATAAACTGTTATGCTGCAGCCCCTATCATTTGTACCTTTGTATATAGGTATTATGTTTTTCTCCCAAACTTCCACACCTGTTGCTGAAATCCAGGGAGGGTTTTTTTCGGGAGCATGGGTACTTCGGGTTAAAACTGAGACCGTCTTGGGCAAACCAGAACAGGTACTCACCCTAAGCCTAGATCCAAGTCACATTGTCTTTCACTGTATTGAGAGGTGACAGCGTGCTGGCAGCCCTCGCTTGCTCTCGGTGCCTGCTCAGCCTCGGCGCCCACTCTGGCCGCGCTTGAGGAGCTCTTCAGCCCCCTGCTGCACTGTGGGAGCCCTTCTCTGGGCTGACCGAGGCTGGAGCTGGCTCCCTCTGCTTGCGGGGAGGTGTGGAAGGAGAGGGGCAGGTGGGAACTGAGGCTGCTGACAAGAGTTCCAAGTGGGCGCGGGCTCGGTGGGCCCTGCACTCAGAGCAGCCGGCCGGTGCTGCAGACTCCGAGCAGTAAAGGGCTTAGCACCCTGGCCAGCAGTTGCTTGGAGGGTGCGCGGGGTCCCACAGCAGTGCCGGTCCACCCGCACCGTGCTCGAATTCTCTCCGGGCCACAGCTGCCTCCCCGCGGGGCAAGGCTCTGGACCTGCAGCCCGCCATGCCCGAGACCCCCCTCCGCCATAGGCTCCCGCTAGGCCTGAGCCTCCCCAAACGCAGCCTCCTGCTCGGTGGTGCCCGGTCCCATCCACTGCCCAAGGGCTGAGGAGTGCGGGCGCCTGGCACGGGACTGGCAGACAACTCCAGTGGGGGTGGGGGAGATCCACTAGGCAAAGTGAGCTGGGCTGCTGATTGGGGTGGGGACTTGGGTAACTTTTATGTCTAGCCAAAGGATTGTAAATGCACCAGTCAGCACTCTGTGTCTAGCTCAGGGATTGTAGATGCACCAATCAGCACTCTGTCAAAACGGACCAATCAGCAGGATGTGGGTGAGGTCAGATAAGGGAATAAAAGCAGGCTGCGGGAGCCAGCGGTGGCAACCGGCGGGTCTCCTTCCACACTGTGGAAGCTTTGTTCTTTTGCTCTGTGCAATAAATCTTGCTGCTGCTCACTCTTTGGGTCCACGCTGCCTTTATGAGCTGTAACACTGACCGGGAAGGTCTGCAGCTTCACTGCTGAGACCAGCGAGACCAGGAACCCACCAGAAGGAAGAAACTCCAGACTTATCTGAACATCTGAAGGAACAAACTCTGGACACACCATCTTTAAGAACTGTAACACTCACCGCCAGGGTCCGCAGCTTCATTCTTGAAGTCAGCAAGACCAAGAACCCACCATTTTTTTTTCTCATAAGATAGGTCCCTTGACTGCTCAACCACAGCTTTTCTTGCTAGTTGATCTTGACACTTTCTAGTGGTTTACTATGCCTAGGCTTTGGTCTGTCTACTTTCTCTCTATATGGACTAGGACAGAATAGTGTCCCCTAACATATGGAGACAATGAGTTATACATGAAACCAGTATAACTTTCACATATCAAGTTACTTGGATAAAGACAGAGCTGCATTAGCTTAAGTTACAGTTCTTAAGGATACATGAAGACAGTATAATATTGCTACAGAAAAGGTACTACTGATGAGAATTTATACGTACTCTCATCTTTCGCATTCCTAACAAATCTGAAGAAGGAAATTGAGCTATTTCTGAATTAAGCATTTGCAAGATTTGAACTTCAATTTGAAGAATGTTAGTTAAGGTTTAAATTTAATTATAGGTCCCTGGTTTTACACTATGAAGTGGTTATTGCAAAGCTCACATTACATCTGGAATATACATAAAAAATGTTTATTTACAGTTGTTACTGCATAAAATTTTAAATGACAATACTGATGATAGTTTCCTTAGGCCAATGATGAAGAAAACCCTCAAGTTAGTTTCTTGACTTGTATGAGTATACAATTTTTTAAACCAATGAACTTCAAGTCTTTTTTTTTTTTTTTTTTTTTGAGATGGAGTCTTGCTCTGTCACCCAGGCTGGAGTGCAGTGGCCGGATCTCAGCTCACTGCAAGCTCCGCCTCCCGGGTTTAAGCCATTCTCCTGCCTCAGCCTCCAGAGTAGCTGGGACTACAGGCGCCCGCCACCGCGCCCGGCTAGTTTTTTGTATTTTTAGTAGAGACGGGGTTTCACCGTGTTAGCCAGGATGTTCTCGATCTCCTGACCTCGTGATCCGCCCGCCTTGGCCTCCCAAAGTGCTGGGATTACAGGCTTGAGCCACCGCGCCCGGCCTTTGAACTTCAAGTCTTATCTTGTAGGTGACAATATTGTCTTATGTATAAATGGTCAAAATAATTGCTTATGGAAGTCTTTCCTTGGCTGAACTTAATTAAACATCTGGTTTCCATTTCCTGCATGCTGTTTGTCTGCAGAAAGATGATTGTTACATAATAAAGCAATCTCGGCATATGGAGAAATGTGCTTTGTGGGTGTGTATATTTACATACACATATGAACACCCCCATACACTCATAGACACTTCTAAAATAGAGCTGCTGGTCTTTTCTTCACATACACAGTGAAGATCCAGTTTGGGCTACAACTTTACTTGTGTTTGCTTTGACATTCTTGCTACTCAATAATATATCCTAGTTTCCTGTAACTAGATGAAAAACAATTTCCTTCACCTTTTTGGGAGGGGGGTTCCATTTAATACCAAATATTTTTCATCATTCTCTAAACCTACACTTTACATGACATTGAATTTTATTTATTATGTAATGCACTTCAGGTTTCATTGATGTATTTTTCAACTTAAATTTCTTAAAATCTTAACCTTGCTGCTCAGTATTCCCTACTTTTCATACACTGAGATCTGTTTAGATTTCTCACACTCATGCAGATCAAAATACCCAACATTATGTTTTTTATTTGAAAAGCACAAGTCTTGGTTACTTTAATTAGCTGCAAGTATGATTTGTATTCTGCTGTTCTCTGCAAAACTTGTTTCTTCTATGGAAAGATTTAAGACTATTATTTGCCAGAGGAAGTTTAAATTCCTTAAGTTAGCATTTAAGACCCTTTCAGATAATTCATATTTTGCTCTTTCAATCCTAATTGCTTTTTCCCACATGTATTTTATGTTCTTAGAATCTCCATTCCTGACTGGGCCCAGTGGCTTATGCCTGTAATCCCAGCACTTTGGGAGGCCAAGGCAGGTGGATTATTTGAGGCCAGGAGTTGCAGACCAGCCTGCGTAATGTGGCAAAATCCTGTCTCTACAAAAAAATACAAAAATTAGCCAGGTGTGGTGGTACGTGCCGGTAGTCCCAGCTACAGGCTGGTTGAGGCTGAAGTGAGTTAGATCGTGCTACCGCACTGCAGCCTGGGTGATAGAGTGAGACCATGTCTAACCTTCCCCCACCCCTCTGCTGCCACCCCCAACACGCACACACAATCTCCAATTCCCTCAAGATACCTGCACTTTCTAGTGTTCCAGCCTTTATTGATTTCTTCTTCCTGGAAGTTATCTTGTTATCTCCATCACCTGAATCAGTCACTCTCTTTCAAGCACACCTAAAATATCAGTCCTTTAATGTCACCTCCCTGTCCCCTTGGCAAGGAAATCTGAGCACCTGTTACACTTTTTACCTCTCTGTGCCTTTCTCCATTATGTCCTGAAGAGTGATTTGTGTATCTGGCCATACCTTTCTTACTGGAGTGGGAACCTCTTGAAGATAGACTATGACTCATTCATTTTATCATAGCCCACAGTGCTCAGAAATGTGCTCACTCAAGAAGAGTTTCTTGAACCAATTCTTTCCAACCCACTTTCTTACTTATTCTGGTTCTTATAAAGAATAAATTAGTTTAAACAGCATAGAAATGACTCTGTTCTAATCCCTAGAGCTACTCGTCAGCTTTAATACAAGTGGCTAAATGACAATCTGTAACTCATTTTTCTAGCATTTCTCAGAGTCCCAGGATTTGACTATTTCACAGTGATTTCCACTTTAAGCTGCTCTCTCTCCAGCAACTTGCTCTAGTTTTCAATTCCATTCACACTTGAATTCATCTAGTCCTATATGCACTGATTATCTTTGCTTTTAATCTCTTTTTTCTAATCTAATATCCTTTTGGTGGAGGCTACCTGCATCCCACTTCACATTTAGAAGTGGTTTCTCCCCGGGGAGACTGGGGTATCAGCCTCCAAGGGTATTAGCTCATCATCCTCTGGAGCCTGGGGCTAGTAGATCAGCGAGTTACTTTGTTAGATTCCTCATTAGGTCCCTTGTGGTGACTTCCAGTGCACATTATGACCAGTTTTTACAGTCCTACATGTTAAATTAATCATTTTCTGTCTTAGACACCAACACTTATTTTTTTTCCTTTTGCTCTTTCTTCTAGATATTACTACATACCACTTTCACCCTAGTCAAGTTTGACTATCTTTATCTCCTCAAATACAGCCTTGGTTTTAAAGTAAACTTTTCTCATGTGTCATTTTTGTGTTTACCTTTAGCAATCAAATACTGTAGCAGCATATAGACAATATCTTGTAGTAGTTAAAGCTGTGGACTCTCAAATCAGATGGACCTGGGTTTGAGTCTCGGCTCATTGCAAGCTCCGCCTCCCGGGTTCATGCCAGTCTCCTGCCTCAGCCTCCCGAGTAGCTGGGACTACAGGCGCCTGCCACCACGCCTGGCTAATTTTTTTTGTATTTTCAGTAGAGACGGGGTTTCACCGTGTTAGCCAGGATGGTCTCCATCTCCTGACCTCGTGATCCGCATGCCTTGGCCTCCCAAAGTGCTGGGATTACAGGCATGAGCCACCGTGCCTGGCCAAGAATTCTAATACTATTTTCTTATCATCAACTGAGGATAATAATAAGATCCACTTCTTAGAGTTCTTATGAAAATAAATAAAACAATGCATATATACTGCTTAGATGTTTCTTGGAACAGATTAAGGGCCCAATAAATGATGGTCATTATTAGTGATGGTTGTTCTAGAGCAGGGGTCCCCAAATCCCAGGCCACAGACTGGTACTGATTAGGTAGCCTATTAGGAACTAGGCCACACAGCAGAAGGTGAGTGACAGCCAAGCATTACCGCCTGAGCTCAGCCACTGGTCAGATCAGCAGTGGTATTAGATTCTCACAAGAGGGCAAACCCTGTTGTGAACTGTGCATGTGAGAGAGCTTGGTTGCACACTCTTCATGCAAATCTAATTCCTGGTGATTGGAGGTGGAACAGTTTCATTCTGAAACCACCCCCAACCCAGCATCCATGAAAAAATCGTCTTCCACAAAAACAGTCCCTGGTGCCTAAAAGGTCGGGGACTGCTGTTTTAGAGGACTTCTGAACCCATTAAATGAGATGGTCTAAGGCTCCCTAAGACAAACTAACATGCAGATACCCTCTTCAGGTTGACAAAAATGCCCACAAGGACAGAGTGAAACAGAGAATATGGCACAGAGGGAATAGCTTACATTCTCTCCTTTGGCTTCTTGACCACTTTTTCATGTTCTTTATAGTTCCTAGAATTATAAGAGCTCAAGAATCGATCAACCTATCCAAGTCTGAAAAAGATGAAAACTAGAAACCAGAAATAAATTACTGTTCCTCTCCAGACATTTACTTTGTATTTTTATAATCATTATTGAAAGTAGAGTGGGCTAAGTATTTAAAGCCAGAGTTGCCCCTTGAGACTACATTTCAAATGAAAGCCAGGATGCACATATCGCTGCTTTTGTTATATACGTTTTGTAAAAGTAGTACACTATTCACTTTAGCATCAAAATATTTTTGCCTAAAATTGGTAAAATTTGAATTACTGCAGAGATCATTATTAAGCTTTTTTAGCTCTTTAAAATGCACTGGATGAGATTTATTGCATTTGTTTTGAAAGGCAAGTTGCTTTTCTTTACTGTGTCCTTTGGCTGCTTCTTCAGGGGTGGCTTTCAAATAGCAGCTTGTGGTATAAAGGATTTTGTTTTTCACTCCAAAAACCATTGATCACTGTCTCTCATGTTTTCAGTATCAGCTTATGATCTCCTAATTGGAACTAACATGAAACTTGCTAAAATGAAGTACATGACGTAACAACTGCTTTGATTTAGAAATACAAGGACTTGTTTTGGATTCCAAGTCTAACTGCAGTTCTGAGGACAGCATACACTTTTCACCATGGATTCTGGGATGCATTTGATTTCAAATATTGATGGTAAATAATCTCGTCTGATTTAGCCAAAATTATCTTTACACTGGTTTTCTTGACTTGTTTGCCTCTGCCTCATATTAAGTGTGGGCATTATTCACAAAGTTGGTATGATTCATTACTTAGGTTATAGCAAAGGCATCCACATTCCACTCTAGGGCTGTCACCATGAAGCCCGCAGAGGAAAAAAAAAATGAAAGACTTCCAGTAATTGGGTGGAGAAAGGTGTGGGTCTCAGACCTTCTTTAACTATTCTAAAAGAAGTCATTTTAGTGGAATGAACTCATGTTGGGCGGTGGGAGGGTTGGTGCCTTATTTTTAATTTTAAGGGGATTTACACCACATTCTTCCTTCTTAACAAAACAGTGGCAGCAATAAGGACATTACCTGCCAACATTAACTCATGTAAAACAGACTTGAAGAACTCCCTCCATTGTCTACTCTAAAACACCCACTCATTATACACCCTCCAGTTGTGATGAAGAATTCTATTTTGCTGTAAATGTCAGCCAAATCCTGGTTTGTTTTTCCCCGTTATGATTTCACAGGTTACTCCAAATAATCTTTCACAGAAATTTTAAAGAGATGGAAGTTTTCCTAATGAGAATATGATCTCTGTGACTTGCTGTTTATTATAATGTTCTTACATGCAGGCTTCTATTGACTCACCCTTCAATAGTTAACCTCTGAAGTCAGCATTGGATGTCTGGCTTATATGTAAACTAACACCAATTTGTGGCCTGCAAAATATGATTTCAAAAGCCAGTTAAAAATACTATTTTTTAAGCTGGAAAAGAGCACTGCAAACCATAATAGGATGTGCAGTATTTTTCCTGTATTTGAAATATCAATGTAGCATTTTGTAGCTAATTAATCCTTCAAATAAAAAGGAATGATAGTAGATAATTGCTATTGTGTTTTGATCATATTTATTTAGGGGGATTTGAAGCTTTAAGAGCAAACACTTCCTTATGTAAACACTGTAAAATCACATCATTTATTCACCCATTCAACAAATATTTTTGTTTTTGCCTGGCCTGTGCTCAATCATGTTGTCAACCTTTTTGTACATAACTATGCAATAAAAATGACAGGCAAACCGACATAGGAATCTTCTTAGCAACTTCTGCTTAGACATTAATTAACTTTCATGAACAGCAATAGTTCCATCCTTTACAAAATGAGACCTGGGAGGTGGGACTTAAAGAGGAGAATACAGAAGGATGTTAGCTCTAAATACAATGCTTTGGGAAAGCCCCCAAATTTGAGTGTTTCAAAATGGTGTCAATGTTATGTTTGCTAATATTAGAATCATATGAGGTCAGGAGTAGCTGTTCACACCTGTTTTGGGTGACCAAGTCAGGAGGATCACTTACTTGAGGCCAGGAGTTTGAGACCAGCCTGGGTAACATAATGTGACCCTGTCTCAAAACAAAAACAAAAACAAATAAAAAGCCAGAATAACAGAATGATATAATAAGAGTAAATATAAGTCATGGAATCTGTCTTCCCATGCACCCCAACAGGTTTTTTGAACACAATGCTCACTTCTTTCTCTTTTCCTGGTCCTTGGTGTTGGTCTACCTGGAATATGGTTTCATCTATTCTGCCCAACTAATCCATAATATTTTTCATTGCACCTGTAAATGTTCTAGCTTCTATTTAAAGCCTAACCCGATTGCTTTACTTCTTATTAATATTGCCTGCCTCTCAGATCCTTAGAACACTGGTCAGTACCAGTGATATTAGCATTGAACTTATTCTTCTACTTGTCTTTCCTGGGCTAGAGGTAAATTCCCTGAATTCATGAAGTGAGACTGTTAAATGTAACTTTCATGTCCTTATTTTCTCCATCTCCCACTGAACACATGGTTAATGTATACTGGAAATGATTTAGAGGCCACTTAATGATCATCTTCTTTTAACTCTACAATTTTCCCAGTAAGAGGCTGTTGAACTCCCCTGGAGATATAGAATTTATGAACCATGGAGGCAGTCCATCTCATTATTGTAAAGCACTAATTTTTACAAAGTTCTCCCTGTTCAGAGCCAAACTCTCTTGCTTGTTGCAGTGAATAAAGCATCATTGTCAACAGTTTTAAAAGTCATTTGTAGGGCAGGAAAACTGAAAGCAGATCATATATATTTATCTGTTTTGAATCCAAATATTCATTCATTTAACTGGAGACACAATAGACCAAGATGAGCTCTTTAGCGTTAGATCAGTATGAAATTTGATGCGCTTTTTGGCTTTTGTAGCACACAAGTGCTGTTTTGTGTTTGTTTTTCACTGTTATTTCCTTGGAGAGTTCTTTTGAGCAAATGGAAGTGAAGAGCACAAGAAACTTGCAGAAAAAAGAGTTTCCAAAGTAAAAGAACATAACCTACAAAACGTTTTCAGACACCACAAAGAAAAAAAGCATTAAACACAGGGATATAAATCCTGAGAAAAATATTTGGATGAAGATGATGAAGTTTTGTGGACTCTTGGGAAAAAGAAAGATGAAGGCCATGAATCAATAAATCTCTCTTTCTCTCTTTTGAATCACTTCCAACATTGACACTGAATAATTATTAGAGCCTTTTATGGCTATGGCTATTTTTTCACTCAACCTAAATTTGTTCTTCTAATGTAGTTTGTATGTTTGCCAGCATAAAAAGGCCAGTGGTGAATATAATAAACCTTATGCTTCTTGGCAAAGCTCAAAGAGATGCTAAAAGCAAATAATGCAGTGGCATTTTAAATACAGAAACAGTGAAATACAGTGAAACACTGAAATATTTTGAAACACTGAAATAGTGAAGACGAATTTTCTAGATTTTTGATAGTTGCTGGTTTAATGCAAATTTCTAGTTGCACTTCCCAAATATAAATCCTTAAAGCATGTTCTCCCTTTGTTGGGACCAAAAAAACTCTGCGAATAACCATTTAGGTATTTAGCACACATGTACTAGGTACAGATACTTTGCAAAGCTACGGTTCTTATTTTCTATTGGGAGAAATTTCCTTTTGCAAAATACTAGGGGAAAAGACAAGAAACTAAACAACTAGAAGGGCATAAGATAAATGGAAGTTCGTAGAGAATGTTGTGGGACATCTCAGAAGAAATGGCTAACACTCAGGTGGAAGTGGCACATACAGTTAGCTATGACAGCAGGGGCATGGAGACTACTGAATTCTGATTTTAAAACACTAGTGTGTAACTAATAATCTTATAGGGTTTTTAACAAGGAATACAGCATCATATTTCCTTAAGAAAAATAATGATTTTATATCTTTTAGGTGAAAATTCTAACAAGGAGCAAACAGCAAAGAACTGAAATGCTGCAGACTCCAATGAGAAAAAACTGAGGTATAGTTGGTAATTGGTTTCGTTGTGCTGGTGCTTGAAACTCTGTCCCAGTGCTTCCTTCAACTAAGGCTGCAAATTGAAAATGTGAACAACGTTGCCTGCTAGACCAGCCTGGGCTTGTGGAAGCTTCATTCTGTCACTTAATTCTTCTCACAGAGGTAATGCCTATTAAGTGACTTAACAAGGGCGTGCATGATGTAGTCACGAGATGGATATCGGTAACAGTGATTCCTTGCTGGTACTTTCTATTAGGTCTAGGTTTCTTGGCACTCATTGATTGACTGCACAAAATCTTGCACACTACATAATTTGTCCAGGCTTCCAAATCATTGTACCTGTATTGATGATCCTCAGTGCACAAGATTACCACGTGAATGACAATGAAATTTGTGGTGCTGATACTCAGGGTCTCCACCAGCGATGTATATCACTATTAATTTCACTTTGTATTTCAGAAAGCTGAACCTTTTACAATGGAGCTTATTGCACCAAAAATAGTGGGAAATAGACTAAAATCAAAGAGAAAACCTTAACAACTACATAGTTTGATTTATTTCTAGTAGGAATATTTTTCTATTCATGTTCTAGATTATTTTCTAAAGTAAAGTATATTGATTGTCATTTTTTTTTTTTTACAAAAAAAACTACATCAATTTATATTCAACTGAGTTCTGGCCACACAAAGGAAAAATAAGCAAATAAAAATAACTTTCGACTCCCCCAAACTCAAAGATATCAAGTTATCTAAGCTTCCAATGTTTTCTTGTAAGAGTCGTCTCTACCCTGAAGATAAACTTAAATATGTACATCCTATATTCCTAGATTTCTTTCTTACGCCCTCAAGACTAACCAGAAGAAAAAATGCTTTCTCTTCCAGGAAATGCAGCAACTGTACTTCGGTTTTACATATATTATTCTGAAGGTGATATGTAAATAAGACTTTTCTAGAAAAAGAAGCAATCAAAATATTTGGTTCAGTTTGGCTAATGAAATTCTTGTGTTTTTACTTCTCATGACTCACTACCAAAATCCCATTTAAAAGTCAAGATAGAAATTAGTTATTAAGAAATTTATTCATAATAGTGGCAGAGTGGGGAATTATATCATCAATGGGTCAGAAACATTGAGATATTCCTGAGAGATAGAAGGCAATGAACAAACTTTGAGAGGAGAGAGACAGAGAGAGAGAGAGAGGAGGCACCCATTACAGAGGTGAGATTAGTGCTTTCAATCAAAGCTCCAGAAAAATGTGGACCTTGGAGACAGCAATTTCACAGAGGTCTCTAGCAGAAGAATTAAGTATGGGGTAATTGTCAGAAGGTCCAAGAAAAGAGAGACTACCCTGGAAATCAGAGAAGTGAAACAGCCAGAGATGCTTCTGGCCAAAATATGAACAAGAATAAAGTTGAAATTGGAGCAATGACCCAAGAAGAAATAGAGATAATAGTAAGAGGAAAAAAAACAAAAATAGAAAATAAAGAATGAAAACATCTGATTTACACCTCAAGGAAAAACTGAAGGATTTTACATTCACAAAATATGACCTGACTGCTATTAAAAAGAGTAATCAACGACTACAAAATATGTATTAGAAATTAAAATATGATGATCAGAATTAAAAATGTAATAAGAAGGCTGAAGAATAATAGGCTATGGTTGAAGACTGAGTTAGAAATTGATGGAAAAGGATGTATCCCAGAAGGCAGAGCAAAACACCAGAGGCAAAGTATCAGAAAAAAGCAAGATTACTACATACTGGTAACGGGAAAGCCATATCTATTATCCACCTAGTAGGGACTTCAGAACAAGGTTAGAAAGAGATTGGAGGAAAGAAATAATTAAGGCAAGATATAAAACATTGCATTGATATTATGAAAACTCACACCTTCACATAGAATGCTAAGTAGACCTCCAGAAATTTCTAAGCTATGAGAATTAAGGGAATAACCAAACAGCCAGCCCCTTGCTAGTCTCATCAGACTTCTTATAGGAAACTCGCAATACAGAGAGAGAAAGAAAATATGTCCTGAAGTGCTAAAGCAAAGCAATACATATGCGTAAAATATAAAATACTATTTCAAACGTACTAGCATTTTAAAAATTACATATTCACTGTCTCTGAACAAAAGACAGAGGGATATGTAATATAAAAAAAGGGGAGAGTAAAAAAAAATTAGAGATAGAAAAATACTTTCTGCCATTGTAACTCTGAATTTAATACAGTGTGAAAGAAAAAAAAAGATTCTCCAAAAGGCAGAAACATTATGAAAATACAAACAAATGAAACCAACCTGGTGCTAAATGTCAACATGATTTCAATGAAGTATGTTAGGGAAGGTAGGAAATAGGATGCTGAATGTCTTGTTTCGATAGAGAAGAATGTAGATATAGTTTAATCCTTGATATGAAAAGATAAATGTATTTGTAAAAAAGTTTGGGTAGAATCTTAAAAGAAGCATATATAGTTTCCAACCCATAAGATTATAAAAGTAATCAAATAAATTGACCAATCAACTACCAATAGAAAAATGAAAAATGTATATAGTAACTAGAAAACATGCAGTAAGATGACAGACAAGTCAAACGTATCAGAAAGCACAATAAATTGAATGGGTTAAGTACATTAAAAGGCATAATTTTTAAGATGTAATTTAAAAAGTCAGAACTTTTTTTTTTTTTTACTGGAGAGACATTACAAACCACCCCTAAAAGACTGAACAAAAATAAATTATATAAATATTAGGAGTGGTTATGGCAATAACTGATCAAATACAATTCTAAGTGAAAAAGCATTTAATTGGATTGAGCATCTAACTCAGTGTTAGAAGATGAAATTTACAAGAGCATAAAACAACCATGCATCTTTATGCTCTGAATAATATGGCATCAAAGTATATAAAGCAAAAACTGTTAAATGTAAGAAGAAATTCATAATATCACCAATAACGTGGTTTATAATATAACTCTAATGACTCCTGCATTCCTGATAAATCCAGATGGAATCACTTCTTTTGACTAAAGAACATGCTTCAATATTTCCTTTAGAGTAAGTTTATGGTAATGAATTTTCTGTTTTGATTTGTCTAAAAATATTTTTCTTTTAACTTCATTTATGAAATACAGTTTCACTGGCCGTAAAATTCTCAGAAGTTATTTTCTTTTAGGATTTTGATTATACTGTTACCTTTTGATTTCTACTTTTTTCTGTTATCAGCTGTCTTTGCTCCTCCTTTGAAGAGACTATACTATTTCCTCCTTTGAAGAGATTACACTGTATTTCTCTGGCAGCTTTTAGGATTTTTCTTTGTCTTTTGTTTTCAGTTTTGTTTACTTCATTATAGTTTGGTGTGCTTTCCCCCTCACTATGTTAGAAAAATCCTTATTGAAATATGTAGTGCTTTTTGAATCTGGAATTTGATTTCCTCATCACTAAATATTTCTTCTATTCCATTCTTGTCCTCCTCCTAGGACTACAAGTGCACATATTTTTAGGCCTTTTATAATACCCTCTTTGTTTCTTATGCACTTTTGTCTACTATCCTTTTTAAATTTTCCATTACAAGCTAGTCTGGATTATTTATTTAATCATTTTTTTTCAGTTTATTCATACTCTTTTTAGCTATGTCTAAACAACTGCTAATCAATTTCAGTGAATTCTAAATTCAGTTATTATATTTTTCAAGTTAAGATATTCATGTGATTGTTTTCAATTGTTTGTATTTTGTGCTGAATTCTTCTTTCTATACAGAGTTCGTAAGTCAAGAGATATTTCCATTTTCTTACTCTCAATACTCATACATAGTTTTAATTTTAATAGTATTTATGCATTATTTATATAAATGTTCAATTTATTTAACATTTACATTATCATTATTATTTGTGTATTAGATATTACTTGAATATCTAAATAAATATGTATTCTATTTTTTAATGTAGAAATAAATACAAGACAACCCTATTCTCTGATTTCAGTGATTTTCTGGTACTGTCTGCAGTCTTAGTAATTGTAATATACATCTATTCCAAAGAGTGAGAAAAATGAATAAAATTAAATGTAAATATATATAGATTTAGTTCGTAAAAACCAGTAAATGCAACTCTGAAAAGTGTGTCTATCTTTAAAATAAAGTTAGTAGCAATGGTTCTGTGTCTATCTAAATTTTGATCTGAATTTCCAAGACTGGAGTCTAGTGCCCTAAATTTGCTGATGATAACTGTTAGTGTAAATTACATATTTTTATATTAATAAAATATCCTTTTGATATAAATCTTGAGTTTCTTAAGTTGGTTGGAGGGCATTTTTTCATTTTGTTGGCTAATTCTTATAACACATTGAGATGATTTTTGTCTAATATATAACAACAGCAACTTTTTGTTGAGCTCTTACCCTGTACTGAGTATTTAATACACATTTTGTGTGCTATAATATTTCTTAATTTTACCATCAAAAGAAAGATAAAAAATAGCATTCCCATTTTACAAATGTCAATAAGAAAATCACAGTGGCTAAAGTAATTGCTGAAGTACACAGCAATTAAATTTGGCAGATCAATATTTAAACTTAGCTCTTATTGAAATTTCTATTGAAATGATTTAGTATAATAATGGTCTTCTAATATCAGATTGACACTGTATTGTTAAGAAAAACTGGTTATTTTACATGATTTACTCTTTTATATAAATTTTAAAACACATTACCAAACATTTTTGCAATTCAAATTTACACATGAGAAGAGCTTATGATTTTCTGTTAAGGGACATTTTAAAACGTTTTTATATTATGAATTTTTAAAAATAACATATATTTCTAATGTGAGATTTAAAAAGAAATACCAATTAAATATCTTTGATCTTTACTATACGTGTTATTTTAAATTTTTAAAAATTATGTTTCCAATCATTCAGATTTTCCCGTTGCTTTTTATTCTATTTAAACAAAATTATATTTTTGATGCTTTTCACATGATTTGTATCTTTAAAATTATTAGCATCTTTTTAACTTTAAGCATTTTTACTTAGAAGTATTAAACATTTTAAATTTACTTATTATTTTTAATTTTGCTTTTGTCTTAATTTTACTCCACCATCTAATTTTTTCAAAAGCATTAAGAATGATATCTATTTATTAATTTCATTCTTCTTAAATTATTTTATTGTGAGATATTACCAATTTTTAAAAACTTGTAAGTTATGTAGTACTCTATATTTTTCTTTAACTATTTTTGTTATTTTACTTTATGTCTTTCCTAAGATTCATACACTAGAATTTTAAAAAGCAAATCTAACTTTCTTTCCCTTTTATGGAGGCATTTTAACAATTTAATGTCATAACATCAGAAGACACTTAATGTTGTAGCAGATGTACTTGCTTTTTTATTTCTGTTATTTTACCATGTTCTTCGCTAATTTATTTTGTTTTCTCTCTATTGCTATGATGACTGTGTTTAGTTTGCTTTAACCGTTGGTGATGATTTGAATATAAGATATCTTATTTTTAACTTTTAGATTTTTACTACTACATTTTCAAAAACACACTTGGACTTATATTTATCTAATTACCAAAGTGAAAATACCTGTGTTTTAAATCTGCTCTACATATGAGAAGTCATTGAACTTAGCTCGCTTTACTTTCTTTATCCCCTCATATTTCCATTTTCCTAAATATGCTCATTTAACACTGATGAGGAGGAAGGAAGTGATAAGAATAACAGTTTCCTAAATTAAGTTCTTGTGGGCAGTTTATTTTCAAATTTATATTGAAACTTTTAACTACTCCAAAAAGTATGTTTTTTGTTCTCAAATGTAATAATCAGTCATTTCATATTATCCTTCCCCTATTTCTGAGTTTTAATTATAATTAATCTTTCAGTTAGCTAGAGTAGTGCTTTTTTATAAAAAGGGTAAATGTGTTTTATATTTCTAAGCACTTGTGTTGCTAAGATTTTTCCACATGAGTAATAACTCCTCTGAATTCAGGATTCTTGGATTGTAAAACGTCTCTCTTCAAATCTCTTACAATTTTGTATTCATTTGGCACCTAGTTCCAGGACAAGTCTATTTTTCACTCTCTCATAATTATTCTTTGCTAGAACAGTATAGACTTTATAGTTTTTAGCTCAAAAAAATTTTAACATGTCTCTGATTATTTTGTTTTCATTAAAAATACAGTTTCTTTATATTTAATCTTTGATCTTCTGTGATCTTTATTATTAAACACGTTATTGTTCTTTTACCTGCGTTTGGCAAGAACTTCTCAATTATATCAATGAACAAGTTTTTTCAGAATCAGTTCAGTCTGTATATAAAACATTTTAATTCTGCTCCTTTCATTTATAAATCTTGGCATTTAAAAAAAAATTGCCCAAATTCCTCTTATTTTTCTTCCTGTTTCTACTCATATTCAGTTTGCTACATTTTCTTTTAAATCTACAGCCTTTTTATCTCTACCTACTTATTTTGGGATCTACCCTCTTTTTTGTTCATTTTTATGCCATGATCTTTTTTTGTATGAATAATGTGTTTCTCTATTCTTGTATTTTTAAATTTATTTTTCTGTTTACTAGATTATATCAATAATACAAATGAGCACCCCCCCCTTCTCTATCATTCAGTGAATTTCTGTTCTTTTGTGTTGCAGAATTTTGGCTTATGTTGTAGAAATTCATACGCACACTTATTTATCCATTTATCTGCAGAAAGAATTTTTTATTTGTATCTAACCTTGAAATGAAGAAACTACATAAATCAGTCTGGGTCCAGTTAGGAGACAGAGACCACGCTGGTAACTTCAATAGGGAAAATTTAATATAATAAATGAGTAACTAGGAAAAGGTAGGAGCTCACCAATGATACTTGCTTGCTAACTCACTTCACTGGTGTGAGGCAATGTCTGGCCAGGTGTGTGTGCTTAGTTAGCCCCATGACAAACGGTTTTGGCTTCTGCATTATCTCACATCACCCTGGTCAGTGGCAACAAGAACTAACACGGGCCTCAGTCCATACTGATGTGGGTCCAGGTTGTGCTTGGTCTGCTCCATTTTGTGTTCATCTTCCCTTCTGCTCTACCTGCCCTGTGGACATCAAGCTCCAGCAATAGTTGTGCAGAAAACTTTCTCACAGATTGTTTGATCATCTCCCACAATCATGTAAATCCTTGCAATTTGTCTGTTATGTATCCACGTACCTATCAACTATCTATCTGTCTCTGTCTACCTATCATTATCTTCTAGTCCTGATTCTCCAGTTGAACTCTGACTGATACTGGCACACAAAAAAGTAAACATAACTAGCCAGATATAATGTTTGAAGACACATAGATATGAATGGCCACTAGCTTCCTTCATTATACTTGGGAGCACTGCAAGAATTCACCTTTCCTTTGCCAGAGAATCTAGGGGTGCAATATTAGATACTTGGTAAAACTATGTGGTTCATTATAAACTGTTCCTCAGCAGACAATGCTTTCTTGTTTTTAACACATCTCACTGGGAGCCTTGTCTTCCAGAATACCATGATCTACAACCTGTTTCAGTCTACCTCAAGTCTTAGTTCTCCATTTTAGTTTTAAAATAGATGAAAGACAGAAAGGTGCTAATCTGGAAAAGTGGATGGAGACAGTACGTTTGTTGCCATCTTGAAAAGTTTCTTGAAGTGTATGTGCATTGAGGCAAAGAGAAGCTTGAATTGAATGGTTTTTACATTTGGTGTACTTCCTGATTTTCAGAGCGCTATAAGCAGATACTCAGATGCTTCAACATTTCTTACTGATTTTTACTTAACCATTATTTCAGATCACAAATGTTATTTCTTTATTGTAATTGATGGTAAAGTAAATTGACTGCTTTTAGAATCTGGTCAAGCATAGCTTTGCTTCCATACCTAAATTGCTACAAATTTGTGTCCTCTTGAATGTTAAGTAATTTAACCAGAAGTTGAAGAAATACCACCATTTTAAAGAAAATGTGGTCATATACACCATGGAATACTATGCAACCATAACAAGAATGAAATCATGCCCTTTGCAGCAACATGGATGTAGCTGGAGGCATTATCCTGAGCAAGTTTGCAGGAGCAGAAAACCCACATCTCACATATAAGTGGGAGCTAAGTATCGGGTATACATGGATATAAAGATGGGGAAAATAGACACTGGGGACTACTAGAGAGAGGAATGAGGGAGAAGGGCAACAGCTGAAAAACTACCTGTTAGGTATTATGCTCACCACTTGGGTGATGGGATCTTTTGTGCCCCGAGCCTCAGTATCACACTATATACCCATGTAACAAACTTGCACACGTATCCCCTGAATCTAAAATAAAAATTGAAATTATTATTTAAAAAAGGACAGTAATAAACATAGTATTAAAATGTTGATTATTTATTTATTTATTTATTTATTTATTTATTTATTTATTTATTTATTTTTGAGATAGAGTCTTGCCCTGTTGCCCAGATTAGAGTGCAATGGCACGATCTTGGCTCACTGCAACCTCCACCTCCCAGGTTCAAGTGATTCTCCTGCCTCAGCCTCCCAAGTAGCTGGCATTACAGGTGCACACCACTACGCCCAGCTAACTTTTTGTATCTTTAGTAGAGACAGGGTCTAACCATGTTGGCCAGGCTGGTCTCAAACTCCTGACTTTGTGATCCACCTACCTTGGCCTCCCAAAGTGCTGGGATTTCAGGCATGAGCCACTGCGCCTGGCTGCATCCCTTATTTTTATAGCTCTTATCACTCTCTGATAACTATTGTGTATCTACACCATTCCATGGTGGCCCATGACTATTGTATGTGACCATGAGTACAATAGTCATTACTGTGTTTATGACCAGGGTCTAAAAGAGTTTCAAATACATAGTCAAGAGATCAATAAGTACTGGTTAAACAAATAAATGAATTAATCGCTGAAATTAAAAAAAAGTTGCTGGAGAACTGAATTTTGTAGTTTTTTACTGATTTGATTTAAAGTAGAGAAGAGATTATAAATTTTAGAGAAATGATTATCTCAGGTGGACTCCTCAAGGATGGTATATGTAACATATATTTGAAAATTCAAGCATTTATAAATGCCTGAAATTTTTAATTTCAGATTTTTAAAAGAGACAGCATCATTTAGGCTTCAATTATTATAATCATTTTTTCTTATAAATATATAATTAAAATTTATTATAGAAAGATGTATAATATTGTATAAAATATAAATATGAAAATAAAAAGAGTTAAGAGACTCTTGACACCCACAAAAGTCTTATGTCAACATATTTTGGTATACTGCTCCAGAATATTTCCATTAAAAATATGTACATATGCTAGACAGAAATCAAAAATGCTAGTTTAATGACTGGAAACAGAATTGCTCCTAGGGAAAGAACACACTTGCTGTCTTAATGTTGGAAGATGGCCCTCATGAAAGATAGAGAGGATGGGTTAGGATTGAGATAAAGAAGACTAAAATACTCTGTTCTGTAGTACTAGTCTTGAGACTCAAATACAGGATTCACCCAGTTCCATGCATAAGAACAAATATAAGCTAGACAACACAGCATGAACAGCAACAACATAGCCGAGCTATCATACATATGAGTAACATTTAGGTTCTCCCATGTGGCAGAGACACCATTGTGTCTTCAGCAAAAGTGCTTAGAAGGGGATATTTAGCAAGTTTGGGTCATAAAATGTGTGTAGAATTCGTTTACCACTTTCAGTCCTGGTCCCTAAAAAGTCTCCCATAAAATCTACTTTTCCCTTTGCTGTTTGGTGTCCTAACACAGAACACCTGATGGATCAGTTGAATGAGCCATGTCTCTGAAGGGGAGACTCTGAAGAGGTAATGGGGATTTGGTAGAAGGAATCTGGATGTCTGAATTAGCACTTGGAGAAAAACTTCCCAGGACAGTTGCCTATGGGGACACTGAAAATGCATCTTTCACATTTCCTGCTGGGACCATAAATGATGCCCCCAGCTGCAGTCCCTCTCGATCAACCACTGCATTTGCACCAAGGCTATGTTTCGTCTGGGGGCCTGCTGGCTGCTAATGACTGAACACAGTGGGATGGCTACTAAGACAGATTCACTCCAATGAGATGGAGGACGCCTGCAGGCATTTGTCTGGGGATCCCTCACTAGCCAGGCCAACCCTTGCTTAGATTGGTGCTTCAGTCCAAGCTCCTCCTCTTTAATCTTTCTTTCCCTTCCTTCTTCCTCGGTTATCAGATCTACTTCATGGTCTGAAGACTCTTCCATTTTTCTCCTTCTCCCTCTCCTAATAAATATCTTGCACTTCTCAGCAGACCTCGAGTAGCACAAGTGGTACCAGGAGAGGTCTGAGAAAACAAATAGTAAAATGGGGATTTGGGACTGGCCCATCACAGCCTGCTGAGTAAAGATACCACCCTAAGTAGTGGGTGTGGCACACAGAGTCCCTGGCACAAAGTGCTAAATATTGCACCAATGATGACCAGGAAAAATGCTTCTATGGAAGAAAATACTGTGGCAGGTGTAAGGAACCAGGAATATGAAAGAGATAGAGGGAGGAGGGAGCAACAACTACAAACATAGCAGTGTTGACTGACTAGTGCTAAGCAGTGTTGATGCTCTGCAGGGGAATACTCAGATATGGAAAAATTTAACAATCATTAAAGGCTAAGTATTTAGAGCCACAGGTCCTCTTTAGTAGCTGATAAATGGACCATTATTTATAGCACCATATTGTAGATCTGATAGATTCATAAATCTACAGAGAGATTTTTTTAAAAATACTCAGCCAAGACAGGTCTGTTCTGCCATCATCAGGATCCTCAATGGAAAAACCTGGAATCCTAAAATATAAGAGGGGCATCTGAATGGATGTCCCTGAAGATGATGGCTCTGCAGAGACCTCTGAATAATCAGAGACTGAAGAAGTGAATTAGTCTTTCCCTGTAAGAACTAGTTTCCCTCTAGCTAGCATTCTCCGAGGCCAATCTGGCTACCGCTGCCTCTGAATGTCCAAGGAGTCAGGAGAGAACAAAATTAAGCCCCTGATATGGCACTGTTTCTCAAGGAGACTGTATCAGTATTTTATTGCTGCCATAACAAATTGCCACAAATTTAGTGGCTTAAAATAACAAAAATTTACTCTCTTTGTGGTTTGCAAATATTTTCTCCCCATCTGTACTTATATTTTTACCCTCATAATCTCATAGCCATTTTCACAGAGCAAAAGTTTTTAATGATCTTGAGGTCCAATTTATTAATTTTTAAGGATCATATTTTTATGTCAGTGTAAGAACTCTTTTTGTCACTTGGTTCTAAAGATTTTCTCCTTTCTGAAAGTTTCACAGGTGGGCAAATTTGGATGGATTTATTTTTGATTTCTCTATTCTGTTAAATTTATCTATGTGTGTGTTCTTCTTCCAAAACCATGTTGTCTTGATTAGTGTAGTTATATAATAAACCTTGAAATTAGGTAGATAAATTCTTATTTTCCAACATTGTTTTAACTATACTTGTTTCTTTGTCTTTCCATATAAATTTTAGAAGAATCTTGTCTGTATCTGTAAAAATTCTTCTTGGGATTTTGATTGAAATTGTGTTAAACCTATGTATCAAATTTGGAAGAGACTGACACTTTTACCATGCCCAGCCTGTCAAACCATGAACACATGGTATAGCTCTTTATTTACGTAAAACCGCTCTTACTTTTCATTAGCTCTGGTAGACAGAATGATGGCCACTCTGAGATGTTCATGTCCTGATCCCTGCAACCTGTGAATAATAATTAACTACGTTGCAAAAAGGACGTTGCAGATCTGATTAAGTCAGGATGTTGAAATGGTGAGATTATCCTAGATTATTCTTGTAGGTCCAATGTACTTATAAACGTTCTTTAAGTGAAAGAGGGAGGCAGAGGATATAGAGAATTAGATGTCACTATGGAAGCAGAGATCAGAGTGATGAAACTGCTAGCTGGGGACCAGGTGCCAAGGAATGGAAGCAGCCCCTAGAAGCTGGAAGAGGCAAAGAAATGCAGTCTTCCAAAGAGCTTCCAGGAGGAATCCATGCCTGCCAATGCATTGATTTTGGTCTCATGAAACATATTGAAGACACATGTCCTCTAGAGCTCTGATAAGCTTGTATTGTTTAAGCCACTATATTGTTTAAGCCAGCAAAAGGAAATTAATACATTAGCATTATATAATTTCAATATATAATTTCTGTAAATGCTTTGTTAGATTTGTACCTACATTCTTATTTATTTTTGAGGGATTACAATTGTATTGTATTTTAAGTTTTGGGGTCCATGTGTTTATTGCAAATATGTAGAATTAAAATTAATTTTTGTGTATTTGTTGTCCTGTGGCCTTGCTGATTAGTTATTAGTTGGCAGTTTGTACAAGATTTTCGTAGATTCATTGGAATTTTCTGTGTAGAGGACATTGTGCCATCTGCAAATGGGATTATTTTATACATTACATCCTGATCTGTAGTCTTTTAACTTTCTTTATCTTGCCTTATTGTACTTACCAGAACTTCCAGCACTAAGTTAACTAAGAGTGGTGAGAGCTAACATCCTTTTTCTGTAGGTGATCTTTGGGGGAAAGTATCAGTTCTCCCCACTCAGTATAATGTTAGTTGTAGCTTTTCAGTTGTTACTTTGTGTCAAGATGAGAAAATTATCCTCTATTTCATTATTTGAGCTTTTAATTATGAATGTATGTGAATTTTAATTAATTTCAGTCTTTTTACTTAGTAGATTATATTTTTATTTATTTTCACATGTTTTGACAACACATCTTTATTCTTTTCTGACAAAAAATAATTGCACATATTTACATGTAGTACAATGTAATGTTGCCATATATATACACAGTGTGATGATCAGATGGTGATAATTAGCATATCTATCACTTTAAACATGTATTGTATCTTTGTTTGTTTGTGAGATAGGGTCTAGCTCTGTTGCCCAGGCTAGGGTGCAGCAGCATGATCATAGCTCACTGCAGCCTCAACCTTCCTGGCTTAAGGGATCCTCCCACCTCAGCTTCCTGAGTGGCTGGGACTACAGGTGCATACCAACAGACCCAAGATGGTGGCTTGCTATGTTGCCCAGACTGATCTTGAACTCTGCCTTAAGCAACCCTCAAGTCTCTCATAGTGCACCTGGCCCATTTCATTATAAGAACATTCAAAAACCTCTCTTCTCACTAGTTGAAATATATAATTCGTTATTGTTAACTATAGTCACCCTGTTGTGCTATAAAGTAATGGAACTTACTCTTCTTATCCAGCTGTAACATTGTACCCAATGACCAGCCTCTCCCCATCTCCCCTTTCCCTGTGTTCTCCCAACTCCCTAGTAACAACGATTCTACTCTGAACTTTTTTGAGATCAATTTTTTTAGGTATTACATATGAGTGGGATCACGGGGTATTTGTCTTTCTGTGCCTGACTTAATTTACTTAACATAATGTCCTTCAGGCTTATCCATGTTGCAAAATGACACAATTTTATTCTTTTGTATGGCTGAATAATGTTCCATTGTGTATATATACCACATTTTCCTTATCCATTTATTAACTGGTAGGTGTTTAGCTTGATTCTGCATCTTGGATATTGTGAATGGTCCTGCAATAAACATGAGATCTCTTTTTGACATACTGATTATATTTCTTTTGGATATATATCCAGTAATGGGATTGCTGGGTGATACGGTAGATCTGTTTTTAATTTTTTGAGGAATGTCCTACTGTTTTCCATAAGGGCTGTATTAATTTACATTCCCACTAGCAATCTATAAGCGTTCCCATTTTTCCACATCCTCAACAGCATTGTTATTTTTTGTTTTTTCATAATAGCCATTTTAACTGGGGTGAGGTGATATCATATTGTGGTTTTGATTTGCATTTTCTTGATGGTTACTGATGTTGAACATTTTTTCATAAATTTGTTGGCCATTTGTATGTCTTCTTTGAAGAAATGTCTAAACAGGTCTTTTGTCTACTTTTCAATTGAATTACTTGTTTTTGCCATTGAGTATAAATTCTGAGTATTAACCCTTTGTAAGGTATATAACATGGAAATATTTTCTCTCATTCTATGGTTGCTTCTTCATGCTGTTGATTTTTTCCTTTGCTGTGCAGAATTTTTTTAGTTTGATGTTGTCTTGTTTGTTTATTTTTGTTTTTGTTGTTTCAGGTCTTGTTTAAAAAATCCATGTCCAGACTGATACCCTGTAGTATTCCCATCCTTTTTTTCTATTAATTGTATAGTTTGAGTCTTATATTTAAGTCTTTATTTCGAGTAGATTTTTGTATATGATGAGAGATAGGGTTAAGTTTCATTCTTTTGCATGTGGATATCCAGTTTTCCCAGCACCATTTATTGTCCCATTGTGTGTTTTTGACAACTTTATTGAAAATCAATTCATTGTAAATACATGGATTTGTTTCTGAGCTTTCTATTTTATACCATTGATCTGTGTATGTATTTTTATGCCAATACCATGCTGTTTTGGTTACTACAGATTTGATTTTGAAATTGGGTAGTGTGCATCTACAGCTTTGTTCTTTTTGCTCAAGATTGATTTGGCTATTTGGGGTCTTTTGTTATTTCATGCAAATTTTAGGATCATTCTTTTTTATTTCTGTGAAGAATGACATGGGAATTTCTGATAAGGACTGTATTGAATCTGTAGATTGTCTTAAGTAGTATGAACATTTAATAATATTAATCCTTCCAAATGAGCATGAAATATCTTTCCATTAATTTTTATCCCCTTCAACTGATTTAATCTGTTTTATAGTTTTCATTATGGAGCTGTTTTACCTCCCTGGTTAGATTTATTCGTAGGTATTTATTTATTTGTAGCAACTGTAAATGGAATTACTTTCTTCATTTGTTTCTCAGATAGTTCACTATTGGTGTATAAAAACACTGCTTTTTTATATTAATCTTATATCCTGCATCTTTACTGTATTTGTTTATTAGTTCTAACCATTGTTTGGTGGAGTCTTTAGAGTTTTCTATGTGTAAGATTATGTCATCTGCAAACAGGGACAATTTGACTTCCTCCTTTCCTATTTAGATGTCTTTTATTTCTTTCTTTTGCCTAATTGATCTAGAAACGACTTTCACTACTATGTCAAGGAGTTGTGAAAATGGGCATCCTTGTCTTGTTCCAAATCTTAGAGGGAAAGCTTTCAATAAAAAAGAAAAAAACAGGCTAATATTGCTAATGAACATAGATGCAAAAATACTCAACAAAATACTAACAAACAAAAGTCGATAGCACATTAAAAAGATTATTCACCATGATCAAGTAAGATCGATCCCAAGGATGCAAGAATGGTTTAATATATGCAAATCATAAAGGTAACATATTAATAGAATAAAGAGTAAAAATCATATGACCATCTCAATAAGCCACAAAGAGTATTTGACAAAATGTGACATCCCTTTATGATAAAACCTCTCAACAAATTAGGTACAAATCTACCTCAAAATTTTAGAGCAAAAATATTGTGCGGATAATACTCTCCCACTCCCACATTATTTCCTCTATTAACAATTTGCATAGTATAGAATGATGCATTGGTTACAATTAATAAGCCAATATTATTACATTATTGTTAAGTGAAGTCAGTAGTTTACATTAAGGTTTCCTTTTTGTGTGGGACACTTCTATAGGTTTTGACTAATGCATGCCTTATATCCACCACACAGCACAGTTTCATCATCCTATAAATCTCATATGTTCCATCTATTTATCCCTCCTGTCCTCCCTGCCACCCCACCTCAACTTCTGGAAACCGCAGATCTTTTTAAGGTCTCCATAGTTTTGCTTTTTTCAAGATTGTCATGCAGTTGGAATTATATAATATGGAGCCTTTTCATTTCATACTGGCTTTTTAAACTTAGCAATATGTACATAATATTCCTTCATGTCTTTTCATGGCTTCATAATTCATTATTTCTCATAAAATTTTTATTATATAGTTCATTAATATTATCTACAATTATATTATATTCCACTGTATGGATATACTAGAGTTTATTCATCTACTAAAAAATATTTTGGTTAGCTTTCAGGTTCTGGTGATTAAGAATAAAACTGATGTAAACATTCATATGCAAGTTTTTGTGTGAACATAAATTTTCAACTCATCAGGATAAATACCTAAGTAGGCAGTTGCTGGATTGTGTGGTAAGACTATGTTTAGTTTCATATGAAACCACCAAATGATCTCCTTAACTAGCTGTACAATTTTTGCATTATTGCTAGCAATGAATGAGAGTTCCTATTGTTCCACATCCTTAACAGCATTTAGTATTGTCAGTTTTTGGATTTGCATTCATTCTAATGCTTGCATAAAGGTATTTCATTGTTGTTTTAATTTGCAATTCCCTAATGACTTATCATGTTTTGGGTTTATTTTTTATTCACTTACTAGGTTTTTGAGGTGAAAGCTCACATTATTGTTTTGAGCCTTTTCAAACTCCTTTCTAATGTATGCACTTAGTGCTATAATTTTTCCTCTCAGCACTGCTTTCACTGTGTTCCACACATTTTGACATGTTTTAACTTTCATTCAATTTGATGTATTTTTTTCTTTATCTTGATAATTCCTTTTTGACTCATGGATTATTTAGTAATAGGTTGGTTGCCAAGTGTGAAGAGATATTTTTGTTTTATTTCTGTTAGTGATTTCGAGTTTGATACCATTATGTTTGGAAAATATTCTATGTATGATATCAAATCTTTTCTATTTGTTGAGGTCTGTCTTATGGCCCAGAATATGGCTAATTTTGGTACATGTTCTGTTGTCATTTGAAAATAATGTTTATTCTGATGATGTTGGGTGGAATGTTTTATAAATGTTAGTTTGATTGTTGGTTGATGGTATTGTTGGGTTCTCATCTCCATGTTGATTTTGTGTTTAGTTTTTCTATCAGTTGTTGAGAGAAGTATGAAGTCTTTATCCATCATTGTGGATATGTCTGTGTCTCCTTTTCTTTATCTCAGTTTTTGCTTCACATATTTTCAATTACATTACTTGGTACATGCTCCATCTACCATTGCTGTCTTTGTAGTGGACTGACACTTTTGTCATTGTACCCTATTCCTCTCTCTCTCTGGTAATTTCTTTGCTACAAAATCTACTTTACTGGAATTAATTTAGTCATTTCTATTTTTGTCTGATTCATCACTGAATTTTATATTTTTCTACTATTCTTTTAATTTCAGCCTGCCTGTATCATTATATTTGAAGAGAGTTGTTAATATTCTATAATTGTCATGTTTTTAAAATCCATTTGCCACTCTCTTTTAATTAGTGCTTTTAGAATATCTGCATTTAATTAGTTATTGATGTGCTAGTATTTAAGTCTGCCATTTTATTTTAGGCTTTATTTCTTCTCCCTGCTTTTCCTTTCAATATCTTCTTTTTTTCCTATCTTGCTGTGGGTTAATTGAACATTTTATATATGTATATTTGAGGGGGGGATAGACTCTTGCTCTGTTGCCCAAGTTAGAGTGCAGTGGTGCAATCGCAGCTCATTGCAACCTCTGTCTCCCGGATTCAAACATTTCTGCCTCAGTCTCCTGAGTAGCTGGGATTACAGGCATATGCCACCACGCCCAGCTAATTTTTGTATTTTTAGTAGAGACAGGGTTTCACCATGCTGCCCAAGCTGGTCACTATAACTTCATTTTGATTTACTTATGATATTTTGAATGTATCTTTCATATAACTTGTTTCACTGTAGGTATTACATTGTACAGACATACCTCAGAGATATTGCAGGTCGAGTTCCAGACCACCACAATAAAGCAAATATGGCAATAAAATGAGTTACACAAATTTCTGGTTTCCTAGCACATGTAAAAGTTATATTTATACCACACTGTAGTCTATGAAGTGTGCAATAGCATATGTCTATATGTAAAAACATGTACATACCTCAGTTAAAAAACACTTTATTGCTACAAAATGCTGATACAAAGACACTAAGTGGGCACACACTGTGAAGAAAACAGCATCCGTAGATGTGCTTAATGCAGAGTTGCCACAAACCTCCAATTTGTAAAAAACACTGTATCTGCAAAGCACCATACAGTGAAGTGCGGTCAAATGGGTATGCCTGAATATACAATTGTTTATACTTAAACTTATTACAAGGTGCTGATGTCATTATTTTTTTCAGTTTAAGTGAAATATACAGTCCTTACCTCTTTTTTATGTCCTTTTACTGTCCCGTGTTTATATAATAGTCCTAAATATTATCTCCACATAAATTTAGAATAAAATCAGTGTTATAGTTTTAACAATCAAACATAATTTAGAAAACCCCAAAGGAGAAGGAAATCCCATTTTATTTATTTTTTTCTATTTTGTTCCTTTCCTGGTGTCTTTCTTTTGTTTTCCTTCTGTTTAGAGAATTTTCTTTAGCTATACTTTTTGGATAGGATAACAAATTATCTTAATTTTTCTTCAGCTTTAGAATATTACGATTTCCCTTTCATTGTGGATATAGGATTGAATATTCTGAGTATAGGATTGTTGATATGGTTTGGTTCTGTCTCCCCACCCAAATCGCATGTTGAATTGTAATACCCAGCGTTGGAGGAGGCCCCTGTTGGGAGGTGATTGAATCATGGGGGTGGTTTCTAATGGTTTCGCACCATCTCCCTAGTGCTGTCTTGTGATAGAGTTCTAACAAGATCTGGTTGTTTAAGAGTGTGTGGCACCTTCCCCTTCACTCTCTTTCTCTCCTGTTCTGCCATGTGAAGATGTGTCTGCTTCCCCGTCGCCTTCCGCCATGATCCTAAGTTTACTGAAGCCTCCCGAGCCACACTTCCTGTACAGCCTGCAGAACTGTGAGTCAATTAAAGCTCTTTTCTTCATAAATTACCCAGTCCCAAGTAGGTCTTTATAGCAATGTGAGAATGGACTAATGTGATTGTGAAACTAGGATTTCATTCTGGGTACAAGATTGTCAGCCTAGGTTGAGGGTTCTTTTCTTTAGACACCTGAAAAATATCGTGCCGCTTCCATCTCTCCTCTGTAGTTTCTGATGAGAAATCTGCTCTCATTTTAATTGCTTTTCTCCTATTGGTCAAGTGTGGCCACAAGTTTTTTTTGTTTGTTTAGTTTTGTTTTCTGGATGTGGTTGGAGTAGAGCAGTTACAGTCTGAAAGTTTTCTGCCTTGATAGTCTGCCCTTTTTCTGCTCCTTTGCTGGAGATGGCAGTCTTTCAATGGAGCTTTTTCTCCATCCAATGTGGTTTCTGGTTTTTCATTTCCAAGTCTGAGATATATGATGGGAAAGAAAACTCAGGAAATCCACTGCCATGTTGTTCTTTGAGACCAAGGTCCCTGGCTTGTCTATCTTTTCTCCATACTTCGAAGTCTTCCATTTTTTTTTCTTTTATTTTAGGTGGGGGAGGTGTCCAGAATTTTAGTGGAACTTAGCTGTTGGAAGAGGGAAAGTTCTTCTTTATCTTCCCTGATGCAGAAGTCATTGAGACCTGGTATTACAATTTTTATTATTTGATTACCGCTTTGATATTTTTTTTTCTTCTGAGACGGTACTTAGTTTGAAGGAACTTTTATACATTAAGGTTATTAGCTCTTTTGCCCTATGTGAGCAAATATTTTCTGAAAATTTTTATTTGACTATTATTTATGGTATTTTTTGAGTCACATAAATTTTAGAACTCTCTATGGGAAAATCTCTATAATAGTTATCCTTTATGAATTCTCCCATTGTTTTGAGCTAATATATTTTATGACCATTTTGTAAACTAACAAATTTTATGGATATTTTTTCTATTTTTTTCTTTTTTGACTTATTGGTTTGATTTAACTTTTACATTTAATTCCTTAATCCATGTAGAATATATTTGGTTGTATAATGGAGATAAAGCTATAACTCAATATTTTATTTTCTTCACATAGTTCACAAACTGTGCCATTATTATTATTAAATAATCTTGGCTTTCTTTAGAGTCAAAAATTAGCTCCATGTACTTGGTTTCCATGATCTGATGCTATTTTGCTGACAGACTTTTCTGCTTTGGGATTTCTGATAAGGTCACTGCACCATTTAACTAGAACCCTTGATGTCTTATCTTCAAGACTTGTTTTGTCAACAAAGAAGATCCTATCTCCAACAGTTTATTTATTTCTAATGCACACAAATCTTGCTTCCTCCATGGGGCAGCTGACCTCCTGGGGATAAAAAAGGAAAGACAACTATTTATTTTTTTTCCTTTAAGAATGGCATTAAAAATGGCATTGGCCATTGTTCTGGAGATGTATATTGTACCCATGGTGGAGAATACAGAAGATAAAATAGTAGAAGGAATATGAGTTCTGAAACAGAAGTGAGTTAAGAAGAGTCCTTTCCAATTCATCAAGATATGAATTCTGAAATCTTATTTCATTTTACTTGTCTTTGAACTAAATTTGATATTAAATACAGTAACAATAAACTTTCAATTATTTCACTGAAGACTAATTGTCTTTGGAATAAAACAATTCTGATATTGAAGCTAACTGGTATTTGCCATGTGGAAGTTGCATGTCCAAAGGGATATATTGGAATAATAATGCTTACTTCATAGTTTTGTTATGAAGTATTAATTTTAAAAATGACCATTTAGGTGAATATATCAGTCATGTAACCTTGCCACATACTGAGTGATTAATAATTATCAAGTTGTCTTTTGATGTCTTCTGAAAAATTAAAATTTGGAATATGCAATAATGTTTTAAATCCATATCATTTGTTGAGTAATTACTATATGCCAGATAGATTGTGATTTTTTTTCAATATTTTTATAGCATCCCTGTGCATGAACTAGGCACTATTTTAAATACCATTTTGCAGAAAAGCAAACTAGGGCCCCAAGAGGTGAACTCTCTAATGTAGAGTTGTATAACTTGTACATGGGAGGACTCGCATGCAAATCCAAAGTCTGCCAGATGCCAACTCCAGATCTGTCATTCTTAAACTCCATGCTACTTGGTATAATCAGAAATGTTGCAGAATTAAGGGCAGTTTTGTTTTGTTTTGTTTTGTTTTTCAACAGAGTCCCGCTCTGTCCCCAGGCTGGAGTGCAGTGGCGTGATCTTGGATCACTGTAACCTCTGCCTTCTGGGTTCAAGTGATTCTCCTGCCTCAGCCTCCCGAGTAGCTGGGACGACAGGCACATGTGCCACCACACCCAGCTAATTTTTGTATTTTTAGTAGAGACGGGGTTTTACGGTGTTGGCCAGGGTGGTCTCGAACTCTTGACCTCGTGACCCACACTCCTTGGCCTCCCAAAGTACTGGAATTACAGGCATGAGCCAAGGGCAGTTTTAACAAACTAAACCAGAGCCTTCTCTGCTGATTTAATTTCACTTTTGCAAATATATGTGAAGCATTAAGTGTCAACCGCTAACATTTGTCTTTGCCTGTGTATTTCTGGTGTGCTAATGTACCCAGAAGTCATCTATTTAGCTAAAGAACTGAGGAGAATTCTTGGGAAAAGGTCAATAGACTGAAAAAAAAAAAAAAAAAAGACAGTCAAGGAAATATAGACTGAAAATCAGAAGAGAGGCTATTTTGGAAAGGAATAGGGACTATGCTATTCAAGGATACTGATTTAACGCTTCATGGCTTGCATCTGAAAATGAAGAAAAAGGGATTTGTACCCTCAAATGAGAATACCTGAGTCAACATGCTATCATAAAACAATGGTAGGTAGGCATTGCTCCTCACACTAGCACTGAAGGCAGTATGCTTTGTACCCTGTATAGCATAGGGAGTTTCCTGGCAGAGGCAGCAGTGACAAGTGGAAGTCATAAGCATGTTTGCAAAGTACTATGATCAGAGGATGTAAAGCAGAATGGGAAGACATACCTGGGTGCTGTAGGAGAACTGATGGAATCTATTTGTGAGCACACATTAAACATCCTATGAAATGGGCTGAGTTCTCCCTTAAGAGGTGGCAAGTGGCAGAAAAATATGATACATATGTTAGTTTGGTGAAATTTGAAACTTTTCTTTACAGCAGATAATAGCTGATGATGTTGCCATTGAGGACCAGAGTTCGGGATAATCATTTCTTTTTTTTTTTTAAGAGTAAAACCAGGTCCAGCCAGTATCTCAATTTCAACTGAACTTATATTTTTAATTGAGTATGTGATTTGGGGTACTTAAACCTCTTAGAGCCATCTAAATTACTATTAATCTACCTCGCATGAATTTATTCTATAAAATTAATTACACAAGCAAACACGCATATATTTGGCTAGAATTTTCACTATGAGATATAGCTTTGAAAATGATCCGAATGTTTGACTTCTGTAGCTCCTCATGCTGGACTAGGCAATTTGCAAGAAAGGAATTAATTCACTGATTAGCCTGCTGCTTAGATGCTGAAATAGACCATTTTATTCCTATAAATTTTTTCCAGAAACTATGTATTTTTTTCTTAAAACCATTAGATCCTTTCTCTTTGCTTAGTTGTAAGTTTAGGAAGCAGGTCAGTTCTTGCTTCCAGAAGAGCGAAAGAAAAGAAAAGGAAACTGCCTTTAACTTAACACCACAAGCGCTTAATGGTTTAATGTGATCTTACTTTACAAGCTCATTTTTAATTAGATACTTTACTACAGGAGGATGTGGGAAGACATAATCTTAATTCAAGCACAAAGATTTAAACAATAAACTATGGTAAAGGCAAAATGTAAAATCATATTTTTTTCATAACTAGAAAGCATCTGGGGCAGGCAGAATAAGTTGTGGGTTTGCACGGGTTGTGGGACTAGTTGCCTTGGTTCCAGTTCAGGCTTCACTCCTCATTATCTGTGAGAGTTTTATACAAGTTATTTAATCTTTTTGCATCTCAAGTTTCCTCATCAATAAAATGAGATTTTTGGAATGGGATATCCATTTTGTGGAAAAAATAAAACAAAATGAGACTCTAAGGAGTAGCTTTGTGGAGCTGTGCTGCCTGACACCTAGCAAGTACTCAGTAAGTATTAACTACTACTACGCAGTTCAGGCCCTTCCTCCTGCAGCCTGAGAGGCCGATCCAGAGGAATAACCCAATTTGGAAGAGCTGGGACCGCAGTTCTCATTTTTCTATTCTTAGTTTATCTAAGATGGCAGCTGAAGACTATCGGAGCAAATACTTCCCATTCAGGAAAATGAATTCTTTGTTACCAAAAAGGAATAATTATTTAATCTAAAAATTAATGTAACACATGTCTGATTTTTAGGCATCTGGAAATTTAGAATAGACAAATGTTTGAGAATGAGATTTTTTTTGCACATGCATCTTTCTGCATGACAATTAAAAAAATAAAATGTGAAAATCCACTGTACTTTGATCATATAGATTACATATAAGAACATAAAGTACACATTCAAAAAGAAGAAACCTTTATGCCTCCTGAAAACGCTTGATGTACTATTATATCAACATAGCATCCAGTTCTAGATAAACAATTCCACCCAGATTTTCTGGGTAATGCTATTTAATCTAATTGTAATCTTTGCACCAAAAGCAGCATATTGTCAAATACGGTTTGGAGTTTAAACTGAGATAACGTTTTTTTCAATGATCAGGGAAACATAAACTGTTAAACTACTTTTTTTTGTTTTAATTTGGAAAATAAAGTCAGAGATAGCTCTTCATGCTCAGCAAGCACGTGTTGGTCATTCTTTCTATATACATAATATTCCTTAAAAAAAACAGAACATGCTGCATGAATAGACCTTTCCATAGGGCCTCAATTTTAATTTTCCAGAGTTGGGAGAAGCAACATCCACCAGGTTCCCTGAACTGTTGGGAATAATGCTGTTTTTGTCACACACAGGATCCACTTTGGGCCCAAATACACCCACTGACTTTAGACTATAGGCTTGCAGAACTTTCAGTACAATGCTCTATTACAAACTGTCCATTTAGCAAGATGACTTCACTTTAGCAGCCTGTTCTGGTTTCTATATTCTTCCAGGTTTCACAGTTCAGTGCAGTCACACAAGGTGATGGCATTTTTAAGGCTCTATATTTTATTGGTCTACAAATGAAGGTAGGTGGCCAGGTGCTATTTCAGGGGTTCATCTGGCAAACTGGTGTTAAATTTGAGTACCTTTAGACTAAGAGAGTTGTGATTTTAATACTGGAAACATAAATATTGCCATTTATGGAAATGGCTGCTGTAACAGGAAGTGACCTCATAAATCATTAGTTGAAATAAGATTATAAGAAGATCTAAATTTAATCTGAAAGATCATTAAAACCTGGGACATACTATTTCTAAAAAAAAATGTTTATTAGAATCCATGCAACCCCTATTTGCAGTTTAAACCTTCTGTTTATTGTATGCTAAGTAAACCTTATGCTTTAATTATTTTCAACATTACTCAGACATTTTCTAATTTCCTATGAAGACAAAATCACATCTGAAACACATACAAACTATGGCCTATAACAGTCATGACTGTTCTTTAACTTCTATTTTTTGTCCAAGAATAAATTTTACTCCCAAATGGACCATGTCTACGTTTGAAAAGACAGAGTCACTTGAAAGATGATGGTCGTTAGAGATAGGCTAAAGAAGGGTCACCTTGAGTCACAAGACTTGAAAAGAATTCCCAGCACAACGGGTAAGAGCTGTATGAACAAGAGAAGACTGTGAAGCTTTTCTTATCTTTCATTTCACCCTCTGTAAAATAGCAGCAACAGTAGCATCTGCTCACAGGCTATTTATCTGCTCTTCTTCCATCCCAAATATTCTGCCTAGTCCTTTGTGAATGTCCTTTATGTTTTGCAAAAATTATATAAAAATAGAGATATTAAATGTCCAGGCCAGTCATGGTGGCCCACGCCTGTAATCCCAGCACTTTGGGAGACCAAGGTAGGTGGATTACCAGAGGCCAGGAGTTTGAGACCAGTCTGACCAACATGATGAAACCCTGTCTCTACTAAAAATACAAAATTAGCTGGATGTGGTGGCGCATGCCCGTAGTCCCAGCTACTCGGAGACTGAGACAGGAAAATCACTTGAATCTGGGAGGTGGAGGCTGCAGTGAGCCAAGATCGTGCCATGGCACCCCAGTCAAGGGGAGACAGAGTGAGACTCTATCTCAAAAAAAATAAATAAATAAAAATAAAAAATAAATGTCCAATAAATACATATATTTGAGCATATAAGTTGAAATGTATATGACCAACTGTAACCAAAAACCAAATGTCTATACAAAAGAGACTGTTTATACAAAACTTGCTATCTTGTATGGTGTTCTCTGCTTCATCTCAGTGATTTTAGAGTTTTTATGTTAAATTTAATAATTAAACTCTCTCATCTATTAGTTTTATAATCTTCTGCTTTGTTATTTGAATGAGTGAAACACATTCTGTGTGGGGATGCACTCTCAAATGCAGAGTTGGACCTACAATTAAAAATTAATAAACTATCAATAGTTCAAAAATAACATTATTACTAATGGGATAACAAAATTACTTGTTTTCTAACAAATGATATAAATGAAAGGTAAGAGTGAAACTTTGATAATCACACAACTTTAATTTGATAATTAAAAAATGTCAAACAGGCCAAGAGTGGTGGCTCACACTTGTAATCCCAGCACTCTGGGAGGCCAAAGCAGGACAACTGCTTGAGCCCAGGAGTTCAAGACCAGCCTGGGCAACACAGCAAGACCCTGTCTCATAAAACAACAACAACAACAACAAAAGGCAAAGAATTAGGATCTAAGTAAACATTTTGCAATAGAAAACTAAAGGCATTAGGCTCTATGGAGAAGAGAACTGGGGAATCTAAATATTCATAAAACATTGACGTTCACTTAAGGAAGGGTTAATTCAGAAGCTATTTATCTGCACCATAAATTTTGACATTCTCTGGAGTTCTGATCACTCTGCTTCTTTGAAACCTTCTTGTAGGCTGAGAGAACCTGATTTCTTGGTTTTATAAATAATCTGCAAATTTACAATCCCAAATGTACATCTCTAGTCCAATCAATTTTTCTTCTGTACTTTCTGTCCAATACTCTAGTAGGTCCACTCATTTTAAGAAAAAACATTTTTGGATTTAATAACTACCATTAAGCTTCGGAAATCTTATCATTCAAATCTTTTCTAGGTAGCAAAAGAGAAATTTGAGCAGAAATGATTTGTTTTAAAGGCATCAATTTCAGTGAAGTCTAGCTTTTTCTTGCTTGCATTATTAGAAAAGCACAAAATAGAAAATAATACACCACTGTGTATGGTGTAGGATTTGAGGACTGTGAAGCCCTAGAAGATGAAAGAGTCACTGTACAGCAAGAGCCTGGTCCCCTAAGTGAAATGATCTCCCTGTTGATCTGCATCGGACTGTGAGGTTAATGAGAAGGAAACATGCATTATGTTGAATCACTGAGACACCAGGATGAGCTAGATACTTCTTCTAGCCTATCCTGGCTAATACAACTACCTCAAAGAGTTGAGGTTAAGATTAAATAAAGGTAATATTTAATGCACCAGCCTAGAGGCTCATATACTATCAGTACTATAGTTTTATATTTATTTATTTATTTATTTATTTGTTTATTTATTTTGAGATGGAGCTTCACTCTTGTTGCCCAGGCTGGAGTGCAGTGGTGGGATCTTGGCTCATTGCAACCTCCGCCTTCCGGGTTCAGGCAATTCTCCCGCCTCAGCCTCCCAAGTAGCTGGGATTACAGGCAACCACCACCACGCCTGGATATTTTTTTTCTATTTTTGGTAGAGATGGGGTTTCACTGTGTTGGCCAGGCTGGTCTTGAACTCCTGACCTCAGGTGATCTTCCTGCTTTGACTTCCAAAAGTACTGGCATTACAGGCATGAGCCACCATGTCTGGCCTAAATACTATATTTTTAAAACTCCCTTTTACCTTTATGTGTCTTAATGAAAATGCCTCTCAAATTGAAGCATATTGTGCAACTTTTGTTTTAAATATTAAATAGCATTATTTACTTTATGTAAACAATGTACCCAGACACTGTGCCAAGCATGAATGAATTGTGTTTGTTGCACTCACACTCTGAAAGTTTAATTGGGCTGGACTCAGTGACTCACGCCTGTAATCCCAGCACTTTGGGAGGCTGAGGCAGATGGATCACTTGAAGCCAGGAGTTCGAGACCAGCCCGGCCAACATGGCAAAACTCCATCTCTACTGAAAAAATACAAAAATTAGCCAGGTGTGGTGACAAACGCCCATATTCCCAGATACTCTGGAGGCTGAGGCACTAAAATAGTTTGAACCCAGGAGATAAAGGTTGCAGTGAGATCGTGCCATGGCACTTGAGCCTGGGTGACAGAGCAAGACTCTGTCAAAATAATAATAATAATAATAATTATATTGTCTCCTTACTGATGAAGAAACTGGAATATATAAGATAAGTAATAATAGGTGCAATAGTCATTAAATCAAAGACCTTCACAGACAAATCAAGAGTGGCTATAGCTTACTAGAAAAGTATAAATTGCCCCAATTAACTAAAGAAATACTTTGTGGAAAGTATTCAACTAAATTCAGTCTTTAGACCTAAAAGTTATAAAAAATCAGTTTTTCATATACAATTATAGTAAAAAAAAAAAAGACCATTTCATTAACAAACTTTTGGTAAAATTACAAAGTATCATGCCAACAAATGCAAACAAATAAAATAGAAATGTATAAAGTTAAATTCTGTATGTTAAGTGATTAGATTATATTCAAACTCCTGGGAGAGATTTTTTTAGTAGAAAGTCCATTTTGAAATCAGCAAAATATACTCTTTAGGGGTCATCCTAGATTCTGCTAACTAATATGGTTGTAAAATTTGAGTTATTTGCCACAAGAAATTTCTTAGAACTAGGAGGCACTATGATTTAAGGAATTACACTGCTTATAAGAGAAGAAACTTCCCTTTAACAAGCTCATTTATCAAGTGTCTAGAATAGTCGACCCAAATCTACTAACTTTAACATTTCAAAACAAAGTAATAGAAAACAATAATCTACCATGAAAGTTTTCATACCACAATATTCTCAAACATAGGACCATTGGCAAAGAACCTTATTATAGGCTCTCAGGTAGATTTTGCTTATTTAAAAGAAATATTTTGTATTAATTAATTATATTGATGTTCTTGGAGAATGGTTAAAGAGGTTTTTTTTCCTTTTCTTTTCCTACAATTATTTAATGAAAAAGTAAGGAAATAGAAAAGAGCCCATGGGGAGGAGATAGATCACTGCGTTGAATTCTGGAGGCTTCTTAAATAACTTTGATAGAGTTCCAGATAAATGAGAGAATGAAATTGCTAGCCAACATGCTATGAAAAAAAAAAAAATGAAGCTTTCATGGAAACTCTTCTAATTCATTATCTTTACAAATTTGTAATAAATATTTATCTTTTGTAAGCCCTGGATCAATAAATGTATTATGTTAAACACTTTAAAAAGAGTAAGTTTTCATTTTCATAAAGTCAGTAATAAATTTTGAAGAATTGACAATTGCAAAACCCATGAATATCTGTTAATCATTTATTCATCCATTATCTATTCATTCATCTATTCAAAAAGTATTATCTAACACGTACTGCTATGTATTAGGTATTGTGAAATAAGGGGTCAAGGAGGTGTTGAGAGATAGACTATTAGTATTCAAAGATTGCAAATATAACTGTAGCTCGATTATCTGGCAATATAGCAAATGTATCCAATATCATTTTGTTCCGGGTAAAGAAGACTACTATCCAGTTTCTTCAATGTCAGTTCCCTGTTTGCACATATTCTGAAGGTGCTACGTGCTTCAAAAATTATTTGCCAGATTGGGAAAATTGTGCATTGGGAATCATTAAATTTCATCCTTTTAAAAATACAGATGTGATTTTTCACTGGACTGAAAGCCCCAAATTTAGTTGATGTTTAAAATAAAACAGCAATGACAACAACAATAACAACAACACTGGGTGTCTGTCTGAACTAAAAGGACAATGATATGTATGCGTATTCTGTAAAAATTAAGAAGGGAACCAAGAGTTGTTTTATTTTTTTCAAACCTTAGCTGAACTATTGTATTCATTTAATACTATTTTTAGTAAAAGTTAAAACTATATTTTAAAGATTACCAAGTGATACAGAAATGTTCTTGGTAAAAGGGAGGAAAAGGGAATGTAAAATTTTTTAAACTATACAAAAAGATTAAAAAGATAAATGCTTTACAAGACTGGGTAGAGATTCAGAAGAAATCTTTCTATCAGTACTATCTTAATAGATACAATTATGTTGAAGTCATCAGTTGACATGTATGAAAATCATATGCTTAAAAAATAAACTTATCAAGGATTAACCTAAGAAATATTTAGGGCAAGAAGTACGTCTTAATCATTTTTTAAACCTAAAGCACCTAGCAGAATAGCAGTGCCCATTTCTACAACCAAGGAGCTTGCAGAAATTTGCAAGAGAAAAGATACTATCTTTTTTAATAAAGAACTGCATTTCCCTCCCAAATTAAGAAAGAAACCCACAATGCTATTCTTTATTGATATCTTTGAAAACTATGGTCTTTTCAGGTTATTTATTTATATAGGATCACCTTCCAGATGTGCTGCTCTGTGTCACATGGGAAACATTTATCTTCACGTGCTTCTAAATCTCTCTTATATGATTCATACTGGATTTCAGTCCAACCACCTTTAAAAAAAATAAAAACAAACATTCCCTAAGGTGCCCAAGTTCATGCAGTTCCAATACACCATATAAACTGCAATAAACCATATGCTGCAGGAGTCTAGAATAAATAGCCCTTTTGAAAAACTGAGCTGCCAACGAAATTGAGATTCCATTTTTAAATGATTTTCTGCAAAGTAAACATTTTTAAAGCTTGATCTTTGTGTAATTTTTCACTGGCATTTTTCAAGCTAGAAAAAAAATCTGCACATGTTCTTTTTGTAACGAAGGGTTTAATACTGCACTGTGTCACCAAGTCCCAGTGAGCTAATTTGTTCTAAAGACAACATTACTACATCAATACAACACAGCTTAACCTTCAACTAACCTTATTCTGTTTGCTTTCCACATCCCAACTGAGGCTCTCAGCCAAAACGTCCCCTCAATTTTGGGTTTATTTCTCTCTAGATGGAAAAAAATTGAATATAAACTATGCTGCTTTTGTATATCAGAGAGAGGAAAGGCAATGTTCGCACAATCCAAAAATTCTGGACATACATTCACACATCCTCTCATACACACATAGCCCTTGTTCCCTATCTTACAAAATATGGAATCACTTCAGGGAGCTAGAATGCTTAGAATTTAAGATAGAATTGCACATTAAAGCAAGGTCCCCAAAGAGAAATTGTGTAAAAACAGAACAAATTCAAATCCCACTGTTTAGTGTTTTGGCTCAAGCCTCTTTATTTCTTCAATTTCTAAGACCTCTTACTATAATATCCTTGTTCATGTGAGCAAATGATGACAGCTTTTAGTGAAACCATCATGAAAATAGCTCAGTTTCATCTATGATTTCTCCCTTACCTTTCCCTGTCTCCCAGACCCAAAAGAAATCAGAAGCACTTTCAGTTCTTCCTCATTTGTTTCAAATTTAATTGATTTGTTTACATTTGAACACGCTAGAATTGGATTCTCTTCTGTGCTGAATAGGTGATGTTATTTTCCTATTTTACACCAGAAAAGTCGTGAAATGTTGATACCCTGAAATTGTTTTGAATGACTTTTTTCACACTTTATGCTAGCTAGACAAGTTGATGGGCTCTCAACTTTTGAAAAGAAAAAAAAAATACATTTGTAATCAGAAATTGTAAGGTAGAAAAAAGAATGTTCCATATTTTATTTTAATTAGCTAGGTGGTTTGCAGACTATTAAGGCCAAGTCTCACTATCTCAGATAACTGTGTATGACCTGAGACCTACTCTCTCTTAGCTGTTAAAAATAATTAGGTCAATAAAGAAAATATGAGCCAAAATGAGCTTGATAAATGAAGAAATCACAAAGAATACCTGTTACTCTCAGAGTTAGGGATTTTTCTACAAAATTTATCACAAGTCTGGAAAAGAACTCAAGGGGAGTAGAAACTTTTTATTGGCAAAAAATTGATTTTTTTTAGCATAACACTGTTCTATCATCATCCATCTTCATTTTAAAGTATCTCAAAGCCAGTGTTATGAAATCCTCATTGATGTTTTGCAAATAGAGAAGCAATTGCAAAGTGTCATAAATGTCATTTTATCTGATCAGAATGGTCAATAGATGAACTATACAATCCAATTTCTGCTGTCAAAGTATTTAAGACTCCAAATAAGAATTATATTAGATTCAGGACAACTCAGGTCAATACATTACTTACATTATATTGAATTCTAATTTCTTGGAAATTTACAGTGCAGGTACTACCAATACCAATATATTTTTTTTAAAAAAAGAAGACATCTGACGCTTTATTGAATTGTGTCCTCCCAAAATGTATGCTGAAGTTCTAACCCAGTTAGGTTTTTCTCATAAAAAGGGGAATTTGGACACACACATGCACACAGGGATACCACCATGAGAAGATGAAGGCAGAGATCTACAAACCAAGGAATGCGAAAGATTGCTAGAAAACCACCGGAAACTAGGGATAGGAATGGAACAGATGGTCCCTCATCATCCTCAAAAAATCCAATCATGCTAACACCTTGCTCTTGAACTTCTATCCTCCAGAACTGTTTGACAATACATCTTGGTCATGTATGCTGTGGTATCCTTATTTTGTTATGGCTGCCTTAGCAAGCTAATATATATATTTTTGGATGCTTTTCTGAGTCTTTTTTTTTTTCTGATAGTTTCCTGACTCCCAATTCATGAGTGAATTGAAGATTAAACATCTAACTCGACCATTTTATACCTTTGTTTTACATCAGAGTCATCTATGGAGATTTTTCAAAACACAAATACTCAGGCAAAACCTTAAAACCTACTGAATCAGAATCACTGATATGGGGATCCGAAATTGGTATTTTTGAGAAGGTCCATAGGTGATACCAATGCACATCTTGTTTTGAGAACCACAGGTCTAATACACGTGTGGGTATCATAGTTCCAGAGGTGATGTCCCTTCCTTATAATGGAGGAAAGTGTCCTGGTTTTGTTAATCATGGGAGCCTCACAGCAGGGACTTCAGCCTTGGCTACACATTAGATTCATCTGGGAAACTTTTAAAAACCACAATTGCAGACTGTACCCAGATCAAATAAAAGAGAATCTCTGGGGTGAGATTCAAACATTGGTAGTTTTTATACTTGCATGTGGTTGCAATGTGTACTTAGGGCTGAGAGCCATAGGTTTAAGTTTAAGAAGTAAAAGTTGTGGGCAACGACTAATCAACTAATTAACATAGGCAAGATCAGATAACTCAATGCAACCCAAATAAGTCAACAAATATTCACCTCAAAACATACTGAGCTGATACTTTTCTCCTTTGTTCTCCATTTCTCTCTTTTAATATATCCCCTCCTTCTTTCTTTCTCTCTATTCCACTTTGTCTTTCTTGGTCACTCAATTCTTTTTTTTTTTTCCTTTCCATGCCATCAAATGTATTCTCTGGCTCTAA
Organism: Macaca nemestrina; assembly: GCF_043159975.1. NCBI lineage: Eukaryota > Metazoa > Chordata > Mammalia > Primates > Cercopithecidae > Macaca > Macaca nemestrina. Next base: position 76,266,657 of record NC_092132.1, read on the forward strand.
CATAGCTTAACCGATAGCCTGTCTTTATCTCAAATTTTGATATTTTATTAATCGTGTTTTGAGGGTGTGTAAATTTTTATTTTTTCAAAAATGGCATTAAAATATTATATTGATTACTATGAAAAAAAAAGCAAAACAAATCTATTTTCTGAACCTAACTTGGAAATATGAAACTGAAATTATACACATCTATCATATTTTTGAGTCAAATTATATCATATCTGATCTTATTTTGGAAATTAGAGCTGAAATAATTTACATTTCTTCAAGACACTCCATTTTCTAAATTAAGATGCTTTTTCACATGCTTTCTTAAATATACACACCTCTTACTCCCCATTCTCACTCCCTATATCCCTAGAATATTTCAGAATACTATTGGATTAAATATCAGGCCTCCGGCATTAAAGAGCTCAGAGGCATCTGGAGGGTCACAGTGGTTTTCTAATCCTAGGTTTATTTCCCTAGTGTAACTCTGAGGAACTTGGAAGACTTCCTGGGAGCATGGCAGCAGCTGCTGGAAGGCAACAGGACACTACCATACGTTGCACTTGGAGAAGGCGCTGAGAGGTTAACCATGAGTTGTCTCACCATTGACAAAACTGTGAATGGTGCCAGGAGTTAAGAACTGCCAACAAAACTTGTGACTGTGAACAGAAGATAAACTTATTTTGAATTGAGTTTAATTTCCTGGAATCTTCTTCTTGGAAAACTTGAGTTTAATTTCCTTAGGACCAATGATGTCTCATTCTCCTCTTCTCATTCTATCATTTTGTAAAGAAACAGTATCTGTTTTACGTAGGTCCTAGCTGGATCATGGGATTAACTCACTCCAGAGAAGCACAAAAGATGTAAGATGTCAAATCTATTCACCAAAAAGAAAAATAGTATTAACCGTATATGTGGCCAAGCGGAAAAAAAGGGTTACCCATTTTAAATTGTTCTCTTTTAATTTGTCCTGTTTTGGGATCCCCTTTTTCACTTTTTCCTCCTTTTCTTTTTTCTTTTCACATTTGTAATAAAGAATATAACTTTTTTTTAAAAAAGCCTCCTGTTCACTGAATGAATTTGTATGCATAAACAAATCAAATTTTATTATAAACTCTCTCAAAAGTTGACCATCTAGACGTGCCTAGAAGAAGATAGAACTAGAAAACATTGGTCCAGATGATACCACATAATTAGCTGACCACCTTTCTAAAAATTCACCAAATAATTAGGTTTTCGTACAAATGATCAGTTGTTTTTGTGTTTTTGGATAGCCTTAGTTTATTCTGCAGGAAGAAAAAATGCTCATTTGCATACTCGAAAATGTTGGATGCTTTTTTTCTTCCTGCTTCCTGATAGGTAGTGTAGTTGTCTATTCTTCAGCTTTATGATTAAAAGGAAACATAAGTTGCAAGTCTGAAAATGGAAAAAAATCAACAACTCAGTCAGGCAACTCTTAAATGAAGACACTGTTTTTGCTCAAAAGCACTATGTAAAAACACAATGGCTCACCCTCTTTCTGCCTGGCTCCCCCCAGCATGCAGACACAGAGGCACCCATTGTACTAAGCTCAGTGAGTGTGTTAGCTTCCTGGGGCTGCTGTAACAAAGAACCACAAACTGGATGGCTTAACACAACAGAAATGGCCTGGCACCGTGGCTCACGCCTGTAATCCCAGCGCTTTGGGAAGCCGAGGCAGGTCGATTACCTGAGGTCGGGAGTTCGAGAGCAGCCTGACCAAATGTGGAGAAATCCCGTCTCTACTAAAAATACAAAATTAGCCATGCATGGTGGCGCCTGCCTGTAATCCCAGCTACTTGGGAGGCTGAGGCAGGAGAATCGCTTGAGCCCAGGAGGCGGAGGTTGTGGTGGGCCAAGATCGTGCCATTGCACTCCAGCAGCCTGGGCAACAAGAGCGAAACAACTCCGTCTGAAAAACAAGAAACAAAAAACAACAGAAATGTAGTGTCTCACAGTGTCGGGGGCGAGAAGTCTGAAATCAAGGTGGCAGTAGGGTTGGCTCCTTCAGAGGCTCTGAGAGTCTGTTCCGTGACTCTTTACTACTTCATGGTGACTGCCAGCATACTTGATGCTCCTTGGCAGCACTGCGGTCTCTGGGGGTGCTCCCCGTGTGTTTCTGTATACAAATTCCCCTCTTTTTATAAGGACTCCAGCCAGATTAAATTACAGCCCACCCTAATGACCTTTTTTTTTTTTTCACCCAGGCTGGAGTGCAATGGCACAATCTTGGCTCATTGCAACCTCTGCCTCCCGGGTTCAAGCGATTCTCCTGCCTCAGCCTCCCAAGTAGCTAGAATTACAGGTATCCACCACCAATCCCGGCTAATTTTGTATTTTTAATAGAGACAGAGTTTTTCCATGTTGGCCAGGCTGGTCTCAAACTCCTGACCTCAGGTGATTTGCCCGCCTTAAACTTCCAAAGTGCTAGGATTACAGGTGTGAGCCACTGTGCCTGGCTGACCTCATCTTAACTTGAATACATTTGTGAAGACTATTTTCAAATTAGGTCATATTCACAGGTACCAGATTAGGGCTGTAGCCTATGTTTTGTGGGAGACACAATTCAACCAGTAACAGTAGGTTACAGGAACATTTTGCATACGTCCTTACACAACAGTTAAATTTCATTGTTAGAGAAACTTATTTCTGGCAAAGCAAACTAAGTACAGATGCATGCAACATATATATTATGTGCCTACAAACTATTTCTGCCTGTTTTAAAAGTATCCAGTGGTATTTCAGTTCTAATTCTAATGTCCACTTTTGATGAACGCCTTCCTCATTTTTTTTTCTTTTTTTACAGAGGTGACATTCATTTATTGTGTTTTTTCTTCTTTTATTTTTATCTTTACATTTTTATTTTGAAAGATTTGAATATACACAAAAGTATAGAAAGTAAGATAACAAAGGTGCATATATTTATCACTCCATTCGAGTAAGAACAACGCATGTCTCATCTTGCTACTTTTATAGCCTTTACCCACTTCCTCCATCCCTTCCTGTTATTTTGAAGCAAGTCCTAGGCATTTTATCATTTTACTCATAATATTTCAAAATGTACCTCTAAATACTTACTATTAATGAGCTGTAGTATTAAATATAGCTATAACCCCCTTATTCCACCTACAAATCTAACAATCCATTAATATTATTAAATATCTAGTGTTCAAATTTCCCTGATTTTCTTATACATTTTTATCACAATGCATTGGTTGAAATCTTCATAAAAATTAGTTAATATAACATAATTAGTTAATACTTCTAAGATCTCTTTTGACTGTAGGTTTAATTTCCTCTTATATAGATGTCACTGTGCTAGCCGTGAATATGCTAGTCTGTGTGAGAGAAGGAGGCTGCCCCAGAATAACATTGACACACAGCTGAACTAAAGCATATGCTTAGTGATGTAGTTGAACTTACCTTCTGACACAAGCTCATCATGAACTGGTCAATAGTGGTTTCCAAACCTTCTGCTCCAGGGACCCTAAAAGCACTGTCTGGGTGCTGCTTACCGTGGCCCCAGAATGTTATTTATCACAGTCCTTGTGTCCTGTATTTCCTCTATACTGGTAGGCCATCCAATGAGTTGATCAGATTCGGAATTAATTTTTTGGCAAGATGACTTTCTAGGTGATGTATACTTCCACCAGTAGGCATAGATGTCTGTTTATCTCACTTTTTGTGGTGTTAGCTGCCATTTGGTTATTATTTCTTAGATTTATTCATTTATACGTGATGGAAAATAATGACAGTCTAATTTTGTCATTTCTTCTTTATCCATTAACTGGGAATGATTCCACAATGAGCAACTTCTTCTTTTTTTTTTTTTTTTTTTTGAGACAGAGTCTCGCTCTGTCGCCCAGGCTGGAGTGCAGTGGCCGGATCTCAGCTCACTGCAAGCTCCGCCTCCCGGGTTCCCGCCATTCTCCTGCCTCAGCCTCTCGAGTAGCCGGGACTACAGGCGCCCGCCACCTCGCCCGGCTAGTTTTTTGTATTTTTTTAGTAGAGATGGGGTTTCACCGTGTTAGCCAGGATGGTCTCGATCTCCTGACCTCGTGATCCACCCGTCTCGGCCTCCCAAAGTGCTGGGATTACAGGCTTGAGCCACCGCGCCCGGCCTGAGCAACTTCTTTTCGTCAACTATTGTATGACTTTGAGGTACAGTTAGTATATGAAAGTCAAGATAATATTTATTTCTCTTTTTTACTAGTTTTCACATACTGAGGTAACCTAATTTCTTAAAAGGTGACCAGTGAAGGCAGTGAGGGGGTATGTCTGAGATGAGCTCATAAATTTAATCATATTAGTTGTTTCAACAGACTGAACATCTTATGGATGCTCAGATTCTCCAGAAGATGGGACAATATTTTTTTTTGCCCCAAAGATGGGACAATCTGAGCATCCATAAAATCCCTCTTTAACTTGATTCCTGAATCTTTTTGATAGACCCACAAGTAATCTTTAATAGATTTCTTGACTTCTGGCCCCCAAAATGCCCCAGGTTCATCCTGGGTGTCTGTTGTGCTGGGCTTGGCATCGGCCACATCTCTAAGAAACCCTTGTCCTTTTATGGCGCCTGTCTTTTGACTGTATTTTTACAGGACTGTGCTGGGACTCAACTGCCCATTAGATAGTGTGTTCAACCTCTCCCGTATTTCATGAAGGGCATTTTTTTTCTCTTGAAATAACATTACTATAGATGTGGCAGAGCACTTGTTGTCTTTGAGTTGATCAGATAAAACCCAGATAGTTGGTCACAAGAACCACAGTAAAATTTAATTCTAAAATATAATAAAGAGAACTGAATGATAAAGTTGCTATGCTCCCTGTGACAATAGATTAGATCCTCATTTCTCCATACATACCACTAAAGGTACAGCTGAAAACCTAGGAATTTCAGCTTTTTTTAAGCTATGATGGTAGGTCCAACTGTAAACTCCCTCACAGGGAGTCAGCCAACAATCTTTCAACACACTAGAACAGGCCAATTTTGTTTGTTTGTTTTTAATCACAATATCTAGGTAGTTTTAAGAAAATCTTGGTTTCAAATGATGTTAGTTCTAGAGTCTTTCATTTATTTATTATTTTAGCATAATTACTGCACACTTCTTGTATGTATAGGACACTGGAGATTCTGAGATGAATAAGATAAGGAACCTACACTCAAACTGCTTATGCTACATGGGGAAATTAAGTGTCAAACAGTATCCAAGATTTACACAACACAATCTAAGCAACTGAAGGAAAATTAAGTATATTTATTCTTTTGACCCTTCAAGAAAAGTAATTCAAATGAACAATAAGCTACAATTTTAAATTTTTTCACTTGGTGATTGTAGATGATGGAAAAAGAAAAAAAAATCAAATCAAATTAATAAAAAGGAGTAAATAATTTACTAGAAACAGTATAACTTTGAGCTAAAGAAGGAAAAATTGGGGTTTTATCTGCTGAAACTGTGAGACCTTTAAATGTGGAGTGCCAGACATCTGGTTGCTACGGGCCTCAGGGCCACAGCAATAAGCAGGCAAGAAAAAGGACTATGTCGTTCTTACAAATCCTGACCTCAGACTTGACACGCAGCCAAAGTGTTTTAGGACTTGGCAATGTTATTTTATTGACACATGTCAAATAATTCTAATTTATGGCCATATAATCCTACATCTTGAGGTTCAGCTTTGCAACACACAATGGAATTCAATACAATGGTAATGTTAATATTAGAGCCAAGTAAAATGAGAACTCAACTTTTATGTTGAGCTTTATGAGTAACAAAAGGAATCATAAGGTGTTTAATTGTTTGGTTGTGTTACTAATTCTGTGGCCTCTGAATGTGCTTATACCTTTACTGGATTTAGCTTTATTTTCTTACGTTAAGTAATCAAGGACACAACTTAAGAGATGATGGAAATAAAACACGTCATATGCAAAAGGTTGAAGTTTACATAAAATGAAGAAACCCATGAAAATAATTCTCAATGAGAGTTCAATCTTTGTGAAACAGACTATATATGTTATTTTTGACAGATGAATATCTTATTTTTGAAGAAACCTCAGAGAAGTACTCTCAATTTCATTCAGTCATCTCTGCAAGTATTGAATATTATTATTCTTGGCCATTCTGATTTATTTCAATAAATCAGGCAATTTTCCATTTAAACCACTAATTTTTTATTTATTGGCACTAAAATTGGTTTAGAAGTATACACAATGAATTACTACATAATAGCCTTACTTCTGAATAGCAATGCAAAAATTCTAAGGTAAAAAAAGTAGCGAATGGAATCCAATAGCACACTGGAAAGGAGCACATCATGACAAGTTGTGTTTATTTCAAGACTGCAAGTATGGGCCGGGTGGGGTGTGGTGATTCAATCTTATAATCCCAGCACTTTGGGAGATGGGGGCAGGAAGATCTCTTGAGGCCAGGAGTTTGAGACCAGTCTGGGCAAATTAGGGAAACCCTGTCTCTACAAAAAAAAAAAAAGAAAAAAAAGCCTAAACAAAACAATTAGCCAGGCATGATGGTACATGCCTGTAGTTGCAGCTACTTGGAGACTCAGGCAGTGGGATCATTTGAGCCCAGGAGTTCAAGGCTACAGTGAGCTATGACCTTGCCACTGCACTCCAGCCTGAGTGACATAATAACACTCTGTATTTAAAAAACTAAATAAATAAGTAAAAAATAAATAAATAAAATTGCAAGTATGGTTCCATATTAATAAATCTATCGCTTTGATTCATCATATTAATAGTTCTATGAGGAAAAACTACATATCAAATCTACAGGCACTGAGAAAGCATTCTTGGATACTCCATTTTTAATATTATAGTATTTATACCTCAGTCCCCAAGCTAGCATTTATACTATGTGGAAACATTAGCTGCATTCCTGCTAAAGACAGGGATAAAACTAGAAACCCACACTGATTACATTGGCAGTGGTAAACAATGTAGACAGGAAGAAAATGGTGTTTAAAATAGTAACCCAAAAGATATGCCTTTATAATTACCATTTTAAATATTATCTTATTTTCTACTATATTGTTAAACCATGTGTGTGTACTTTTATATGCACGTGTATATATATACACAGTAAGGAAAATGAGAGAATGAATAGAGAGATCAGAGAGGATGTCCCCTGACACATTGATAGATTATTTCTGATATGTATCAGGAGGTATTTTGAAAAATTGTCACTTTCTTCTTTGTACTTTTCTGGATATTACTTGAGTTTGATTTTACAGAAAACGTAATTCTTAATTTAATAAAATCTTCTTAGAAAAAGGAGTAATTCTTTAAGAATCTTTCAAACAGGAATTATATAACTTTAGATACAGACTTGGAGGTAAAGTCGAAGTATTCCAGACTACCAAATATAATATGATGTGAGATGATACGATACGATGGAGGTATCTGGCATTATATAACTGTCTTACTGTCCAAAGTCTTTCAAACATTCCCAAGGCAGTAAAAGAAAAAATCACATCATCTTCACTTATTTTAATAGATACTGCCTTTAGTTTTAGTTTGGGACAAAGAATAGACAGTGTGCTCCCCAGTGTCACTTAAAATCAGAGTTCCATTCTTTTTTGAATCTGAAAGGATAGACTTAAACATTTATTTAAGTCGATTATGCAGAGAAGAGGGCCTGGAACCATATTATTGGCCACTAAAATCTCTTTCTCCTAGTCCAGCTTGAAATAAGTTATTTAATATTTAATTATTTTAAAATTTTTCAAATGTAGGGAAGGATTAGGATCCTTGCAGCACTTTCCATAGTTTTTCCATAAATAATTCTATTCATTAGATACATATTTATTGATTTTCTGCTGTGCCAGTCACTGTTTTGTGCTTCACAGATCAATGACAATTGAAGAGAGAAGCTCTGTGTAAGAGGGTCTGGAAGGCAGGACTCACATGTACACATGTAGATGCCATACAGTATTTAAAGACACAAAGAAGAGAAAGGTCTTATACTGGAGTTGAGAGAAAGAAACAAGAAAAGAATCAACGAAGCAATGCTGCTTGAATTCATTTTTAAAAGTTGAGTGTGGTTTTCAAGCAAACAGCAGAGTAAGTTGTATATGCAAATCATGGAGATAAAGAACTAATAGATGAGTATGATCAGATTATATGATACAAATTGAGAAAAGGAAGAGGCAGCTCAAGATAGACAAGAAAGTAAAGCCAGATCACAAAAAATCTGACTCTATGGGGAGAGCCCGTCAATATAGACCCTATTCTCTGGCTAGAATGACCTTCTTATGATGCCTTGATCAGCAAACTTCTACATAACCTGCAAGATCCAAGTGAAAAATCAACCCTTCTTTGAAGCTACTGCTGACTTAACACTTACAACAAAGCATTTATCATATAAACATTTGCTAGATGACTGAAATGCAGGTCAATAAATAAGGTGGAATATTATGGGAATATCAGAGATAAAATTTCACTTGTTAGAATAGGCCATATGCTTAGTATAAAAATGTGATTGGTGAGTTGGAGCAAGTGGATTTCACTACTACTTTCAATGAGTAGGTTATGATTGAATGACTTTTAGAAAGACATTTGTTTCCCACCTGCTTTTACCCTTCAAAGACCTATTTTTCTTGGCAAAGTCACACCCAGAGATTTGGCTCCATGTGAAGTTTGCATTTTCATTAATTCTGAAAAAATATAGTCAAAGTTTAACACATGCTTAAGTGTTAGTTAAGTTTGCCCGTTATATAGGCCCCAAGCACAGGTGTACTGAGTTTGCATTGGTCATTATGTATGACATTATGTTATTTTAAGCAACGATACTGATTTTGCTGAAAAATAGGTTAAATATGTGTAGAAATAGCTTTGTATAAAGCTTTTTGGCTAAGATTATTTGCTACAATAACCAAATCAACTATATTCTAATAAAATAACAATTAATAAGTTATTTATGATATGATTAATTCTATCCCTGGGAGGATTTAAACTTGTAACATTTTTGTTATGCAAACAAAATGAATGCACACACAAGCCGAAACCTAGCTAAATCAACTACATCATGTAGACTCTAAAAGTTAAAGTTATTACTTGATCAGAAGAATCGGATTCTTTCATTTTTCAGCACACATTATTCAGCTGATACTTTGTGTTGAGCTCATAGCAGACACTTAAGATTGGTAAATGTCTATGGAACCGAACTGAAGTATTAAATACTATGGGGACAATGAAGAAATTAAGTAAAACCCTACCTTCAAGGAATTAAACCTATGTTTAGAGATACTACACACAGAAATCAGAGGTTTCTAGAAAGGGTAATCTTAGAGATTCTCTTGTCCAAACTCTTCATTTCATAATTGAGGAAGCATATGCCCAAGGGGAGATGACTTGCCTAGACCTGGCCACGATGGAAAGACTGATGGTCACCCTGGCCTCCAGAGAAAGAGACACAAGGGGCAAGTGAAGTCACATCAGGGACAAATGCAAATCAACTGATTTAGATTTTAAAAATATATAAGATGGGCTGGGCTCAGTGGCTGACACTTGTAATCCCAGCAGTTTGGGAGGCTGAGGTGGGTGGATCACCTGAGGTCAGGAGTTCGAGACCAGTCTGGCCAACATGGTGAAACCTTGTCTCTACTGAAAATACAAAGATTAGCCGGGCGTGGTGGCAGGTGCCTGTAGTCCCAGCTACTCGGGAGGCTGAGGCAGGAGAATCACCTGAACCTGGGAAGCGGAGGTTGCAGTGAGCCGAGATCATGCCACTGCACTCCAGCCTGGGCAACAGAGTAAGAATTCGTCTCAAAAAAATAGATAGATTGATAGATATAGATATATAAATATGATGTGAGTCCAGTGAAAAAACGGGACAATACTCATAGCATAAAAGAGAGACACAGCCTCTTAGCCCATCAATCCCTATGCTCTCCATCTCCTATCCCAGTGCCTGTGAGAAACACAACCCATCCACTAGTGTCCACAAACAACCATGCATTGCTGCTAGGACAACTGTTCAGGAGTCTTACTATAGATCTGAAGAGTTGTAGTTTAGGGGCCAAGGCACAGAATTGAAAGCCTCTCCCATCTCTTTCTTTCCTTCATCTTTCTTTTTCTCTCCCTCTCAGGACAAAAACTAATTTTCGTAGTCTTTATCCTGAGAGGTGACATTGTAAAGATTTCCAAAACTTTCTAAAGAGTAATTTAATATGGTCTTTAAATCTTTATACTGTGCATATTATTTTATAATAAAAAATCAAAGCAGCAAGGCATCCAACTCAAAAAAATGAAACCAATTGGATTCAACTGACTTCATAGGCCATAACCAAATGAGGTTGTGTTTTTCAAAAATCACGTGATGCAGCCAACTGATCTCTGTTTGTTAAAAGACTTAATATCAAAGAGAGCAATGCTTAATTGGTAAGAATTTCCCAAATTTACCCACTCATTCGTTTGTTTTATTTTACAACCATTATTATTTTATTTATGATCTCTTCCTTGTAGAGATTTTGACAAGAGAAAATACTAAGGGAAGATACATTATAAGCAATTAAATATTATAATTTGGCACATATTTTAATTTTATTTTTCAGGGAACTGTTACACATAAGTCACTGTATTCAAACAACATCTGATATTAAGCTGAGGGCTGTTTCTCTTTTACAGCTGAGACAGGTAACAACTGAGTGACTTACTTCATTTAGTAGTATGACCAGACACAAGTGTTGGCCAAGTGCTGTAGTGGCTGGTGTCCTGAGCAGTAGGAAGTTCTGCCCAAGCAGCCTCTTCTGTCTGTGCTGGTGACCTAGCTAAGGACTCTGTAGTCTCTAGAAGTGTGCTCCACGGGCCCACATGAGTGGCTTTTCATTCCTTCTGCCTGCCCCGTGGACCCCTGGTGTTGATATGGTAGAATAAATCTGAATTTTAAAAACTGTGTGTTGTGCCAGGAATGGTGGCTCATGCCTATAATCCCAGCACTTAGGGAGTCTGAAGTGGGAGGATGCTTGAGGCCAGGAGTTTGAGGCCAGCCTAGGCAACATAACAAGACCCTGCCTCCACAAAAAATCTAAAAATTAGGTGCACACTCATAGTCCCAGGTACTGGGGAGGCTGACGGGGGAGGATTGTTCAAGCCCAGGAGGTTAAGGTTGCAGTGAGCTATGATTGCACCATTTCACTCTAGCCTGGGCGACAGAGCAAGACCGTGTCTCAAACCAAACCAAACCAAACCAAACCAAACACTCTGTGTTATGATCCATTAGTGGGTCATGATGTCAATTTAGTAAATTGTAGTAAGGATCTTTTTTTAAGAAGAAAAATATAATGATGTCAATTTTCCTAATTGTGCCCAGTGAATGGGAAGGGACAAACAAGCAGATCCTCTAAATCTATTTATCTGTATTACCTACAGCTGCCATAACAAAATCTCACCGACTGGGTGGCTTAAACAACACAGATTTCTTTTCTTACAGTTCTGGAGGCTGGAGGTTTAAGTTCGTGATGTCAAGAGGTTTGGTTCCTCATGAGGCATGTCTCCTTAGCTTGTAGCTGTCCACCTTCTAACCATGTGCTCACACGGCCTTTCCTCTGTGTGTGGGCATCCCCGATGTCTCTTGCTCTTCTTAGGAAGATACCAGTTATGTTGGATTAGAGCCTCACACATACAAACTCTTTTCACCTTAACTACCTCTTTAAGAGTCTTATCTCCAAAGACAGTTACATTGTGGATTAGGGCTTCAACATGTGAATTTGGGGAGGGGGACACAATTGAGTCCATCATACCACCCTACCTGTTCTTACCTAACACCCACCCCCCAACACACACAGACACAGACACACACACACACACGGCTTTTAGAGTAAATGCCAGCATTCCAAGTGTCTCTGTCACAGAACAGAAACACGTTTGTCTCTGGGGTAGTATAGGAAGAAATTAAACAAAAACCATGAATTGAATTAAAACCAATGAACTTGAGTTAACTAAATAAAATGTAACAATTGCAGATTTAATACAATTTTAAGATAATTAAACCCCAAGGTTACTTTTGATTATCTTGAACTCATTGTTCTTCCGCTCAGTAAAATATCTGCAAATGTATTCACTGAATTTCAATTTAAAAATTGTACTTTCAAATTTAGCTAGTTCCAGATTAGCTAGATTATAAAGTAAAAGGTTTCTTTTGTGTTCTAAACACAGAATCTATGCATACTTGGCACCTGATTGTCTTACTCATCTCCAAGGAAAAATAATCAGGAGGTTTTGTTTTTGTTCCTTATTAATGAGAACCCTCAAATCACTGTATGATGTGGTATTATGACACAGTCATGATCATAAATCAATGTATTCATAAGCTAGAAAATGTATCCATGTATATGTAAACTGGAAAAAGCATTCCTAACACAGATTCCAGAATTTATAAAAATTGAATGATAATAAACAGAGCATTATGAAATAATAGGAGAATAATGAATCATTCAACAAACAATGCAGGAACATTGAGTAAATATTTAAAGAATATATACATACGAAAAGTCCAGGTGGATTTAAAAAATTGACTATAAATGAAATCATAAAATGTAGAAGAAAGTGGGAGTGAATATGTAATTGATTTCAGAGCACAGACAGACATAAGAAGTATTAAAAACAAAGAAAATAATTTTCTAGGAAAATATTAGTAAATGCAACTTGATCAAAATGCAATTTTTCTATATCAAAAGCTAACATTAAATTGTAAGAATGAGAGATTGAATGGAAATGTTTGCCTCTGGTTCTTGCCAAGATCCACTAAATGACAGATTGTTAAATGTAAAGAAGCAGCAAACCCACAAGGACAAAGAGAAGTGAAGATGACAATAACAAAATTTGGATGCAAATTTTGGATGCAAAAGCATTATGAATAACTGCTTTAGTAAACTGAGAAAACAGAATTCTCTCAGCAGTAGAGAAAGCCAAGAGACAACTTGATTTGTACTGCAGACCCCCAAAGTTCAGTAACTGATGGTACCAGTTACCCCTGAAAGTAGGAGTGAAGTTAAAGCTAAAAAGAAAGGGATGGGTTGAAACTGTGCTTAACAAGCAGTTGTCTTATCCCCAACCACTGCCACTATGAAAAGAGCTGAGAAACTATTCCTTTTCTATCTGGCAGAAAGCTGGGAGTATATTCTCTGGAGAGCAAAAAAAAAAAAAAAAAAAAAGTGTTTTCTAGATTGGAGGACACCAGGCACAATTGTAGGCAGAATTATCATGCGGAAAAGAGGCAGATTAAGGAAAGTATACACGTTGAATGCTAAGAAACTTCTTCACCTCTTGCTTGGAATCAACTCACAGAATTTTAGCAGGCGGGATGGTAGAAGATTATTTTCAGTGGAACATTGAACAACTGAAGAGAAAAGCTAAAAGTACTTACATCGTGGGCTCCTCAATAGAGCAACACCATCAGCAGCAACAAAATTAGCTCAGTCCGTTACCCTACCGAGAAGACTACAACCGACCGCCATATTCACAGAAAAACTTCCATCAGTGCTTTTGCATCTCCCTCTAACATTTTAACAGGTAACCAAAGAAAACTAGATATCCAGGGAAAACTCCGACATGAAACAGAAAAAACAAAAGCTACTCACAGACAACAGAGAGGATACAAGGACATATAAACTTGAACAATTATATAGTTCTCAGAGGAATAAAAGAAGTATGGTCTCCAAGAAACGTCAATGGGATTGTATTTTAAAATTCTACTTGGAAAACAGGACCACACCAAGAAAAAAATTGTAATTATAATAGCAAAAAAAAAAAAAAAAAAAAAAAAAAAGAACAATAAAGATGAGAAAATCTTCCAGAATGTAGACAAGAAAGATAAGGAGATGAAACATAAGAGGGAAAATATAAGAAAATCAGAGTATTATTCTGGGATGCTTGATACCAGAAAAAGAAATAGATATTAAAGAGAGAAAAAAGACAGAACAAGGAAAAAGAAGGGGCGAAAACTAAACAAAATATTTCAGTATTTTTTTCTAGGACAAGAGTTTCCATATTGAAAAAGCACATTGAGTGTTTATTACAAATGGATAAATATGAAAACACACCAAAGCACAACATTATTAAATTTCAAGCACTGTGGACTAAAAGAAAATCCTACAGGCTTCCAAAAAAGGGGGAAAATTCAGATTATATTCAAAGTATAAAATAAGTGTAATGGAGAGAAGCTATCAACAGTAACCATTGTAGCCAGAAAAAAATAAAACAATGCCTTCAAAGTTCTGAGGAAAATCATAAGTGGAATTTGTCACCTGCAGAATAATGGTCTGGGCAGCCTATTTCATCTCATTAGGGACCTCAGGATGTTAGTATCATCTTTAGTTTTACTCTTGGGCTGGTCAGGATTCCACAGAAAATAATTTTCTGATCTCCTGCCTGGAGGGTATTTCCTGGTAGCCAGAATTCTGTGAGCTGAATCCAGGAAATGAGTGTGCAAGAGATATCTCACCATTCAGTCCTGAAATACCTTCATATAGCCAGACTATTGATTAAGTGTGAGGGAATAATAGGGATCATCTCAGATATGCATCATTTTAAGGCAGTTTAGAATCAAAGCAAGGGATTAAACAAAGAAAAGATAAAGCACAGATTCCAGAAAATCATGGTTCAGATATATACTGGAGGTGGGGGAACTCCCCCAGAAGATGGTAAAAGAAAGGTCTATGAGGACAATATCTTTACAGCAGACCTAGGGAGCAGATGCACAGACTACAGCTTCTCAGAGGCTCTGGGAGAGAGATCTTTTGGCAGATTAAATTAATAGAATATCTATTATTTTTAAAGATATTAGGAAGCAATTTACAAAATTCAGGGAAAGACATAAAAATATAGAAAGGTAAGCAACAAAAAGCAAGAGATTCGTTTCTCCAGGAGATACAAAAAGTTGTAATGAAGGGTAAAAGTAACTGTAGACTTTGTATACGGTTCAGCTATGAATACCATTGGTCTTGATAATATAGGCACTGAATATTTACCTGAGCAATATTATTATTGTATTCATATGGGTGGCTGAGTAGTATGAGGATGGGAGTGGAGGGTGGTGGGGCAGCAAAAAAGAGCTCAATCTTCGACATAGGGAGCCAAAAACATAGATACCTTTTGATGTATTTTAAATTGAGATTTGATAAAGATTTTTCTAATAAAGATATTTAAAAAGTCAAGAAATAGCATAAACATACTATTTAGAGATATGAATATAAATGCTAAAAGAAAGAGCTAATAAAAATGTTTCTCATAAAGGAGACGTTTGTCATGAGAGACTGAGATAAAGTGATAGATACAGATAGATGATATATATATATATAAATAGAATAAACTTTCTAGAATTATTTAATCTCGTATAATTTGTGTCAATATATTTGAAAAAATTAAAATGTCTAGAAATTATAAAGCAATGGAAGTGGATAACAACCTGTAACAAGTATTACTCAAGGCTAATCTCTTTAATATATAAACTATTTTTAAAATTAATTTTTAAAATCACTAACACTCCAGTAGGGAAAAAAAAAATGACCAGAGGAGAGATAATTTACAGGGTAACAGATGTCAAAAAGCACAATCTTTTTTAGTAATAAAAATTGAAACTATAATGAGATTTTTTTTACCTAGCAAATTAGAAAATATTAACAGAGCACTAGTACTCTACAATGAATGGTACAAATGCTCTCCCATGGGCTCTTTTATTGAATCTATGAAATGATTCAATCTTTCCCAAAAGGTATTTGCCAACATATATATGAAGTATTTTTTAAATTCTTATGTCATTTAACTAGTAACTCAATTTCTAGGACTCTTTCCAAGGAAAATAAAATCAGAATTGTAAATAAAGTTTTATGCATTGGGAAATTGGAACAACTTCACATTGAAAATTATGCTTATTTTTGTGTTTCTTGGTCTGGCTGCTGGTAATATCAATGTTTTTTCTTAATGAACATTTATCAAACTGTAGAACAATTACTTGTTCACTGTTCTACCTGTATATTATATGCTATAAAGTGCAAAAGTAAAAAGAAAATGTTTAAATATGTATAAATAATATTTTTATTAAAAAGTCAATAAAGTGAAAATGTCACAATTGAAAAAGGAGCAATATGTGTGATATTACCCAATTTGTAAAAAGTAATTGTATAAAAAGTTATAGAATCTTGTGTTATAGCAATGCATTATATTTATTTTATCATGGTATCTAAAATGATTATATTGAAAAAATGATATTTGTGTAGCAAGTTTGACCAGAATTGTTCCTATCAAAGGTATATCTTATTTGGGTCATTGTGTAACGCCTTTCCTTACATGTTTATTTTCTGGAATTGTCCCAAATTGCCCTGCTGAACCCATGAATTGTTAGAATAAAAATATGGGACATCAACAATGTTACTAGATTACCCAAAGAAAAAGCAATGGCATTTATTGACATCAGAAACAAGCAGTAGAAGGCATAGTAGAAAACAAGATGCAAGTCACAAGAGCAAGAAATTAAAACTTAACAACAAAAAATGTCTAGGGATAAGTCTAAAAATTTCATAAGACTTCTATTAAAAATATTTAAAATCTCCAATAAAGGATTAACAAAGCCAGTTTTCCTGAAATTACTGCACATGTACAAGACAATTAAATCCCAGCAGGGTATTTTTTTTTTGAAATTTGCAAACTAATTTTAAATTGTATATAAATAAATTTCCAAGGCAATTTGGGGAAAAAAAGGCAAAGAAGTGGGGGCTTTCCTTTTTAGATACTAACTTGATACAAAGCCATAGTAATTAAAATACTATGGTCCTGGCCCAGCAGGGTCAGGACTGTCAAATAGGCCCATTGAACAGAATAGAGAACTCAGAATTAGACCTTTTAAAAAATATATGATAACTTAGTACAGAGGACCTTACACAAGTACTGGGAATAAGAAACGATTCAGGAAAGGATGTGGGATTATTAGCTCACCATAAGGAGAAAATCTAAAGTTAGTTCCCTATCTCAGTCCAGATCTAACTTCATATAAATTGTAGATCTCAATGTGAAAGATGCATCTGTAAAGCTAAGAGCAGGAAATAAAATGTGCAAAACCTTTGTGACCATACATAAACATGATGTAAACATTTAGGAATTTGATAATATCACAACTGTGGATCCTATTCAGCTAAGGATACCAAAGGCAAAATTAATGAATAAGTGTCAGAAAAAGATATTTGCCATCTCTAAAACTGGTGATGATTCAAAAACTAGAATATGCAACAACTTCCTATAAATCAGCAAGAAAAGGGCGAAGTATCCAAAGGACTATGGTGCAAAAAGCATGAACTAGTCAACCTCACTAGAAGGCAGAAATGAACTTCAACTAACAAGATACCTATTTAAATGCACCAGAGGCAGAAGGATGCTAGAAAGTTTTTTAAACACCCACTATAGGAAAATATATAGGGAAATAAAAGTCTTCAAACACTTCTGGTGGTAGGTTAAAACTACAATTCCATATGAACTTCAGAATAGTTGGTAGTTTCATAGGAACAGCTTTGAATCTGCAAATTGCTGGACAGTATGCCATTTTAACAATATTGATTGTTCCTATCCAAGATCATGGAATGTTCTTCCATTTGTTTGTGTCATCTCTGATTTCTTTGAGGAGTGTTTTGTAATTCTCATTGTAGAGATTTTTTGCGTTCCTGGTTAGCTGTATTCCTAGGTATTTTATTCTCTTTGTGGCAGTTATGAATGGATTCGCGTTCCTGTTCTGGCTGTCGGGTTGGGTGCTGTTAGTGTATAGGAATGCTACTGATTTTTGTACATTGATTTTGTATCCTGAAACTTTGCTGAAGTTGCTTATCGGCTCAAGGAGCTTTTGGGCAGAGACCCAGGGTTTCCTAGATACAGAATTATGTCATCTGTAAACAGGGATAGTTCCACTTCCTCTCTTCCTATTTGGGTGCCTTTTCTTTCTTTTTCTTACCTGATTGCTCTGGACAGACTTCCAATACTATGTTGAATAGGAGTAGTGAGAGTAGGCATCTTTGTCTTGTTTCAGTTTTCAACGGGTATGTTTCCAGTTTTTGCCCACTCAGTATGCTTTTGGCTGTCGGTTCATTATAGATGGCTCTCAAGAATGCTCCTTCAATGCCCAGTTTATTGTGTGTGTGTTTCTTTTTTCCTTTTTTTAGATGGAGTCTCCCTCTGTCGCCCAGGCTGGAGTGCAATGGCATGATCTCAGCTTACTGCAGCCTCTGCCTCCTGGGTTCAAGTGATTCTCCTCCCTCAGCTTCCTGAGTATCTGGGAATACAGGCGCCCATCACCACGCCCAGCTAATTTTATGTATTTTTAGTAGAGATGGGGTTTCACCATGTTGCTCAGGCTGATTTCAAACTGCTGAGCTCAGGCAGTCTGCCTGCCTCGGCCTCTCAAAGTGCTGGGATTACAGGCGTAAGCCACTGCACCCGGCCTATTGTGGGTTTTTAACATGAAAGGATGTTGAATTTTATTGAAAACCTTTTCTGCATCTATTGAGATGATCATGTGGTTTTTGTCTTTAGTTCTGTTTACGAGATGAATCACATTTATTGATTTCTGTATGTTGAACCAACCTTGCATCCCAAGGATAAAGCCTATTTGATCTTGGTGAATTAATTTTTGATGTGTTGCTGCGTTCTGTTTGCTAGTATTTTGTTGAGGATTTTTACACTGGTGTTCATCAAGGATATTGGCCTGAAGGTTTTTTTCGTTTGTTGTTATCTCTGCCAGGTTTTGGTATCAGGATGATGCTGGCCTCACAGAATGAGTTAGGGAGATGGTTCTCCTCCTTGATTTTTTGGAATAGTTTCAGTAGGAATGGTACAGCTCTTCTTTGTACATTTGGTAGAATTCAACTGTGAATCCATCTGGTCCTGGGCTTTTTTTTGGTTGGTAGGCTATTATTGATTCAATTTCAGAGCTTGTTATTGGTCTGTTCAGAGATTCAATTTCTTTCTGGTTCATGCTTGGGAGGATTTGTGTGCCCAGGAATGTATTCATTTCTTCTAGATTTTTTAGTTTGTGTGCATAGAGGTGTTCACAGTAGTTTCTGATGGTTATTTGTATTTCTGTGAACTCAGTGGTAATGTCCCCTTTGTCATTTCAATTGTTTATTTGAATCGTTTTTCTTCTTTATTAGTCTAGCTAGTTGTCTATCTATCTTACTCATTTTTCAAAAGAACCACCTTCTGGATTTGTCAATCTTTTATGTGTGTTTTGTGTGTGTGTGTGTGTGCCCATATTCTTCAGTTCAGCTTTGATTTCCATTATTTCTTGTTTTCTGCTAGCTTTGGGGTTGGTTTGCTCTTGCTTCTCTAGTTCTTCCAGTTGTGATGTTACGTTGTTAATTTGAGATCTTTTTAACTTTTCAATTTGGATGTTTAGTGCTGTATTTTCCCACTTAATGCTCCCTTAGCTGTGTCCCAGAGATTCTGGTATGTTGTGGCTTTGTTCTCACAAGTTTCAAAGAGCTTGTTAATTTCTGCTTTAATTTTGTTATTTACCCGAGTCATTCAGGAGCAGTTTGTTTAATTTCCACGTGATTATATAGTTTTGGGCAATTCTTGGTCTTGATTTCTATTTTTATTGTGCTGTGGTCTGAGATTGTGGTTGGTTTGATTTCAGGTTCTTTATTTTTATTTTTTGAGTTTGCTGAGGGTTGTCTTATGTCCAATTGCATGGCCAATTTTTGAGTATGGTCCAAGTGGTGATCAAAAAAATTTACATTGTGTTCTCTTTAGGTAGAGAGTTCTGTAGATGTCTGTTAGGTCCATTTGGTCAACTGTTGACTTCAGACCCTGAATGCATTTATCAATTTTCTGCCTTGATGATCTGTCTAATACTGCCAGGGGTGTTAAAGTCTCCCACAATTATTGTATGTGAATCTAAGTCTCATTGTAGGTCTCTAAGAACTTGCTTCATGAATCTGGGTGCGCCTTTGTTGGGTGCATATAGATTTAGGATATTTAGGTCTTCTTGTTGAACTCTTTACCATTATATAATGCCCTTCTTTGTCTTTTTTGATCTTTGTTGGTTTAAAGTCTGTTTTATCTGAAATTAGGAGTGCAACCCCTGATTTTTTATGTTTTCCATTTGCATGTCAGATTTTTCTCTATTCCTTTATTTTGAGCCCATGGGTGTCCCTGCATATGAGATGGGTCTTTTGAAGACAGCATATTATTGGGTCTCACTTCATTATCCAGCATGTCACTCTGTGCCTTTTAAATGGGGCATTTAGCCCATTTGAAGAGTCAAGGCAATCCTAAGCAAAAAGAACAAAGCTGAGGGAGTCACATCACCTAACTTCAAACTGTACTACAAGACTGCTGTAACCAAAACGGCATGGTACCGGGACAAAAATAGAAACATAGACCAACGGAACACAACAGAGAGCGCAGAAATAACTTACAACCATCTGATCTTTAACAAAGGTGACAAGAACAAGCAATGGGAAAAAGACTCCCTATTCAATAAATGGTGCTGGGATAACTGGCCAGCTATGTGCAAAAGACTGAAATTGGACCCCTTCCCTATACCATATGCAAAAATTAACTCAAGGTGGATTAAGACCTAAATGTAAAACCTAAAACCATAAAAACACTGAATGGTAATCTAGAAAATACCATTTTGAACATAGGAACTGGAAAATATTTTTTGATGAAAATGCCAAAAGCAATTGCAACAAAAGCAGCAGTTGCCAGATGGGACCTAATTAAACTAAAGAGCTTCTGCACAGAAAAAGATACTATCCACCAAGTACATAGGCAACCTACAAAATGGGAGAAAATATTTGTAAACTATACGTCTGACAAAAGTCTAATATTCAGAATTTATGAGGGACTTAAACACATGTGCAAGCAAAAAACAAAAAACTGCATTTAAATGTGGACAAAGTCACGAACAGGCACTTTTCAAAAGAAGACCTATATGCAGCCAACAAGGATATGAAAAAATTATCGGTATCATTAATCATTGGAGAAATGCAAATCAAAATCACAATGAGATATCATCTCACACTAGTCAGAATGGCTATTATAAAAAGTCAAAAAATTACAGATGTTGGCAAAGTTGCAGAGAAAATGGAATGCCTATACACTTCTGGTGGGAGTATATTATAAATTAGTTCAAACATTGTGGAAAGCAGTGTGGTGATTCCTCAAATAAATAAAAACAGAACTACTATGTGATCCAGCAGTCCCACTACTGGATATATATCCAAGCAATATAGTTTGTTCTACCATAAAGACACGTGCACATGTATGTTTATGGCAGCACTATTTACAATAGCAAAGACTCAGATGCCCGTCAATGGTAGACTGGATAAAGAAAATGTGGTACATATACACCATGGAATACTATACAGCCATAAAAAAGAATGAAATCATGTCCTTTGCAGGAACATGGATGGAACTGGAGGCCATTATCCTTAGCAAACTAGTGCAGGAACAGAAAATCAAATACTACATGTTCTCACTTATAAGTGGGTGTTAAATAATGAAAATACATGGACAAATAGAGTGGAACAAAAGACACTGGGGCTTACTTGAGGATAGAGGTTGGAGGAGGGAGAGTTTCAGAAGAAAAATAAGAAAAGAAAAAAAGAAACTATTTGGTATTATGCTGAATACCTAGGTGACAAAATAATCTGTACACCACACCTCTGAGTCGCAAGTTTACCTGTATAACAAACCTGCACATGTACCCCTGAACTTCAATGCTAATTTAAAAAAAAAAAAAAAAACACTAATGCAAGATTTCTGGAGACAAACATGATGAAATTAATGAAATTAAACACTTAATGAAATTAAGTATGTATATACTCTACATCACAGCAGTTCCATTCCTGGGACATGTAGCCCTGAGAAACTCTCACACATAAGGGAACAAAAGAGGTGATTACAAGAAGTTGGAAACAATTCAGATTTCGATCCCCAGAGGAGTCAATGACCAAAATGTGATTCCGTGTAGGAAAAAACACTTTACGGCAGTCACTAAGAAAAAGTGACCTGTGGATTAAAAAGAAAGTAAGAAAGAAACAAGCAAAACCACATTAGTGTTATAGCACAATGTCATATATGGAAAAACTAATAAAATACATACAAACAAAATAACATATATTATTCAAAGATGTGCATATATTTCATTAACACATAGAAGGTGGATTAGCAGGACAATGTTAAGTATACTAGAGTGGCTGTGTATGTAAGAATTGGGAGTAGAAATGAAAATGGGGATGAGGAGGAAAAACTAATGTAAAACAGAAGAGAGACCTTGTAAGTGATGAATGATGATTGCATGCCATGGACTGAGGATTATAATCAACTTATTTCTGTGAACTTGAGATCTTTATTATGTACATAACTACATTAAAACCTTTAATCCGTGTTTTTAGTAAGCACAACAGATGATTCATAAACAAGAGGGCTGTAGGCCACCCTTTGGCGAACACTGAACTGTAGGATGAAGTCTGAAATGCTAGGCCCCATGATGCTGAGCTCTTTGGGTGTGGATTTGGTCAGACTCCCTAGATAAGCTCCCTATTTTAAGGCCAAAAAATGTGGGAAACTTAATTACATCCACAAAATCCCTTCATAGCAGGAGCTAGATCAGTGTTTGATTGAACACCTAGAAGAAGGTTTGTGTACATCAGAGGCCAGGAGTCAGGTGGGGAGCAGGGGAGTTAGAAATTCGGCTACCGCAGAGGTGATAAGCAGCATGACATGTTTGTAGGAGAAATCACAAAGAATAATTATCACAAAGACTCACTTGTCTAGCCTGGAAGAAAGCAACCATCTGTGCTGCGAACCTCCATTTGGCAAAAAACTGAGGGTAGCCTCTAGTTGCTGAGAGTGATTTCTGGCCAGCAGCTAGAAGGAAAATGGAGACCTCAGTTTTCTAACTGCAAAGACATGAACACTGCTAACAACCAGTGCGCTTGGAGGAAGACCCCCAAACGTCACATAGAACTGGGACCCTGCCAACACCTTTATTTCAGTCCCTGAGAAGAGAATTAACAGTGCTATGCCCAGGCTTCTGACTTACAGACACTGAGAGACAATTGATGTGTTGTTTAAAGCCACTAGGTGTGCGGTAGTTTGTTAGGAAACAATAGAAAATGCCTATCACCTCCACTGATATCCCTGCCACCTCCTCTACTCACCTATCTCAGTGTTCCATTAAGACTTTAGATCCACTTCCTCCAAAATATCCTTGTTGTATTCCCACCTCTTGCCCCCCAATATGTGTATTTTATCATTTCACTAGTGATACATTTTTTAGTAATATTTATATGACTGTGTCTCCTGCAAGTCTATAAACTCCTTGGGAACACAAACTACCTTCTATTTGTCTTTGAATCCTTACTGTCACACACAATACATGGCACATCCTAAATGGTGAGTAGATGCTTGCTGAATAAGTAAATAACTAAACAATTAAGTCAGTAAGAAAAAAAAGCTAAGAAAACATAAGATAAAACTCAAGTTTCTGTTGGGTGACCAGAGGAATAGTAATTTTATTGACTGAAGCTAGGTAGGATGACTGTATAATTTACTGTCCGAACTCTTTGGGCAACTTTTGTTGAGTCAACAACTATTAAAATTTTTAAAGGATTTCTATTATTTAAGGACTATTCCTGTTAAAGTGGAATGCATGTTCTGGCTTCTCCTAAATATAAGAGATACTAGAACAAGCCCTATTATTGTACAAAAGTCTGCTTACTTTCACTTGGCAAGGCAGCACATTTAAAAACACCTGGTGTGCTTGAATTGAGGATATTTTATTTCTTCAGCTTAATTTCCTTCTCTGCCCCACATATCCTACTTACGTCTGGATTTCTCTTAAGTTCCTTGTTTCTTGGGGCTACCAAAGAATTGTTTTCTTTACCTTACTCCTCAAATTAGCCCTAACACTGAACATTTACAAGGTAGACATCTGTATAATTATGGGAAAAGTACAGCTCTCAGTTAAGGTTAAAATTGGACAGTTCACTACACTCTACATGCTCCTGGGCTATGAATTGGCAGGGAATGAGTTAGGGAAGGGTACTAACATTGTGAGGGAATTTTCATTTGTAATTCCACCATGATTACTTCAGGCTGCATAGTGTATTAAGGACTATACTTTTTATATAAACAGGAGACTGGTTATAATAATAACAATGACAGAGCCTGAGAGCCTGCCTGATATTTGTCAGATAATTACGGAATAATATGTATTAGTTCTTTACGTATCTTTCCTATATTATTCTCTAAACTCTTCTGCATGTTTGAAATATCTACAATTAAACTGCATTTAATTTTAAAACATTATGAATTAGATAGTTAAATATCATGATGATGATATGGCCATTCATTTTACATTTAGATGTATTACCTGATCTAATCCTTATGAGAACACAGAAAAAAATCTGAGCTGTATCATTTGTTGGTTATGTAACCTTGGGAGAGTTTTTACTCCTTTTTATTTCAGTTTCCTGTCTCTAAAATGGGAATGAGGATATAATTTACCTCATAGAGCTCTTATTAGGATTAAATATGCATAAATCATTTAAAAATAATCTGGCATATTGTATAGGCACTGAATAAGAGGTTTAAATCATTATTTTTATAATATTCCATGTTTTAGAGGAGGTTACTAAAATTCAGAGGTTGAGTAGACCTGACTGTGAAGCCTAAAATTTCTCAATCTTAGTACAATGCGTCCCAACTATCCTTACATAATGGTAAACTCATTTACATTGTAGTAGTAGATGGTAACAGTTACAGATTGTATTTTCCAAAGATAGTCAGACACGTGCCTCCAATCTCACATCTTCTTATGAAATGTGACTTCGCTATTCTACTACCCAGAGATAGAGTTTATTTCTCCATTCCCTTAAATCTTGGTGGGCTCTGTGACTGCTTTGACTGACAGAATATGGCTGAAGTGATGCCTTGCCAGTTCTGAGTGTAACTCTTAACGGCTAAACAGCTTCTTTTTGCTGCCTCTTGGCACTCCTGCTTTTGGGATGCTCTCTCTTGGAACCAGCAGCCATGCTCTAAGAAGCCAATTCTAATGAGAAGCCATGTGTAAACGCTTTGGTTGTTAGCCAGCTGAGCTCCCAGCCAAGAGCGGGCTTCAACTGCCAACCATGTGAGTGTGCCATTTTGGACATTCTCGGCCATCCAGCTTCCAGATCACTGCAACCCAAGACAGCGTCACATGAAGCTGAAAAACCATTTGCTCATAGAATCGTGAGTGAGAAATAATAAAAAGATTGTTCTAACTCTTTAAATTTTGTGGTGGCTTGTTATGTGGGAACAGACAACTAGTCAATCAGTGTTATATGGCTATCATTTACACAAAATTTCAGGGGTAGATCAGAATCCTATCTCTGTGATAAAGCATTGTTTCCCTGTGAATATGTTTTCTAGACTCATTAAATAACCAGTATATAAATCAGTTTCGGATAATTTATTTGTAGGTTTGGCACAATCTATATCAAAATTTGCCCGGGACTTACTGAATACTTGATTCTGGCAGGTAGAGCTCACCGTGAGAAAAGCTAAGAATATGAATTAGACATGGTTTGTTACTGGAATTCAATATCATCCTATTTTGTTCTGCCTTGACGTTCTTTTTCTCTTCCCTTTTTTGATCTTTTGAAGTTTTCCTGCTATATAAGCCTCTCCAACCAAAACTCATCTTAGACTGTCTCAGATTCCAGACCTTTTCTTCCCCTTTCAGACACACCAAAACCTATTTTCAGTGAACTTGATGCACTCTAATAAAGGATGAATAATGAAATGTTACTGACTGAGATATGCATTATATATATGTAAACCCCTTCAGACATGTTTGCATTTCAATAGGGACTACAAATTCAATTCAAAGTAATGAATACCTAATGGTGAGGGTGAAAGGAATGTTCTTTGGGCTGAGGGCTTGATCATCATCTCTATTCAGGCCACTTATGCAGACACTAGTAAAGTCTGTAAGACAAAACCAATAGTGGATATAATACAAATATATATACTTAAAGCACTTTGAGAAAAATAACTAATTTATATAATAAGTCTAGTGTCAACTATAAACATTTTGTTTTCCTTTGAACTAATAAACTTTAGTTTATCTACTTAGACACTTTTGTAAGTTAGGCAATTTCACTTAAATTTCTATAAGGATGTGCAGATTTCACATGATATATTTTTTGGCAGAGACCCGGCTTCACAGACTGATTCACATAATGACAGTTTGAATTAAGACAGAGGATCTAAAGCCAACCACTAACTTTCCTGTATAAAGACTGTAAATGACATCCTGATGAATGTATGTTAGTGGCTCTCCTCTGTCCTTAACTGGTAGCTCTCTGTTAATCAGCTATTTTATAAATGTGGCTGCTCATGTCCTCAATAGCAAAGAACCAGTCATGATCAAATTCATCGATTGGGTTCTGGTTGTAGTTCTATTGTGTAATTTATCACTTATTACCTCAAATTAAATATTCTGTCTGCTTCAGAATTCTGTTTCCCTAAAACTATTAACTAATGCAAGTTCCTGCTGGAGAATAAAAGTATGTCAATTTTGAACATGTTTGTGAAATTCTGGGTAATTGTCTCCTGCAAAAATGATTATCATAAACTAAGGAGCCTACTTCTTGAGCTTAAAACATTATTTATACTGACAAGTGGTATTATCCCCATTAAGGAATTGATTAAGGACAATTACTTTCATGGACATTAATCCATGTTGAGAGTTTAAGTATTTGAATATGTAATAGGCTCATATGAAATATCACAAGTATACTTCTGAATAAATTAACCATGTAACAAATGTTGATATCAAAAGAAATATTATTCCAGATAAAACCTTTAAAATGTGGATGTTAGTCTTTGAGAATGCCAGGAAGTTTTCTTGGGTGCAGTCAGTTGATAGTCTAACTTATTCTATTCTAATCTCAATATTTCCAATTAGTTTTTTTAAAAAAATTCTGCCAGTTGCTATATACCATTTCACTTTGGGTGAGCATTTCTTAAAGATTAATCTAAATTACCTGGTTTATGATTTTTTAAGACACAATGATGACAAAATTATAAATCAAGTTTTTAACCTCAATAGCCTATCTTTTAAAGTAAATTTATCTTAAGTTTGCAATTGCTATGGTTTTTATGACAAAAATATGAATGTATCATTCACAGTGTGGATTTTGAATAAACTAATCTCAAAATATGATAAGAACTAGAATGATCACTTCATGATGTTTTCTATGTAAATATTTACAATTGGAAACTATTACATGGTTTTCTAGCAATTAAATATCAGAGTAGATCAAACATTATCTGGGGTTAGATCAGCAACTTCCCAAGAGAATGTAGGTCTCTAATCTCATTGAACAACCTCATCTCCAGGGAGTCTTCCTTCTCATGGATGTTTCAGTCTCCCATAGAGCCACATGTCTTTTGCAGTTCCACTGACACTCAACTAAACAGCTTTTAACTCAGCATAGTATTTCATGCTTCACTATGGTTTTTAAATTAGAAGTGTAATAGGCTCTTTCATTATGGGTTTTAAACTTGCTATTTATTTTACAGGTTTATGTGATCACCACTGTTTGTTATCTGTTCTCTGTCTTCATTCCTCTATGTTGATTCACTTTTCCATTGACTGTTGCACATCCTTAGGTAGCTTTCTGAGAAAAGGTCTGTCAAGTGTACACTTTAAGTGTTTCCACATCTTAAAATATGCTATTTTAAATGTTCCATCATTTTGCCACTGTCAAAATTATAAGCTTGTTTGTTGTAATATTTTGTTTTTTCCACTACAGATATGCCTAATAAAATTCCAGGATACCATGTTATGATGGCACTTCTAAATTTCTGTGTCCTACTCTTTAACTAAATATTGTCCCTATTAGTGCAAGAGGCAATCATAACCTTCTAAGCAGATTCTTTTAAAAAGCAATTTTCTTGGCTTTTAGTCAGAATTTTAATATTCAATTTATAGATTTTTCTAAGCTCTAATACAAACCTTGATATTTTAAATTCCAAATTTGCTTATTACCTATATAATGTACTAATCTATTTAACACTTAATGATTAGCTACAAAGTAAAAATTTCTGTCAAACTATTACCCGAAAGTGGTCCTGATCCAGGCCCCATGAGAGGGTTCTTGGATCTTGCACAAGAAAGAATTTGAGATGAATCTATAAAGTGAAAGCAAGTTTATTAAGAAAGTAAAGGAATAAAGAATGGTTACTCCATAGGCAGAGCAAGAACATGGGCTGCTCAGCTGCTTATACTTACTGTTACTTTTTAATTTTATGCTAAACAAGGGATGGATTATTCATGACTTTTCTGGAAAAGGGGTGGGCAATTCCCAGCACTGAAAGTTCCTCCCCTTTCTAAATCATATAGGTTAACTTCCTGATGTTGTCATGGCATTTGTAAACTGTTATAGCACTGGTGGGAGTGTGTTTTAGCATGCTAATGCACTATACTTAGCATATCATGAACAGTGAGGATGACCAGAGGTCACTTTCATTGCCTTGTTGCTTTTGGTGGGATTTAGCTGGCTTCTTTACCACATGCTGTTTGTGACCTTGTGCCAACCTCCTATCTTACCCTGTGACTTAGAATGCCTAATCTCTTGGGAATGCAGCCCAGTAGGTCTCAGTCTCATTTTACCCAGCCCCAATTCAAGATGGAGTCCCTCTGGTTCAAATGCCTCAAGCAAAACATTTAGACTTCTTTTTTTCAAAATGTAAATAGAGTTTTACCTCCGAGTTAATAAAACAGAGTTAAGGTCAGTCATGAAATGCAAGAAATAATTTTTCTCTAATTTTACTAATTATTAATATGTTAATTTTGATTTTTACCTGTCTGATAAGCAAAAACATGTTATATCTCTGCCAGTTGAGTAGGCCATGGTTTGGCTGCAGATGAGCTGAATCATTTTCCTCATTTAATTGAGCATCTATACATCTCTCAGTGAATTTTTTGATTTTTCCCTTTGTCCACTTATTAATTGTGGTGTTCATATTTTCTTTATTGATGGGAAGAATCTTTTCATTTATACAGATACAACTGTTATGGATTGCATATGTTCCCCCCAGATTCCTATATGGAAGCCTTAACCCCTAATGTGACTGTATTTGGGATAAAGCCTGTAGAGAGTTTGTTAGGGTTAAGTGAGGTCATAATGGTGAGTCCCTAATCCAATAGTACTCATGTCCTTTTAAGAAGAGGAAGAGACACTAGGGATGTGAGTGAATAAAGAAAAGGCCATATGAGGACACAGCAAGAAAGTGGCCATCTGCAAGCCCAAAAGACAGGCCTCAGAAGAACCCAGCCCTATTGGCACTATGATCTTGGACATCCAGTCTCCAGAACTGTGAGAAAATACATTTCTATTCTTTTACTCTATTGTTTAAGACATATAGACTGCAGTGTTATGTGTCTAGCTCTAGGAGATTAATAGAGTAACTAATATATTATCCATTACTGTACTGCAATCCATTTTATTCTAGCTTACTCATGCTATTTCAACTCTGTTATGATAATTTCTTCAAACTTTTAAAGTAATCAAATCTATTAATGTTTTCCTTCAAGGTCTTTACCTTTGCATTTATGCTTAGAAAGTTTTCTCAAGTTCCAAGATAGTATCAATATTCATTGTTTTCTAGTGCTATTGTGATTTTATCTCGAACATTTAAATTTAAGTTAGACTTAAATCTTTCTGCATGTATAATTTATTTTGCTGTATGATATAAGGTAAAAACAGATTGTATTTTTTTTGCTAAAAGTTCATTAATTATTCCAGCATGGTTAGTTAAATGATTCATCTTGTTACTGATGCAAAGTGCTAATTTCATACATATTATGTTTTTCATACTGGGGTGAGTTTGTGTCCATTGACCTGTAGTGATGTTAGCATCACAACCATATTCTTCTGTTCCTTGAAATATCATAGAATATTATGACACCAAGGGAGGGAACGGAGTCTTTTCCAGTGGCCACTGCCATGCTCACACATCTTGTTTTTCCAAACAAGATGTTCTATTTTTACAAACAAGATGTTCTATTTTTACAATTAAATTTTTTTCAGATGAAAATTTAATCATATGGTCATGATCTTACAGTAACTACCATGGGATTTTATTTGGGATTGAACTAAATATGTATGTCTTTAGAAGAGTAATGTTACCTTCACAATTTTAAGTCTTCCTATTTAGAAACATGGTATGTCTTCCATATTACTCATACCTTCTTCACATTCTTTAGTAAAATTGTACTGTTTTTGGAGACGGAGTCTCACTCTGTCCAGCCAGGCTGGAGTGCAGTGGCTGCAATCTCGGCTCACTGCAACTTCTGCCTCCCGTGTTCAAGCAATTCTCCTGCCTCAGCCTTCTGAGTAGTTGGGGTTACAGGCACGTGCCACCACAACAGCTAATTTTTGTATTTTTAGTAAAGCCAGGGTTTCACCATGTTGACCAGGATGGTCTGAATTTCTTTACCTTGTGATCCCCTTGCCTCAGCCTCCCAAAGTGCTGGGATTACAGGTGTGAGCCACCACACCCAGACAAATTTTACTGTGTCTATTACAGAGGTCTCATACAGTTCTTGTTATATGTATTCCTAAGAGTGTGTGGGTGCATGTGTGTGCGTGTGTGTGTGTGTGTGTGTGTAATTCTGATTGGTAATTTTTTTCTAGCATGTTTTCTAGCTGGGTTTTGGTGGTATGTGGTAAAACTGATGTTTGTGTACTTATTATAAGTAGGCTTTTTTTATTTTATCATATCCAAAGTTGTAAGGTTTCTTTTTGTCTTTTCAAAAAACTTATCACGTAATTAATAAAAGTTTGCTTCCTCATTTTAATAACT
Source organism: Macaca nemestrina (assembly GCF_043159975.1). Classification (NCBI taxonomy): domain Eukaryota; kingdom Metazoa; phylum Chordata; class Mammalia; order Primates; family Cercopithecidae; genus Macaca; species Macaca nemestrina. The sequence continues at coordinate 76,297,528 of NC_092132.1, forward strand.
AATGTTCTAGTACTGTTGCTTTGCTTAAAACTGCTAGAAAAAACTGTAAAATAATAGCACTTGTGGAATTTTTATTTGGCTTTTGAAATTAAGAGAGTTGCCTTTAGTGTTATACCCACTAAGTTATGATTTTTGGCAGAGTGTGGTGGCTCATGCCTGTAATCCCAGCATTTCAGGAGGCTGAGGCAGGTGGATCACTTGAGGTCAGGAGTTCGAGGCCATTCTGGCCAAAATGGTGAAACCTTGTCTCTACTAAAATACAAAAATTAGCCCAGTGTGGTGGCGTGTGCCTGTAGTCCCAGCTACTCAGGAAGCTGAGACGCAAGAATAGCTTGAACATGAGAGGAGGAGGTTGCAGTGAGCCAAGATTGCACCTCTGCATTCTAGCCTGGGCAAGAAGGTGAGACTCCATTAAAAAAAAAAAAAATTAGGCTGTGATTTTTAACTATAGATTTTAGAAATATGTATATCCTGTTATTAGGAAATCATTCTTATATTCCTAGTTTATTTAAAAGAATTTATTATATTTATTTTAACAGAAATTATCACTGAGGTTTATTGAATGTTATTTTGTTATTTATGCAGGTAATTTAATATTTTCTATATTGAGCCACTAATGGCTTAAACATATCATTAGATTTTTAAATATCAAATGAGTCTTGCAATCCTGATGTATATTTTATCTAGATGAGTTGTATTACTATTTTAAATAGTGCAGGAATAAATGTGCTAATCTTTCATTTAAGATTTCCATTTCTGAGAAAAATTTAGAGTAAGTTATTCAGACTTCTTCCTAAAAACTAGCAAAACATGTATTTCATTTCTTTTTAAAATCATGAAAGCCTTTACAAAATTGTAAGAATTATCAGTCCAAAAACCTAAAGAAATCCTGGACCCAGAAAACTAATGTGAGTATCTAAGTTGCTTTTGTCCCCCAGAGCATTGCTGCCTATGAAAAACAAAGCTGCTGTTTTCATGCACTCCTAGGACATGGGATACAACCTACCATCTTGCTTACAAAATTATAATCCAAAGCATGACAGCTTTAGTATAAAGTAACTCAGAAGTCAATCCCCCCGACTCCCTCTCCTAGAGGACTGCAAGGCAAATCGTCTTGGCACAAAGCAGGGGGAAGTGAGGGAGAAGAGATGGGGCCACCTCAAGTCAGTTCTTGAATGGATTTGTGTCTTAAAGTCACATTACAGAATGACTCAATAAGCCTCAAGCTGTGAATGTCGTTTAAAATCAATCTAGTTTGGTAATGCTCCCAAGATACTTAGCAAAAACAAATGCAAATTCTCTGAAAGGATGGCATCTTTATCTCAGGCCTAGGTAAGTTCCCCCTCAAAACTGATTTGCTTATATTGAATGATAAATAACAATAAAAGGGAACAATAAACTTTAATTGAGAAATTATAATTATAAACACACAAAAGTTCTAATGTTGAATATGTCAAATATAGAATATAAAACAATGATGATTGCTATGTTTAAGAGAGAAAAGAAAAACTAGAACATGTAGTGCAGGATATTATATCAAAAGAAAAAAAGAGAGAGAAAAGAAATTAAGAAAGGAAAGACATAACGAAAGAAGAAGGGAGAGGGAGAAAGAGAGAGAGAAATTAAGTTAGTAGATATAAATACGAATGAAGAAGAATTTTTAAAATTAAAATATTAATACCTAACATTAGGGACTTGTGCTTCTGAAAAGATAGCGTAGCTGCATTTTTCTCATTTTTCTGACTAAATACAACTAAAAACTATGCACATTGGCAGGGCACGGTGGCTCATGCCTGTAATCCCAGCACTTTGGGAGGCCGAAGTGGGTGGATCACAAGGTGAGGAGATCGAAACAATCCTGGCTAACACGATGAAACCCCGTCTCTACTGAAAATACAAAAATTAGCCGGGCGTGGTGGCGGGCACCTGTAGTCCCAGCTACTCGGGAGGCTGAGGCAGAAGAATGGCGTGAACCCGGGAGTCGGAGCTTGCAGTGAGCCGAGATCTCACCACTGCACTCCAGCCTGGGTGAGAGAGTGAGACTCTGTCTCAAAAAATAAATAAATAAATAAAAATAAAAATAAAATAAAAAATAAAAAACTATGCACATTGTACATAAACCAAAGATAAGAAAACTGAAAGGCAGAGAGAAGAAGGCAGTCCAGCTAACAGCCTTAGGACCCAAGAAATGACATGCTGATCAGTTTCCTGGATTTTTATTTTATTTTATTTTTTTGGAGACAGTGGCACTGTCTTGTTCTGTCATCCAGGTTGGAGGGCAGTGGCATGAATGCCATTCACTGCAGCCTTGAGCCCCCAGGCTGAGGTTGATCATCATTCCTCAGCAGCCCAAGTAGCTGAGATTATAGGTTCATGCACCACTCCTGGCTTCTTTTTTTATTTTTTTGTAGAGAGAGGGTCTCACTTTGTTGCCAAGGTTGGTGTTGAACTCCTGGCTTCAAGGGCTCCCAAAATGTTGGAATTACAGGCATGAGCCACCACACCTGGCCCTGGGTTTTCTTTGTGCCTGATATATCTCAGACTTTATGCTGATGAAACGGGCAACCCTTAAATACCAAAAAATGCACACCAAGAAAAAGATTCTAAAAAAGAGCATGATCAAAAATAAAGTATCTAGAAAAATTAGAAAGTGCATTGTACTGAAAGAAATGAACAGACATTTCAAAACATATAGGGTGCAGACAGGGCAGTGCTAACACGCAGATTTATAGCACTAAATATATATACTAGAAAAAAGTCAAAATCAATAAGCAAAGCTGCCACCTCAAGAACTTTGCAAATAAAGAGCATAACAAACCCAAAATAAGCAGAATGAATGAAATAATAATAATAAAGCAGGCTGGGTGTGCTGGTTCACACCTGTAATCCTAGCACTTTGGGGGGTCAAGGCAAGCAGATCACTTGAGGTCACGGGTTCGAGACTAGCTGGGCCAACAGGGTGAAACCCCATCTCTACAACAAATACAAAAATTAGCCAGGCCTGGTGGTGGGCACCTGTAATCCCAGCTACTTGGGAGGCTGAGGCAGGAGAATGGCTTGAAACCAGGAAGGTGGAGGTTGCAGTGAGCTGAGATCGCTTATAGGGTTGGTTATAGGAAAAACACTGCACTCCAGCCTGGGTGAAAGAGTGAGACTCTGTCTCAAAAAGAAATAAAATAAAATAAAATAAATAATAAGAAAGCAGAAGTCAGTGAAATCGAAAACAGAAAAACTATCCCTTTACTCTAAGCAACTGTGAAATGGTTACATTGCTCTGTTGCATTACTACATTGAATTTAATCATTTCTGTGTTAACCACTTCATCATTAGCCCAAGAGCAGGGAAGAAACCGTATTTACTCATCATCATATAAGTCTAAACAAGTACAACACTTTTTACTTCTGAAAACTGTATTAATTTTGATTACTGGGAAACTTTAATAAATGACTGCCTCAGTGGTAAAAAATATGTAAAATTTAATGCAACAGTTAGATTTAACTGAAGATTATTATAAAATACATATAAATGGTATAGTTAATAAATATAAAAGAATGCAAAGATTAAATCTTTTTTAAAAGTCTAACCATATCCTGTTAATAGGAGACGCATCTTATTCAGAGTCATATGTAGAGGCTAAAAAATGTTGGAAAAATATACCACATAAATACAAATTGGAAGGGTATTAGTGCAGCAATATTAGTATTAGACTGAGAAAGCATTAAGGTGAAATCATTACTAAAGAAAAAAATCACTTCATAAGGTTTATATACACAAGTAAAAATTATTTTATATTTTATGGCTTTGGTAACATAGTTTCCAAGTATATCATGGAAAAAATGACAGAACTACTTGGGGGAATAGGCAAACCTATCATCAAACTGGGGAATTAATATATCTATAAGTACCCTTTTTAAAAAAAGGCTTAGCATCAGCAAGAAAGATTTGAACAATGTGATCAGCAACCTAGATCTGATGTACATAGGTTGTTATACTAATTAACTTTCTAAGCAAATCAAGATATTGCTAAAAAATTACATACTTTGTCTCAAAAATAAGTTACAACAAATGTTAAAGGAATGAAAACAATAGAGCATATCCTCAAATTATAATGCAATTAGGCCAGGAATTATGAACTACATAATTAGAAAAAATATTTTAAAACTTGTCAACACTTTTTGGACACAGGCTTTCACTCTATTACCCAGGCTGGAGTACAGTGGTACAATCTTGGGTCACTATAGCCTCATCCTCCTGGGCTCAAGCGATCCTCCTTGACTCAAGCAATCCTCCCAACTCAGCCTTCCAGATAGCTGGGGCTACAGGCATGTGCCACCACACCCAGCTAATTCTTTGTCTCTTTTTGTAAAGGTGGGGTGTCACCATGTTGCCCAGGCTGGTCTCAAACTCCTTGGCTAATGCAATCCATGGACCATGGCTGGGATTACAGGCCTGAGCCATCACATCTGGCCAGAAATACTTTTTAAGAACATATCACCCATTAAGAAATCACAATGAAAAGGTAAAATATTTTTAACAAAATCATATTTAACAATGACAGATTGAAACTTATAGGAACAACTAAAGCAGTCAGGGAGAAAAAAAGGCTAGCCTTAAATGTACATATTAGAAAACATGAAAGAGTCAAACTCAGTAAGGTATGCATCCACCTTAAGAAGCTAATAAAGAATGGTAAAATATACTCAAAGATTATAGACGGAAGAAAATAATAAAGGGTAGAAAAGACATTCATGAAGTAAAGAACGAAGAGAATGAACAAAGCCACAGTGGTTTCCTTCAAAAGACAAACAAAAGTGACAAATCCATGGTGAGACAATTGAACAAAAGAGAAAGCACAATTAACAAATATCAGAAGGGCAAAGAAAATATGACCAGAAATGCTATAGACCTTTAAAGGATCTAAATGGAGATTATGAGTAATTTCATGATAGTGATTTTGAAAATGTAGGTAAAATATATTTCTAAAACATACAATTTCTCAATCTGACACAAGAAGTCAGAAGAACAAAACCAGTTTACAAAAATGACCCATTCCCTTGGATTTAGAAGGCTTGAATTATGTGCTAGTTACGGAGTTATTTTGCAGGTGCTTGAATTCCAGCTCCATCATTTATTAGCTGTTTGGGCACCTTATTTAACCTCCCTAAATCTCAGACCTCTCATCTGAAAAATGAGGTTAATAATCACATCTCCTCCCAGGTTGTTTTAAGGCTTAAATAGGATAATAGTGGAAAGAACTTAGCACTGTGTTGGGCAATTAATGTCAGATATTATTGATACATCTTCATTGTCATCAATCTTTCAAAGACTAAGAGTGACATTTCAAACCCTCCCCTATATTTATATTTCTGGAAAACTCCTATATGTTTCTAATAGGTTTACTCTGTATGCTTGAATAATGTTATTCAACAAAAAATCATGCTTATTATATTTTCATTATCCTTAAAAAGTATGTGATACTCATTGTCTCATTTAATGACTTTTGTTTGGAATTCCATTTGTAGATACTGTGTAATACTGCAGCCACTGTATTAAATACTGATTAGACACAGAAGAAAGTATGGTTCTGCCTTCTAGAACCTCATATCATGTTAGGAATATAGACAAATACACATAGAATTGCAGAGCAAATTGGTAAGAATTTCCATGGAAGTAAATCAAAGTTTTATGAAAATATACAGATTCTTTAAATTGAAACGCAGATGATGGGGTTGGAGCAAGAGAAGTCTCCTTTGGAATGTTTTTGCCTTGCCACTATCTTTAAAATTGAGTAGTAGACATCCTGACAAAGAATTAGAAGAGTAGGGGGAAAAGAATTGTAAATATAGTAAAATATAAAAGAGTATGAGAGAATGAAAAGAATTACAAAGTACTAAGATAGAAAAGAATATGGCATCTCTGGGATATTGTAAGTGTTTTGGTTTGATTACTTTGGATAAGATTACCTTAGCAGTTTTTCTTTTTTGGAGGGGCGTTGGCCATTTTAATAGCCGTTTTATAGGATTCAAAGATATTTCATTTGTTTCTGTACTATGGTAATCTGTTTAGAACAGAAGAAAACTTTATGTTGATATAAGGTTCCTCCTTGTAGGTAGAATGTTTTCAATGCTGCAGTGAGATAGCTAGTTAACATCGCTGAGTTAAGTGTTCTCACAGGACTGGTCAATCCAGAAATCTGGGATTTTAATTAATTAATTAATTAATTTTTACTTTATTTTGTATTTTTTGAGACAGAGTCTTTCTCTGTCGCCCAGGCTGTAATGCAGTGGTGCAATCTTGGCTCACTGTAACCTCTGCCTCCCGAATTCAAGCAATTCTCTGCATCAGCCTCCTGAGTAGCTGGGACTGCAGGCGCCCGCCACCACACCAAGCTAAGTTTTGCATTTTTAGTAGACAGGTTTTCACCATATTGGCCAGGCTGGTCTTGAACTCCTGACCTTGTAATCCACCCACCTTGGCCTCCCAAAGTGCTAGGATTACAGGCATGAGTCACTGCGCCCTGCTGGGATATTTTTTAAACCGTACTAGAATACCAAACTCCAAAATGCTGCCAATTAGTTTCAAGTTAGTACTAAAATTTTTTAAGTTTATGTTTGCTCTCTTGGCAGTAGAAGGGGAAGAAGTGCCTTCATTATTTTTTATTGCAATTAATGATTGGGGAAAAATAACTATCTGTATCTATAGTACCGATGCCTACACATAGTACCTAGGGGTGCTATGCAGCTCCCCTAAATAATTTCATGTTCAACCTAAGAACAAATTACTGAATAAACGGATTATTTATCACATTACTGGAATATAATCAAACTCAAAATAAAGGTATATGAAGAACTGTTTCTATTAGCTTCATGAAATTTCTACTTCTGTTTCTGTTTTTCTAGTCATGTGGTCAAAGTGAGTGATGGCAAATACGTATATATTAAAAAGAGTAAAGTCTTATAAAGTGAAATAATGCAAAACAGAAATAATTTTTATTCTTTGGCTCTCTAAAAACATATAAACATTTACGCTCATAGTAGATTAAAAAGTCCTAATGAATTGATAGATGTCTTCTATCGGTGCCCAGAAATCTAAGAATGATTTAAGTAATCATGTAAGTGAAATACATTTTCTTTTGTTGAACAAGTCCTCTTGAATTGAACATTCTTAGAAATAAAGCAAAAGATAAATTAATGTGCACCAAATAACTTTCAAAATATAAAATATCTTTCACCCCAGTTTATCCCTGGGCACTGCAGGCTGCAGAGATTTCTCTTTGGCTAGAATGTTCAGTTGATAATTTATCTGCCCAGTGAAATTAATGGTTTGTCTCTTTGATCACCAGGAAGGTCTTATTTCTATCTTATCTTAGTTCTCTAATATTTCAAAAGCTACTATCAACTTGCCCCCTTAACTTTTTAAAAATATGTTTCTTGTCTTAATAGAAGGCAACACATTAAACAAATTTATCACAGAGAATGAGACAAAATACAAACACAGGTGAGAGGCAGCAACACAGTATTTTACAAATGGCACAGCCTGCATAATCTAATGTAGCACTTTGTATGTTGGTTAAATTTAATTGCTTCATATGAGTTTTACTTCGACTAAAGTGTATGGCTCTGAGGGCTGGGAACTTGAGAGATTTTTCAACTGGCAGTTGTTTGTAGGGATGCAGAAGGGAAGATGGAAGCCTGGACTCTGGGCCTGTACCTGGACCTCATTCCAAACTAATTATTGTTTTGCATCTTCCATACCGGAATGCTTTTAAGAAAAAAATCAGTCCATTGGTAACACAATTGTTAAAGGAAAGAGAAAGAAAAGAAAGGGGGAAGAAAGAAAGGATTGGGAAAGGAAGGACCACAGTTCAAAGCTAGGAATGCAACTGTGTAGTGGGTCGATAAATCATAACTGTTTATTATCCCCGCATCTTCATTTCTTGTTTCTCTTAAAGAAAAAAAAAGTTTTATTTTCAGAGTTAGGTGATGACTGATTATTAGTTAACATTGGATAACTTTTAAAATGCTTTCAATTTTGTGGATTCCTACTGGTCCATACAATTTCATTTTGTGAAAGAGCAGTAAGTCTTTCTGGAATCTGATTGGAAATTCTTGGAATTAACTACAAAAAGAGCTTTTAAGTTGCTAATGCTGAGAAGGGTAAGCAACATTTCACAGTAGAACTCCAGAGACAGAAACAACACGGTTGTTCTCAAAATAAGAAACAGTCCATATTACATAAACAAAGTTTTCCAGTTATTACTCCTTTATATCATTTAAAAACTGACCTTTCAGAAAAATTTTAAGATGTATGTTCAATTTCTCATGAAGCTGAATTTCTAGGACATTTCTTTTACCACATTCTTCTAAAATTCCCACCGATTTTTAAAAAAAGTGTTTAATATTAATAATTCATTCTTGACATCCCCGCTTTCTCCTCCATGTTTTTATCATACAAAAATAAAGTCTGCCCATGAGGAATTCTAGACTTTAGAAGAGAGCTTTGTAACTTGGAGAAATCTTTCTCTCTTTTTTTAATTCCAATGGAACAAGAAAAAATATTTTGCACTGTTGGTAATGACATTCCATCTTTATCCCATTACTAAAACAAAATATGAGAACCAAAAAGTAAACTTTGTCTTTGGTTTATAAAGTACTTTTGATTTCCCTTATGCATTCATTTAAAGAAAATCTTGTAATCTAGGCTGTTTTCTGCCTTCTGTCTTCAGTTTATAAAGTGCCAAACTTCTCGTCCTATTATATCTCAACAATGGTCATCATTTTCGTTTTATTTTAAAGGTAAATGCAAAGATGACCTGTGAAATTAAAAATATTGTCTGGATAACATGGTCCTGTGAATACCATTTCAGAATATGGATCCCAAAAACAAATTTAATAGACATTTGCTTATGTAGAAATAAGACATGTAAAAATCAGGGGGAAAAAACATCCTGGGCTTTAAAGGGAAAAAGAAAGACATTATCAGGAAAAGTTTCATTTTAATATTTAAGATCCAATTCAGAGTAACAAAGAAAGATTATGTTGATAATCCCAGTTCTTGTCAAGCTCATTATTTGGCCAAGGTTAAAAAATAAAGAAGTTAGTAGTAGTCTGTTTTCCCTTATTTGACTTCAAGAAAAGTGGAAAATTATATCCTGAGAGCACATGAATGTATTCTAAAGGGATATGCATGATTTTCCCCTCCTTAGTGTATTATAATACTGTGGTGAAGATATTTTTATGTGACAGAATGGGTGGAACAGAATTTCGCATCCAAAAATCACTGAGAACTTTTTGTGCCCTATTTTGTAATTCTTTAAAATAACTACCTTGTTCTCTTACCACAAATGCCTTCTCTTTGACTTCTTCATTGGGAACCTATTAAGATTTCTTCAGTATGTTTGGTGAGAGGGGAAACATTTCAATGTGTGATTCAGTCCACTGTTTGGAAACTTGGAATAAGAAGACAACACATTTTTATACCCATATAAATGCAATGTGGCTGACCAAGAAGCTGCTATTCTGAGTGTCAGAAACAAGTCATAGGATTAGAATATCTATGAGCTACTTCCTCACCCTACAAAAAGATATACTCTCATTTATTTCCATGGTTTGGACTATCCTTTGTTGAAAATGCTATCACTTCTTTTTAAATAAGCATCAACTCTTAGTCTTTATAGCATTTCTACAGAGTGGATTTGCATTAGTGTGAAGAAGTGTATTTTATTTTTACTTACTCTAAGAGTAAGAGTTCCTTTTGTAGAGTCCTTAATTTTAACTATTTCAATATTTAAATTGTTTTCTAATTTTTCATGAAACAATCTGATGGTTTCCTGGACCTATCCCCAACAGATTAAACATCAGCTTAGTGTGACCCCGAAAGGGGTATTTTTGATAATCTAAAATATAAGACCATTGCTTTCAGACCTCATTAGCACAGGAGCAGCATCCCTGAAGCAACCAGAAAAAGCTATAGCATTTCTTCCAAGCATTTTGTACCCACATGTTTTGTGCTAAGTGCAAATGTGATGATCCATTTGAGAATTAACTCTTCGAAGGGTAATACCTGGAACATGCCTTGCATTCTTTAGTTCTTGTTGTGGATTATGGCATTTTGGTGATGCTTTGTTTTCTACAGAAACATCACAACAGAGTCAGAGAGTCTAGGCCACACACACAAACATTCTAGACATGCTTAACAGTGTTGAGAGAGGCAGCACAGGCAATGACTAAAAGGGCTTTTCAACATTGCATGCCTTTCATTTTAAGCCCTTTAATATTCCAACATCCCTGTGAATGAGATATAAATCATCCTTATGAATGGAGCAAATAGGAAAACATGGATTTTCAAAAGCATATTGTCATGACAAAAGAAAAAAACTGAGTCTTGCAATGAATTCCTTATTTTAATATATGTATAGACTTGCTCCAAAAAATAACAGATTTAAGGGATTCTTCAAATATATCTTTTCCCAGATTAGACCTTTAAAACAATCCTTAAACATTTGTTAGACCTAAAACATATTAAGTTATAGATTAAAAAAATGAAAAATTAAATTCACTAGTTATTGCGCTACATAAAATTATGAGGCTTTTATATAATTTTCCCAGTGATTGCTTTGTCTGTTTCTGTAATATTATTAAGTCGGTCTTTGGATGCTTAAATATTTAGGGCTTGGACCCATTGGAAATAAATTCATAATGGAAGGAAATCACTTGCTTTATAATGCCTATGATTGGTATTTTTTCTTTTTTTCTTTTGTCCATAGTACATCTTAGGACCATTTCACATATGTTTATTCATACGAGTCTATCCTAATGCCTTTTAGATCATAAGCAAATTCACTAAATATTTATTGACTTTTAGTTTTAATTCCATTCCATTCAATGAACACTTATTAAACACTTGCTATAGATGAGACACGATACAGAGTGTGGTGGATCCTTCAAAGCTTAAGAGATTGTTCTTTTCCCCCAGAGCTTAGAATCTAATAAGAGAGGGAAGACATCTACAAAACAAATGCAGAATAAAGAATGGTCATTTGGACTTGTAATAGAGACTCAGTGTGTGAGGGGGAACAGAGTGGAGAGAGGGACGCTTCCAGATGGGGTCATTGAGGAGAGGTGTCATTTCAGATTTACTTGAGATGCAACTCCTGAAAGAGGCAGCAGTCAGAAAATGGGATTTCAGGTAGATTGCACAGCTGGGGCAGGAAACATTCGAGGCCTGTGAAAAGCTTGGGAGGCAGCTGATTTGATGCAAACAGAGGTTTCATGATTAATGAAAAAAAGTAAGCTCATTTGAAAGCAAAGAAGGAAGGTCTCAAATGCCATGCTAAGAAGCTTAGAGTTGGTTCTATTAAAAAAGGGAAGCATCCGAGGGATTTCAAGAGAGAGAGGCTGCCTGTGCTTCAGGAAGAATTGTCTGAAATAAAGTTAAATGAGGGGAAAGAATCAGAGCAAAACACTATTAAATAGGATATTCTAATAACTTAGGCAAATGGATATGGTGATATGACATGTTCAGATTTCTCATCTTACACGCACATACCACACTCTCTCCCTCTTCCTCAACCAAAATCATCCTTCAACTACTTCTCTGGATCTCTTTCTTCTTCCATTCACAACCAAATGGAAATCGTTTTCCTCACTTATTGTCTCCATTTTATCTTCCAGTTTACTCCCTCATCTCCTTGAAATTTAGCTTCCCCGGTCACTATGCCAATAAATCTGCTCTTGCCAAATACATATGTGATCTCCTTCCTGCTGAATTCAACAGACAGTTCTTAAAATACACTGTCCCATTGGCTTACTTAAGGCTGAGTCTCCAAGTTTTCTTTCGACCTCTCCACCCACACATCAATTTCCACATGGAGTTCTTCTTCCTCCACTTACTGTTTGGTGCTCTTCAAGCTCCTGTCGCAGAAGTTTGTCTCTCCTAATTCCACTCAATCTTGTGAAGTGAGGTCAACCACTCTCAGATCTCAGCTGCCATCTGTCAATGATTCCCAAATGTGTATGGCCAGCTGGGTCTTTCCAGCTTCAGAATCAAATATACTGGATACACCCTGTCAGTTTAGGTGCTCTGAGAAGCAGATGTCTAAGCCCTGAGAGCATGTTGGCTGGGCCAGTGGAGGGCTGCAGGGCAAAGACTGCCTCTCTGAGTGTCCTGCTTAGGCAGAAAGGGCCTGGTTCCAGTACACCACCCTGGTCAGTTGTGGAACGCCAACAGCCCTCAATAGCGTACCCGTAACATGAATGCAGAGGTGAATCATGAGGAGGCAGCAAGTGTGCCTCTCAGCCACTTGCATGCCTCCAGCAGGTTCTTTTTTGCCTTTACCCACTCCCATGGCTGCCACTCCAGTCACTGACTAACTCCCCAATTTGGAAGTTCCATTGACATCTTAAAGTCCTTTGTGTCTGCGTCGCAGCACATTATTTCCCCCGAGACCTTGCTCTTCCTATTTGCCTTGTCAGCATTAGTATTTCGTCGAAATATATATATATTTGGTGTATATATATATTTATTTATTTATATTATTTATAAATTTATATTATTTATATTATATTATATATTATTTATTATAATTATATATTATTTTTTATTATATATAATAAAATATATATTATATATAATATATATTTAATATATAATTATATATAATTTTATATATAATAAATATATATAATATAATAAATATATATAATATATATTATAGGGATTTCGAGAGAGACTGCATATAATTTATATGCATATAATTATATATAATATATAATTATTATATAATATATTATATATTATATTATATATTTTATATTTATAATATAAAAGTTATATATTTATATTATTTATATATAAAAAATATATATATATTAACATTTTCCTGGGACAGAAAACTGGGTTTCACTCCTAGTACTTTTATCTTCCAAATACTATTTAATGTCCTAGCTTTTCTCGAAGCTTATTGACACTTTGTTACCCCATTCAGGTAAGCTTTTCTGAACCTTCTGACTTCCTTCTTTCAGTTTTGTCCCATTCCAATTCCTTCTCTACACTGCAGCCATAATGGCCTTTCTAAACAGCATATCTGATTTTGTCACTTAGCTGAGCGGAGCCCTCCTCAGACCCTGCATCAGAGTCGGTGGCAGAACTGTTTGGAGGCAGAGCACAGGTTACTGGTAGCAGCTTCTTCAAGAGAACCTGTGCCAGTACAAAGTTAATTTCTGCACTCCTCTACCTGGCATCTACCTGGACAGTAAAGTGAAAGGCTAGGAAAAGACTTGGCTCCGACGGTTCTCTATAGCTGATTTTTCTTCTCTGGGAAGTTGAAAAGCCCAAGTTGCCAGATGACTTTTATCATCCTATTAATAATCTCCAGCTTCTATGCCTTCGATGAACATTGCTCTGAGGTCAAGGTCCAGCCTTCTTAGAAGATATTACCTGAAGCCATGGGTTCTGGGGTCTGAGCCCATCTTATCTCTCCAGCATTATCTGTGGCTACTGGCCACTTTAGCATACTGAATTCTTTCCAGTCTCTCTGCTTAAGAAATCGTCCCCACCACCGCTCCCATTTCAACATCAGCTTTCATCCACTCAACTTTTTCCTGATCTTTCAAGTCTCAGGTAAAACTTCTGGGTATTTGGTTATTTTATGATGTCTTCCACTTTCCTTGTTGTTGTATTTATCAGGCTGTAATATTATAGTTGCCTTTTTATTGAAATCATGAAATATTCCAAATATACTGAAACCTACCCAAAATAACACCCATTAGCTATTTTCACCTCTTATTTATTTGTCTCTCTTTTTAAAGAAATACACCATATAAAATGAATAAAGTTAGTGTTACATATTTTGACACAGATAAATCTCACAAACACCTGAGTAAGATTTTCTCTTTTCTTGTCTTCCTCCCTGACTCAACAGAAAGCTCTGTGAGGACACAGGTAGGGTCTGTCCTGTTGTTTTATGCCTTTGGTGATTTGCATACTATATGTTCAAAAATAATTTCAGATAAAAAAATTAATGAAAGAATGAAACATGGAAGGAAGGAACAGTTCTGAGAGTTTTTAACATAGAATTTATCTTCCTCAGTATGATCTGTGTTGACACCAACCTACCATTACTTTGGATGTTTCAGATATTGTTTACTGAGCAGGAGACTTGGGGCCACAGACTCTCCATGACAGAGGAAAACAAAAGCTGAAGTTTCAGTTAAGGTTGAGTCAGCTCAAGTATCACTTTGCTTCACAAAGCTGTTCTTGTTTCTGGTCTGTTCACTCTACCCATTTATTTTCATTTCCAAACTCCCACATCATGTAAAACTGAACACATCTTCTTTATCTCTTTACTATCCCTTCCTCTGTAATAGCACTGAAGCAAGTCATTGGTTTCTTTTACTACTATTTACGTCTCCCTCTATTGAAAGGCAAGTTCCTCATTGGTAGGATCTGTGCCTTGCTAAACTTAGTATGTACTCTACAACGGGCAATCAACAGATGTATTTGGATCACTAAAATAATTTGCATGTTAGGATTTCTTTCTGCACTACTAGGTTTTAGAGCCAACCATATGGGAAAAATAAACATGAAATCCTAAATATTTGACAATTAAAATATTTTAATAAGACTTTTCAGCTGGATGCTAAAGAAATAACTGCACTAGAACACTAAAGTGCAATAAAATAGATACCTAATAAATAAAGTGATATACAAAGATGAATGTGATAAATTTAGCCTAAGTTGGCCAGGGAAGACTTATAGATATCTATAAATTTATATAAGTATACATATATAATGCATCATAATTATCTATTTTATATCTATACACAAACCTTGCACTTATACAAATGGCTTGTTCACATGCATAACAAAAGTACATAAACTGTTTTTTTTCTTTAAAAAAATTCATTGTTTTGGCTTTAAAGGTGATAAAAATTAATAATCACTTTTAGCTCAATTGGGAATCAGTACAAAGAAAAACTAAACTTAATTGGTTCAGCTTCTGAAAAAAAAAAAAGGCTTTTCATTTTTCCCCATTACACGTTGAATTAACTCTAAATTCTCTAGCAAGAGTCTCCAAAGACAACCTCCAAAATGGCCTATTTTTAAAAATTATTTTTATTTTTATTTTATTTTTGGAGAAAGAGTCTCACTGTGTCACCCAGACTGACTGGAGTGCAATGGTGCAATTTCGGCTCACAGCAACCTCTGCCTCCTGGGTTCTAGTGATTCTTATGCCTCAGTCTCCTGAGTAGCTGGGATTACAGGCATGTGTCACCACACCTGGGTAATTTTTTTGTATTTTCAGTAGAGACAGGGTCTCACTATGTTGCCCAGGCTGGTCTCAAACTCCCGAGCTCAGGCCATCCGCCCACCTCAGCCTCCCAAAGTGCTAGGATTAGAGGCACAAGCCACTGCGCCCGGCCATGACCCATTTTATCGTTACACATATTGTAGGTATTATGCTAAAATAATTTCTGTTCTGAAATATACTATATATGTACTGAGGATATTTTGTCTCTGCTTTTGACAGAATTCCTGAAAGACTTAAATAAAATATCACTTCTTCCATGTAGTCTGTCTTGGTTTCCACAACTGGCGATGAACTCTTTGAGACATTCCCAGGTGAGTTTTATGATAGGGAACATTTGAAAAACACTGCTAATACGTAATGTAGCCATTTTTGTAAAGCTTATCGCTCAGAATCATTTCAGTCTCGGCTACACATGGTGGTTCACACCTGTAATCCTAGTACTTTAGGAGGCCGAGGCAGGTTGATCACCTGAGCTCAGTGGTCTGAGACCAGCCCGGCCAACATGGCAAAACCCTGTCTCTACTAAAAACACAAAAATTAGCCAGGTGTCGTGGTGGGTGCCTGTAATTCCAGCTACTTGGGAGGCTGAGGTCAGAGAATCTCTTGAACCCAGAGGGCAGAGGTTGCAGTGAGCAGAGATCACGCCACTTCACTCCAGCCTAGGCAAAAGAGAAAAACTCCATCTCAAAAAAAAAAAAAAAAAAAAAAATCATTTCCATCTCATTCATTTATTTGGGTTTTAATTTTCCAATATGTCATGAGCAATGTTTTTCATGCAGTAGACAACAAAAAAAGTCTGCTCGAATTCAAAATTATCATACATTGAATACCCATTTTGTATATATTTAAAATTATATGACCAAAAATGTGACAATGCATATAAGATTGCTGTGCAATCTCACAAATGCTAGTAATCACTATAAAAGTAAGTGATTTTTGGAAGTTTATGAATCCTAAAGTTGAACATTTAATGGGCCTTTATAGTAAACAAAATCCTTAAAATTAAAAATGGAAAGGTAAAAAGGATCTATTAAATGGTTAAACTCTGCCTATTTTTCATTCCTGCTGAATGTCTTCAAATCAAAGACTTCTGAAAGGGTGGTGATGTTTACTAATTGGTGACTGAAGGATGCTTAGACCTTTCTGCTCACTCATTTTGCAAAATATTGGTCCGATATTCCTGGACCAAAAAAATGACATCTTCAGAACAACTCCCAGTGTTATATTTGAGTGATTTCCTTAATGAAATTCAAAATGGATTCCCTTGCTTTCTCCTATCCTTTTTACAAACCAAATATTTAGACAGACGTAATGCTATGGTTTGAACTGACTGAATGTGTGTTAGCAGTTTTAAGCTTATTAAAAACTGCCATGAAAGGAAGAATGGCAAGGATGGGGTTAAATATTCTCAGCATAGATTAATGAAATCCCAAGACATAAAAACACATAGAAAAGTATAGAAATTAACTTAAGCCAAGCAGACTTTAAATAATACTAATAAATGTATTTAGTCTCAAAAAGAATTAACGTTTGGGAGCAGAGCTGGAAAACCACATAATCTAGTCGAATAAGTTTGGCTTTAGGAATAACAGGATATCTAATCTTGTCCTGGCGAGACAGTGGAGGAATCCTGGGCAGCAGGGGACCTGTAATGGATGTTTGTGAAGGTGACCTAGAAAGGCAGATTTTCATTTGGATTTCTGTTTTGAGACAGGAGGCTGAGATTGAGAAGCCAGAATGATGTAGTTAGATAGATCACTGTACATTTTTGTGGTAGAGACTGTTGGTGGCTCAGGATTAGGAAAACTTGTGCAAGGGAACAAAACTGGGAGTCTGGGAGAGTTATCTCAAGATAGTTTAGGGCTATTCTGTCTCATTCAAGAGCGCAGAAACCTCAAGGACAAGTCTAGAAGTAATCCTGTACCTGGCTATAGTGACTAGAATTTGCCTTTGAATATAGAGAGGGTACTGATTCTTACAGGTTTTTTGCTTATAGAAACTGCCATCACATAATGTGCTATTCCAGGGGCAAGGGTAAAATTGTTCTAATTTAAAAAAAAAATAAGGCAAAATTTATATAATATAAAATTAAACATTTTAAAGGGTACAGTTTGGTGACACATAGTGCATTCACAATGTTCTACAGTCACTACTTCCATCTAATCCCAAAACATTTTTATTACCCCCAAAGAAAATTCCACATCCATTAAGCAGACACTCTGCATTCACCATACCCCTCTCCCTGGAATCACCAATCTGTTTCCTATCTCTATGAATCTGCCAATTCTGAATATTTGATATATATGGAATCATATAATATGTGACCTTTTGGGTCTGGCTTCTTTCATTTAACATAATGTTTTCAAGATTCGTGCATATATAATATATATCAGTACTTTATTCTTTTTATGATTGATACTCATATTTCATTGTATGTGTATATAATAATTTGCTTATCCATTCTTCCACAGGTGGATATTTGGATGGTTTCCATGTTTTAGCTATTGTGAATAGTGCTGCTGTGAACATTTGTGAATAGTGATGCTGTGAAACATTTGTGTACAAGTTTTTGTTTGGTCTAGTACTACAAAGATTTGATTACTGAAGCTTGGTAGTAAGTTTTGAAATTGGGAAGCATGAGTCTTCCGACTTCATTCCCCTTCTTCCATGTGTATATATATTGGCTGTTTGGAGTCCCTTGCAATTCTGTATGAATTTAAGAATCAGCCTTTCCAATTCTGCAAATAAGGTTCTTGGAATTTTCATAGGGATTGCATTAAATGTGTAAATAGCGTTGGGCAGTATTGCCATCTTAACAATATTAAATCTTACAATTCATAATGTGGAATATCTTTCCATTATTTTGGTCCTCTTCAATTTCTTTCTACAATGTTTTGTAGTTTATAACAAACATTTTCCCTCCCTGGTTAAATTTATTCCTAGGTATTTTATTCTTTTGAATAGTGATATAGTTTGGCTCTGTGTTCCCACCCAAATCTTGTTTTTGTCCCCACTCAAATCTTGTCTTGCTGAATTTTAATCCCGCAGTGTTAGAGGAGGAGCCTGGTGGGAGGTGATTGAATCATCGGGGTGGACTTCCCCTTTGCTGTTCTTGGGATAGTGAATGAGATCTCATGTGATCTGGTTGTTTAAAAGTGTGTAGAGCTTCCGCCTTCTCTCTCTCTCGCCTGCTGCCATGTGAAGACATCCTTGCTTCTCCTTTGCACTTCTGCCATGATTGTAAGTTTTCTGAGGCTTCTTTAGCCATGCCTCCTGTACAGCTGGTGGAACTGTGAGTCAATTAAACCTCCTTTCTTTATAAATTACCTAGTTTCAGGTCATTCCTTATAGTAGTGTGAAAACAAACTAATATAGATGGTATTATAAATGAAATTATTTTCTTAATTTTGTTTTTCAAATTGTTCATTGCTGGTGTGTAGAAATACAACTGAATTTTGTGTTGATCTTGACTGCAACTTTGATGAATTGTCTTCTTAGCTCTAGCAGCTTTTTTGGTGGATTTTTTGGATTTGTTGTATATATGATCATATTATCTTCAAATAGTTTTACTTCTTCTTTTCAAATTATTTTCTTGCCTAATATCTTTGGCTAGAACTTTAAGTACTATGTTGAATAGCAGTCCTGAAATTAGGCCTACTTCTCTTTTTCATAATATTAGAAAGAAAGCTTGCTGCCTTTCATAACTAAGTATTGTATTAGTTCATTAGGGCTGTCATAATAAAATACCACAGACCAGGTGGCTTACATAACCAAAACTTATTTTCTCACAATTCTGGAGGTTGAAAATCCAAGATCAAGGTATCAGCAGGTTAGGTATCTCTTGAGGTTTCTGTCCTTGGCTCAGCGATGGCACCTTCTGACTGTCCTCACATGGCATTTTCCCTGTGGGTCTGCATCTCTGCTGTCTCTTCCTCTTCCTACACAGACACCAGTTCTGTGAGATTAGGGCTCCACCCTTACAGCCTTATTTTACCTTAATTGCCTCATTAAAGGCCCTATTTCCAATAGAGTAACATTCTAGAAAACTGGGGTTTAGGGCTTCCATCTATGAATTTTGGAGGGACACAATTTAGTCTATAACAAGCATAATATTAGCTGTGGGATGTTTATTAATGTCTTTTATCATGTTGACAAAGTTCCTTTCCATTCTCAGGTTTGCTGAGTGATTTTATTGTTGAATTTTATCAAATGCAATTCTGCATCAATGGAGATAAGCATGTACTTTTCCCCCTTATTCTATTGATGTATTATAATATGGTATATTACATTGATTAATTTTTATATTTTTGAGCCCCATCTTGAATTTACAGAATAAATCTCGCTTGGTCGTGTTGTGTAATCCTTTTAACATACTGTTGAATTTGATTTACTATTATTTCCTTAAGAATTTTTCATCTATATTTATAACAGATATTGGCCTGTAGTTCTGGGTTTTTTTTCTTGTTCTTTGTCTGACTTTGGTATCAGGGTAATACTGAATAGAATTATTATATTACTGAATATATGACTGATTATATTACTGAATCTGGCCTCATAGAATAAGTTAAGAATGATTCCATTCTCTTCTTTTCAGAAGGGCTTGAGACAGGTTGGTATTACTTCTTTAAATGTTTGGTATAATTCACCACTGAAACAATCTGTCTCTGGATTGTTTTTTTGGTAGGATTTTTTCTTTTTTTAATTACTGATTTGATCTTATTACTTGTTGTCTTTAGATTTTCTATTTCTTCTTGAGTCAGTTTTGGCAATTTTGTTCTTCTAGAAATTTTCCCACTTCATTTAGGTTATCTGATTGTCACACAAAATTTACTCATATACCCTTATATAGTCTTTATTTCTGCAAGCAGGCTTAATTTATGAAGTGAATTATACTGAAATCCACTGTGTGCAATGACCTCATATAGAATGATGTGTTATACTGATATGTCGGAAATGCTACCTCAGAATGGGAGTGCTTGGTAATCAAGAGCTTACACATTTTTTGCTTAGCCTCTGGTTTCCTGGTACATTTAAGTAAAATGTTTCCATGGAGCAAAACAATATTTCTCTTCATCTCATCACACATGCATGAAAGACTGAACCCCAGGGTATCATGAAGAATGAGATGAAATAATAAAGTGGAAATAATGATAATGTCTGCCACTGATGGAGCTTTTAGTATATAGGTAGCACACTAAATATTTAATCCTCAATATAATTCTCTGAGGTGGTACAATTTTATGTCACATTTACAAATGCAAACCAGAAAATTGAGCCTAAAAAAAGTTTAGAAAGAAGAGCTTAAAAAGTTTTAAGGAGAAAAACAAAACTTTTCCAAGTTCACAGAATAAGGGGCAGAGGTAAGCTTTGAACCCAGGTCTTTCTGTCACCAAGGTCTGTCCTTCCTTCCAAGTGATTACACTGAAGCAAAAGAAATGAGTCATAATAGTTTCCCACAGTTTCTGAGGAATTTGACATTGATTTTACATAGAAAGAGTAAGTTTCTCAATGTTCCCAATGACTAGGTTTGATGGTAAATGCATTTGAATTATGATTATTTCCTGCTAACAAAAAGAGCAAAGTCACAGGATTTTAAGGTTATGGACATGCCTGAGACACTCTGGAAAGAATAAAAACATTTTATAGCCTAATAGCTTAGTTATTACCAGGTTAAAAAAAGTTTATGAAGTTCTAAAAATTTCAGTGTAGCACAAAAGCACACGAAGTAAAAGTGTAAAAACAAATCGACTATATTTCAGTCTTTAATGATCTAATAAGGTTTTTATTATTCCAAAGTGGATTTTCTTAGCCTAATAAATCCAATAATCTATCTAAAAGTCTCTTTAATTTTCCCTTTACACCTAAGCAATAAAATAATCTCTATCTAAAAATAAATATATTAAAAGTAGATAATAGCATTTTAAAAAAGAAACTAAAAAAGGTTCATCATGTTCATAAGTCTCAATGGTCTTTCTGTCGACATTTATAAAATAATTTGTCATTTTTGATGTAAGGGTGGAAATTTTTTAAGTCTTGAAACTGATAACTCTGCTAGCTAGCACACACTTAATTTTATGATTGAGGAGGAAAGGATGATTGCAATTAAAAAATCCAGGACCATTACAATTTGTAACATTTAGTGCTTGATTTTAAGTCATTGCCATCTCATTAAAATGTTAAATTTGTGATGCGCAACTGAAATGATAATGGAATAACTAAAACAGTATTATAATTTGACATTAAATCAAAAGCAAATAACAGTAACGTGAAAAAATATGCATGAGAAAACACAAAAGAAAAAATATCACTGTATAACTTTAGGCTTTGTAATTTAGCACTTGATGAAACTTCTCTCATAGAACAAATGAAAGACAATTAGATTTGTATAAAATATATAAAACTCCTGTTCCCTTTCATCAAATTGTTCTGAATCTAATTAGACGGTGAGACAAATTGCTCTAGGCAGTTATTGATGAAGATGGAACTTTGTTCTGTCAACTGAATGTGTGGGAGTAAAATCCTGATTTCTGAGACATAATTATTGAAATTTCTTTTATGTAAATCGTTCTCCACAGGAATCATAGAACAAAGATGATGGTAACCAGGTAGAAGGAAGTAGCATTTTTCCCAGAAATTCTTCATGCTTTCTCCATTCTTATAGTTACTTAGAATACATGGATGTTCTTAGAACATAGCTAATCATAGTTAAAACAGTGATTCTGAACCCTGAGTTTCTGGTTTGGTGCCTGTCCTTGCTACTGAGGTGCGATCTTGGAGACATCCCTTACCCTCTTTCTTTCTCTGTTGTTTCATCTGTAAAGGCGACAATAATGTCTACTACATAGAGTTGTTGAGGGGATTGAATGAGTTATGTTAACTTTTTAGAACATCACCCAGTGCACTGTAAGCACCCAGAAATGTTAGCTGTCATGTTTTTGTCTAAGCTACCTCAATGATCTTGTATTAAGTCTCCCTGGTGCCAGTCTTATCCCTCATCCATCCATCACCTGTAATTGACTGTGGTAATCTTTCTGTAGAAGGATAATTGCCAGGTGACCTCTCTGATGGACATTTAAATCTTTCCATTTTATTTTTATTTTCTCTACTTCAAATATTACTGAACAAGAATGCTGTGTATGTCGTTTTGAGTACATGCTGAGAGTTTTATCCAGGGTATACACACCTATAAGTAAATTATTGACTCATAAAATATGTACATCTTCCTGGCACTCCCTCTTGTCTGCTTAATTTTTTTTCACAGTATTGATCTTCATCTTACATTTTTCACACATTCATACCCCTTTTACATGCTCATATTTTGCATATATAATATTTTACATATTTATCTTATTTTTTTCCCTCAATGCGATGTGGGCAAGGACTTTGTGTCTATTTTGTTCAATGCATAGCATGATGGGCAATGACAAATATGACAGCATCATGAAACCTGGATAGAAAAGACAGATTGTACTGGGAAAATATAAAATATAAAAGCCCAGCATCAGCACGAGGAAGCATACAACCCACAATTCTCTCATCCCTTCACAGAAAGGCATTCAAGACCCTGCTCTACACACCCGTGGCACTGCGCTCCAGGGGACTGACCTTGGTTCCTTGTCATACTGCCTCTTTTTCTTAAAGTGGTTGTACCATTTTACCTTGTATGAGAGTCCCAGTTGCTCCATATTCTTGCCATTACTTGTTACGGTCAGTCATTTTAATTTTAGACATTCTAAGGTACCTAGTGGTTAGTCACATATCATGGTTTTCATTTGCATTTTTAGAAGTAACTAATGATGTTGAACATATTTTTATCTGAATATCCTCTATGGTGAGATGTTTGGTCAAATCATTTGACATTGTCTTTTAAGTGCAAGCCCAGAAACAGTCTTGTATGTGTATATTAGTCAACGGTCAGGACGATGGCACCAGCAGCCTCAGTAGAGGGAACTGTCTGATAGCACCAGGCAGTCTCATGGGAAGAGGCCTTCAGGCTGAAGAGGGAGGGAAACGTTATTCTATATTTCCTATGGAAAGTTGAGTTCACTGGTTGAGTTCAGGGGCAGCCTCTCCCACTAAGGGAGTAGAATGGAAACCACTCTGCCTTCACTTAGGGAGACAAAGTCCCAAATTCTGTGGGGTTTATTGCCAGACAACCTGAGATTCTTAGGGTAATTCAGCAGGCAATCCTACTTATCTTTCCTCAAGTGTAATGTAAAAAGTTAATACCTTACACTTTTATCAGCTCACATATTAGGAGGGGCAGATGGTCAAGAGGAAGATTTAAATTATAATAACAAGTATAACTGTTTTCACCAATATATGTTGCCAATGTGACTAAGCCTTGAGCTAAGGTTTTAGGCATATTATTCACTTAATCTTATAGAAATGATAGGAGATAAATATTATTAACCTCATACTACATGAAAGAAAACTGAGGCTGAAAGACATTAAAAACACTGATATGATTTGGATCTGTGTCCCCATCCAAATCTCATGTCAAATTGTAATCCCCAGTGTTGGAGGAGGGGCCTAATAGGAGGCAATTATCATGGCTTCCCCCTTGCTGTTCTCGTGATAATGAGTGAATTCTCATGAGATCTGGTTGTTTAAAAGTGTGTCGAGCTTCCCTTTCACTCTCTTCCTCCTTCTCTGGCCATATAAGACGTGCCTTCACATTCTGTCATGTTTGAAAGTTTCCTGAGGCCTCTTCAACCATGCTTTCTGTACAATCTGTGGAACCACGAGCAAATTAGCTTATTTTCTTTATAAATTACCCAGTCTCAGGTATTTCTTTATAGTCATAGCAGCTTTCCAGTACAATTTTAAATTAATATTTGAACCCAGGTTTTTCTCCCTTCAAAGTCCATGGCATTTCTAGAATGATACTACACTGTTCTACTTCAATGTACCACAGAATAGACAGTTTGGGAAGAAGTTATTTGAAGATAACAAAGGTTAGAGAGAGAGTAAATGAAAGAGGAGCTAAATAGTAGAAATATGTCAGACTTAGTCCAGTCAAATGACTCGTCAATTCAGATTTTACTCCTGTGGCATTGTAGAAAGACATCAATAAGTAGAATATAAAATTTTAAAATATTATGACATGCCATATTTTTTATGTTTTCAGTTGGTATATCTCAGGCTAAGGCAGAGATATTAATGTTGTTTTGGATTTTTATATAACCTGGGCCACTGTGAGCTTTCAGATTTAAACAAGATATGCTATGGAAGCCCAAAAAGCTCCCTGAGATTTCAATAGAAAAATGAGAGACATATATTTTCATGTTTATTTTTGCTCATCTTTACTCCCAATCTTGATTTTTCTTGATGTTCCAACACACACACACACACACACACACACACACACCCCAAAACTTACAATCACAGCATACATTCTAGTTCTTTAAATATTGTTTTCAACCTTCTAACTCCTGAGGTTTCCCATTCCTTCTACATAGATTGAATAGTTTGTAGTGATTTTACTGGCTATCACCTTTTTATTTCTTCCTTTCTCCTCTCTCACGGTTCTCTTGGAAGCAAAAACAAATTCCTTTCCTTTTTTCATGCAGAATAAATTAGCAAGCAGTCACTATTGGCTTCCTGGGCCCTGACTAACATTTATGCCTTCAGGGTTTCATCGTCTATTGTAAGTAGCTTTTCAAGATTTTTTAAAAGACAGTGCTACTTATATTAACTATCTAGTATTCCCCAAACTAGCAGTTTAAAACAATAAGCACTTATTAATTGACAATTTCTGTGGACAGAAATTCAGGTGCAGTGTAGCAGGGTAGTCTGGTTCAGATAGGTCATGAGGCTGCCCGCGGATTGGTATCTAAGGCTATGCTCATCCAACAGCTTGGTGGGGGCTGAACTATCCACTTTCAAGATGGTGCCCTCATGTAGCTGTTTTCAGAAGCCCTCACTTCTTTGTTGGCTTTGGAATGAGATTTCAGTTCTTCCAACAGAAATATCTACATAGGGTTGGGTGAGTGTTCTCACAGCATGGCAACTGATTCCTCCCTAGTGTGTAATACAGAAAAAACAAGGAGGAAGCCACAATGCCCTCTAGGTCTTATTCTTGGATGTTTCACACCATTACTTCTGCTGTATTCTACTTACTAGAAGCAAGTCTCTACATAGCCCAATCTCAAAAGGAAGGAAATTGACTTCCACTGCTTAAAGAAAGAAGTATCAAAGAATTTGTAAATGTATTTTAATACAATCACACTTAAAATAAATTCTCATGCTAAGATGCATTTTTCATCTCATTACATAGAAATATTTTTTTTTACAACTGAGTATAAACTCTTATAGCAATAGCTATCAATGTAAATACTGAATTGAATAGATAATTTGCTTTGGTCGAAAGTGGGGTTCATTTTGCTGTAGGTGACATTCAATAAATACTGCATAGACTTTTTGCAAAGACATTGCCTTACAAATTCTTTAGAGAGTTTTGTCAGGGCAGCAAACATTTCTCACTAAATACCAACAATGTTGAGTGATAAGCAAATGTCTAGTGCAGTAGCCATAGGTCATGTTGTATGTGGCAATGATGTTTTTCTAATTTTGCTTATTTGTTCAGTATTTGTTTTGATTTTTAGTCTTCTCTTGGATATTGACAAAGCTTCTTGTGTTGGAAACAAATGTTCGGGACAACTTCACAATTGTTTAATGATTTCATTTATCAACTCCTGATTTTGCTTTAAAGTAAAAAAAATTAGGGTATGTTTTCAGTTTAGTTAAAAAATTAAAGACAACCATTTTAGTCTATCCAATATGATAATCATCATCCCTTTATTTTCCAGAAGAATATATATTACTAAATGAATTGAAAAGTGAATAAAAACCAGTCTACTAATTAGTTGTTTTGCTATTATTAAGCCCCCAAAATATTAATTTGACTATTTCTGTTTTTAAGTGAATTAATTTGATGTTTTTATATGAAACATAAAATATTTTCTCTCTTAGCCCTCTGGGATGAAATTACATCTAAAAGAACTGGATTTTTCACATCTAGTTATATTGTTGGTGTACAGGAATGCTTGTGATTTTTGCACATTGATTTTGTATCCTGAGACTTTGCTGAAGTTGCTTATCGGCTTACGAAGATTTTGGGCTGAGACAATGGGGTTTTCTAAATATTCAATCATGTCATCTGCAAACAGAGACAATTTGACTTCCTCTCTCCCTATTTGAATACCCTTTCTTTCTCTTGCCTGATTGCCCTGGCCAGAACTTCCAATACTATGTTGAATAGGAGTGGTGAGAGAGGGCATCCTTGTTTTGTGCTGGTTTTCAAAGGGAATGCTTCCAGCTTTTGCCCATTCAGTATCATATTGGCTGTGGGTTTGTCATAAATAGCTCTTATTATTTTGAGTCACATTCCATCAATACCTAGTTTATTGAGAGTTTTTAGCATGAAGGAGTGTGGAATTTTATCAAAGGCCTTTTCTGCATCTATTGAGATAATCACGTGGTTTTTGTCATTGGTTCTGTTTATATGTTGGATTACATTTATTGATTTGCCTATGTTGAACCAGCCTTGCATCCCAGGGATGAAGCTGACTTGATCGTGGTGGGTAAGCTTTTTGATGTGCTGCTGGATTCGGTTTGTCAGTATTTTACTGAGGATTTTCACATCGATGTTCATTAGGGATATTGGCCTGAAATTTTCTTTTTTTGTTGTGTCTCTGCCAGGTTTTGGTAACAGGGTTATGCTGGCCTCATAAAATGAGCTAGGGAGGATTCTCTCTTTTTCTATTGTTTGGAATGGTTTCAGAAGGAATGGTACCAGCTTGTCTTTGTACCTCTGGTAGAATTCGGCTGTGAATTGTTTTTTGGTTGGTATTAGTTACTGCCTCAATTTCAGAACTTATTATTGGTTTATTCAGTAATTCGAGTTCTTCCTGGTTTAGACTTGAAAGGGTGTATGTCTCCAGGAATGTATCCATTTCTTCTAGATTTTCTAGTTTACTCGTGTAGAGGTGTTTATAGTATTGTCTGATGATAATTTGTATTTCTGTGGCATCAGTGGTGATAACCCCTTTATCATTTTTTTGTGTGTCTATTTGATTCTTCTCTCTTGTCTTCTGTATTATTCAGGCTTGCAGTCTATCTGTTTTGTTGATCTTTTAAAAAACCCAGCTCTTTTTTGAAGGGTTTTTATTGTCTCTATGTCCTTCAGTTCTGCTCTGATCTTAGTTATTTCTTGTCTTCTGCTAGCTTTCGTATTTGTTTGCTCTTGCTTCTCTAGTTCTTTTAATTGTGATGTTAGGGTTTCAATTTTAGATCTTTCCCACTTTCTCCTGTAGGCATTGAGTGATATAAATTTCCCTCTAAACACTGCTTTAAATGTGTTTCAGAGATTCTGGTACGTTGTGTCTTTGTTCTCATTGATTTTGAAGAACTTATTTATTTCTGCCTTAATTTTGTTATTTACTCAGTAGTTGTTTAGGAGCAGGTTGTTCAGTTTCCATGTAGTTGTGCAGTTTTGAGTGAGTTTCTTAATCCTGAGTTCTAATTTGATTGCACTAAGCCTATCTGAAAGTGAGGCCACATACCCACATGGCCACTTCCACAGTACTATGTTGTCACTGTGTAACAGATCTATGAATAATGCTGTAAGATAATCTCGCTGAGAAATCTTGGGGTCTTAAGTGATGATTAACTTTCCTATGGCCAGATGATGAGCACAGTCAGAATTAAACTCCAGAATTTCTGACTCATCTTTGCTGATGAGAGTTTTCACTTTGCCTGTTCATGTTGGAAAAGTCTCTCCTGTGTGACTAATAAAGGCTGTGAGGAATGCAATGTTCTTCTGTGGATGGCTTCCAACAGGGGGCTTTGTCAGCCTTCTTGGGGTTGTGGGATTCGGAAAGAGCCACAGAACAGCTGCATAATCCTCTTAAGCATCAGAGGAGAAACTCCATTATAATACTAAGCCATGATATTTAACTCATGAGTGATAACCGTTGGGCTTCAGAATACACTTACATTGTTTAACCAACATGATTTCAAGGAGTCTCAGCATAATTACTAAGTTCTAATCTTCCAAACATATCTCTGCAGGTTGGGCTGTAGATGTCAACATTATAGCCTTTCATATTCTGGGAATGTGTATGTGTGTGCTTGGGTGTATGAATTTCAATAGCCAATTTATATTTTCAAGTTTATTTATATCTTTTTTCTTTTTTCTGATGACAGAGAAAACTATTGTTATGGGAATGTCAAGGAAAATAAGAACTTCAAGTAACTAAAAGAAAAAAACAAACAAACAGAAAACTCTAAACAAGTCAGGTGAAGGAGCCCCTTACCTGCTGGAGCTACATGTGTGTGCTGTGATGGTTAGGAGTGTGGCCTCCAAGGTTATACTGCTGATCTGGATCCCTGGCCCTAGCTGTGTTACCTGGACAAGTCACTTTATCTTTCTATTCCTCACTGGCAAATAGTGATACAGTAGTACAAAATCTACATACAATTCTTAGAGCAGAGTCCGGCACACCATATATTCTAAATAAGTGTTATCTATTGTTATTACATAGGAAAACAGCAGAAAAGTAGCTATTTAATAGCTACTTTAATTGTTGACCTTTTTAAATTTCTCAAACTTTGAAAGAGTTCAGCTTTGGTTATGCAGCCAGGATTTTTGGGAACGTTTCCTGCAGCATGACATGACTTCAGGGATGCAAACAAGGGCTGTGTAATGATGGCTTATCTTCCTAGCATCAACCTTGAAAGAGAAACCTTTAATGGGTGGCAAAGTTTTGCTTGTTAAAAAAGTTATTGAAAACAACCTGGACAAGATTCAAATCCACATGTTTTCATTTCTAAAGTTTTGTATCTAAGGTTGGCACTTTTGAAGCAGTTGCATCCTTTATATTGGCACCTATCCTTACCCATCCATTTATATATTTTAGTTGTTGTTTTGAAAACACACAATGAAAGGAGCCAGAGGCTGAAGCAGAGAGACAATTAGGAGATGAGATTGTGGCAGCTGGAGCCAAGGTAGCTGCAGAGGGGCCATGAGAAAAGGCCAAATTCTGAACATGTGGTATCTGAGGTTAGACATAATGAGATGTGATGATGGATTCACTGTGTATATGAGTATAAGACAGAAGTCAAGATAACTGATTTGGGTCTGAGAAGTTGGGAGAAAGGAGTTGCCTTTAACAGAGACAAGGAAGACTACAAGATAAAATGGTGTTTGTTGGAATGTATGGAGCACAGTTTAGGATATTTTACATTTGAGACATTTTTTTGACATCAAATTGGAGATGTCAGGTAGTAGTCTGATCAGATAAAATACAGGATTATCAGTGAAGTTAAAATTTCATATTTAAAAATTGTTTAGTATAAGTATATCCTAGATAAATAATGGTACATGCTTATACTAAAAATTATTCATTGGTGGTCCAAAATTCCCATTTCACTATGTATCTTGTATTTTTATTTGTTAATTCTGCAACTTTATCAGCTAGGTTGTAGGATAATGGGATGGGGTTGCAGGCTGGAGCCATCAACGTAAAGATGATCTCTAAAGCAAGGAGGCTGGGTGAGAGCCTCATGGGAGTGAGAATGGACAGCAGTATAAAGTGATCTAAGGACTGAGTCCTGGGATTCAATGAAGAGGTCAGATAATGAGGAGAAACAGTAACAGATACTAAGAAGGAAAGGATGGGAAGTTAGAGGAAAACCATGTGTGTGTGCCATCCTGAAAGTCAAGTGGAAAAAGGGTTTCAAGTGGAAGCCGTCGATGATGCCCAATGCTGAAAATAAGTGACAGATAATGAAGATGAAAACTAAGAAGGTATCTGTCAAAGAAGATATCCATAGCGATTTTGACAAAAGAATTTTTGGTAGATGAGTGGGGGATCCTCACCCAGAACATGTTCAAAATTCTTTTGGAAATAGCGAGTTGAGAAAATTCTTACAAGGGATTTTATAAAGTGAAGACAAGGAATATTGTGTCAGCTGGAGATGAAAATGAGGTTAAAAGACAATTTTTAAATAAAATATATGGGAGAAATAACAATGTTTCTATGCTGCTCTGTATAATTCCAAGGGAGAGAAAACTTAATGATACAGGACACAGAGGGGATGGTTGCTGGAAAAATGTCCCTGGAGGGAATGGAACTTTGAGAGCAAATGAAGGGACTGACCTTGAATAGGGATATGGAGAGGTCATCCACAGTAACTGGTGATGATGCGAAGTTGATGATACAGGAACAAGGAGGTGAGTAGAAGCAGTGGTGGTATTTAACAGAAGTTCTCTTTTGATCACTTTTGTTTTCCCAGTGAAGCAGGAAGCAAGGTAGCTCTTTGCTGAGAGTGAGATTAAGGAGGAAGTAGAAGAGACTCAAGCCCCTTTATTTCTTATCTGGCTCTCATCATTTTTGCAGTTTCATGTTTTCTGAATTTGTTTATTCCTCTGTTATAAAACATATGACTTTCTATTGTCTTTCCATCTTATTTGATGGTGCATGTGTTCTATTTCCCCTTAATTTGTAAGTTCTCTGAAGGCAGAGTTCATACAAGTTCGGGTGTGAATTATCATGCCTTAATCATAGTAGACGATGAAGACTTATTAAGAGAATCAAGTCTTTAAAAAATGAAATGCACAGTAATCCCCAGAAACTCTTTTAAGATTTTAAAATCCTCATATGCTTGAAGATCCACTGTATATTACAGAAAATTCAAATAAGTAAATCAATTATTTTATTCAGTAGTTATAAAGCATGGATTATAGAAAATACTGTACAAAATATGTTAGCAATATGTACTGAACAAACCACTTCAGTGTGCATAGAACTGTTAAATAGCATAAGCATATCAATTATAGTTCAAAGTAGAAAGACAGATTCTTGAAATACAGCTTTATAAATTCCAAACTAAGCAGTGTATTCTACATAGAACTTCAAATACAATTTAATAATAAGGATTTTTTTTAAAGTTGCCAATTATGTTCTTCCAAAATATTAACCA
The DNA here is from genome assembly GCF_043159975.1 of Macaca nemestrina. NCBI lineage: Eukaryota > Metazoa > Chordata > Mammalia > Primates > Cercopithecidae > Macaca > Macaca nemestrina. The sequence continues at coordinate 76,328,825 of NC_092132.1, forward strand.
GGTGAAATTATGTAGATATTTCAAAAGGATAGGAAAGTATAAATAGTTATTCTCAAGAATTCAACATATATTAGTGGCTAAAAGTGTTGATATATTAACATATTTACAAACAAAATAATAGATTATTATATTTGGTGAAAAGATTAGGCATTAACTTCAAAAGTCTGTATAATTATGGCTCTGGTTTACTTTAGAGTACACGTTTAAGCCCACAGTATGCAAATTAAAAAGATATTATATTCAGTGTTTATGTAATTGTGTATTTCCTCTAAAATTATAGTGAAAATATCTGTAATTAAATAAATGCTCTCTTCAGTTACTGTAAAGTCTCATAATCTTTTTGCCTCTGTAAACAAAGGCCTATTGTAACATCCTTATGAAGTTTAGCTACTGAAGATAGTGCCACACATTTTTTACTACATTTTAGAGGGAAGAAATAAGTAATTAACTCTGCAAACTGAATTACCACATGAATACATGAATCTTCAATAATAATGATAATACCAATGTTAGTGATAATACCAATTCAATATTACAAATAAGCTAATTGTCTTTTTAAATTTACGTATTGTGCCTTTAATGCTAAAACTGTTTCAGATATTTCCAAACATAAAATGAATCCTTAATTATTTTTATAATCAAATGACCTATCTTCCATTTGCTCATGTAGTCCCAATAATCTCAAAGAAGCAACTACATCTGGATCCATTTTCACACTATTTGAGGTAACTGTTTTCAAAAGAAAAGCCAGCTCAATAAAATAATTAATCAATTTAAAGTCTAAGCTTATTATAAACAGCTGACTTGCAAACATATGACTGCTAACAACCATCAGCCCCATTCGTTTTATTCTTTTTAGCTTCATTTTAAATGCATTCTTTTCCTTTCTGGAAAAGAATTTTTCCTTATTATTACTGTTTTTTAAGTCAGGAAAAATTAACTTTATTCATTTTTGCTATTATATTTGCCTGAAACTTCACATCTCAATATACATGACAAATATTATTTTTAAATTTCCAACATCTGTAATATACCCACCAACTATGCTTCCCTTGGGGACCTGCCATTGTTCGGTGGCTGCTTCCTTTCTTCCCTCACTATAGAGGTGAGAGCTGCTCCACTTTCTTTGATGGTGACTCTTTAACTGAAGCTGTGTATTGTTTCTGCTTCCCATGACTAAGACAGAACCAGAGAATATTAGAGCTGGAGTGGACTTCAGAATCCATCCTGTCCACCCATCTTGCCTTATGCCTGAGGAATGAGATCCAGAGACGGAATATAGCTTGACATACACAGCTCAGTAGTGAGAGAACCAGGACACAATTTCAAATCATTTTCCTCAGAACTGTATGTTCACATTTTTATGTGCTTCCATTAAAATTTACTTTCCCATTTCCCTTCTGCATGAATTGCCCAAGGTCATTCTTCTTTAGCTGTCTACAAAGGATTTTGTACTTGGGTATCACAGTGTCTTTTTCCTTTGGATCATATCCATGCCTATGGATGCGGCTTACATCTTGCATGAATGCCATGTTGTCATGCCAGTCACCTCCCAGTGACCCGTGTTTTGCTTTTTGTTTTTTTTTTCCCCAAAGCATATACTATCTAAGCAATGGGATTATTTACTTCTCTTCTGTGTCTCCTTTAGTACCATGCATTATCCATGACAGTCCTCATTACTCTGGACTGTCATTGTTCATTTGGTTGCCTGTCAGTCCTTAGAGACAAAGAAAACATTTAATTTAATTCTGTATTTTTAGTGCACAGGAAGCCTCTTAACTTGTTTTTTGACATTGTCCAAAGGCCCAGTACAGCCATGGGTCCAGAAAACTGTCTTGATCCTGAAAACTTCTCTTCTTTCCCTCATCTTTCCTCCACCTCAAGGCCTCAGACTTTGTAGAAAATCAGGCAGTAATTTTGCTTTTGCACCAGAGTTGATTTTGGAGGTCGCCAGAGTGCTGGTGATTACTTCCTTAAGCTTTTCTCTCTCAGCATCAGTTCAGAGACTCCAACCCCAGAAAATGTTCCAGGTAGGAGGAACCACGGAGGAGTCTGGTGGTGAACTGTATTCTGGGAAGTAGCATCTCCACTGGTGTTGTGTTAAGTAGAAATCGATACAGGTGATACATACAAAGGAAAGTCTTTAAATATATTTTCCAGCTGGGCATACATGTCAATTTGTGTTTTTCACCTTTCTTCCATATTGATAATAACTTAATTCTCACAAACAATTTCATGCAAGATAAGAAACAGACCTGATCCGAACCAAAGAAGAAACATTAATTCTCTCTGTAGCTCTGGAATTAGGAATAGACCAATTTGTAAACTGAAGACATCAACATGCTTTTAAAAAGATTTTGCTCCATTTATATCTATTTTGCCAGCACATGGAAATAAAAACTGCCAGAAATAAAGTAGCCACATCATTCAAAATAGTGTTTCTTAAAGGGTGGTCCACAGGAAGGAATCATTTAAGAGGTTGTTAAAACTACATATTTCTGAGCCACCACCCCAAATCTGCTGAATCCTCATGAAAATAAAAGCACAAAATGTTAGCACACGGTGACATTGCAATGGCAAGATGATGTAGGAGAAGAACACCACATACAGCATGGGGAAAAGTGAATTCTTATCCTGTTTTCACCACAAACTAAATATGACACCTGGGCAAGTGGCTTAACCACCCTGGACAACAGTGGAGAATACGCTGGAGTGTATGTTCTGGAAAAGAATTTGTTGGAGAATATGTTGTTAGTATCCTCACTATAGTCTCTGATTATTTAATCCTCTCATGAAAGTACATTTTGCAGTTAGTTAATTATGTTGTATTCCCTATTCTAATTAATTTGTTTCCCAAGCATCCCATGGCCTCTTGAATATAAAGGAATTATCATATATGTCTCTCAGGCCATCTTTCAGGATCTTTAAGGTTAAAACATTTAATGTGATTTGAATTTTCACTGTGTACCAGACAATTATCTAGCTAAAACCTCAACAATTCTATAAGGTAGTTTGACACAATCTCCTTTTTGAATAAAAGGGCAATTTCATCCAATCAAATAGGTTGTACAAGCAAACTGTTGACCTCATGTTCCCCTTCTACCCAAATCTTGTTCACAGCAGGATCTCAACGTCTTTTTGACAGGAAATAGAAGTGCTAGAGCATGGAAATCTGCGGACACCTGCAAGAAGTGGACTTCCTTGCATTACAACCATTCTCTGGAGTGGTTGCAAGAAACGATTGAAGAGAACTAGAATCTGATCCGATGGCCAAAGTTGAGAGTGTATGTCATTGTACATTCTTTTTGGAAAGAGAAATTGCCCGAAGTGAGAATTTAAATCAATTTTTTGTATACTACCCTGTAATAGTGAGAGTTTTTGTTAAGTGAATTAGTAAATACCTTTTTAAACAACATACAGAGTTTGCTCATCATTTACTAGGCATTGAAAACATGACAAATGATATATCAAGCTTAAGGAAATCGTCAAAAACACAGATACTATTTTTGTATAAAGATTGCTATTAATTATAATATCAACAATGAAAACAATAGCAATCCAATTAGCACAATTCTGGCATGACAAGGACCCTAAAGATACCTAGAATGTTACAAAGAATATTTAGTGACATTGGAAAACAAGTTATATTATTATCTGTATCTCAATTGTCAATTGTCATGAATTTTTAAATGTCTATACATAGAAAAAAGAAATACATTAAAAATGCTAACAACTGTTATCTCTAAATTTTAGATAATTTAAAATCTTTCCCTTTACCTTTCTAAACATTCACAATTACTTAGAATGAATAGGAAATATTTCATAATCAGGAAGACACGTGTGTTCATTTAAAGACTCTCTTCAAGGAATGGGAAACTTTACTCATAAGAAAGCAATTGGGAATTCAATTAGCAGTAATTGGGATCCTAGGAGGATATATTGATGAAAATTAGTGATAAATGGCAACACCAATTAGTGATAATGGCAATCCATCAATTCAAATAAAACTAGGGATGAGATATGTCCTTCCACTTTGGGGATGTGATAGGAGCTTCCACACTGTCATGTGGCAGGAAGCAGAGAAGGGAGGAAGATGACATTCTTTTTTGGGGGCAAAGGAGAGAGCATCTATCATTGGAATCTGTTTCAAAGGATTTGGAGGTGGGCACAATGAGGTTGAGACTGTGCGTTGGATCCTGGTGTTGGCATTTTTAGCAAGGCTAACCTGGAGCATGTGGCCCAGCCCAGACTTCAGCTTTTTCATGCACCCCTCATCCTTTCCAACTGCAGTATTTCCTGGTCTCAAATCCTTGATGCCTGAGAGTGGCTTTCTGTCAAAGTGAAATATTGAGCCATAAACTGGAATTGTACATCTCCCTCTCAAAATATATGGCCAAGAAATGGGATTAAAACTGTGTTGGCAAATGTGGGTTATAACGATTTTACCTATTGGGAGCTATTCATCTGTATGTTGTTTTTATCATTTCAAATATTATTTGTGGAAGGAGAATGTGATTATTTGCCAAAATCTACATTATGTCATCTGCCCTGTTCTATAAACAGATTACACATACCATACAGACATAAGCAGAGGCTGTGGTTAGCTAATTATGTTTAATGCAAATGCTCACGTATGTACAATTCATTTTAAATGGATTAGTTATAAGTGCCATGTTTTAGTTACAGGACTTTTGGAAATACCTCATCATAGCAGGGCACCAGAGGCACTTACACTTCTTTTTTTTTTTTTAAATGAACACAAACCGTTTGGAATATGATATACAAATCTAATTTTTGAAAAAATACCCACTAAGTACATAATATGCTGTGAGATAATTTGGCAAAAGTGCTAATCTATATTACAAACAGGATTTGTCCAGGTGTACTTGTTGCCAAAAGAAAGCATTTTTATTTAAAATCTAGTATTACAAACTGTTTCCAAACACACTCATTTGATTAATAAAGCTAAACAGTGAAGCACAGCATTGGCCCTCACAGCAAATAATTCAGATTAAAATTTCAGTATAAAAGACTTTTGTTTCTTAGAGAAAGTTAAAATAATCCCATCATGCTCTACAGATGCAGCATTTCTATTGTTCACGCAAATTGCTGATCACCATGGCAGACATTTCTGCTTACCTACTCAATGTCTATTTCCCATTCAATTTTTGTAATATAACCTGATTTTCACTGAGACTGTATGTAGCCAGCTACAAACTGCATTTCCCAACCTCCTTTGCAGGTAGAAGCAGCCACGTGATCATTCTGGCCAATGAAACAAAAGAAACAAAAGTGGAAGGTCCTGGGAGAGACTTCAAGAAAAACTCTTTAAAAGCGACTCAGTTACATTGGTAAACAACGTTTGTTCTTCTACTTCCTACTTAATATGCTGGTTTTAGACAATCCAACTTGTGACCATAAGGCAACAGCCATGCATATGAGTGCTGCACCATAGACCTCTGAACAGAAAGCTGGAAGGAGTCTGTCTGCATCACTGATGGTATTACAGAGTCCCTGATACCAATTCTAAGCAGCTTAGCTCTGAGCTCCTTCTTTCGCAAAACTAATACAATTGATTCAGTGCATTCCTTAATGACAAAAGTACAAATTATGATTATTAGCTGAAGTTTACTGTTTGTAGATATTGTCAAAGTCTCTTAAAAATGGTCCGTTTCTGTGCCTGTGTTTGTACCAGCACCATGCTGTTTTGGTTACAGTAGCCTTGTAGTACAGTTTGAAATCAGGAAAAGTGATGCCTCCAGTTTTGTTCTTTTTGCTTAGGATTTCCTTGGCTATTTGGGCTTTTTTTTGTTTGTTTCATATTAATTTTAACATAGTTGAATCTATAAATTGCTTTGAGCAGTATGGCCATTTTATTGATATTGATTCTTCCTATCCATGAGCATGGAATCTTTTTTCATTTGTTTGTCCATTCTCTGATTTCTTTGAGCAGTGTTTTGTAATTCTCATTGTAGAGATCTTTCACCTCTCCCCTGGTTAGCTGTTTTCTTAGGTTTTTTATTCTTTTTGTGACAATTGTGAATGGGATTGCCTTTGTAGATCTGGCTCTTGGTTTGGCTGTTGTTGGTGTATAGGAATGCTAGTGATTTTTGTTCATTGATTTTGTATCCCACAACTTCGCTGAAGTTGTTTATCAGTTGGAGATCAATGGAACAAAATAGAAAGCCAAGAAATAAGGCCACACATCTACGACCACCTGATCTTCAACAAAGCTGACAAAAATGAGCAATGGGTAAATAACTCCTAATTCAACAAACGATGCTGAGATAACTAGCTAGCCATATGCAGAAGATTGAAGCTAGACTCCTTTCTTAAACCATACACAAAAATCAACTCAAGATGGATTAAAGATTTAAATGTGAAACCCAAAATTATAAAAACCTTGGAAGACAACCTAGGCAATACCATCCTGGACATGGGAACAAACGAAGTTTCATGACAAAGATGCCAAAAGCAATCACAACAAAAACCAAAATTGACATGTGAGATCTAATTAAACCTACGAGCTTCTGCAGAGCAAATGAAACTATCAACAGAGTAAACAGACAATATTTAGAATGGGAGAAAATTTTTGCAAACTATGCACCTGACAAAGTATCTTTGAGGAACTTAAACAAATTTAGAAGAGAAAAACAACCCCATTAAAAAGTAGGCAAAGAACAGGGACACTTCTCAAAAGAAGACACACATGCAGCTAACTAGTATGAAAAAAGAGTTCAATATCACTGATCTTAGAGAAATGCAAATAAAAACTACAATGAGATACCATCTCATACCAGTCAGAATGATTATTAAAAAGTCAAAAAATAACAGACGCTGGTGAGGTTGCAGAGGAAAAAAAACACTTATACACTGTTGGTGGGAGTGTAATTTAGCTTAACCATATGGAAAGCACTATGGCAATTCCTCAGACAGCTAAAAGCAGAACTATCATTTGACCCAGCAATTCCATCACTTGGTGTATACCCAGAGGAATATAAATCGTTCTACTGTGAGGACACATGATGCAAATGTTCATTGGAGCACTATTCACAATAGCAAAGACATGGAATCAACCTAAATGCCTATCAATGACAGGTCAGATGAAGAAAATGTGGTACATATACACTATGGAATACTATGCAGTCATAAAAAAAATGATCATGTCTTTTGTAGGAACATGGATGGAACTGGAGGCTATTATCCTTAGCAAACTAATGCAGGAACAGAAAACCAAATACCACATGTTCTCACTTATAAGTGGGAGCTAAATGATAAGAACACATGGACACACAGAGGAGGAAAAAGAGATGCTGGGGCCTGCTTGAGGATGGAGGGTGAGAGGAGTGAGGGGAGCAGAAAATGTAACTATTGGGTACTGGGTTTAATACCTGGGTGATGAAACAATATGTAAAACAACGCTTGTACAGGTGGATCGCGAGGTCAGGAGTTCAAGACCAGCCTGGCCAAGATGGTGAAAACCCATCCCCACTAAAAATACAAAAAAATTAGCCAGGTATGGTGGTGGGCGCCTGTAATCCTAGGTACTCAGGAGGCTGAGGCAGAGAATTGTTTGAACCTGGGAGGCGGAGGTTGCAGTGAGCTGAGATCATGCCACTACACTCCAGCGTGGGCGATAGAATGAGACTCTGTCTCCAAAAATAAAAATAAAAAATAAAAAACCAACTCCTCTAATCCCAGGCATTGGGAGGCCAAGGGGGGTGAACCACCTGAGGTCAGGAATTTGAGACCAGCCTGGGCAACATGGTAAAATCCCATCTTTTCTAAAAATACAAAAAATTAGTCAAGTGCGGTGGCATACACATATAATCCCAGCTACTTGAGATTGGGAGGCCAAGGCGGCAGGAGAATCGTTTGAACCTGGGAGGCGGAGGTTGCAGTGAGCCAAGATCATGTCACTGCACTCCAGCCTGGGCAACAGAACAAGAATCCATGTCAAAGAAAAGAAGAAAAAAATAGCTTGTTTCCCAGTGAAACTCTTTTTTTGATGAATAAAATAGTGTTTGAGTGACTCAGAAGCGTAAAGAGCTTCTCCTTCATACACTTCGTGCATTGCTTCTGGGAAGGCTTTTTACTTCTGAAGAATGTTTTTTAGTATTACAGAGTTATACTCTTCTTTATAAGCCATGGTTTCTTAATATAAACATCTTTGGATGGTCTTCATGTGTTCCAAAGTTGTATATTTGCTCCAGTATGGTATAAGCAATTTTAACGCCAACAACTGGTGTTTACCATGAGAGTGTGGATGAATGTTCTTGCTTAAAGAAAAGAAGAGCCCAGTGGTAACCCAGTCACATAGTCACATATTCCATTCTATAACCAAAAGTGTCTTATAAGTATTTCCATTGAAATTCAGTTCTAATATGGGGCTTATTGAACCTAAAACATCTGAATTATCATATCTGATTCATTACTTAGTTATGAAAGCCCAGAAGGTTAATGAAGTATCAAAATTATGTACGTATGTGTTTTGTTTTGTTTTATTTTGTTAAGACGGAGTCTCTGTCTGTTGCCCAAACTTCTCAGATTCAAGTGATTCTCCTGCCTCAGCCTCCTGAGTAGCTGGAACTACAGGTGTGTGCCTCCACGCCCAGCCAATTTTTGTATTTTTAGTAGAGACAGGGTTTTTCCATGTTGGTCATGCTGGTCTTGAACTTCTGACCTCAGGTGATTCGCCTGCCTTGGCTTCCCAAAGTACTGGGATTACAGGTATGAACCTCTGCGCCCAGCCCATATGTGGTTTTAATTAAGTGCCCTTTGTTCAGTGCTTCCTTGGAGAAATTAATAGATACTACAAAATGGAGATAAGGGCCTTTATCCTACACTGTCATAATTATTACATGTTATATAACTTCTTTCAGATTAAAGTAGACAGGAGGTAGGTTTACAAACTAAATAAATTCTGAATATTTATCTTTATAATAATGGTTTTCTTCTCTATTCTGGAAATACATATTGGTTGATTTTTCTTTTTTCTTTTTGTTTCTTTTTTGAGATGGAGTCTTGCTCTGTCACCCAGGCTGGAGTGCAGTGGCACGATCTCGGCTCACTGCAAGCTCCACCTCGTGGGTTCACGCCATTCTCCCGCCTCAGCCTCCCGAGTAGCTGGGACTACAGGTGCTCGCCACCACACCCGGCTAATTTTTTGTATTTTTAGTAAAGACAGGGTTTCACGGTGTTAGCCAGGATGGTCTTGATCTCCTGACCTCGTGATCCGCCCGCCTCGGCCTCCCAAAGTGCTGAGATTACAGGTGTGAGCCACCTTTCCTGGCCTTGATTTTTCAATTAACTCATAATGTTTCCTCTAATTTTAATACTTTTTTAAACCGAGAGTGTCATTTACAGCAACATGAATGGAACATTTCATTTCATTATGTTAAATGAAAGTGCTAAGTGAAGGCAGATACAGAAAAACAAACGTGGCATGTTCTTACTCATACGTAGGAACTAAAAAAGTTAATCTCATGGATATAGAAAGTAGAATAATAATAGATACTGGAGGCTGGGAAGGGGGTGCCTGTGGGTGGGAGGGGTTGGTTAATGGGTACAAACGTACAGTTAGTGAGAAGGGATACATTCTAATGTTCAATGGCAGAGCAGCATGGTCATAGTTAGCATATTGTATATTCAAAGTTATATATTTCAAAGTTGCCAGAAAAGAGGACTTGAAATGTTCCCAACACACCCCAAATACCCAAACTTGATCATTATACAGTATATGCATAGAACAAAATATACATGTACTCCATAATGTATACAAATACTAGTATCAATAAAAACTGCTTTGTCCACCATATTTAATCTCCTAATAATTTGTGCAATTGTTTATTACCATCATCATTATTGAACATTTTTTATATAATTGGATAGTCCTGGTTAGTGATAAGAGTGGTAACCATACAACCAAAAGGAGGAGTTTAGGCATCCATCCCTCATTTATTATCAACATTTTGTTGTAGGACTTTCTCCTTAGTTCAGCTGAAAACCAGGTTCTTGGCACATGGCGATGAGAGATCAGGCTCACAGACACTTCGAAGGGTGAGAAAAATGGAATTTCTTGGGCAAAAAGAAAAAAAGGGGAAACAGGACTCTCAGCAGAGCGAGAGTGCTGCTAGGATAGACTTCCCACCTAGCAGATTGAATTCTAGGTTCCACCCTGCAACAGGAGAGGCCAGGCTTCTCTCCTCCCATGCAAACGGCACAAACTTCTTGAGGTCCCAACCCAGTGCGCACTCCTCCCAATGCACAGACCAGTTGGAGTTTTTCCGGGGACCCCTTTACACTTAGCTGTCTCAATTTCATTATTCAGGGTTCCTTTTATCTACTAAAGACACAATGGTAAGCCATTTTTAAATGCCACGTTTAAATGTGCTAGGTTAATAGCGGGAGTAGAGAGGGTGTTTGGAATTACCAAACAGACACAGAAAGCATTAAACTTTAAAAGCTTTTATTTATGTATAATATCTTCTATAATCAATATACTCCACCTGAATCACTTAAAATATATTCTATTACCCTTTTTATGCTGTTTCCTAGAACTTGGCTAGAATTGTAATTTTATATTTGAGTGGGATATAAATGCTAAATGTTTTGAAATAAAGCCTTACAACCTGAGTATTAAAAAATGTAGGAATAATTATGAGTCTAACATCCCTAGGAACAAAATATACTTACATCAATATGCAAATTATCTCTTTATAATAATCTGCATAATGAAGAACATTATAATTTTTCTTAGTTTCACACAGCCGTTAACAAACCATCTGTATGCCTAATATTGATGCTGTCTTTCCCTAGTGTACTGGGCAATCTAAGACAGGGAAATAAAGATAAGGTTTGGATTGAAGAGTGAGGTAAGATTTAACATTATTAGACAGACAAATCATACATATAACCGTGAATTAAATACCACGCTTGCTTGTGGATTGTTGAGCATCAATTCTTCAAAACAGTGTCTGCTCATTTAATAAGAATTTATATTCTATTATGAAAGTTCTCGATCTCAGTTTTAGGTTTCCTGTCTTATGAACTTTTTAATCTTATTTTAAAACAACTTTACTGAGGCTTATTTTATGTACAGTCACGTGCCTCGTAGTGACTTTTCAGTCAAAGATGGACCACATATTCGAAGGTAGTCCCATAAGATTATACTGCATTTTTACTATACCTTTCCTGCTGTTTAGCTATTTCTTTTGTGTTTTGGTTCGCAAACACTACTGTGTTACTATTGCCTACAGTATTCAGTACAGTAACATGCTTTGCAGGTTTGTAGCCTAAGAGCAATAAGCTATGCCATCTAGCCTAGGTGTGTGTGTAGTAGGCTGACCATCTAGGCTTGTGTAAGTACACTCTATGTTGGCACAGTCACTAAATTGCATACTGATGCATTTCTCAGAATCCACACCCTTCATTAAACAACACATAACTGTACAACAAATACACCCATTCTAAGTGTGCAGTTCAATGAGTTTTTACATATGTATGGACTCATGTAACTGCCCCCTCAATCATGAAATAAAATATCTCCATCATGCCAAAATGTTTTCTCCTGCTTCTTTGCAGTCTTGTCCCAGGCAACCATTGATCTTAAAGGAGATCAGACAGACACTCTTCTGTGTCTTTGTCTTTTTTCCCTTTAGTATGATTTTGAGATTCATCCACATTGTTAGCTGTATCAGTGGTTTGTTCCTTTTAACTAAATAGGATCCCATTATATGAATAAACCATCATTTCTTTATTAATTCACCTGTTGATGGACATTTTGATTCTTCCCAGTTTTTGGCAATTATGAATAAAGCTGCTATGAACATTCATATACAAATTATTGTCTGAGTGTGTGTTTCAGTTTACCTTGGGTAAATACCTAGGAGGGAAATTGTTGGATCACATGGTAAGTGTGTGTTTAACTGTAAAACAAAACATAACAAAAACAGCACATTGTTTTCCAAAATGGTTGTAGCATTTTGTTCCCACTGCCAGTATGAGGGCATTCCAGGTCCTCCATATCTTAACCAACTTTTGGAACCATTAGACTTCTTAATTTTAGCCATTCTGACAGTTTATAGCAAGCTTGTCCAACCCACAACCCAGGATGCATTTGAATGTGGCCCAACACAAATTCATAAACTTGGGCGGCGCGGTGGCTCAAGCCTGTAATCCCAGCACTTTGGGAGGCCGAGACAGGCGGATCATGAGGTCAGGGGATCGAGACCATCCTGGCTAACACGGTGAAACCCCGTCTCTACTAAAAAAAACACAAAAAACTAGCCGGGCGAGGTGGCGGGCGCCTGTAGTCCCAGCTACTCGGGAGGCTGAGGCAGGAGAATGGCGTAAACCCGGGAGGCGGAGCTTGCAGTGAGCTGAGATCCGGCCACTGCACTCCAGCCTGGGCGACAGAGCGAGACTCCATCTCAATAAAAAAACAAAAAAAAAACACCAAAAAACAAAAACATAAACTTTCTTAAAATATTATGAGATTTCTTTGCAATTTTTTTTAGCTCATCGGCTATCATTAGTGTTAGTGTATTTTATGTGTGGCCCAAGACAATTCGTCTTCTTCCAATGTGGCCCAAGAAAGCCAAAAAATTAGACACCCCTGGTGTGTAGTAAGATATCATTGTGGTTTTAATTTGAATTTCCTTGATGGTTACAGATGTTGAACATCTTTTATGTCATTATTGGCCATTTTATATTTTCTTTTGTGAAGTGTCTGTCTTTCCTGAACACAGGCCTTTTAACAGATTTATATATATCAAAAGTATTTCCTTTACTTAAGTGGTTTGACTTTTCTTTAACAGTTTACTTTAAAGGGCATATATTTTTAGTTGTTTCCAAAGTCTAATTTTATGTATACATTTTTTTTTTTAAATTTCATGGCTTGTGCTTCTTCTGTCAAAATATTTGGTTGTGCAACAGACAAAAAGTTTTTCCTATGTTTGCTTCCAAAATTGTACAGATTTGCACATACATACATGTCTATACTTAATTTTGAGTTAATTTTCATGAATGATATGGAGTACATTCTTTTCTAAAATGCTTTTTTTCCCCATCCCTATCTCTTTTTTCTCTTTCTGAGACTCCAGTTATACATCTGTTACAATGCTTGATATCTTTTCATAGGTCACAGACACTCTGTTCGTTTTTGTTTCTTTAGATTTTCTTTTACCTAACCTTCAGTTTGAATAGAGTTTCAATAGTTTTTATTGTTTTGTTTCCTTTTTTTTTTCTTTCTTTCTTTTCTTTTTTTTTTTTTTTTGAGACAGGCCCTCTCTCTGTTGCCCAGGCAGGAGTGCAGTAGTGTGATCTTGGCTCATTGCAGCCTCAGCCTCCTGAGGCTCAGGTGATCCTCCCACCTCAACCTCCCAAGTAGCTGGGACCACAGGCATGCACCACCATGCCTGGCTAATTTTTGTATTTCTAGTAGAGATGGGGTTTCACCATGTTGTCCAAGCTGGTCTAGAACTCCTGGCCTCAAGTGATTTGCCCACCTTGGCCTCCCAAAGTGCTGAGATTACAGGTGTGAGCCACTTACTGATTTGTTTTCAAGTTCATAGTTCTTTTCTTTCACAGCTACTAATCTGCTTTAAGTCTGACAGTGATTTTTTTCATTTTATTGTATATTTTAGCCCTAATAGTTCAATTTGTTTACTTTTCTGTCTTCTGTTTCTGTTCTCAAGATGTTCATATTTTCTTTTAAATCCTTTGCTCTATTTTTGATTTTTAAATAGCTACTTTAAGGTTCTTTTTTCTAATTTCGTGTTATTGATAAACAATTTTCTTATTGACAAATTTTCTCCTGGGTGTGGGTCATAAATTGATGCGTTTTTGCATAGTTAGCAATTTGTGAGTGGATGCTAGACACAGCGTGTGTTACATTGTTGAGCACTTGCATTTTATTTTCTTCCTTTAGTGTTGAAGTTTATTTTGGCAAGCAGATACATTACTTCTACCTTTGCATAATATTTTCCACAATTGTTTTGAAATATTGTTAAGATGGGTCTAGAGTAGTCTTTTTGTAATCCTAGTTTAGACTTACTACTAAGACAAGACTTTCTGTGATCTCTACTGAATGCCCTAAATGTTCAATGATACTTTTTACTGCCTGGTTAGAATCAAACACCTCCCAGCACTATTGACCTCTGGGATTATTGTTATTATTATTTTTTCAGCTTAAAGCTCTCTGGCAGTTGTTCTTTTTCTGACCTTATGAAGTTTGACCCTAAGCATGCCTAAATTAGTATTTAACCAATGAATTAAAGATTCTGAAATTCTTTCTCTGTGTAGGTCACACCTCCCAGTACTCTGCCCTGAAAATTCTAGCAGCCTCAGCCTCCCCAAATTTCATTCTCCTTTCATCAATTTACACCATCCTGCTCTATTTTGGGTTCTCTCCCTGAATCATAGTCTAAAAATTGCCTCCAAAACGAAAACTTGACAATTTTATGACCTACCTCCTTAGCCACCATTCTTTCAGGGATCATAATTCTAATCTGTCTATTCTCCAATTCCTGAAAACAATTGTAAAATATATATGTTCAGGTTCTTTTGCTATTATAGTTAGAGGACAAGTTCTATACCAGCTATTTCAGTTGAAAGAAGAAGGCTCACTCTTATAATTTTATGGTCATAGTCATTTATTTTTACTATATAAATGAGGATGGGTGCTTTATAAACACTCCTACTGTTTGCTGGCCTCTTTATTTTGCAACTTTATTTGATTAGGCATGTATCAGATAAAGTATTTTTATCACCATAGGTTCCTTTCTTCTTAATCTAGACCTATGACAATCCTCCGTTTTCTACAGTTCTCCCAGAAGTATGCATTAGTTTAGTTTAATAGTAGAACTCCTCTGTTAGGAAATGATATTCCTTTAGAGCAAATTTATCCAGCACACAGCTCACAGGACAACTTTGAATGAGGCCCAACACAAGTTTGCAAACTTTCTTAAAACATTATGAGACTCTTTTGCAATTTTTTAAGCTCATCAGCTATCATTAGTGCTAGTGTATTTTAAGCGTGGCCCAAGACAATTCTTCTTCCAACATGGCCCAGGGAAGCCAAAAGATTGGACACCCTTGCTTTAGAGGTAACAAAGTCCTAACAAATTAGGGGAGGAAAAAACAAAACTGTTACCTTAATATAAAGAAAAAATACATGTAAAACTTTATACAATATACAAATAAAAGAATACTACCACAAGGGCTGAGGCTAGGATGCCAGCTGGGCGGAGCGGCACATGCCTGTAATCCTAGCACTTTGGGAGCCTTAGGTGAGAGGATCACTTGAGCCCATGAGTTTGAGACCAGCCTGGGCAACCTGGTGAAACCCCATTTCTAAAAAAAAAAAAAAAAACATACAAAAATTAGCTGTGCATGATGTTGAGAGCCTGTAGTTCCAGCTACTCAGGAGGCTGAGGTGAGAGGATCACCCGAGTCTGGGGAGGTAGAGGCTGCAGTAAGCCGAGATTACACCACTGCACTCTAGCCTAGGTGATAGACTGAGACCCTTTTCCCCAAAAAATAAAATAAAATGCAATAAAATAAAGTAAGAAGAAAAAGAAAAAAGGATAGGATGTCTGTTATGCTATTTCTAGAAACAACAAAAATGAGTGATTTTACATTTTTTGTGAGTTTTAGAGTCAACTCAATCCAAATAGGGGTGTAAACCTACCATGACTGTTCTTGTCACTTGTTCTTCCTACCCTCAGCCCATTGTCTGTCCACTGGATAGCCCTGTTGAACCTCAGAATGACTCTTATCAGCCTTTACCCTGCTCTACACTTCCAAGCCACTACAGTGATCCTCCTGTTTGTTCTTTGATTACTCTGGATTTTTCACTGTTATTACACTTGTCAAATTGTGTAGCAAACAGCTGTTTATTGACTTGATTCCTCAACAGGACTGCAAACACTTAAAAGAAGGACTGGCCGGGCGTGGTGGCCCACACCTGTAATCCCAGAACTTTAGGAGACCGAGGCGGGATGATCACCTGAGGTCAGGAGTTTGAGACCAACTTGGCCAACATGGTGAAACCTCGTCTCTCCTAAAAATACAAAAAATAGCTGGGCATGGTGGCATGTGCCTGTAATCCCAGCTACTCAGAGGCTGAGGCAGGAGAACCACTTGAACTTGGGAGGTGGAGGTTGCAGTGAACCGAGATCACGCCACTGCACTCCAGCCTGGGTGACAGAATGAGAGTCTGTCTCAAGACGTAATATAGAATTTATCATGAAAATAGTTTAAATTTTAGTTCTAATTTTAGCCAACAACAATATCTTTCTCATTTATAATTTGCCTATTTCAAGGCCCACAGATGACGAGTAAAAGAAAAATAAAATTGGCCGGGCATGGTGGCTCACGCCTGTAATCCCAGCACTTGGGGAGGCCAAAGTGGGTGGATTACCTGAGGTCAGGAATTCAAGACCAGCCTGGCCAACATGGTGAAACTCTGTCTCTACTAAAAATACAAAAATTAGCCAGGCGTGGTGGCACACCCCTGTAATTCCAGCTACTCGGGAGGCTGAGGCAGGAGAATTACTTGATCCTGGGAGGCAGAGGTTGCAGTGAGCCAAGATCATGCCACTGCACTCCAGCCTGGCTGACAGAGCAAGACTCTGTCTCAAAAAAAAAAAAAAAAAAAAAAAAAAGAAAAGAAAAGAAAAAGACAATCATTTCTTTTCCTTTTACTCAACTGATATGTGAGTTAGTTACTGTACTAGATTGTAAGCAGGGTCAATTTGTTATTTAATTCTGTCTTTCACAGATTGCTTATTGTAAATGGCCAATAAATACTTGCTGAATAGATGGAAGAATAAAAACTGAACAAACAAACAAAAAAAGCCTACACTGGTATAGTCTCTCAATATACATAAGCAAAATTAAGTATAGAAACAAACAAGATAAGAGTCAGAAAAATTATGAGATATAAACCCTCAAGTATTTAAAAATGTTTATAATTTAGTTTCAGGTATAAAGAAATTTGTAATAGAATTTTTCCTTGAGAAAGAAAAGCTGGATTTTGCAAGACCTATAAGAGGCTGTCAGTTACTACCTAAGGTAAAATCTTAAGAGTGGCTTTGGATTACAACAGATTTCATGGATAATAATATTGGGAACTGTATTTCACTTGTTACTTTGAATAGTAGATGTAAGCTTGGGACTTTTTTCTACTTATTAGTGTTAGATTCAGAATATTAAAAAAATTAAAAACTCTTAATTTCTGAATTTCAAGGATTTTAAGATTTAAAATTTTCATAAGGCAAAGCACAGAGTATGGAGTAGAGATCCCTTATACCTTTTCATCAAACACAAAAGAGAAAGCAGGCCTGCAAGCAGAACCAAGTTAAGAGAGATTTTAAAAGGTGTTTATTTAGAAGAATTTCTGGTATGACTAGTTTAATTTGAATAATATGAAACATCCACAAATAAGATAATAGTTTAAAAATTTCAAAGAAAAATAAAATTGTTCAAATGTCTGTGACAATTAGAGTCCTATGCTTTGATATTCAAATGATTCTGTTGAGAAAAATAAAAAGATAAACTATTAATAATTTTAAAATGCAGAAAATAATACCTCCCAAGAAAAGTGTGTAATAATATAATTAAATCATGAACTTCACTTCCCTAAAAAGTTGATATTCGCTGTGATCTAATATTTTATGCTTGATCTCTAGAATATAGAACAAATGCAAATATTGAAAATGTTGTAGTTTTCTAACATCAAGTATAATTTCTGAGACATTTTCTCCATTACTAGCTATCATGAATCAAAGACAAAAATCCCTGGTTACTTTACTTATTAAAGCATGTAGCTCCTAAGTGTTCTTCTGATGAATAATGACAAGAATCCCAAGCCAGTTTCACTCACTGAACCAAGAGATATTAAAGCCACAAGAATCCAAATGTTCGTCTGCCGAAGCCCCTCATTTTAGAAATAAGAACGTTAAAGTACTGAGAATAATCTCTCTGAAGTCACATCAGTTGTTTTTGTTTTCTCTTCTCTATGTAATGGTGCAAATGTAACAGACTAGAGATTTTCCACTAATACATCTTCTAAGGGCACCAGAGTTTTCTTCAAAGTGCTCAGAGAAAACAGACAGTAGTATATTCAAAGAGTTAATATTTCCCCACTAATGCCATATGTAATATTATCAAATATGTGTTACAAATTTACACAGTACAATATGTGTATGTTTGAGAAATTGGATTGTCTCATTTAGTTGCATCTAAAATACTTTAATTACTATTAAGTGAATTTATGTAGGAAAATAATTCATAGAATGGTCATCAGATCTAAGAGGAAACATGATTATTACTGCTCTGTGTGACTGATTTGAAATAAAGCTTAGGTTAAAACTATAAAATAGGTTTCTAAAAACATGTTTGCATGTATTTGAGAAAGGACAGGGACCTTTTTCTCTACTCTTTTCTTCTCCATCATCAATTCTCAAGTTTTTTAGTATAAATCTCTATATAGAAAACTAAAAGTATAGTTTGTAATTTACTGACCAGGAAACAGAATGACAGAGGGAAGTATAAGACTTCTATGAAAGACATGGAACTGCCCGTGGTGTAGAATACAAACAATTAGCCTGCATCTTTAGCTGTTGAGAGTTCACTGTTGCAAAATTATATTCAAAAGTTTTTATCCTGCATGTTCTATCTGTCGGACAAATAATTCCAGCACTGGACATAGGATTCATCATTTGCTTGTGCAGCTGGACAGATCACAGGCTGTGCTGAAGTGTTGTGTTATTTCTCCAGCCTTGTACTACACAAAGCATCACTGCACATTTTTGAAAACCCATTAAGACTATGAAAGGCAAGCATACAAAATAATGTAATCCATGCTCCAATCTGATCTTACTGTAAAAATCCACAGAATTGTTTATAGCGTCCCAAACTCAGCTTTGTGTTTAGTGGGGGAAATGTCTGCCTCATGAAGGCATGGTCCTGCCCTGTTTGTACGCATTTTTAGGAGACAGTGAAATACAACATCCTTTTGCAAAGCTTGATAGGGAATTTCTGAGAGGAATAGAAGCTTTCACAGATACTGTCTGAATGAATTAATTTTGGACACTATTTCAGCGAGGCACATTTTCATTGATATTTCAAAAATGTGTCATATTTCCAATTCTTAGACTTACTCTTTTGAATGATAACTAGATCCCTACATTTAATTTTTCTTCTAGCATAAGAAGCAAGACTGAATGTACGGTAGCAATAACCATGTGCTTTCATTTTGTGCTGGGCAAGAGGAAAGAAACAAGTGTTTATGTGTTTGTTCTGCAACTCTGCAGCACCAAAAGGAACAAAAAGTGTTTTGTTGGGGAAAAAAAATTCATTTTTAACCACATTAGCTTCAGTTCCTCTGAACAAAAATTACTTATTTTAACTAACTGATTTTTTTTATTACACAACTGCTGTATTTGAATGGCAACATTAATGAAGAACCAAACATGAAAATGTGTTTCCATCTTTACAGTTATTTTTTTCAGCCATTAAAGTAAAATCTAGCCCCCTTCAATAAATGTAACTTATATTCACTTTTTGTAATTAAGAAAACTATTTATATTTTTGTTGTATTACTTCACCATCTGACTGCATGTCTCTTTGCTGTAAAATGGCATTGATAAACCCAATACCATATGTCCCATTGTTCATCAGTGCACCTCGGACGTGTCTTATGTTTAGAAATTCATGAATAATAACATTTGGGAAATGAAAAGACAAGGAAAATCTCTAAAGATTTGTATCTCAAGATTCTGTATAGTCTGTACAACTTTATGCAGACAGCATACTATATGAAGCCTGCCAAAGTTTTATTCTTTTAACATTTCCTGAGTATGATTTTTCTAGAAATGAGCAACTCCCAAAAGTAACTGCATCAGGGACTGCAGACAGCTCTGTTCCCTGGGAAGGCCCAAGTAGAGAGTGGAGCAGGAGAGTTTAGCTCAAAGATACCAGTCCAGTGAATCAGGAACCCAAGAATTTAATATCCCAATCCTAATCCAGAAAGGGATGAACTAGATGTCTTTTCTCTAGTGATAAGTTTTAAACTTATCAAAACTGTGCTGTGCAATTTGCAATTGCAAAATTGTGAAACCAACCCAAATGCCCATCAATCAACGAGTGAATAAAGAAACTGGTATATAGATATAGGATGGAATACTACCTAGTCATAAAAAGGAATGAATTAACAGCATTTGCAGCGACCTGGATGAGATTGGAGACTATTATTCTAAGTGAAATAACTGAGGAATGGAAAAACCAAACATCGTATGTTCTCACTGATATGTGGGAGCAAAGCTATGTATATTCTTAAGAGAAATGAGAGCATATGTCTACACAAAAACCTGTACATTAATGTTTATACCATTATTATTCATAATAGCCAAAAAGTAGAAATAATCCAAATATCCATCAACTGATAAATTGACAAGCACAGAGAGACATAGCCATACAAAAGAATATCATTAGGCCATAAAAAGGAATGAGATACTGATACATGCTACAACAATCTTAAAAACATTATGCTTAGTGAAAGAAGCCAGTCACAAAAGACCACATATTGTATGATTCCATTTATATAAAGCATCAAACAAAGGCAAATACGTAAGGACAGAAAGTAGATTAGTTTAATATAGTAACTAAAGTTGAATATTACACAGTAATCCCAGCACTTTGGGAGGCTTAGGCAGGTGGATCACTTGAACCCAGAAGTTCAAAACCAGCCTGGGCAATATGGAAAGACCCTGTCTCTACAAAAAGTTATCTGGGTATGATGACATGCACCTGTAATCCCAGCTATTTGGGAGGCTGAGGTGAGAGAATCACCTGAGCCTGGGAGATAGAGGCTGCAGTGAGCCGTATGTTGGTGTCACTGCACTGCACTCCAGCCTGGGTGACAAAGTGAGATCTGTCTAAAAAATTAAAAAAAAAAATAGTTGTTTTGAGGACAACTTAAAGACATAGGAAAATGCTCAGAAAACATTTAGGTAGAAAAAAATAGGGTGTATCTTTTTTGGAAGGTAAAACTGGTATTAGAAAGGAAGTCATATTTTTAAAAGATAATAGAGATATCCAAAAGTATGCTTTTACAATTTTTCGTAAATTGTATTACATTTAAACTAAATGCCACTTTAATGTTCTAACATTTATCTGAGGCAACAACTTTTACTGTGAAGTATTTCAGAATAGAATGTAGTCTCTCAAATAAAATCACTCAATCCTTTGAATAACCCGCAACTTAAAATTTAAGTTTTTGATCAGTCTGAAATGCAATGAGTGAATGTCATTTTCTTCCTCTGAATTGAGAAATAGTATATATATTACTTTTATTGGAAAAACTCCAGAAATATGATTATGTCCTATGAAATCAAAACTGTATTTTGATTGATCACCTACAAATTTCCGGAGACGGCTAGACATGGCAAATATACAGGACAGAATCACTACCCTCAAGGATTAATGGGAAAAGAACACGTACAAATAAGTAACAGTCAGTGTCCTTGAGTGGTGCAATTTTAAATCTGTACAGCTCCAGAGGTTGTGAGAGGGAAGCGAAATCACCTTTTGGAGGCATGAAGTGAATTGTCAGTGATTGCTTCTTATGGGAGATGATGTTTGAGCAGAGTATTGAAAAATAAGTAATAATTCTAACATTCAAATGAAGGCTACTAGAGCTGTGGGGTATGTGATGTTAGGCAAAGCGATCAACCTGAACCAGAGCAATAAGATTTGACATCGTTCTATGGTCTTGGGCCAACATGTAGTTCAGGAGTGTTGTAGAGAAAAGTCCAATGGAAAAGAAATGTAATATGAAATTTAACAGAAGGACAAGACTTTGGAAGATAATGGATTGCATACATATTAGGATTTAGCTTGACTAAAGGTATCAGAAATTCAAAATAATATTGGCTCATAGAAGACAGGAGTTTATTTTTCCCACCCATGTTATTGTTTGAGGAAGCCGGTCTATGACAAGTTTGGAAGCTCGGTGATGCTAATAAATTCAGGTTCTCTTTTGCTTGCTACTCCACCATTTTTTGTATCTCACCACACAAGTTCAAAGAGCTGTTCTAGCCCTAACCCTCATATCTACAATTCAGTTATTAGGAAAGAGAAAAGGATGAAGAAAGACATGCTACCTCTCTGTCAGTCTGTTCTGGCTGCTATATAAAATATCATAGACTGGGTAGCTTGTAAATAACAAAAATTTATTTCTCTTAGTTCTGGAGGCTGGGAAGTCCAAAATCAAGGTATCCATAGATTCCAGTATCTGGTGAGGCCTGCTTCCTTGTTCATAGACAGCGATCTTCTTGCTGCGTGTGTCTTCACATGGTAGAAAAGGGTAAAGAAGCTCTCTGAGGTCTCTTTTATAGGTCCTTAATCCCATTCATGAGGGCTCTGCCTACCAAATCACTTACCAACAGCCCAAGCTCATAATACCCTCATATTGGGGCTTAGGATTTTAACATAAGAACTTTAGGGGGATGCAGACATTTAATCTATAGCATTGTCTTTAAGGACACTTAGCAGAAGTGCTACGTGGCACTCTTGCTTAAACGCTATTGACCAGACATATTTAACTCACAATGAGTTAAAGGCAAGCTGGGAATTCAACCTTCAGTGTGATCAGCTATGTCTTCTAAAGATGGCAGCAGGCAACTGGTCCTATTATGGAAAGAAAAGGGAAAATGGATATTAGAGGTCAACTAGCAGTCCCTGGCAGGCCATCCTAGGACTCTTATAATAAATCTCATAAGGCATAGAGAACCACTGCAGGCTTTAAGAGGGGGTAACCTGGCCAGCATGGCGAAACCCCATCTCTACTAAAGATACAAAAATTAGCCAAGTGTGGTGGTGGGCACCTGTAATCCCAGCTACTCAGGAGGCTGAGGCAGGGAGAATCCCTTGAGCTCAGGAAGCAGAGGTTGCAGTGAGCCGAGATTGTGCCACTGCACTCCAGCTTGGATAACAAAGTGAGACTCTGTCTAAAAAAATTGGGGGTGGAGGGGTGGGCGTGACGGGAGTAGAACAATCAGATTTATCGAGGTGCAAAGGATGGATTAGAGCGTGGCAAGTAGGGAGAAAAACTGGTTAAGAGGCTATTGCAGAAACCCAGACAAGAAATGAAACAATGGCAGTGGGTATAGAGAAAGGAGCATAGGTTTCCAACATAATTATAGGATAGAATTAAAAGATCTTGATGACTCATTGTGAAAGGGTGAGGGAAAGAGAGGAAGAGGAGATGATTCCAGAAAATATAGCAACATTCAACAAGATAAGAAAGAATTCGGAAGTGGACTTCACAGAATGGATCAAAAGCATCTCAACTGTGCCAAAGTAGGCTTTACACTTTGAGGTCACGGTTGCTGTGTTCCCATGTTTTGATATGAATTTGTGTGCTTTTTAAGCTTACTTCTTTTTTCCTCAAAATCATCATTATAGTGTCTGTGTGGAAACATCTATTGTTTATAAATACATGATGAAGATTTAAAGAGAAGGTTTCAAAGTATATGAGGTCATAAATTTTTTCAACTTAAGCTACTTTAATCTCAGTGCAGCAAATACATGGTTTGGGCTGTTATTACAATGAGATAATCTTTATTTACCAGATGTTTTCAGATATAAGGAAATAAAAAGTACTAACATAACTATCAGTAAGAATTTATTGTCTGCTGTTTAATTCACACATATGCACCAAGCTCTGTGCTAAGTTCTCCTAATATTTTTACTTCTGTAATTACCCTAATTTTACAAATGAGAAAAAAATGATCCAGAGAAAATTTATTTAACCTGCCTGAGGTCAAATCAACTAGTAAGAGACAGACCTGTGATTTAAACCTGGGTGTGTCTACACTCTTGAAAACTCCATCACCCAGACTACACAATGCTTCTGAAGTGACTCTGTTTCTGAAATGGAAAGAAAGAAAAGGTATACCAATGATCTTTGAAAACGTGACAGTCCAATTAGTATATTGCATATGAAAAACAGGGAAAAAAGATGAGACATTCATAAAGCGGTCCTCTCTATGCACTACATAACATCACTATAGAAAAACAGTAAAATAGCTTGAAACCAAAGATGGGGAGTAAAAAAGTCAACCCTCCGAACATTGATCTACAGCACCCTGCTGTCAAACCAGGCCTCCTCCCTTCAGCTGTCAGTTTTCTGGGTCAGTTATGGAGGTAAAATCATTAGTTATATATATTTTTAAATTGCTTATTGAGTATTTTTAAATATTGACAAATTATAATTGCATATATTTATGGGGCATAAAGTGATGTTATAGCATATGTATAAAATGTGAAATGTTTGAATTAAGCTAATTGACTTAATTACATTCTTAATCATTCAACAAGAAAGTACAACTTACATCCATTAAACACACACACACACACACACAAACCCAAAAAACTAAGTATATGCAAGTGATCCCAATAAGGTAAAAAAAAAAAAAATTACATGTTTTCCCTCAACTTACCTCTCAGTCCACATTATATCTATCTCAGGCTGATACCAAAAAGTCCTTTCCCTCTGTTCTCCCGCTGTAAGGAACATGGCTGTGCTTTGGTCAAGAAATAGGCTGAGGTGGACATCCAGGCCAGAGTGACTCAGCGAGTTTGGATCACAAGTGCACAATTCCATGTCTGATGTAAACACAGCTATGTAGCCATAACATGGGAAGGCCATCCCTTGTCCCTAAGCCACTATTGACTGTAAAAGGTATAATCGCCCTGTTGACACTGTGCAGGCATGCTTGCACCCAGAGAAGGAGAGAGAATCAGAGGTGTCCATCTTTGCAGATGCAAGGTGAGAGCCAGGACATAGCTCAGCCTACTCATGCCCAGAGAGGGAAAGAGTTAAGCTGCTGACCCTGAAAACAAGGGAAAGTTGGCCATGCAGCTGTTTGTGGGAGCCAGAGGATTAAGCAGCTGAGATAGGGCAGTGTGAGAAAGCTGTTGGTGAGAGCTACTGCTGAATAAAATCATCTTTCACCTGCCTACGGCCCCCCGAGCATCCTTTCTGCTCATCCACCCACTCCCTTAAGACCTCAACATGGCAATTGGCGTAGTTGTGAACCTGACACCCGCCATCTGCCATTTTCTTTTTCTTCCCCAAAAGTTCTGCCTATCTCTCTACTGCTTAACCTTCTAGTCCAAAGAGGACTAGGAGTCCTCTTTGCTTCCTCCTTCTTTAGGTCTCCTGCTCAGGCTGTCAGTTAATAAGTCCAACCAGCTTTTGCCTGAGGCAACTCATGGGAGAGTACCTTAGGAAAGCAACAGGATGAGGGAGGCAAGTGTGGCTTTTGATCTCATGTGGGTGGGATGAAAATATGCTGACCCTCCAGGTCCCTCATCAGAATGAAGCACAGCAAATCTTTCTCTTGCTGACATTTACCTCCTGTGCTGTATCTGTCTCTTTTCTCCCTCTAACCACAGCTGAATTCTCTTAACCTGAGACCCAGGTGGTGGTGGGTATTATGTCTCCAAACTACCACATTAAATGCTGGAGAAAACTCAGGCAGTAGATGTGTCCCAGATAGAATATGACCTTCCCTGCTTTGTGCATCAGAAAACTAACCAGAAAATGCAATTTTAGAGATGCTTCCTTCCAGCAGTGACTTAGGAAGTTCATTGACATATGCATGAGTGTCTGGCCAGTTAACACTGGGATGAGGCAGCATGAACTAAATTCTCCTTATAATCTGGAAGAATGTATCATGGCCTCCACACTTGAGAAATTATCAGAGGCATATTTGCTGATTAGTGTTACGTAATAATCCTTCCACAATATATTTAAAACTCTCTTGTATTTCAAACTTTCTTTAAATTCTCTTTGCCTAGAATGCAATATTCCAAAAATAGGTAACTTGTCCTGAGTTTTCTGGACACTATGCAAGTCTGGAATTTATAGCAGTGAACTAGATTACTTCATGCTAAATGATAAAACCACCTCAAAACTCATATTTTTTAAAATTCTTTTTTAAATAATTTTTTTCTGCTTAATCTGTAATAACCATTCTTGAATCTGGACACATATCATTTGTATCTACAAATTAATAATAATAAAACACAAACTTTTATTGAGTAGTTTCAGGCATTGTGCTAACCAATTAAAAAAATATATTCTAAACCTTACAATACTTTAAGTAATGAGTAATATTTCCATTCTACAACTGAATAAATAGAAACTGAAAGAGTTGGAGATACAACTTGAGATTACATTGCTATTGACTGTCTAGCCCAGAGCCTAAATTCTAAGCACTGTATCTTACTACTTCCCTAGTGTCTAATTAAGAGAATGCCTAGGATATGTGCTGCCGACTCCATGGACTAGTACTTGCATATTATAGACAGCATTTATATTAGCAACTGCTTCTTGAAAATTCTAAAATGTTTACAAATGCAGTCTTATTTCCTATGATAATTTCTTGTCTTTTAAAAATGTCTCCTTTTTTTCCAGCCGAAATGTAAAACTAGTCTCTCCTAGTTTTACATTTGCAAAATGTTATCTAAGAAATACTTAAAATAAAGGCCATGATACCGCAGAGCAGCTCTGAGACACATCAAAGTGCCCTTGTCAAGAGAACTTAAGTCTTTAGATAACAAAATGATGGCAAGCTCAGCACCAGAAGTTTCAGAATGTGGCTGGAGAAACAGAGATACTATTGTGGTTTTGGAGCCCTCTCCTCCAAGAAAACGTTAGATGTAAACCATTTTTCTGAGTAGAATCCCTTTAATTATTTTTGGTCTTTTCAACATGAAGAAAGTGTATCAATCTAAAAATACCTCAGTGGAAATAAGATAAGAAATCATTATCAATTCTTCCTTGTGGACATACAAGAGTGAATTTACTTCTTGATATTTTGTGATTTTTTTAAAGGAGAATGCACCTTCAGCTCCAGAAGTGTCGTGTCCATAGACGTTAAAAAGTGAAGAGTGCAGGGTTTTCAGTGAAATATGGTAATTTGTTGGCATTGCAGAATTACTTTGTTTTTTTTTTTTTTTTTTTTTTTTTTTTTTGAGACGGAGTCTCGCTGTGTCGCCCAGGCTGGAGTGCAGTGGCCGGATCTCAGCTCACTGCAAGCTCCGCCTCCCGGGTTCACGCCATTCTCCTGCCTCAGCCTCCCGAGTAGCTGGGACTACAGGCGCCCGCCACCTCGCCCGGCTAGCTTTTTGTATTTTTTAGTAGAGACGGGGTTTCACCGTGTTAGCCAGGATGGTCTCGATCTCCTGACCTCGTGATCCGCCCGTCTCGGCCTCCCAAAGTGCTGGGATTACAGGCTTGAGCCACCGCGCCCGGCCCTTACAGAATTACTTTGGATGTACGCTTCTAAATCTCTCTGGCAAGCATAAGGAAACCAAAAGTACAAAATTATGACAGCAAATTATATCAGAACTCTGAAAAGTGTTTTTTACAAACGTAGTGAAATATTTTGAGAAAATGACTTCAAACTTTGTGATTATGCCCTATTTATCCCAGCTGATGAGGCTCTTCATAAAATAGAACAGCAAGTTAAATGATTAACAGTCACAAAATTTTGTCTCATATATAGAGAATTTAAGGGAACATCGATGTGCGTTTTAGAATAGAAGTGTACTTTGTGTACTTGATAAAATAATATGAAATGAAAAGAAAAATTTTACCTCTACCCCTGAAGAGTCTCCAGCTGGGCCTGAGAATTCAATTGACGTAAGACTGATTAACAGGAGAAAAGAATGCAGATTTTTACATGTACATGGAAGCTCCCATAGGAAAATAAAGACCCAAAGAAGTGACAAAATACAGCGTTAATAGACTAGGTTGAGCAAAGAGAGGCAATTGTAAAAAATAATAATAATTAAATCTATCGGAGTTTGCAGGAAAATAAGAGGTTGTTGTGGTTTTTTGTGGTTGTTGTTTGTTTTTTACCAAAGTCTGTTTGTGTGGATTTCTCTTGGCCTCCACTCCCCATCTCTGATGATAAGATGTTTCTTTTCTCCTGGAATGAGGAGGAATTCTTTCCCACGAGTGTTTCTCCTGTCTTTTTCTTGCACTTGCTGTTTTTCAAATGCTTTTCACTCAAAATAATCCTTATGCCAAGTGACGTATTTTGGGATCGCATGCTCTGCCATTCTTCTTCTTTCAATTACAACCTTTAGGGGAACGAAAAGCTATATAAGCATTCATTATTTTGGTTAATAACTTTCACCAGAGATTTATTGTTGATCACATAATGGGGTGAAAAAAAGGTAACTAAAACAAAACTTCCAAGTGGAAGTCAGGAGGTCTCAGTTTTATCCCCGTTCTGAAACACAACTTACTTCTGAGTGCCTCGGGGTGTTTTTTGTTTTGTTTTGTCTTTTGTTGTTGTTGTTTTAGTTTTCAAGTAAAAAAAAGTCACACTTTATAATCTCTAAGATTCTCCTGAACCCTGTGATTCTGTACTACCTTAAAATATCAACATCTGCTCAGCTCTTTTCTAGGACTCCTTACTGCAGTATATTCCTTAGGTATTACTTTACATCTATCAAGAATTCATCCACAAATACTACATGTTAAACCCCTAACAATGTCTCTTAATTTTTTAAAAAATAAAAACTGCTTGGTGGGCATGGTGGCTCACACATGTAATCCCAACATTTTGGGAGGCCGAGGTGGGAGATTCACTTGAGTCCAGGAGTTCAAGACCATCCTGTGCAACATGGTGAGACCTCTGTGTCCAAAAAAAATACAAAAATGAGCCAGATGTGGTGGTGCGTGCTCGTAGTCCCAGTTACTCAGGAGGCTGAGGTGGGAGGATTGCTCGAGCATGGGAGATAGAGGTTGCAGTGAACCAAGATTGCACCACTGCACGCTGCCTCCTTGACAGAACAAAACTGTCTCAAAAAAAAAAAAAGAAAAAAATTTTAAAAATAAAAAGTACTTAAAACATATGCAAAATTCACCTTAAAAACAAACTTTTTGATGAAACTTTTTAAACTTTCCACCAACATTTAGGGGAAAAGATAAACAGATTAATAATAAATCTCTATTTTATATAAATTAACATGTAACAAATTTTATAGTAAATCTGCCCTTAACAGCAAGGACATATTATCCTGATGTTAAATGTGCTTGATAAAGAGAAAATTCCCACTGTTTATTAATTTCATGTATAGAGAAATATGATCCAAAAAATTTCAAAGGTGCCTTCATTATCTTCAACAAACATTTCAAAGGTGACTTCATTAGCGGTCTTATCATTTTTCTGCTGTATGCTCCTCAACACATACGGGCTCAGTTTCTCAGCTACAGTATTAGCTTACATTTTCAATTTAATGCTTAGAATACATGTCCTTTGGCTGTTTCACAGGTCTCAGAGATATGTCAGGATTGTGTAAACTTGATGCCAAGGATGAGACGTCTACATGCACAGCTGAAAGTCAATAAATGTTGACTAACCTTAAATAAATTTTGACAGGCTTAAGTTTACCTTTTTTTGCAAATGTATTTAAAGTTCAGAAATTAACTGATGTGAATTCTATTTACTACTGGAATTTAGTGCTATAAAGCCCTACTAGTCTCTCAGATTATTTTGAAAGGCTGAAAGAAAAATCATACGTTGGAAAAAAATGTTTTTGGAAGACATAAAGCTTTAACAGCTTGCTAAATATTTAAAAGGTAACCCTTATATAAAAGATCAAATACAGAAATAGAAAATAGAGGCACAAACAACTGAGGTACAAATAATAAAGGTATAAATAATTAACTAGAAAGCTTTTTTGAAGGACAAATTAAATGTATAATGAAATAAACATTTTCATAAATGACATGAAAAGATATACAACATATACACACACACACATACACATGCACACACTGTGGTAGTGAAAAGTTCATATTTTTTCCCTAATTGGTCAGTTTCAGTGATTTAAACAAATAATAAACTTGTATTAGAGGACTTTGGAATGTGAAGTGCATATATTTGTATAAATGTGCACGTATGCATGTATGAATAATTTTTACATATCCTTTTAAAAAAAACTATATTTTTAACCCAATTGAGTTGTATCATGCATTTATTGTGAAGTTTCTAAATTCTTAACTGTTAATATTGTAATAAATAGTCTAGTTAATTTTAAACTAAATAGTAATTTACTGATCATTTAAATCTATGTTGCTCACATATTAGATCACTGGAATCCTTTAATGTCACTGAAGTCTGCAGCATTGTGGTACATTGTTATCCTTCTAAATTTACAGTGGCCTATGAAGTCATTATTACACTGTCTCATAATTTTCTTCTCTCCCAGTCATCTTATATACAATTACTCTTACTTTCCAACTGTGAATCTATTTCATGAGTGTATAACCTTTATATTGTGGTATTTAACTTACATAATAACAAGTAATATTTTATAGTGCCAATTAAATTCATAAAAAATCAAGATACACAATTCTTAATGATGGGCAAGTACTGTAAAATGTACATTTTATTCTTCAATACAATGCCATAGTTTTTTGTTCTTCTCATGCTCTTAGAGTAATTATAATTACTTTTGATTTTATTCCTTTGTAGCAAAGGAACAAAAAATAAATAATTTCACATTTCTTGTTTTAAGCATCCAAGTAGAATAAAACTATTAAGTTGAAAAGGGCACATAAAATATTTTTGTTGTATCTTGAAATATTTTTTAAAAAGAGGAATAGTTGAGTGTAAAATATTTTAGATAATCCATTAATATTTTAGCATGAATAAATCAGCTCCAAATGAAAATGCAAAAAATGACCTAAAGCTAACATCCGCATGATTAACTTAGAATCTTTAGCTAAAATACAACATCGTCAATATCCATTGAGACACTTCTGTGGACATTAAGAGAAGCATCAGAATTTGAATTAAAGAAACTGAACACAAAGTGAGCTGGGAAATCTGTGAGAGACTCCAGAAACATGACATTGTGGAAAGGTTTTTGAGATGTAGAGGAGAGGGCATGATTTTAAGCCTTACTTATTCCACTCACAACTACATAGAATGGGTGTATTTCTCTTCAGAACTCACGCACTCACTCACATGTTGTTTCTCTTTGAACCTCTTTCTGTATGTGGACTCTGGGACACCAGGTGCTTTTACCACATTGGCTAATCCTCAGTTCTTGTCACCCAACTCAAACACTTAGTTTGAAATGTCAAGAGGCTTTTACAACATGATATCACTTAGGGAAAATCTAGATTCCAAGGCTTTGCCTATCATTCATCAGCTGAAGAATTCCAAATTTGTATCTCTAATTTTAACCTCACTGTTAATTCTAGAATCATATAATCAACTGCTGTCTTGGAATATCCACATGAATATGTAATTCTCAGTTTTATGCCACTATCAAAATAAAAGTCATAATTTTCCATCCCAAATTTGCACCCTCTCAACACATCAGTATATCATTCTATTATACAACCTCTGTAAACCAGAAGCCAGCAGCTTAGTGTTGATTCCTTCCTTTCCTCATTTCCCAAAATTCACTGTCAGCAAATTCTATCAGTTCTTTGTCCAAGTTCTATCTTAAATCCTTCTGCTCCTTATTCTTTTCACCGTTACCACTTTGTCCCAA
The DNA here is from genome assembly GCF_043159975.1 of Macaca nemestrina. Taxonomy (NCBI): domain Eukaryota; kingdom Metazoa; phylum Chordata; class Mammalia; order Primates; family Cercopithecidae; genus Macaca; species Macaca nemestrina. The sequence continues at coordinate 76,360,424 of NC_092132.1, forward strand.
CTGTCATTTTTCCCTCCTGGACTACTACAATAGCCTTCTCACTGGACTCCTGATTCCAGAATTTGACCATGTGCAAATGATTCACCACTCAGTGGCCACTCCCTTTCTAAAATCCCTTCAATGGCTTCCCGTTGCATTTATAATACAAAGTAAATCAATTGGTTTGACTCATTGGTTCCACATAAATTGTCCTGTATAGCTCTCCCCCTTTATGTCCCCCTACTCACTTTCTGTATCCCATTCTAGGCATATTGACCTGGTTTTGTTTTGTTCTGCTTTGTTTTGTTTGACACAGAGTCTTGCTCTCTCTCCCAGGCTGGAGTGCAAAGGCGCAATCTCGGCTCACTGCAACCTCCACCTGCTGGGTTCAAGCAATCATCCTGCCTCAGCCTACCAAGTAGCTGGGATTACAGGTGCCTGCCACCATGCCCAGCTAATTTTTGTATTTTTTTAGTAGAGATGGGGTTTCGCCATGTTGGCCAGGTTGGTCTCAAACTCCTGACCTCAGGTGATCCACCCACCTCTGCCTCCCAAAGTGCTGGGATTACAGGTGTGAGTCACCACACCCAGCCTGTTTTGTTTGTAAGCTCACAACAGGCAAGCCCTGACTCTACCCTTAGCTGGTTCATTTTAGTCTCTGAATCTCTGCTCCAGGCCTTCCTTGAACACTCTATTCAAATTATTTATCTGGATGGTTTCTTTTTCTCTGTTATATCTACTTTCCTATTTTCTTCTTAGCATTTGTCACAACTTGTAAAAGTCCTATGGGTTTGATTTTTCATTTGTTTATTATATATCTCTCCTCCCCAGAATGGAAGTTCTTTGAGGAATGTAATCTTGTTCATATGGCCAACTCTTTCCAGGAAAGAGATAATTTCCTGGAATATAATAAGCATGGAATAAATACTTCGCCATTACAACCTTAGTTTATTCATTAGTTGAGAGGAAGGAATGTCTACTTCCTAGCGTTCTTGGGAAAGCTAAATGACGTAATGTGGGTATTAGGTATTATCACAGGATCGAGAACATGGGGAATACTCCAGGAATATGATACACAGACCCCAGAGTAAGCAGCCATGATCATGCCTGATCATACAAACATGGCATCTGTAGATCCTGGGGTAGTTCCATGATGCTATAGCTCATTGCTTGGCAAATGATGGGTAAGAAAATTTTCTCATTTTTAAATAATTGAAAAAAAGACAAATAATATTTCATGATACATAAAATTATATTCAAATCTCAGTGCACGTAAAGTTTTTGCAGAACACAGACAAGTTCTATTTACATATTTTCTATGGCTGCTTTCTTGCTCTAACAGCAGCATTGGCTAGGTGTAACAGAAATCCTGTGAACTAGACTGGGCTGTCATGTATAAATGGATTATATCAACTCATTACCTATTTCCTCATAACGTATGGTTCTTTATCCTAATTTTGTTGCTATAGAACTTGAACTTAGCAAATAACATCTGAGTCTTACACTGATTTCAGTGCCCAGTCTGTCTCTACATGTCACTTAATTTGATTTTCACATCAACCATAAGAGATGACATTATTAAAAGGTCACACAGCTTGTAAAATACAGAGCCAGAATTCAGTTTCTGATCTATCTGACTCCAAAGCCTCTTCTTTCATTATATTATTACTGTCTCTTTCATGATTATCTATTAAGTATGTGCTTATTCAATTTGTTCTTTCCTACTCATAGACGTGAATACAGGTTTCCTACCAGCTTGTTGTTAACAGTGCTTAGGACATTCTTGGCAATTTAGCTTAATATATTAATAAAATGATTAAAGATCTCCAGGTGATATAAAGGAATCAATAATTGCAGGTTATACATTTGATAAATATAAAGAAAATCCTAAAGCATACTTAGAGCACAAATCCATGAGCCCATGACTCAAATGACCAGCCTGCACTGAAGAAGCCTGATCATCTAAGATTTTAGGTGATTCTCAAAGATAGAAACTGCCACCTATGTGTAAATCATAGATGCAGGAGGCAGATAAGGGAGGATCCCCAGAGAGTCTCCAACCTGCCCCACAAGTGTTTATATCAGATGCTTTTGTGCAGATGAGGGAACCTGCCCAGGTCCTTGTCTGGACATGCCCTCAACAGACTGGGGGTCCACCTGCACACTGGGAGATCGAGGTGGGGCCACTGGGGATTTGCAGCTTATGCAGAGGGGGACGAGCCTGGCCTCTTCAGCTCATGTGTGTGGTGGCCTGGTGTTCAATCTATGAAGTGGAAGCCCGTTGGCAGGACCCCTTTTTCTCTTTGCTGAGATCTTTCTATTAATATATCCCACATTCCTCATCTTTCACTGTGTCTGCATGTCTAATTTTTCTTGGACATGTGACAAGAACATGAATTTTAGCTGAACTAAGAAGCAAAAAGTCCTGCATCATAACTACTTGGGCAGCATGACCTCCAAAGGTTTTATAATCAAACAGTAGAAAATGGCTTTTAAAATATCAGCTGATTTTCTGAAAGTTAGGAACAGGAATGTCTAACCTTTGCTTTTTCCTCTTCCCACCTAGATCAAATCATATGCCTGAAGATTTTCTGGCCTTTCCACCTGCCACAGAGATTCACAGGCTCTGTATCCTAATACTCTCCTAAGGCCACTTCTTGAACCCTCATGTAGCATATCAGGTAGACCTGTTCGTTTTCACATCCATTTCCATCTCAGCTCCTTGAAGGAGCATCTCTATGGTTTGTACTTATAGGACAATGCCTAACATTTAGCTCTATAAGTGTGTTGTTCTTTTCTTCAGTGTCAACCAACCCAGTACTGACCTGAAAACAATGTTATTTTTTCAGCATTAGAAAATGTCTTATAACAAGTTAATCTTATGAGGTTACAGATAAACACTCAAAGGAAATTGAAACAGATTGACTGTAAGCAGAGATGAGCTGAGCAATGCTACAAAGGCAGACTGAAGGACACTTTCAAAACATACTAGGTGCGTGTTACAGGTTTTGAATTGTCTCCCCTCAAGAGAGATATGTTGAAGTTCCAGTCTCCAGCACCTCAGAAGGTGACCTTATTTGGAAACAAGTTCATTATAGATATAGTTCAGATGAGGTCTGATGGGCGTAGGGCATGTCCTTTATCCAGTGTGACTGGCATCCCTATGAGAAGATGGCCATGTGAAGACAGAGATATGCAAGGAGAATGTCATGTGATGACAAAGGCACAGGTGGGTGTTATATACCTGCAAGTATGGGAATGTTGAAAATTCCCAGCAAACCACTAGAAGCTAGGAAGAGGCAAGGAAGAAACCTGAGGATCCTAGCTCTGCCAATACCTTCATTTTACACTTCTCGTCTCCACAATATGAGACAATACATTTTGGGTATTTGGGACCACTCAGTTTGTGGTACTTTGTTATGGCAGCCCCAGGAAACTCATCCAGGAGGGATGGGTTATTAGGAAAACAAAAGAAAGTAGAAAAACAAAAACAGTCTGTAATACAGATTATATATGTGTGTGTGTGTGTGTGTGTGTGTGTATGTGTATGTATATATATATAATTTTTTTATTTTTTACTTTATGTATTTATTTTTGAGATGGAGTCTTGCACTCTGTCACCCAGGCTGGAGCACAGTGGTGCGATCTCGGCTCACTGCAACCTCTGCCTCCTGGCTTCAAGTCATTCTCCCACCTCAGCCTCCTGAGTAGCTGGGACTACAGGCACACACCATCACACCTGGCTAATTTTTGTATTTTTAGTAGAGACCAGATTTCACCATGTTGGCCAGGATGGTCTCAAACTCCTGGCCTCAAGTGGTCTGTCTGCCTCAGCCTCCCAAAGTGCGGGGATTATAGTCATCAGCCACCACACCCAGTCTTATATTTAATAACAATGTTAATAATAATAAAATAACTTTCTCTCTCTCTCTTTTTTTTTTTTTTTTTTTTTTAGATAGAGTCTCACTCTTGTAACCCAGGCCCGAGTGCAGTGGCATGATCTCAGTTCACTGCAACTTCCACCTCCGAGGTTCAAGCAATTCGCTTGCCTCAGCCTCCTGAGTAGCTGCGATTACAGGTGTGCACGACCTTGCCTGGCTAAATTTTTTGCAGTTTTAGTAGAGACAGGTTTCACTATGGTGACCAGGCTGATCTCGATTCACCATGCTGACCAGGCTGATCTTGAACTCCTTACCTTGTGATCCACCTGCCTCAGCCTCCCAAAGTGCTGGGATTACAGGCGTGAGCCACCACGCCTGGCAATAAAATAACTTTCATTGTTGGAGGACACTCCAGTTGTCATTTTATGATCAGGAACTGCTTTCATACATTATAGCCTTCAATTTGCCCAACAGTTCAGTGGACTGATATTACAATGGCTGTGCAGGTAAACTTTAACAATGGACACTTTGGTGGGCTCAGGAGGATCCCTAGTTGAGCATTTGCTAGTTTCTGTGGTGTAACTGTTCCCAACATGACACGTTGAGCACAGCCTTAGTGATATCAAGTAGCTCATAAAATTCCCCACAAATTTAACACTTACTCTCATTGGTCAGTGCAAACCGGCTCCATCATACCACAGGATAGTATTAACTCTCTCTATTTAATTGATAAGTAAACTAAATTCATCATGATTAAATAACTTGCCCAAGAGCATCAGTGTCAAAGGTGACAGCCCAGTGAAAAACTAAAACAACTGACCATAAAGATACTGCAGGATCCCAGATTCACCCAGAGCCTGTGACAACCATGAAAGTTTGTGCGGGGTGTCTGTGCAGTCTTATTTTCAGCAGCATCATTTTCACCACAAACACAGATGTATCATCATGGGCACAATACGTTTTGCTTTTCTATCTAATAAATATATAGAAAAAGTCACAATAACTTATTTTGGCCGGGCACAGTGGCTCATGCCTGTAAACTCAGCACTTTGGGAAGCTGAGGCGGGTGGATGATGAGGTCAGGAGTTTGAGACCAGCCTGACCAACATGGGTGAAACGCGTCTCTACTAAAAATACAAAACTTAGCTGGGCATGATGGCGGCTGCTTGTAATCCCAGCTACTCAGAAGGCTAGGAGAATCACTTGAACCGGGGAGGCAGAGGTTTCAGTGAGCCACGATCATGCCATTACACTGCAGCCTGGGTGACAGAGTGAGACTCCATCTCAAGAAGAAGGAGAAGGAGAAGGAGAAGGAGAAGAAGAAGAAAAAAGAAAAGAACTCACAATAACTTATCTCAAAAAAGAAATAAAAATATATTACTGAACATTCTTGATACATTACACTTGGCAGGGTCCAGCAAAGCCAAGGAAAATCAGATCCTATGCTTCTGGCAAGACTTCAACTCTGTCCCAATTTCCTTATTCTGTCTGCACAAACTTGTTACAGTTTACAGCATTCTTCTTCATATAACTCTGGTGCCATTCCACATGAAAGCACACATTACCTGAGAATATCAGTGTCAGAGTGGTGTGATAACATTCTCTGCAACCTCTCATTTGTAACTTCTGCCACACATTGAACCCCTGAGAGTTACGTTATTATGAAGTAATTTAGGCTGGACAGTAAATTCAGTAATCTTAGTCTGTGCCACCCCATCTATCCCAACAAACATATAGTTAAATAAAAATGGTGTGATTATGAACACAGCTTCAAGAAAAGTCTCAAGATCCCCTGCCATCCAATTGTAGTTCCTAAGCGGCCCCTTTCAGCCCATCATAGAATTTCTGAACAACCGTTGGTCCTTGATTTGGTACTGAGCCTATATTTAGGGTGTAAGGCATTCTGCTACAAGATAAAATTGGATCTTCTAGTGAATACTGATATTGGCTATTTTAAAACTTATTAAGATAGCATCAGATCAACTTCTTGTTCATACTCAAGGATGGGTGTTTAGAAAAAAATAACAGAAATAATTTTTCGGAAGACATCTGTCTTAGTCTGTTTTGTGCTACTCCAACAAAAATACCTGAGACCGGGTAATTTATAAAGAACAGAAATTGATTTCTCACCATTCTGGAATTTGGAAAGTCCAAAATCAAGGCACCAGAATTTGGTTTAGTGAGGGCCTTCTTGCTACCTCCTCACATGGAAGAAGGCAGAAGGGCAATCTAGCCAAATGTTGTGTGAAGCCTCTTTTAAAAGGCCCTTAATCCCCAAATGAGGGAGCAGACCTCTTGGCTTAAACATCTCTGAAAGGCTTCACTTCCTAATACTATTATATTGGCAACACCTGAATTTTGAAGCGACTATATTCAAACCATAGATGCACCGTTCCTTTTTCTTTCAATAGGAAGTCTGATGCAGGGACTAATATGCATTCATTGTATTTATTATAATCTGTGAATCATCTATTATTGCATTTCATTTCTTTGTTTCATGATAAGAATAATATAAAAGCCTAGCATATCAGTGTATATATTACTACACATAGTTAATTTTCCAGTTCATGCAGGACTCATCAGAAAGCCTAAAAACAACCCTGTACAAACCATCAGGAGAATAAATGGTTTCAAAACCTTTACATTTTAACGGACAGCAGGAACACACCCTTGCTTCAAAATACCAATTTCCAACTTCTGATAGAGATTAAGATCTCTGAGCTGTCAATGACAATTAGAGGGAGAAAAAGAAGCTGAAGTGTATGACTGTCAAAAGGAGAAGATTAACTCAGGTTCATAAGTTTACTCTAGTTTGCACAGAAAGATCAAATGACGAGGCCCCTAGCCATTCTAAGCAACAAGTAAAATATAATATGATTGGTCTTTTGTTGTGAAGGCAAACAGATCCAATCACTTCTACAGAGCAAGTACACAAGTAGGGTCCATGAAGATAAACAGTACTGGGTTACATTCGCTGGGCCTGTGGAAGGTTCCCTACGCTGTTTTTCACAAAAGCACTAGGATGCTTGCATGGTTCAATTCTTGTCTTTCCTAGCACTTTGTAATTTGTAATTAAATGCAAACTTTTGTTAGTTTTTCCTTCTCTGTCCCTCTGCTGACAGTGGTGTTTCATTCATCTTTGCAAAGGTAATACTCTCCATGGAGTCATTTGTCTGTTTTTTGTTTGTTTCTTTCTTTTTTTTTTGAGACAAAGTCTCACTCTGTCACCAGGCTGGAGTGCAGTTGTCCAATCTCGGCTCACCGCAACCTCCACCTCCCAGTTTCAAGTGGTTCTCCTGCCTCAGCTTCCCGAGTAGCTGGGACTACAGGCGCCCGCCACCATGCCCAGCTAATTTTTGTATTTTTAGTAGAGACGGGGTTTCACCATGTTGGCCAGGATGGTCTTGATCTCTTGACCTTGTGCTCTATCCGCCTTGGCATCCCAAAGTGCCGGGATTACAGGCGTGAACCACTGTGCCCAGCCAGAGTCATGTGTATTTAAAGGAACGAATGAAAAATCTAAGCTTTCAGTAACAATAGTCTCGACAATGATACTGTCACTCTTTCCCTTTCAGAGACAATTGTGTTATTGCTTCTAAAATGCTGATAGCTACTATTTATTAAGACAGAAGTTTAAATTTTGCTTTATCTTATTTTGTCCCCATGACCAACCTATGTGACAGATGTAATATTTTGAAAATTTTACTAATAAACCAAAGTTACCAATTATAGAACTCTCTGAATTAGATATTCTATAATAATCAAATTGGGCATCATTTTTAAACTCTTCAATTTTGGATTCAAGTAATAATTGACCAGGCTCAGTGGATCATTCCTGTATTCCAGTGCTTTGGGAGGCTGTGGCAGGATTACTTGAGGCCATGAGTTTGAGACCAGCCTGGGCAACACAGAGAGACCCCATCTCTACAAAAAGTAAATGTTAGCCAGCTGTGACGGCATGCACCTGTAGTCCTAGCTACTCAAAAGGCTGAGTTGGGAAGATCGCTTGAGCCTAAGAGTCCAAGGCTGCAGTGAGCTATGGACATGCCACTACACTCCAGCCTGGGTGACAAAGCGAGACCTTGTCTCTAAAAAAAAAAAAATTGTTGGCTCCATTCCTCACTAGCATGACCTCGAATATCATGCTAGAGAGCATAATCCCCTATACTTCATTTTTCTCATCTATAAAATATGGAAAGAAAGTGCCTACCTCATCAGTGTTTTATGAACTAAAATAAATAATGCATATAAAACACTTAAAAGCCTGTGCCTGGCACGGGCACAAGGTAAATGCCAGTATGTGGAATTACTCTCTATTTCATATCCACATTTTCCGAACTGAAAACAACTTTCCATTTTGCCTTATGTTAGTTTTTTCCCCTTTTTGATTACTTACCCAGGAGAGGATTCCTTACTCATCAATGCGTTGTGTGTGGCTAGAAGGGCTGAATACCATACTTGTGAAAAACCACAAAGAATTATGCTCTCAGCATTGACCAGATCAGGAAAAACAAAAAGAATTATACTCAACCATACAAGAACCTGAAAAGGAGGGCCTGGAAAGCATGGTCACCTTGAGCCTTTACAGAGGAATTCATCCAACCCTTCCTCATTCTTGAAATTGAGGTGGACCATCTGAGACCATTCAGCTCTCTTCATTTTCAGAAATAAGCTGTTCCATTGTACACAGTTAGAGAAATAAAAGACAGCTGTCAAATAATATCTCATATCAAATAACAAGATGCACAATGATCACAAAAGAAGAACAATTAGCCTTTGTCCGAAATCTACAGGTTGCCACTGCAGATTGAGCTGGCTCTACAGGCTCATGGATTCAGAAAGATTAGTTCATTGTTTAGGTCTCTTGTTGTCATAAAAGCACCTGGTAATGTCAGCATTTTTCAAAAATGTTATGAAATACTTGGCTGGTTTCTTTGTGGATCAATGAGCAGTCTGGCTCACACAGAAAAAAAGCATCACTTTGTGATGAGGAAGTGCATTCTGGGTTGGGTTTGGCATGACTTTAGGCTTAAACCCAACCATCTCTGAAAACGTCAAATTTTATTCTTGCAAAAAAGCAAATGTCTGTCGGCAAAAGAGGGGTTATAATAAGAAGACAGAGAGGAAGGAAAGCTTGGGAAAGAGATGTCATATTATGAGCTGCCTTAATGCAGTAAATGGCCGGGTGTTCTGTGGCCTGCATTCCTTTGACAAGGCCTGCTCAGACATCCCATGACCTAGATTCATTCTTTTTATGTTGATGTCATCTTAACCAGAAGCCAGATCTTGATTTGCTCTATAAAATATATCCGGCTTGAGTTGTTTCTGCCAGGAACCACAGTTTCCATTTTGTTTTTGAACTCAGTGGATCTCTGATTGTATTTTCTTTTCTAGGACTATCCCAATTTGACAAATCATGAATTCTCATTTGAGGTTTTTACCAAAAAGAGTGTTTGAACAGTTCAGTTCATCTGTCTATGAAGTTATGATCAATCAATTTTCAAACTTGCCAGCGATTTATATGCTTTTTGAAATCGTATGTAGCCTAGTACCATATGGAAAGAACCATGTCTGTCTGTATATGAGAATATTTAATCCTTTGCCTTTATTTGAGGTATTTTAAATGCTCTTTGTAAACCCACATTTGGGAAAATAAATAGCATAGATGCTGCCTTTAACAGAGCACTTACTCCCACATTCAAAATACCTTTTAGAGAACACTCTATTAAATGAAACAAGGCTTACACTCTTTTGACATTTGCAGAAAGGCTATTATAGCATGTGAAGTTCCCTTGGTATTCCTAGACAATTAATCTTAATTACTTTTACCAGTTAAGAAGATCATCTGTAAGGACATTTGATTTAAAGGAGTCACAGTTCCTCTGGTGTTCATTTTTATTGGGTAAAACATGTAGATATTGCTTCTTGGTCAAATATGGTGTCCCCGTGACTTACAATTAAACTGATGATTTCTCTTTGTCTTCCTTTGCTTTATAGGAGCCAAAATAATGCAGCTTCACTTCTGCTTAATGGATAGAAGACTATGCTATTTTTGCTGCACCCAGAGATAAATTTATTGGTTTTGGAGTACCTTCACTGATGCCAGGTCTCATAACTTCAAAAAATATTACTAAGTTAAAGCGAATTGAAGCAATGAAAGTCAGAGTAAGGCGGGGGGTTCGAAGTTGCAAGCAATTTACTTTCTCTAAATGTGACTGTTCATTTGTTTTAGAAAAAGCTACCCAAACCAGCACTTTAAATATTCAAACACAGACTTCAAACATGCACCTTTTTATGGGAAGGTGGAGAGATCATTATTAACCTGAATGCAGATATCTTAGAATGAGATGTTTGGTGCTCTCTTTAGTAATAAAAATTTTTGTAGGTAAGCTTGGGAAACACAGCGAGACCTAGTTTCTACTGAAAACAAAAACCAGAAAACAAAAAGAAAAGAAGAAATTACCTGGGCATGGTGGCATGCACCCACAGTCCCAGCTACTCAGGAGACTGAGGGAGGACGCTCCCTTGAGCCCAGAATTTCAAAGCTGTAGTGAGCTACAATTGCGCCACTGCATTCCAGCCCAGGAGACAGAGCAAGACCGTGTCTCAGAAAATATATACATATATAGTAGGTAGTTTAGAGATGACCATATCATAGAACATAGAGTGATTTTGCTTTTTGATGTACAAGGGTGGAGTGTAAAGGATGGGAATAAAAAATGTTTCCTGAGTTGGATTTAAACCCATAGATCTCAGGTATGACTGCAGACTGTGTTACCAAAGTGAACTGGGGTCAACCTGCCTGGCACAGCAAAACTAAACCCTGATATCAGGACTGCCATGACAGAAGGCGAGGCATTTATCGCAGGGCACCAAGCAAGGAGAATTAGGCAGTTTATTCTTAAGAGCTGATCTGAATGGCTTACAGGTAAGGGCTTTTTAAGGGAGTGGAGGTAGAGGTTACAGGCAAAGTCATACATCAACACATGGAGGCTGCATGTTGGTTTGACCTCTTGAAGTGGGAGCCCGCAGGCCAGAAGTAGACTCAAAGATTTTCTGATTTGCAATTGGATAAGGAAGTGAAGCTTTGTCTAAAAATTGGGGATAACAGAAAAAAATGTTAGCTCTGGCTGGTGGGCATGACCTCCTCCAGGCCCCTTAGAAAGAAATCTAGAACAAAGAACGGTGATCAGAGTTCTGTCCTCAGTTTCCCCCTCATCTGAGGTCTGTGTGCCAGTGGATCTCTTCAGTGGGGAATCCAGGTTCTCAAAGACAATTCAGGGACATGTGTTAAGATGTTACCTTTAGTTTCTACAGGAGAACCAAACATCTTGTGACCTTAACTTCCTTGGCTATTGTTTTAAGCTATTGTTACCTTTTAGCTTATTAAGTTGCTCATTTACTTCTCAGGTCCAGCTAGGTGCCTGGAATTTCACTTAGAGGAATCCAAGATTTTTCTTTATTTCCATGCTTGGGGGTCCCACAGGCCCCTAAGAGGGGTTCCTGTTCTGTCTCAATTAGAATCACTTGGGAGCTTATAAAATACATCCAAGCCCATGCAGCACCTCTGGAGGTTCTGAACCCTTGGGTCGGATAGGTGTGAACATCTGGAAGTCCAGATACTAAAGGACTTGGGATGGCCAGTCTGAAGAAGTGCTGCCAGACTAAGGGAACTGCGGTCCGAGTTTCCCACTTGGATCTCCAGTGCACCTGTGAACTGGCACATGAAGTAAGAGCCAACACCAAATTTCAACTAACCCCTCACCCACCTATCCACACAAACTCCAAACCAATACCAGCTTCAGGGAGTAAAGTGGCAAAGCTTTTAAACCTAAAGTGACCCCAAGCTGGGGGAATGAAGGAGTATTCCATTGGACAAAAACCGAAATGATAATATTAAGATGAGACTATTTAATCATGTAAATGAGTCTGTTCTTGTGACTGAAAGGAATCAGAAAGGTCAAGGCCCTGTCTGAAGTTTCATCTAGGAGAGAGTTGGATCATTAGGTTGTGAGGTCTTAGACCAGAGTTATTTATTCGTGCCTTTTTCCATTGCACATAGAGGAAGAATGTTTGTTCTCATTTCAGTATTCAACAGGACTTCTGTAAGGATCAACTAGATAGCTGTAGAATCTGAGAAATGATGCTATTGTCTCACAAAGCAAGGAAAACCCAACCATATTAGGTTCTGATGTTTAGCCCAGTGTATTATTTAACAAAACTTTAAGGAAATTCCTGAGTGAGAGTAGAGACAGTGGAAACCAAAAGAAGCCTTAGGCACTGGGGAAAGTACCGATGGAAGCCATGATAAGAAACAGATACCGAGGGTCAAAAAACTCTAAAAATTTAACCAACTAAGGGAATAAATGTGATGGTTGACCAAAGACAAGATGCTTGTGCTCTGGTCCTCTTTCCTGTTGTTTAGAGGATTCTGGCTGGGGATGGGGATGTGGGGAAATGTGTGGGGAGGGGTCAGGGTCATTTTCCATAGATGTATATTCAGTGATATTGTCATTTTCGTTCAAAAAGTATCTATTACAGTCTATAAATTTGAAATATACATAAGTTCATATTCAGTTTTGTTTTTAAGAAAAATAACTTGCCTTTGATTTGAAGCATGAAAAAACTAATATAATTTTTCTTTTCTAACATTTGTAGTTTAGGATAGTTTATTTTGATTTTCATTTCTGTCCCCATTGTAGCTACTCAGAAGGTCTTTAGGATGTCTAGGCTGGAGAAAAAGTAACCTTTATAAAATGGGATGGAATCAATAGTAATGTCATAGATAATTTCAAATGCTGGATTAATTTTTTAAGGTTGATTTATAACCAGAAAAAAAAATCTAGAGAAACCCAGGAAATCAGGGTCTTTACCTCACTCAAACACTTTCCATTTTCTTAAGAATGGGGAAAGATGATATGTGTGGGTCTAGAGACAGCAAATGTAATGAGACAAGAGTGGTTTTCCTGTCCAAGGATGCAAACCTCTCCCAGTCTTTTGTAATAACATAGTAAATTATGGTTTTTAGGGAGCAATGAATGAGTGGTAGCAGAGGAAACTCCTGAAGGATGTAGTAATAGCATTGGAACAAGAAAATTGAATGGCAGCAGACAGTTTTGTTACAACGCTCCCCCCACCACACACACCATAAAGAAGAATCTGTTTCAAGAAACTTTTTGTTTCTGGAATTTGAAATATTTCCTCCTAATCCCCAGGGAATCCACATTATTATTACTGTATTAACATCGTTTACATTCATGATTTTTTTTTTTTGCCCTCCTTGAAGCTCAAGGGGATTTAATAACCTTAAATTAGCCAAAACTAATAATCCAAAATGCCAACATGAAGACATGGCAACTCTGCTGTTCCAAGTTCCTGAGGAAATATATATCCCTGGGCCATTAAATTTCCTTTACTCTTGAGGTTTGAAGGGGCTATGGAAAATTGCAAGGTTTTGCAATTCTTTACAGTTCTGGTTCTAACAATATCTGTAGTCCCCATCTTGCAGTTTTTTTTTTTTTTTAATCAACATTGAGACTTTGCATAGAAACCTGTCTTCACTTCTTCACTTCCAGATTCTTACAGACCTCCTCAGGGGAGTGAAGCCAGTAATTATCTACTTCATAGATAAATGAGGAATGTTCTTATCTCTTCCCACTGGATAGCTGATAGAGATGCTTGAGGTACTGGTGTTACAGAAAACTAGAGCTGGTCAGTAGTTAAAATGGTAAAAATAGATTTTATTCAGGAACAACTGCAATAGAGGAAAATAGACCTTAGTAAAAACTCAGCTCAATATTACAAAGATAACAAGGACCACTGGAGATTTATAACCAAAGAATAGGTTGTGAGGGGAGGATGTTCAGCGGATAATAAAATTATTAAGAGGTGACATCAAGGGCAGAGGGAATTCTTGCTAAACTTAGTTAACAGAATTTTTGCTAAAGGAAGGTCAGAGTGATCAGATATCATTGGGGGATGGTGAGAAATGAAGAATTTGATATTGAGGGGGTAGCAGATATCAAGGGTAGGAGATACTCTAAACTGACTTAGCAGGATTCTTGCTAAAACTGAGTGATGTAGGCCCAACAGGCCCAATAGGATTGACACTGAAGCCCACGGTCCAGGCCTAGTTGAGAAGAAGGCTCAGAGGAGCTGACTGAAGTTTGATTAAGGAGAAAGACTTTGCCTGTGGGAAGAAAACAGACAGGAGTCAGGGAATCTGGATGTTAGTCCTCTCCATGTGGGGGCTAGGAGAAGACTCCCAGCCATATGATTCCAGTTCTTCCCCTGTCATTCGGGTGAAAATGACCAAATTGGATAAAAAGGATGGGATGGATTAAATATCCATTCAATTTTCCAGTGATTCTGATGGTTGCTCAAGCCAACTGAAGTACCTCTAGGATATTTGATATATCTCCTCTGCCCCCTCACTCCTGCCCCATGACAGGCCTCTTTCTATGAAATTTCTCCAGTTATCAGAGACCTCCTATTTTACCCATCTGGCAAACCTACTCAGCAAGAAATTTCACCAACACTTTGATCTACTCAGGGAAGTACTAGAGAAGAAACTTCTGTCAAGGGAAGTAGTCATAAACTTGATTCAGCTTTCTGGGAAATAAACTGTTCTCCAATCTGGCTTTGCCTAACTTTTTATTCCAACCTCATCCTTTGACTGTTTCTCAAACTGGTCAGAGTTGGTAGGAAATAACAAGTATGATTAATGAGTACTCCTTAAAACCAAAAATAACAAGAGAAGATTTTTGCTAATGTTCTTTCCTCTTGTTGTGCTCCTCTTGCCAAGGATGAAACCCATGAACAGTCCTTTGGCAAATGCATGGTGTCAATTGAAAACAGAGCTGGTTTGAAGCATCTACCCAACAGAGCAAATCTACCATCACCTTAAAACAGCACCAACAGCCGTGCCTTTCTGTACTGACAAGCCAGCCTTATTATCTTTATATATGTAGGAAAAGCTTGCTATCAATACATAGAAGTCTAAGAAATACGGAGAGAATTCAAGATTCCATTGGAATCTATTATTATTGAATAAAATCTCAAATCTAGATTTTTTTTACATTAAGTGAAGAAACACATTTAACTACCCACCAGGTTAATGTAATATATATTACTTGCATGCCTTAAAATTTCTCTAGGAGCATAAGGTAAAAATTTATTTTGAAAATTCTAATTTGCATTGCTAATTTTTCAAAAGATGTATATTTTGTTAACACTACCGATGTTAACGATGAAAATGTTTATTTAATGCTGTAAAAGAGCACTCAAGAAAATGCCTAATTTCTAGGAAGAAATGGGTTCTAAAAATAAAATCAAATGTATGCCTAAGATCTTTTTGAATTAGGTTATTAAAGTGGTACAGTATATTTTGTCCCAAATATCTTTGATGATTTCCAATCGGTGATTACATCTTTGCTTCTTCTGTTTCTATTTGTGAAAAATGCAGAAACGAGTTATAACCAAGACAAAGAAATTTCAAATGCAACAGAGAAACTCCATAGGAGGTCTTTTGGGCATAACTTAGCCTTAAACTGTGCCACCCAGATCAGTAAGGCATCTCTGTTATTCTGAAATTTGTGTGCTTGGAAACTTCAAGAAAAAAAAAGCTTTTTATTTCTGGGGTTGAGACTGTTAACAGGAAACAAGAGTTCAGCTACTAGAAAAGCACTTTTTTTTTCTGACACAAATTTTGCCTTTGTGCCTTGATTGACAGCCATCCCACTGTCTATAAACAATCTACGAGTTACCCCAAATCACCATTCAGTTCCTGCCTCCAACATTTAAACATCGAGTGGTTTTGCGCTCAATAAAATTCCTTTTCATTTCGCCCTAGGTTGCCATGTCTCTTCAAACAGAGACAGAAAAGCCGTGGTCTGTGTCAGACGGATTTTAATTTTCAGTCCTCATCCATTTGGGGGAACTAGACACAGGCAAACAGACTCTAGCCCAAAGCCTAGCAACCTGTAGTTTAAACAGCCAATGCATATGAGTCCCGGGATGGGGGCCTGGACCTGTTCACACATGAATAAAGAAGATTAAGATTTCCTTTCAAAGACGTGAAACCTTTTTGACAGCCAGTGTCAACAGCACTGTCTGCCTTCAATGTGAACCAGTCTTCTAGCACAGATTCCCACAGGGAGGTCCTGCTGATTAGCATGCTCGACACCACCCTTCCATGTCGGTATTTAATTGAAGAATAAGGGTGTAAAGTTTTGCAAACTCTTACTTGTCCACAAAGAAAGGGTAACTTACAGGAATTGTTGAAAGAAAATACCAGTGAACATGAACACCTACGGGTAGCGTTTAAAAAGTGGAAGCACCGAGCAGGGGAATGAGGAACAGTGGTGATTTCTATTATCTAATTGCAGAGAAGTTAACAAAAAGTTTCCTAATCAAAATACATGTTTTGAAGTCATAAAAAATCAGCTCCTACTCTTAGAGGGGGAAAAAAAAAGTATAATTTTCTTCTCAAATCATGTTTTAAAATTGTGTTAAAGAATAAGCATTTATTCTGAAAACATTTGGCAAATAAATACAATTTCCTTTGCAGTTCAGGGGGCAGTCTTTATTGATAAATATTTTTTAAAATTTAAATATGACTTTTTTGCACATAAGCATTTGATAATTTTAAATGAAATGGACTAGGCCTCTATTAAATAGTGAGTTCCGTATCACATTGCATGTCCTTAGGAAGAGCCAAAAAGTGGGAAAAAGTTATGTCTACACATGCCAGCCTCAGCAACTTAATTATCTCACTTCAATTACAAGTTCAAACACTTATACAAGTTAAAATATAGACCATGTCTGCTTTGAAATGATACACAACTATTAAATTACATGCACTGAATCACTTTGGGATGAGTTAGAATACCTATTTACAAGAGCATAGCTGTTTTTTATTATGTGACAAATGTTTATGCAATCTGATGTCAACTGTTTATTCTTCAAACCTAGAAAAGAATGTGAAGCAAAATGTGCTACCTGCATATGTAGATTCCACGTTTCCTCACCAATGACACATATACCATACATCTTGAGTTGCTTTTCCGGTGGTGGTTAAAGGTTTGCACTGATCTCCCCATTTTTATTCATTTACTAAATATTTATTTGCTGGCACCTTCTTTTTCCAGGGATTTGAGTAGAGGGTGGGGACGGAGGCTGTGCTGTCCTGGAGCCGGCTCCCACAGGCTTGCAAAGCCAATTGTTCACATCTCTTCCCAACTCTAGCTATGTTCGGTGCCATCGCAGCTACCAGTGTCATCGATTGGTAACTTGAATCAGCTATGTTGGGAGTATTGACACTACAGAAATCAACTACTACAAATCAGGGCTTTTTAAAATAATCAGTTGTTAAACATGTATTAGCATCTCACTGGGTAGAGAGGTGAGTGAGAAAGGTTTCTCTCTTCTTCCGTCCTACGGCCAGGTGTTGCCTCTTTAACTTTGCAAAGAGTGTATTCAGAAACAGTGGTGAATTTGTGGCAATAGAGCAGGAAGAAACTACAGAGAGATTGAGTCTAAAGTTTTGCTCTCTGGGATTTGGGCAGAACTGGTATAAGGCCAGAATGTCTGTAAATCAGTATCAGAGCTGGATAAGATGGCAGGAACTGGGGATCAAATCAAGGTTTGGACTCCTCAAGGCCAGGATGAGGCTTAAGCCAGAGTGAATTCTCAAGTAGGAGACAACCATGGGGAAAGAGAAAGAACACCAGGTCTGAGCTATCCAAGATAAGGTGGCCTGAAAAGCGAAATACCTAAGCCTGTCTTAGGTCAATGCTCTCTGATCATTTTCATACCTAACATACTTTGGCTGCCAATTAACTAACTTCTATCCTTTTCCTGATAGCAAGGAGTGCTCTAGAGCAGTGGCTCTCAAATCTTACTATGTAAGTCTTGTTATTAATAAAATGCAGGTGGCAGGGTCTTGGCCCCAGAGCCTTTGATTTAGTGGGTCTGGAGTGGGGCCCAGGGAATTTATATTCCTAACAAGCTATTAGGTAATTATGATGCCCCTGGTTAAGGGATGACACTTTGAGAACCTCTGCTCTAGGATTGGATCAAACATCTCAGCTTCACTTATTTCAGAAGAGCAATTAACTTTGCACCACATGGCATGATAACAGTCTTTCATTTATGCATCAATGTCTGTAAAAACCCTCCCTGGCTACATGGGAGAATAAGGAATAGTTAACTGTTACACACTAAGAGGATCCTTCATCATCACCATTTGGTCTTTGTGGGAAGATGCTATTTTGGGATACATCTGCACAATTATTTGAACTTGACAGCCTCAGATAATTGCCTAGAACAAATAAACGTTTATGTGCTATGTGAAATACTTTATATACACACACAAAATACTTTATTGTAAGAGCAGTCATCACAAACTACATTCTTGTGCATGAGTATTGCTGTCATTGTCTAGAAAAAGGGAACCACATACACATTCAACAAATCAGCCATCGCTTTCTTCAGTTAGCCTCCCAGAGTTGCATTTTTTTTTAAGAGGCAAGCTCTTGCTCTGTCACCCAGGCTGGAAGGCAGTGCCATCAGACCATAGTAGCTTACTGAAGCCTTGAACTCCAGGACTCAAGCAGTACTCCTGTCTCAGCCTCCTGAGTGGCTAGGGCTTTTTTTTTTCCACTTTAGTAGAGACAGGGTCTCACTATCCAGAGCTATATTTCGATGCCAGCCATGGGAGCATAATAGCAATCAGCTGTAGTCATAGTCACTGCAACATAGATCATTTAAAAAGTATATTGATAACTAAAAAAATAATTAGTAAATAACTCATTTTATGACCTGGAAAGTGCAATTTAACATGATTATGCAAAAGGACAAACAGGCTAACCTCTGTTAATGTGCTCTTATACCTTTCCCCCACCTCACTCCTCACTGGATTCTAGCCAGTTCAGCTCAGTGGTCACAGAATTGGGTCTCAGACAAGTGAGGCCTCATTTGTAATAGGGAACTATCAATGTTGTTCAATTAAGTGGCTATCACTAGGGCCCCATTATCAAAATAGCAGCCTCATAGCCTATCATGCCACCATTAAAGCTGATTCTTTTGGAGCTTCACGATGTATTCATCTTAGAAGTAGTCTCCCCCTTTAGATGTGAATGAATGACTTCTGGGAACTCTCAGCTTGAAGTGGGATATTAGCTCAAAGGCAAACATAACCTGCCTCATAAAGCTAGCACTTCCTGTACAGACAAAGAGTCTTTATACTTCTATCAACTTGTGCCAAAGAATCACCCATTATTAACCACAATTATTTCTAAAAGTCAATACATTTTAAGTTTATTGCAAAAAAGAAAACAAGTTATATGTAATACTAAAAAAAGAAATCTGACATTTTTGCTGATTTTTTTAAACTCTGAATGTACGGGATATTATGAAAAATTCAGCAAGTAAACTAAACAAAAAAATGAGAGGGAACACTATTAACTAGAAATAAACAAGGCCAGAGAAGGATAATTGGGATTACAATAATCAACAATGACAACATCAGAGAACTTCCTCCTAAGTTAGATTGTATACAATATTGACACAGAATCTTTATAAATGTCTATGTAACAGATGCTGCTTAAGAAATATTTAGAGTCCGAACCTGGTGTGCTATTCTACACATATTTTGCTGCATTTACTATCAGCATAAAATACATGATAAAATATTTTACAGCCTCAGTTTTACTGGGATTCATTTTAATTTAGGGTAACTTGAGAAAATTAAAACAAGCAGCTATTTATGTTATGAACATGTTGTATAGAATTTCATGAATGAAATTTTAATTGATAACACATTTTTCATCCAATTCACATCATTTCATATGTTTCACAAATAGAAGTCAACTCATATTCTAATTTACTGAAATAAATATGTCTAGACACTGAAAGATTTTAAGGAAACATACAAAGATAAGTATGGCAGATACACAAACACTCTGAAATTGATTCTATTCTCTCAGATTTCAGTTATTTATAGGAGCTCATTTTCAGGCTGAAGAGTGGGATCTGGTAGCAGTCAGGGACTTGTCATTTTAAAATATAATTTCTACCACAAATAAAAGCCCTTTTTATCCATTTCAAAATTTGTTCTAGTGAATTCAAATCAACTTAGAGAGCCATGGGTATTGTTTCCACAATTCACATAACCTTATAAAACATGACTCCTTCAATGTGGTTCATGAATGGCCTCTCACTTGTGGTTCTGAGAGAAGTCATAATAATCAGAAGCAAAGAAGGTGTTTTGTTCCATCTCAAAGTTGAGGCTCACATGGCTAAACACCTTACTTCTCACTTTGGAGATTTTCTTTTTCTCCAGACAGCATATTGGTTCTTTCCATAAAATCTGGGAGCTCGGCGGGGCGCGGTGGCTCAAGCCTGTAATCCCAGCACTTTGGGAGGCCGAGACGGATGGATCACGAGGTCAGGAGATTGAGACCATCCTGGCTAACACGGTGAAACCCCGTCTCTACTAAAAAATACAAAAAACTAGCCGTGCGAGGTGGCAGGCGCCTGTAGTCCCAGCTACTCGGGAGGCTGAGGCAGGAGAATGGCGTGAACCCGGGAGGCGGAGCTTGCAGTGAGCTGAGATCCGGTCAGTGCACTCCAGCCTGGGCGATAGAGGGAGACTCCGTCTCAAAAAAAAAAAAAAAAAAAAAAAAAATCTGGGAGCTCTGTCTCTCCAGCTCTGTGTCCTTCCTTATCTGCACTTGGGGTTGGGTGGGGACCGGGGCTGAAGGTGGTATATGTGTAAATGGTCTACTCCAGATTGCTGAAGAGAGTTGCTCAACTTACAGAATTTTTGCAAACTGGCTCTTAAAGACAGCCATTTCAAAATTTGAATTATAAAAACATAAAAGTAAATGAATCATACACTAAAAAGTACACGAATTATATAGTATACATTATTTACTAAAAGTAAAATGAATTATATATTCATCATATAAAGTGAATTATATACTAAAGATAACAAACCCATAAAACATCACTTTCTACTTGGTTTTCTTCATTTTCCTATTGCCTATGCATTAAGTTCCAGGGTACCATTACAGCTTTTGAAGCTGAAGTAAGACTGTTTTCTCTAAGTTGGGTGACTATTGGTGATTTCTTTCTTACACAGCATTTATTCCTTTCTTCCGATTTTTCAGGGGTGTCGTCTTTACCTTCCATCACATAATATATTTAAGACAACTTTTCTTAGCTTTAAATGAGTTGATAAGAGGAACAAGAAGAAAGCCAAGGACTCCATTTTCAGGATTAAAAGTAGTTTTTGTCTTTCTCTTCCAAACGCTAGCAGTAGAAGCATTTGAGTTCTGCAGAGATTACTGAAGTGGTTCAAGTGTGGGCAGTCAAGACTCTCAGTCCACCATACTCAACCCCAACTCAACCCCAACTCAACCTCAACTCTCAGTATGGCAGAGAGGTGGAGAACTCAGAGCTATAAGTTTCGGGAATTCTCAAAACCTCAGACCAAATGCACCTCTGTTTTACCACCTGTTAAAGTATATCCTCGTCTGCCTCACTGCACATAAGTATACAACACTGCAGATTGTGTTTAACTTCATTTGCAAATAAATTTAATGCATTTTGTATCCAACATTTCTACTAGGAAATAGTATTAGTCTATCCCCAAACTAAAAGTCATTGCAAAAATGTATTTCACTCAAGAAAAATAATGATAATTCTTCAAACACCTTTAGATGTCATTCAACAATCACACCCAATGGGTAAAATTTAGAGTTCAACATTTAGCTTGCATTTCTTCCTAACCAAACATCTCAAGTTCAAAACATAAAGCAGATTGTTTTGCGCATTTGTTATCATTACCACATCAATGGTCACCTACACTTCCTGAGCTCCAAATAGAGCTCTCAGAGAAGCATTGTATATTTGTCAATATCCTGGAGTTTCAAAACTCCCAAGTGTTGCCACCATTTGACCTGAAATTTCCTCTCTTCTCAGATTCCTGCTTCTAAACACAAAACAAACAAACTTTTACTTAATTCAGCTCATGTGTGAACTTTTAGGGTCATTTGTTTCACATCCAGAAAGACTTTAAGTCTCTGCTAAATTTTGATTTACCTAAGGCCGGTAGCCTGAATTCAACTTTAGCAATCCCAGGGCTCAGTAGATTTGCCCTGTAGATTCTGTAATTGGATATTTATGTTCCATGCATTTCTTCTTTCAGAGCATAACAGAAGTATAGGGATAACACCTTAGTTGAATGTTGTCCCTAAAATAGCTTCTCATTTGTAGCACTCATAGGAACCTGAAATTATTCACATTCAGCTGACATTTCCATTAGGTGGGATGCTGCCTGCTAATTCACATTTGCCTGGGATTGGTCCTCAGAGTTCAGATTTAATTTTGATAACATAAACTCTATCCTTTAATAAATAATAAGCAGTAAAAATTAAAACTATTGTTATTGGGCATTTTGAATGAGAAAAAATCAGTATGATATATTAGGTTCAAGAGTTCCTCAATATCTTAACCTATATTGCCTTTGGAAAGAAGCAATCCTTAGATAAAAAATAAAATACTTTAAAATTTCTCTCCTTTTCATTAGCGCATAAGACTGGATGGGTATTGTCACTCTTGCCACTGACTCAGTGACATGTCAGAAACAATGAAGTCTTAAATATATTGCTCAAAATTTCAGCTGCCTATATATAGCATAAAATTAATTGCATTTAGAAAATAAAGTTCTGTTCCCATAGCAATTTTCAAGTAGATCTTAAATGTTCTCTACACAGAAAGATTAGTATGTGAGGTAATAGATACTATAATTAGTTTGATTTAATCATTTCACAGTGTATAAAAGTATCAAAGCAACATGTATGTCGTAAATATATAGACTTAAAAATTTTTCAATTATACCTTAATAAAGCTGAAAAAATAAATCAACTTAAAATTTTAAAATTAAAAAAAAGTCAAAGTTTTGCCTACTATCACATTTGAATAACCTGTGCATTACTTTATTTAGGTAAGTGATCAACATTTTATTCATTCAACAAATATAAACAGAAGCCAACATGTGACAGATATTGTGAAATATATCAAGTAGGATCAGAAGCTACAAAGGAAACTTGTATTCTTTGCACCTGTTTATCTCAAATAGAGCTCTCTAATTTAATTCCATTTCATTAGAACACTACATAAGATCTTCTGAAACTGTGGGTAGTAAACTTCAAGTATAAATTAACTAAAACTTTGACAATATGGATAAATCCCTTTTATTCATGTTTCTTAGGAAAATGACATTTAAAATGGCTTTTAAAATCATCTGAAAGTAGAATTCTGCAAAAAAGAGGAAGACAGTTGAGAGATTTGAGATGAGGAACCATAGTTTTCTGGGCAGTCTAGATAGAGCAAACCACCCTAAGTCTGAGTTTTTGGTTATCTAGCCATCACCATGACTCATCGGGGCACTCCTAGCGGGGTCTCAAAGTCTTCACTCCCTGATTTGGCATAACACTATATGGGCTTCCTTCAGAACTGATAGAACTACATTGGCTTCTTAGAGACTGTGTGCTTTGTCCCACCTACCTGACTTTTACGTAGAGGCTGTTAAAAAACCTTCAATAACTGGCTAAGATTATTAGTCTCTAAGACCCTTCTAAGAATCCTCATGCCCAGTTCTTTCTTTTTTTTTTTTTTCTTTTTTTTTCAGATGGAGTCTTGCTCTGTCGCCCAGGCTGGAGTGCAGTGGCACAATCTCAGCTCGCTGCAACCTCTGCCTCTTGGATTCAAGTGATTCTCCTGCCTCAGTCACCTGAGTAGCTGGGACTACAGGCATGCGGCACCACGCCCAGCTAATTTTTGCATTTTAATAGAGTCAGGGTCTCACCATGTTGGCCAGGCTGGTTTCGAACTCCTGGCCTCAGATGATCTGCCTGCCTCTACCTTCCAAAGTGCTGGGATTACAGGCGTGAGCCACCACACACGGCCTCATGCTCAATTTTTTCTTAAATTAATCCAAGAAAAACATCTTGATCCAGAGTAGACATCCCAGAGTGTCATTAAAAATTAGTGTCATCAGATGATAAAAATAAGCAATTTAAGAAGTATTACTTTGCAGTCCCATATTTTATAAATACCAGAAGTTGATATAGTGTCTACAAATGAATTACACCTGCGATAAAGGGCCAGGTGTGATGTGATAACACAGAGTAAACTCAAATTTTTCTATTGAAGAATCTGTGATTTTAAAAAGGGCAAACATTTCAATACAAATTCCTATAAAAAATACTAACAAAGAATCCTTTATAGTTAAGTGTGGAGACATTTGGAAGAGAAAACAGGAGTACTGCAGCAATCTAAAAAACCTGATGATACACTTCAGAGATTACACAATATTTTCCAATTCAAAATAGCCTATTTTGTTGAGGTATTTATTGGGACAAGTTTCAATAGCCCTGTCTTCAGAAACACTAAAATTATAAGCATTATATTCCAATTATAAAAATATTACGGTGTTACTAATACTTTATTAGTAACATAGGTCCACTAATACCCTTGAAACTGCCTGGAATTTATAAAAAAAAATACTTGATTAATCCATGGACTCAAACATTCAGAGTTTCATGATTTAAATCATAGGTATTATCATGTTTCCGGTAAAATAAAACACCCATACTCACTCTGTTGGTTGATGTATATCTGTGATTGTTTCACACCTCATTTGACAGAAATATTATGAGGTCTGAGTTGGTATTTGTGGAAAACTCTGTATATTTTTCTCATGGCAAAGAGCCAACAATAATTTTACTTGTCTACCACATTTTATGTAGTGGTGTCTTTGAAAAACACTTAACAAAATAACCTCAATGGAAGTCTAATCTTAGATGACTAACAATGAACAGATACTGTGAACAAAATGTGAGAGAGGTAGAAAGACTAAAAATACTAAGATAATTTAATATGGGGTAAGAATTAGGGACGAAGTCGAGATTATGAGGAATTGTAAAAATAGTAAAATTCTGTAGAAATGACAGGTTTGATGTCAGGGGCAGAAAAGGACCAGGAAAACAAAAGTAATTGAATTTTAACAAAATTCTGGCCAAATGTCATCAGCAAAATATAGCATATTAATAAAATGGGAAAATGCAAGGCAAAGGTGGCAGGAAAACAGATGGGTCAACTTTGGAAAGAAAGGATCTTACAATGAAGACATTTCGTGCCTTCACAAGGCAACTTGTATAGGAGTTCCAAAAGGACAGTATCCAAATATCCATCTCAGGTGGAGTGAATTCTTGTTGGGTCTTCAGAGAAGGATCTTGTCTAGAGTTCCTGACATAGACAGACCTCATGAGATACTCTTCATGAAACTCCTTTGATTTTCGTGTCTCCAAGCTTGACTGACTTACTCAAAGCATTTATTCTCTTTCTTCACTGAGTCTATTTTCATTTGCTTCGTCCTTCTATCTGAGAGAGCTGGCCTTCTCCAGATTATATGCCGTGAACATCAATCTAAGAAAGTGGCTTTTATGAGGTTTGGTACTTAAGAATTTCATAGTTAGTCCTATGATAGAATTTTATAAACACATTGAAAGAATAATTTTGATTTTAAATAGATACATGAAGTGATTTATCCACTGTCCATTTGGCTTAAAGGAATTCAAGTTTTCTGAAGTGAGGATTTGGTCGTTTGGACTGTAGTTGACCCTTCTAAATGCACTTCCTTTATAGCTAACCCAACATAATGAGGTCACATAATCTCTCCAGATCTAATAAAAAGTAATTTCTTATTTTTTACTTTCAAGTCAGACTAAAACATGTTACAGAAATTTTCTCTGAAGGGTTTCCTTACAATTGAAAGATTGACTAATTAGATACCCTCTACTTTATATTAACTATACATACACTTTCCTGAAAAAGAAATGATCACTCATTAAAATCCTGGTTATTCTTCCTCATTGTTCTCTACCTCTCTGGTTCCTTAATCTTAGGTCCTTTTTCTGCCTTCCCTGTAGATGGAATTTTAAAAGGATGCATTCTCAGCCTTTGCAGTTAACTTCGCTGTGGGAAATCTCAATTTTGGCCATGGCTTTATCTAATACTTATTTGCTCATGACTCTAATATTTACATCCAGCCAAGTTATCCCATCAGAACACCAGAGCCACATATCCAACTGCTAACTAGACAGCTTCATGTGGATATCTTACTGGCATGTCAAACTTGAAATGCTCTGAAATGAATTCCCTATCTTCTCCAAACCTATTTCTGTATTCCTGTCTCAAAGAATGTCTAATCAGGCATCATAATCTCACATTTGAGAATTATGATTGCCACTAGTGAGTATCCTGCTTCCCATCTTGAACTGTTTTGACTGTAATTCATATTCCATGTGGCTTCTCTTCATTTACTCAGGAAATACTAAAAGAACACCAGCTATGTGCTGGGCAATATTTTAGTCATTGTGGATGCCTCCTTGAGTAATAACAACAAAAAGCCCCTTCTCTGATGAAATGTGTATTTTAAGATGGTAGAAAATAAAATACATAAGGAATATGTCACATTCTGATAAATCCTGTGAAAAATAATAAAGAGAGTGTAGTAGTTTGTACCACAGACTATTTGGCTTAAACAATGGAAAGTTATTTTCTCACAGTTCTGGACCCTCTAAGATCAGGATGCCAGCAAGGCTAGTTCTTGCTAAGGCCTTTCTCCTTGGCCTGCAGACAACTGCCTTCTTGCTGCATTCCCACAGGCCCTTTTTCTGCACACATCCCCTTCCTGGTGTCTCTCTTCTGAAAAGGACACAAGTCCTAATCGATTAGAGGGTCACTCCTATGACCTCATTTAAATTTAATTGCTTCTTTAAATAAAGGTTCTGTCCCCAAATGAAGTCAAATCAAAATGTAAATTTTAGGGGGATGCACTTCAGTCTGCAATAGAAGGATACATAGCAGGTGAGTCTGCTTCTCAAAATCCTTTAATTACTCCTCATTGCCTTCCAGAAAAAATTAAATCTTCTTTCCTTGGCATACAACATGAGAAGACCTATTCAGCTTCTTCCCTGGGTGGCACAGCTTGAGCTATATTAAATAAATTCTGTCAACGTGCTGTTTTCAATGCCTGAAATCTCTTCTTGCTCTTACCTTTCTAGAAAAGTATTTCCATACTCCATATCTAAGAGGAATCCTCTGTAAAAGCTCTTTCTTCTAGGCAGTATTAGATGTTCAAATGTCCAATAGCTCTTGTTATATACCCTTATTATAATACTAAGGAATTCATATTTATATGCTCACTTAAATGTCTATCTCTCCACTAAACTTTCATTTATCTGAAGGTAGGAATGATGCTACTTTTTATTCATAGCAATTAGTATGTTAGTGCAGACAATTAATATTCAATTTAATTATTAAATCATATTAAGATCAGTCGTAAGATACTACAATCATATGACTTAATTAAGCATTACAGACTTGTAATAGAAATCCCAACCTATGTTTAAAAAGTTGATTCTTTTAAAATTACATAGCAATCTTGTTCCTTAAACTTACAGTACCATATCATCAATGGTTCTCATAATCCTCATTTGTATAGCATGCTCCCAGTTTACTTATAGAGACAGCATACTCATAAAATTGAAATTGTCATCTAATTATCATGTCATTATTTAAAAATTCAAAATAGTCTTTTATATAAGAATGTACTGGCATCTATATTTCCCCATTCAAAGATAAATTATATTTTTAAAAGTATTTTAGAAATTATATTTCTGTTATAAAAGAGAGACTGCCTTTTATAAACTCATAAGCTAAACACGTATTTTAAGAGTTAGAAGTAGAGTAGCATAATTAATAATCTTAACATGGGACTAAGTCTTAGAAAGGTTACAACATTTTTAGGGTTAGCAAATGGTGATCAAAGAGAAGGCAGGAATGGATACAGTTGGATGGCATAATTTCAACCAACAGATTCAATGAGTCCAGTCTACTATAAGATCTCTTATAAACGTAGTAAAGCAGACATTCACAAGCTACAACCTGCAAGCCAAATCTAGTTCATTACCTGTTTTTATACATAAAGTTTTATTAGAACATACCGTGCTCATTTGTTTATTATTGTAAACTGTTTCTGCAGTGCAATGGCAGAGTTGAGTAGTTGCAATAAAGGTCATATTACCTGAAAAAGCAAACATATTTACTATCTGGCCCTTTACAGGAAATGTTTGCTGAGCCCTGGAGTAGAGAATAGTCACTCCAAATGTTTTATAAAGACTGAGACCAATTAGCCAAGTTTCTAACATTACTAAGCAGAAAAGAAGTTTATTAACAGCTACTGAGTAGCTTACAGACCCATCAGGAGGGTTAGAGAACTGATATGAGCTACTCACACCAGGAACAATGTGTAAAGTTAGGTTATGGAACTGGCCCAGTGAGAATACCACTGCTAAACATTAAATTCTGTGGCTTGTACCTCCAATACCATTAACACTGGTTGCTGGACCCCACCCTTAACATCACTCCTTCTGTCCCAGGATTCAGTCCATCTATGGCTACTGCTGTTGTCAGTGAGTCTCTGAGGCAGGACTGAGGAAATTTAGTTCATTTGCTTGTACATCAGCTGCAGAGACTCCCTGAGCAATAGTATCTAGCACTTTCCACTCCTGCCTTCCATGAAGATTATAAGATGGGGCATTCCACGAAGAGGGAATTCAAATATTAGATGTCCTAAACTGACAACTTTAACTATAATACTCACTTGAAACCAACTGGAAATACTATAGCATTGAGTCCATTAGTAAACATTTATCATTGAATGGTGTTACATAAAACAAATTAGAATTATTTTAAAAATCAGTAATGACTCAAAAGATTTAGAAGAGCCAGACAGGTAAAATAGCGTAATGAGATAGAATAGGTTAAAAATTAAAATTGAGAGTGCTGGTGACACTGGCAAACAGGAGACCATAAGACCAGATTAAGGACAACTAGTGGCAATTGTTTTTTTAAAACGTATATAAATGTAAAGGCTACACGTGCAATTTTTGCTACATGGATGTATTTTGCAAAGCTTTTAGTGGTATCCATCACCCAAATAATGTATGTTGTATCCGTTAAGTAATTTCTCATCATCCACCCCACTTCCACCCTCCCACCCTTCTGAGTCTCCAATATATATCAGTTCATACTCAATGTCCACATGTACACATTATGTAGCTCCCACTTATGAGTGAGAACATGCAGTATTTGTCTGTCTCTTTCTGAGTTGTTTCACTTAAAAGCCTCCAGTTACATCCATGTTGCTGCAAGACATGATTTCATCCCTTTTTATGGTTGAATAATATTCCACTTTTTTGTATATAAACCACATTTTCTTTATCCAATCATCTGTCAAAGGACAATTAGATTGATTCTATATCTTTGCCATTGTGAATAGAGTTGTGACAAATATACAGGTGCAGGTATCTTTTTTATATGCTGATTTCTTTTCTTTCATGTATACACTCAGTAGTGGGATTGTTGGATCAACTGGTAGCTCTATTTTTAGTTATTTGAGTAATCTCCATAATGTTTTCCATAGAGGCTGTACTAATTTAAACCCCCACCAACAATGTGAAAGCATTCTTTTTTCTCCACATCCTCACCAATATCCGTTATTTTTTCATATTTTTAATAATAGCCATTCTGACTGGTGTAAGATGATATCTCATTGTGATTTTAACTTGCATCTCTCTGATGATTAGTGATAATAAGCACTTTTTATATGCTTATTGGCCATTTGTATTTCTTCTTTTGAAAAAATGTTTATTCATCTATCTATGTTCTTTGCCCACTTTTTAATGAGATTGTTTGTTGTTGAGTTTTTTGAGTTCCTTGTATCTGAATATCAGTCTTTTGTCAGATTCAAAATTTGTAAGTATTTTATCCCATTCTGTAGGTTGCCTGTTCACTCTGTTGGTTATTTCTTTTCATGTACAGAAGCTTTTTGGCTTAATTAATTCCCATTTGTCTATTTTTTTTTATTTCACTTGTGCTTTTGAGGTCTTAGTCATAAATTCCTTGCTTAGAACAATGTCTGGAAGAGTTTCCCCTAGGTTTTCTTCTAGTATTGTTGTAATTTCAGGTGTTACATTTAAGTAATCGATCTTGAGTTGATTTTTGTGTATGGTGAGAGATAGGGGTCCAGTTTTTATTCCTTGCATGTGGCAATTCAGTTTTCCCAGCACCATTTATTGAAAAGGGTGATCTTTCCCCAGTGTATAAATTATTTTGTACAATATTGCTATGTAATTTCTTCTGAGAGAATCAAGTCTTTGAAACACAGCATTCGAAGTGTAAGTCTGTAATGTGTAATAACTAAATCACATAATTTGTGGAGGCTTATGAATTTGAATTTTTCTTAATATGTCTACACTAATACACTATTAAATAGAAGGATTATAAACATCAGCCAACATGACTTATTGTGATTGTTTGCATTCATTCATTTATGCCCCTGAACTAGGAAGACCTACACTGAATGGACCCCTATGGACCTGGATTCTCTCAGGAAGAAATAAAAATATAACTAGAATGTAGACTTATTGAAAATCTATTAAGTTGGCTATGAGTTTGCATACTGTATTCTCTAGCCATAAAATTGAAACCAAAATTATAAAAATTAAAAGATCAATATAATGCAGATATTTCCATTATCTAATATTTGACATTCTCAAGTGCAGCTCTTCTGTGTTTCCTTGTCTATGAAGCCAATGGATAAGAAGCTAATAAATCCTTGCTATATCCTATGGTCTCTATCTGATGATAATATACAGATAATTCAACTATGAACTTAAAAGCAGGTTAATAATAAACAAATGCCTCAATTCCATAACATAAATTTACTAAGTAGTTTGAGAAAAATCACAACCATCTGAAATCCAACATAAACAATAAAATCAATGGTAGAAGAAACACGCAAAACTAAAAAAATCAACTGAAAAGTTAGAGGGCTCATACCTATCACAGCCACCATGAATAAGGTTAGGTGAAGTTTACGTAGATTTAAAATGTTCCAGAATTCATTTAAAATAAATTTTGGCAACACCTAACTCCACATGCAGTTTTTAAAAAATAAATTTGTCTTTTCCAGACTTTTTTCTGAAATTCATCTAAATTTATAAAGAGTTATTTTTATTCTGCAGTAAGGTTCTATTTGGAGCTTTGGTCTTTTGTTTTGGTTTGGTTCACAAATTATTGGAGAAAAATGTGATATAAAATATGGAAAATATTCTAGGTTGGAATGATAGCAATAAAACAGAAAAAAATATGAAAAATCATTATACCATGTTAGTTAATGGAATCTTCAAGATAAACCTTGGTCCATTAATAATAAAGTGTATTTATTCTTATATTTTGGAAACTAACATTTAAAGCTTATGTTTACCTGAGTAGCATAGGAGATATTAGAACTTTTTCTTCATTGCTTTCAAAACCAAACAGAAATCTTGTCTTGGGAACTTGTAGCCTTAACTATCTGGCATTAGGTATAGTCTACCTAATGAACATCTCTCACTGTTATAACCATTCCCAAGCCAAGTATACTTGAAAGTGTACACTGAGACCTGAGACCTGAATGAGATGTCATGTTTAGGATCTTAAAGGGCCCATGGCATGAGGCTTAAATGTCTCACCCTATTCCTCTATAATAGCACATGTAGAATGCTTTGACAGCTCCACAGAGAAGCAATTATGTACCAAGTTCTCTGCTGATTATTGACCAACAAAGTATCTTCTTGTTGTGTATCTCTCATCTCTCTGTTTTCTTCCTATTGATCCCGTACATTTTTTAGTTATTACCTTTTATTACACTCGACATGTTTTGATTCTTATAATTAAGACAGTTTCAAAGTATTCACAACATTTAAAAGGAGATTACAGCTTTATAAATAAAGCTCCAGCTTTATTTATAATGATATAAAATTAGAAATAAAAGAAATCTGTCAGTAGGGGACATTTACTAGGTGAATTAGAGAACACCAATACAGTAATATACTAAGTAGTTACCTCAGTGATATAACTTTAGATGTGTGGACTTAAAAGGTGTACCTAATATATTACATTAAAAAAACTTGCACATCAATGTGTTTTGCATGCCTCTTCCCTTTTTTAAAAGATATATACATTTGCGTGTGTATGTTTGCATAAAGCACAGAGAAAAAATATTAGAATTAAAGAGGACAAAGAGACTTTTACTTCAGAGCCCACATAAATTTTAAAGGGTTATGAGTGATTTATACTTTTTATTATGTTTGTTTTTCTCTATTTTTCAAGTCAAACATCCATTAATTAAATGGTTGTATGCAAATAACTTTGCCAACCACTGTAAAACTCAGCATCTACTGGGGAGTTTTAAATCTCTGCCTCAGGACCCCTTTGACCCAAATCAAAAGAAAATATGTTTCCTGTTCAGTTTTCATTTCAATATATGAGGCCTTGTGATTAAAAATAACAAACCTCCTATAAAACCATTGACTTACCCTGCCATCCCACATCACTAGATGATGTTTTATTCATTCTTGTTCAGATCTATGGTTTTTTAAAAAATTTGAATGCATTTTTTCTCTTCAATTTCTTTGGATTTTTAAAACTATTTTTCTACATAAAAGTAAGAGTAGTAAATTGACGTGTTCTTCTACCTTAAGGATACCACACTGTTATGAGAGAGTATGGAAGGAGTGACCTCAAATGTTCTTCCAGTGATCACATATTAGTAAGAGAATATGCTCTTTACATTTTACTTTGCTAGTAATGTTAACAGGTTAATGTTATATAACATGTATTGGTTACGTACTTTCAAGGATAATACTTTTGAATACTGCATTGCCCTAGAAAAGAAAATGTTTCAGAAAATTGACTCTTCTTTCATTCATTCTCAAATCTATTTTTTTGAGGACCTATTGTGTTTTTAGCATCCACATTATGTATTGCAGACCACCTCTTTTGCATAGTAGTGGCACAAAATCATCTGTCATACTAAGAATTTCAGCAATTGGGGTGAAAAATGTGGTAACTTTAGTTAATATTAAATATCCATTTTGTTACTACCTGGTCCTGTTGTAACCCTATTTTTGGGCAATACTAATTGTGTTGCCCAAAGTGTGTAAGTGTGTGGCTGTGGGACAATACTTCCTATAGGTAATATTCAATGGCTATAAAATGGGGATAATAATATGATGTGATATTTAATAAGCAGACTCAACCAACAGAGTGCTGTTGGCCCTCCTTATCTGTGGGCTTCACCTCTGTGAATTTAACCAATCTTGGGAGGAAAATATTGGGTAAAAAGTGGGTGGTTATGTCTGCACTAAACTTGCACAGAATTTTTTTTCTCGTCATTATTCCCTAAACATTACAATATAGCAACTATTTACATAGCATTTACATTGTGTTAAGTACTATAAGAAACCTAGAGAGGATTTAAAGTATAAGGGAGGATGTGTGTAGGTTATATGCAAATACTACATCATTTTATATATGGAACCTGAGCATCCATGAATGTTGGTATCTGCAGGGCTCCTGGAACCAACCCCCTGTGGATACTGATGGATGCCTGTAGGTGAGGTGTTGGTGAGGATGTGGAGAAATTGGAACTCTCACACACTGCCAGTGAGAATGTAAAATGGTACAGCCACTGTGATGTATATAATTTTCATTTTATGTAACAATTTTGAGCATCTGTGGATTTCAGGATCTAAGGGAGTCCTGGAACCAATGCCCTGCAGATAATGAAAGTGACTATATAGTTGTTACGTTAGTTGTAATTTAGTTTAGTTTTAATCATCTAGACCTGGCTACAATGACCACTCCTAACACAATGAGAATAATTTATATTGCATAAGAGTGATTTGTGCAAGACTAAATGTCTAACGGCCTTCTCCTCTCTACTGAAATACATACCTCAAACCAATTTCAGAAAATTTTATAAAAATATTTGTTAGGGCAATGCCAATTACTTTGAGAACCACTTTCTTCTTTTCAATTAGAAATAATAGTAACTCCTGATGACAAGAACAGCTACAAATGATATATACCACAGAGGACACTGCAATTCATAACAGTGTTTCTTTTCTAATGAATGGCCTCATTGAAGAAAGTGAAGTAAATCATGGAAAGTAAAACTGTCTCTTTAAAAGGTGATCAATTAGCTCTCCCACAAATCACTCCTTGACTGTAATTTATAATGCTGTTTAAATCATTGGTGTTGTTTATCTTCACTCTCTTCTGGCTCTTTTACCATTTATTTCTGGTTCTCTCACTTTGGGCACAGGCTAATCCATACTTCCCCACATTCTTTGAAGTTAGGCATGGCCAAGAGAATTGCTTTGGCCAATGAAATCTAAGCAGAAGTTAAGAGCCCGGTTGAGATTTGCCACACCCTCCTCCCCACTCTTGCAGTACAGTTATATCAGGATGAAGCCTTTGTCATCCTGGGTCACTGAGTAACCAAGATGAGTGGAATCCCTCACTGACCTACGCTGGATGGGTAATGTGCATGAGAACCAAACTTTTTGTTGTGTTAATCCACTAAAATTTGTTTGGTTTTTCTTACAACAGCTTAGTCTAATCCATTCTAACACAACACCTAGATAGAGCATCCTCCTTTCAATTCTAGCACCTATTTCTCCTTTTCTTTTATTCTAATTACTTTTCATTAATAACATCTGCAAGGTCACATCCATGAAGACATAATATCCTTTGTGAATTTATGAATTTAAAGAATCATCAGGATACAGCCAACTCCAGTATTATCTTCTAGGAGAATGAGAATGACAGAGCACAAAATATATTTAAAAACTCTTCACTAGATGAAGTATTGTACCCTGAAGAAAATAGATACAATGTACTTTCATTTCATTCTCTTCTAAAATACTTTACAAACAATGTCCTATCATCCTATCTCATTCAATTTATGTGCATGAATACATTCCTGGCAAAATTCAACTCTTGTAATTCTTAAAAAGTTTACCTCTGGGCAAAACATATAACAAACCAGAAGAATAAATCCTAGATTTTAAAAATGTCATTTATATCTTCAGTATTTGCAAAGCAATTACTAACTTCCCATAGACTTAAGACAGCTAGAGTCTAATGTTGATTAAACTTGGGAAAATATTTTGCTGTAAGCTTAGAGAAAGTAATAAAACATTGTAGGAGAATACCCAACATAGCCACAGTCTACTCTGTTAGTTAACATTTTAAAGACCTAAGAAAAAGCTTAGATGGAGCCAAAAACCTGTAAAATATCCTATGTTACCTCACAATTTGTCTTTCACCAAATGACTTCCCAAATACTGTGAAGTAAAATTAAGTTTTGAACTTTTCTGAATCCTTTCAGTGTTTCATGTATGAAAATGTTTATTATTCATAAGCCCCCTTTAGGAATTTAATTAATTCCAATAAAAATATATGCTTTGATCCTAATGACTGCATCTTCACCTAGTAAGTCACAGAATCCTCTACACGCTACATGATTTGAAAATACAACACACACTATGTAATTTGAAAATATAAGAAACAATATTTCCCTAGAAATAAATTTCCTGAAGTTGTATTCATGTTTCCTCAAGTCTTCTCTTACCTTCTTTTGACATTTTGAAACCTAACCACTGATAGATTCATTTCTAAGACTAGAAGACACATTTGAATCCAATGATTGGATGACTGGGAGCAGTGTTGGCAGGAATTAAAATGTTTTTCTTTAACTGTATTAAAACTTGTTTCTGGGCAACATGGACTTCTCTACTTGCAATTTTGAGTTTCTTATTGTTCAAGTAAGTAAATACTGTAGTATGTTCTTCTTGCAGCCTGATTTATAAAATCACATAGAATAATGCAATAGAAAAGATCCAAAACAGATTAATTAATTAAGATTATGAATGCCAGGCAAAGTTTTTCTCAACTTGTGTGCTTAATATAATTCCTTGTATGTTAAGAGGGTAAAAGTCTATTTATTTGACTTGCTAAAAAGTGAAGAGGGTAGGTATGTGTGAGTCCTGGAAAACTTCGAAAACATTAGATTCCTGATCTCCGCTTTTTACCTACATGAGAAATTAAGGTCACAGGAAGGTCTTCTGAGAAATCGACAGAGGCCCGTAAGAAAGATGGAACTGATATGTTCAAGTTGTTATTAACCGTTAATCGATCTAATTACTCAAAAGTCTGTGTAAGGCATGTAGATTTCTAACTACATGATAAAAACATAATTTGATGGCAACTGCTGAGACCAGCTTGGTCGTGGAGACCCTAACCCGGCAGCACTAGAGCAATTAAAGACACACACAGAAATGTAGAGTGTGGAGTGGGAAATCAGGGGTCTCACAGCCTTCAGAGCTGAGAGCCTCAAACAGAGATTTATCCACATATTTATTGACAGCAAGCCAGTGACAAACATTGTTTCTATACATTATAGATTAACTAAAAGTATTTCTTACGGGAAACAAAGGGATGGGCTGAAATAAAGGGATGGGTCTGGCTAGTTATCTGCAGCAGAAACATGTCCTTATGGCACAGATCGCTCATGCTATTGTTTGAGGTTTAAGAATGCCTTAAGTGGTTTTCTGCCCTGGGTGGGCCAGGTGTTCCTTACCCTCATTCCGATAAACCCACAACCTTCAGCATGGGCCTCATGGCCATTATGAACATGTCACAGTGCTGCAGAGATTTTGTTTATGGCCAGTTTTGGAGCCAGTTTATGGCCAGATTTGGGGCCTGTTCCCAACATGTCCCTCTTCTTTGTTTTGCGAAGTGATAGAAGCAAAGGCAGCTTTGTCATGGTGAGCTACTTCTCACAGGAGTCAGGATCCGCATCTGCAGACTATACAAAGACAAACAACACAGATTAAAAGCACAATCATCATTGAAATCACAGAGCCTCCAAGTGTTTTTGTCCATTTTAATGGGTTACTAGCTGCTAATCTGTCTGCAGTTCCTTCAAGCACTCCAGTTCCTGGTATTAAAGTCAAGTGTGCCTGGGATGCTTTAAATATTTGTTCTTTTAATTTTGCAATGTCCAAAGACAAGTTTGTAGAGTGTCCTTCTAGATGGTTTTTTATTCTTTCCTAAATTTTGGTCTTATTAAGAGCTATTAATAACCTCCATCTATTTAGCTCCCAGAGTGGGCCATATCATTTGAGGTTGAGGTGCCACTATACCACCGTGGTTCCATATAATAGGAACTCTTGCCGTACTTCTTACAATTTCTACCATATGACCATTTTGTTCAGACCAGCTGAACATAGTGTGGCTGTGGCACACAGACTGAGAGGTGCAATTCCAGCTAAACATCCCCTCAGGGGACCAATTAATAATGATTCCATAGGAGTCGTTCTGCAGCACCTCTGCCTGTTCTGCAATGCAAGCTTCCCAAAAAAGTATGCTCATTTTTTCTGGCCAGGTTCAATTTTGTTTACAAATAGATTTTTGAGGGTGGTATGCCTCAATTATAGGAGTAGATTCATTATGGTAAATATTGAGATCAGAAAGCATGTGTGACTGTGTCATAGATCAGAATAATGCCTTACGTCCAGGCATTATTGCCAGCCAAGATTGATAAATATGCCCAATAAGTACAATTGTTCTCTGTGTCAGCCCTTGTTGAAAGAATACTTATGACAATGATGATCACCGCTACCATAGCTACCATCAAATTACTCATTGTGGCTGGTTGTCCCGCTTTCCTCAGGTTTTCTTCTGCCATCTGTGACAGCTTCTTGATCTCTCCCCGGGTGGAGGGCTGTGTTCGACGAGTGTTGCTTGTGACAGTTGGGGTCCTCCTCAGCATCAGTCTTGACATGGCTGCAACTGGGGGGTCCTCAGGATCCTCCCAGAATCTCTTCCTCAGCATCTGGCTCATGATAAGGTTTCAGGTGTCTTGATAGTATCCAAATCAACTGTTGATTGTCCTGGAGAAACACAAGCATAACCTCTACCCCAAGTTATTATTTTACCTATTTCTCAACTTTTTGTTATCATATCTCTCCACCAAACCAGTTTCTCTGCTTCTGTCTTTGTGACTGGTTTCTGTAGATGCTGTTCAGCTGCTGATAACATCTGGCCTTTAGGCAGGCTCAAAAAATGTAAAGTTAATAATGCTAGATTCAGTTGCATATGGGGTGTCCCATAGTCCCTCTTTCTCCCCTTTCTTTGTTTTTGCAACTGCTGTTTCAGGGAGAGATTCATCCTTTCCACTATAGTTGTCCTTGAGAATTATATGGGATACGAGTAATGTGTTTAATATTCCATATAGAGGAAAATGTAGCTACAGCTTGGCTAGTATAGCCTGGAACATTGTCCATTTTGATGGAAACTGGAATGCCCATCGTGACAAAACACTGCAAAAGGTGATGTTTAGCACAGGCAGAAGACTCTCCTGATTGGCATGTAGCCCAGACAAAGCGAGAAAAGGTGTCCACACATACATGTACATAATTAGTCTCCCAAATGAGGGAACATGTGTGACATCCATTTGCCAAAGGGAATTAGGTTCCATTCCTCGAAGATTAACTCCTCCAGTAAAAGATGAGGAATGTACCATTTGGCAAGTTGGGCATTGCTGGATAATAGCTTTAGCTTCTTTCCAGGTAATGCTGTATCTGCATTTGAGACCAGAGGCATTAACATGGGTTAAATTGTGAAAGTGTGTAACATTAGATATTTCATTAGCAACTAGGCGATCAACCATTTGATTCCCTGCAGTCAAAGGTCCTGGAAGAGGTGTATGAGCCCTAATGTGAGTGATGAACTGAGCATTTTCAATTAATTGTGTGGAATGAACCACATATGAAGAATCAGAAATCACATTAATAGGCATATTAAAAGCAGTCAATACCTCAATTACAGCTACAAGCTCTGCTTTTTGAGCTGAAGTACAGGGCACCTGGAAAACTTTACTTTTTCAGTCAGAATAAGAAGCTTTACCATTACTAGACCTATCCGTAAAAACATTATCAGCACCTTCAATTGTTTTAAATTTAGTTATTCTAGGGAGGATCCAATTAGTTAATTTCAAAAATTGAAACAGTTTCTTTTTAGGAAAACGATTATCGAGAATACCCACAAAGTCAGCTAAATGGGTTTGCTAAGTAAGACTATTTATAAAAGGTTGCTATATTTGTGCCTTTGTGAGAGGGACAATAATTTTTCCAGGATCATATCCATGGAAGCTACGTTTAACAATCTGAGTTCTCCCATTACCTATCATAGTAGCGATTGGATCCAAATAAGGAGTTAGAGTCCATGAATTAGTACGTGGAAGAAAAAGCCACTCTACAAGATCTTGCTCTTGAACAGTAACACCAGTAGGTGAATGCTGACTTGGAAAAATTAGCAAATCTAGAGTCTTCTCTGGATCTATTCTATTTATTTGAGCTTTATGGACTTGCTTTCCCATTAGCTGCAGCTTTGCCTCAGCTTCTTTTGTTAATTACCAAGGGCTAGTGAGACTAGGATCTCCTCTAAGGATAGAAAGTAGATTACTCATGGCATAGGTAGAAATGCCTAGAGCAGGCTGTATCCAATTAATATCCCCTAGTCATTTTTGAAAGTCATTTAATGTTTTCAATTGATCCCTAAGTATGGCTACTTTCTGTGGCACAATGGTAATGTCATTTACTAAGGTCCCCAAGTACGAGTAAGGAGTAGTAGTCTGAATTTTGTCAGAAGCTATAACTAAAACAGCACGAGAAACTGAATTTTGCAAGTGATCACAACATTGAAGTAATATTTCTCCAGTGGGGTTAGCACAAACTATATCGTGCGTATAATGAATAATGTAACACTGAAAATTTTTTTTGAGTAGGTTCAATTGCTTGCCCTAAATATGTCTGGCAAATTGTTGGACTGTTTAACATGCCTTGTGGCAACACTTACCACTGAAAGTGCTTAGCAGGATGCAGGTTGTTTACTGCAGGAATTATAAATGCAAACTGTTCACAGTCTTGCTCAGCTAAGGGGGTAGTAAAAAAAAAAAAAAAAAAAAAAAAGTTTTAAATCTACGACTATTAAAGGGCAGTTTTTTAGAACCATAGCAGGAGAAGGCAATCCTGGCTGTAATGCTCCCATAGGTTGTATAACTGAATTAATGGCTCTTAAATCAGTCGACATTCTCCATTTACATGAGTTTTTCTTAATTATGAAAACTGGAGAATTCCAAAGGAAAAAATGTTGGAGCTCTGTGTCCATTTTCTAATTGTTCAGTAACGAATTCCTCTAAAGCCTCCAGTTTCTGTTTATTCAGGGGCCATTGTTCTATCCAACTGGCTTATCTTTTAAGCATTTTAAAGGTATAGGTTCTGGAGGCTTAACAATGGCTACCATCAAAAATAATATACTAAACCTTGGTGAGAACGTTGTCTTTCCACTTGAAGCAGTTCCTCCAAACCTTGCAAATTTTTTCCTGGTCCCATACTAGGGACATACCCTATTTCATGCATCATATGTTGACTTTGAGGGCTACATAACTGTTCTGGAATTAGAACTTGTGCTCCCCGTTGTTGTAATAAATCTCTTCCTCATAAATTTATAGGTACAGAAGTTATAATTGGTTGAATAGTCTCAGCTTATCCATCAGGCCCTTCACTATGCAAAATATAACTACTTTGATATACTTCAGGGGCTGTACCAACTCCAACTATGTTAAATTGAGTGGGCTAAATTGGCCACATGGATGGCCAGTGCTGTAGAGAAATGATTGAAATGTCCGCTCCTGTATCTACCAAACCTTTAACTTTCTTTCCCTGAATAGTTATGTCACCCGTAGGACATTTATCAGTAATTTTGTGTGCGGAATTGGTGGGTTCTTGGTCTGGCTGACTTCAAGAATGAAGTCGTGGACACATGCAGTGAGTGTTACGGTTCTTACAGATGGTGTGTCTGGAGTTCGTTCCTTCAGACATTCAGATGTGTCTGGAGCTTCTTCCTTCTGGTGGGTTCATAGTCTCGCTGACAGGAGTGAAGCTGCAGACCTTCGCGGTAAGCGTTACAGGTCTTAACGGCGCGTCTGGAGTTGTTTGTTCTTCCTGGTGGGTTCGTGGTCTTGCTGGCTTCAGGAGTGAAGCTGCAGACCTTCAAGGTGTGTGTTACGGCTCGTAAAGGCGGTGTAGACCGTAAGAGTGAGCAACAGCTAGATTTATTGCAAAGAGCAAAAGAACAAACCTCCTACAACATGGAAGGGGACCTGAGTGGGTTGCCATTGGCTAGCTCAGTCAGCCTGCTTTTATTTCCTTATCTGGCCCCACCCACATTCTGCTGATTGGTCCATTTTACAGAGAGCTGATTGGTCCATTTTACAGAGAACTAATTGGTCCGTTTTACAGAGAGCTGATTGGACCATTTTGACAGGGTGCTGATTGGTGCATTTATAATCCCTGAGCTAGACACACAGTGCTGATTGGTGCATTTATAATCCCCTAGACATAAAAGTTCTCCAAGTCCCCATAGACTCAGGAGCCCAGCTCGCTTTCGCAGTGGATCAGGCACCAGGGCTGTGGGCAGAGCTGCCCCTGAGTCCCAAGCTGCACCTGCACCCCCCAGCCCCCCGGCGGTCCATGGGACCAGACGCCACGGAGCAGGGAGTGGCACCCGTCGGGGAGGCTCCGGCAGCCCAGGAGCCCACCGCGGAGCAGGCAACCTGGACATGGCGGGCTGCAGGTCCCGAACCCTGCCCTGAGGGAGGCAGCTGAGGCCCGGCAAGAATCCGAGTGCGGTGCATGCGGGCAGCAGTGCTGAGGACCTGGCGCAACATCCACAACCGCTGGCCTGGGTGCCAAGCCCCCCAACGCCCTGGGCCACCTGTGTTGGCCGGCTGCTCCACGTGTGGGGCCTGCTGTGCTGGCACCCACGGCCGCTGGAACTTGTGCTCACCCACAAGCACTAGGCACAGCCCCAGCTCCTGCCCGTGCCTCTCCCTCCACACCTCCCCTCAAGCAGAGGGAGGCAGCAACAGCCTGGCCAGCCCACAGAGGGTCCCCCACCGTGGGGCGGTGGGCCAAAGGGCCCCTCAAGCGCTGCCAGCACGTTGTCACCTCTCAATTTGATTCACTCGATAAGCTACTTTGCTTTGTTTCTTTGTGCTTCCAAATCCTCCTATTCACTTAATTTCACTTTTCCCCATTTCCACATATGGCACAATCAGGAGCTGTGCTATACACCCTCCTGGTTCTGCTTTCTAGGGAGCAGAAGTAGATATAACAATTTGAATTTCCCCATTGTAATCTGAATCAATGACTCCTGTTTGTACTTGCAACCCTTTTAAATTTAAACTAGACCTGCCTAGAAGTAATCCTATCATCCTTGCTGGCAAGGATCCACAGGCTCCTATTGGAACTTTTAGGGGGGGGTTCCCGAGGCAGAAGGCTCACAGCTTTTGTGCAGCCTAAATCTACTGTGGCACTACCAGCTGTGGCGGGGGACAGACATTGTACAGGGTTGAGAGAATGGCCTGAGCTGGAAATGCCCTGGTTTAGAACGGGGCCCAGGACAGGCCCCTCATGGCATTTCCTGAATTCGGGTTCCCATCTTTATCAAACTTAGAATGACACTGATTAACCCAACGTTTTCCTTTTTTTACATTTCAGACATATTTCAGGCTTAGCAGTTTTCTTTTTTCCCTATCTGGCAGCCTGACTCACTGATTTTTTCTACATTCTTTTTTAGTATGACCATGCTTCCCATAGTTAAAACAAGCTCCAGGAAACGGAGCATTTCCTTTACCCACTTTCAGTCCTGCAATATCCTGTGCCAACGAAGTAGCTTTATGCAGATTACCTCCAATACCATCACAAGCCTTGATATAATCAACTAAATGTGCTTTCCCTCTGATAGGTCACAACACAGCCTGGCATTAGGGATTAGCATTGTAGAAAGCTAATAACTGCAACACACTGTCCTGAGCAGCCGAATCTGTAGTCACCTTATTAAGAGACTCCTATAACCAAGTTATAAAATCTGCGTACAGTTCTTTTGTTTCCTGCTTTACAGCACTAAAGGAAGAGTATTGCTCTCCTCCCAAAGTGATTTTCTTCCCATGCTCTAATGCACACTCCTCTAAGCTGCCCTGTGATATCATCCTGCATGATCACCTGTGCATCTAAACCAGTCCAGCTGCCAACCCCCAAAAGTTGGTCTGCAGTTATATTAATTTGAGGTTGGGCCTGGGGGTTGTGAGCAGCCTGAATGGAAGCTGCATCTGCCCATGAAGTTTTAAATTGTAAGAACTGAGCAGGAGTTAGACAAGCTTGAGTAAGAGCGTCCCAGTCAGTAGGAATCATCCGACTGGAAACAGCAGCATTCTTTAACAGTCCCATTACAAAAGGAGAACCTGGTACATATTGATTAATAGCCTGCTTAAACTCTTTAAGTAATTTAAAAGGAAAAGGCTCAAATGTAGCATTAATGTTTCCCTTTTGATCTGGGGGGTGTATTCTAACAGGGAACTGCCGTGCTTCAAAATCATCCTCTCATCTAGCTTGCTGAATTCCTGCCTGAATAGAACTGAGAGCAGTCGTTCGAGGCGCTGCTC
Source organism: Macaca nemestrina (assembly GCF_043159975.1). Classification (NCBI taxonomy): domain Eukaryota; kingdom Metazoa; phylum Chordata; class Mammalia; order Primates; family Cercopithecidae; genus Macaca; species Macaca nemestrina. The sequence goes on from NC_092132.1 coordinate 76,403,819, forward strand.
GAACAGTCACTGGGGCAACTACTTTTCACCCAGTGTCCTCCGGAAAAGAAAGATCTGGAGGGTCAGGTCACTCTTTTTCTTCAAAAAAAGGAGTGGGTGCAGAAGGGTAGAGATGAACCTCTTCCTCCTATGCTGCTTTAGCTTTTGCTGGCAAACAAAACTGCTCTCTCACCTCTTCTGTTCCTTCGTTATACTTTCCTTCCTGCTCATCATTAGTGTGAAAAGGTTCCAAGGTGGAAGGAACTAGAGCCCACACTTGTTCCATTGTTACTCTGATGCTTCTGAGCTCCCCTTCTTACTCCCCATGGGGACTGCTTAAGAGTACTCGGGTGTCCTCCAGCTTAGTTCCATGTTCTCCAATAGTTGCTCTGGCAGCCCTTCAACATGGGTTCAAGCTTCTTCATTGGGCACTGCTTGCCAAGATCACCTTGGTCGTGGAGACCCTAACCCAGCAGCGCTAGAGGAGTAAAAGACACACACACAGAAATATAGGGTGTCTCTCAGCTTTCAGAGCTGAGAGCCTCAAACAGAGATTTATCCACATATTTATTGGCAGCAAGCCAGTGATAAGCATTGTTTCTATAGATTATAAATTAAAAATATTCCCTACGGGAAACAAAGGGATGGGCTGAAATAAAGGGATGGGTCTGGCTAGTTATCTGCAGCAGGAACATGTCCTTAAGGCACAGATCGCTCATGCTATTGCTTGTGATTTAAGAATGCCTTAAACGTTTTTCTGCCCTGGGTGGGCCAGGTGTTCCTTGCCCTCATTCTGGTAAACACACAACCTTCAGCGTGGGCATCATGGCCAACAAACATGGCACAGTGCTGCAGAGATTTTGTTTATGGCCAGTTTTGGGGCCAGTTTATGGCCATATTTGGGGCCTGTTCCCAACTGGCAACTTCAACAAGTTATGTCCCAATGTAAGTCTTAAATTTCATTAAAAGGTAATCAAAAGCAAAATGATTTACATAAATGTACTCATCATTTAGCCTCAGTAGGTTTCTCTCAAGCAATACAGAGTCATTTTGCAAACGGAATTTTGCACATTTTGAAACATGATTATGGAAACACCAAAAGTAACATTAAGACTCCATGAAATTGTGTTTGCTAGACACCATTCCCAATTTACAGACATTCCCAATGAAACAATACCCAGTTTCTTCCAGAAGACTGAGTCTGTTGCAAGGCCCCTATTTTGCAGTCATCCCTGCTCCCTTAAAATACAGTGTTCAGAGGTGAGCATTCCCTACTGTGAACTTCAGTCACAGACTTTGGAACTCATGCTCTCTCAACTCAATATTCCCATCCCTGGCAGTTCCACCAGGTTATATCCCCAAACTGAAACATTTTCATAAGACAATTATTTCATTTTCTATGGATTCTTTGCTGACAAAAGCTTTCTTGGCACTAGTACACTTTTTCTCAACCAGAGTATGATACAATTAAACATAGAGTAACCTATGCTACGCTGTCTTTGAGTTTCCATGAACACTAAGTTGAACTGAATTTCAAGAAACTTTGATTAATTAAAATCAAATAAAGCAAGTGAAAGGATCATTTGATTAAAGATCTGACAAAATGAGAACCTGAAATGGATCTAGTTTGTTTTACTGAATTAAGATAGCTAAATAAAGCAACAGGGCAATAAGTCAATAATGAAACATCCTAAAACAAAATAAGTTGCATTCCTTATTGTTGACTATTATGCAAACTATCCTTCTCTCTCTTCTTCCCTTCCTGACATCTGCTTTGATATATCCTCTACTAGAATGAGTCGAACAGGTAATGTGGAATCTGATAAGGAAAAGCATTATTTCTTTCTGAGCTTGATCTTTATACGTTTCTATAAAACTGGGATTTAGACTGATCCTTTCTAGTCTTCATTCAAGATTATTCAGCAATTTATGTGGAGGTTATTTGCATATAGCATTTCAATAACAGTTTTTGAAAGATAAAAATAATTATTAGTACAGGACACTAAGAAGAAAAAAACCCTCATTAATCATATAAATTGCTTGATTTACTGTGGAAATTTACAAAGAAACCAGAATATGGACAATGTTTCCTGAATTAACTTTAGTGAAAATAGTTCCCTGAGGTTCACTTGCTGTCTGTTAGGAAACAGTGACAACATTAGACTGAAATCATTTTTACAGGCAGAAGTAAATCACTCACCCTTCTCTATAAACATTATGTTCCTAACAGGCATCAATGTTTGCTTATTCTTAAGACTATTAAAAAAATCTGTTATTAGAGACTTGCCTTCCACATACTTTAAGCAAATTTAATATTTTTATTAAGGTATAATTTATGCACCATAAAATTCACCAATTGTAAGTATAACAGTTGATGATTTTTATGAAATTTATACAAATGTGCAACCACTACCACAATATAATTTTAGAACATTTGTAGCATCCCCAAGGGTTCTCTCATGCCCACTGGTAGTCAATCCTGCTCCCTCTGCCGTCCTCAGGTAACTGTTGATCTGCTGTCTTTATAAATTTACCTTTCCTAAAAATTTTATGTAAACAAATACACACAATAAGTTTCCTTTTAGGTCTGGCTTCTTTCACTTAGCATAGTGTTCTTGAGGTTCATCCATGTTGTTGCATGAATCAGTAGTTCATTTCTCTTCATTGCTAAATAATATGGCATTTTATGGATACATAATATTTTGTGTATTTATTCACTAGTTAATAGATATCAGGATTGGTTCCAGAGTAGTGCTATTATCAATCATGTTGCTAGGAACATCCACATACATGTCTTTGTGTGGTCTTATGTTTTCAATTCTCTTGGGTAGGCAGGCTGCATTGTATGATTAAGTACATGCTTAATTTTTAAGAAATTGTCAAAAGTATTTTCCAAAGCGATTAGAGTGTTTTCCATTCCCAACAGAGCAAATGTACGAGGGTTCAAATTTTTCCATATTCTCACCAACATTTGATGTTTTCAGTATTTTGGATGATATCCATTCTAGTGGATGTGTGAAGTGGTATCTTGTCATTTTAATTTGCATTTTTAAGTGACTAATAATATTAAACATCTTCTCAGATCCTTGGTGGCCTTTTCTATATCTTTTTAGTAAAATGCCTATGAAAATATTTTTATCTTTTTAAATTATTTTCTTGTTATTGAATTATAAAAGTTTGTTTATATTCTGAATATAAGTCCTCAAATATATGATTTATAAATATGATATCCAAGTGTATGTTTTGCCTTTTAATTTTTAATTATATTTTTGGAAGAGCAAAAGTTTTAATTTAGATATAGTCTAATTGAGCAATTGTTTTCTTTTAAGTAATTTGTTTGGGGTGTTATAACTAAAATATCTTTGCCCAATGTATGGTTACAATACTTTCTTTTATATTTTCTTCTAGGAAGTTTTACAGTTTTAGCCCTTACATTTAGGTTTATAGTCCTTTTTGAATTAATATCTGTGTACAGTGTAGGGTAAGGGTCTAGGTAACTTTTTTATATATATGAATATTCAGTAGTCCCAGCACTCTTTAGTTAAAAGACTACTCTTTTGATATGGAATTGTCTATGTACCCTTGTCCAAAAAAATCAGTACATGTAAGGGCTTATTTCTACATTTTCTATTTCCACTTACTTTTAATAAGAAAATTTCCAAAGCATTTGGAACAGATAGAAAGGGACACATAAACATGGTGAATTGATCATTGGTGCTTAATTATAGATAGCTTTCAAATTGCAACGTTACCTCTGCTCATACCAATTTCTTTTTCTCTTAAGATGCCTTTGGGTTTTTTTTTTCTACTTTGCTACTGACTTTGCTTTTTGCTTTTTAACTATCTACTTTGTTTAATCTCAATTCTTCACCGCTGAGAAACATCACAATAGGTTAAGAGTGAGCTAGCAAATCAGTTTTCAGACAAAGGAAAGGTATGAGTCAGTGAAGCCAAGAGCCTTTAGAAATCTAGATTCCAAAATAGCCTAGAACCTCACAGTACAGACCATCACCTCAGAGTCCTGCCTTATTGATAGGAACAGGGGGCAGAGAAATTCTAGGCAGAAGAGGGCAGGTCCCTGGTGAAACTCCACCCTCAAGCCAAAAAGCCTGAAACTGCAGCCCAAAGTGAGAACTTATATCCCTGCTTACCTGCTCGAATGTTGCCTTTTCATAAAGCACCCATGGCCCTGCCCTACCCCATACTGTGCCTATAAAAACCCCAGACTCAGCCAGTAGACGGGACTAGGGCTGGACATCAGAGAGAGGTGGCTTGACAGCTCTGAAGGACAGCTCGAGGGCATAGGTTCAGAGTAGAATCCAACCAGAGATGACTATACTTCAGGGGAAGATTACCTACCTGCCCCATCACCTTTTCAGCTCTCCTTGCTGCTGAGAGTCACTTTGATTGGCAATACAATCTCCTGCATTTACCATCCTTCAGTTCACTCATGTGACCTCATTTTTCCTGGATGTTTGCTAAGAGCTTGGCTGCCAAGAGTGCAGATACAAAAAGCTATCACACTGGCCCTTTGCCCTCACTGGTGGAGGGCAGCTGCCCACGCAAAAGGCAAAGGGCCCACTGAGCTGGTAACACTTAAGCCATCCTCAGATGACAGAGCTAAAAGAGCACTGTAACACACCCTCTGGGGCTTCGGGAGTCCCAGGCACCCCTGCCTGGACACTGCCACAGGGCTTGCATGGAGTTCACTCCTGCCAGTGCTAATGCATCTGGTCAGTCCTGCACCCACTCACCTGCATTCTCCCTCCTATGAGGGGTAGAAAGCAGCAGGTCCAAGTCAGTGGAGTTTGATCCCACCTCACCAAAGCGGCCAGCTGGTTCCAGCACTCCTTCACCCCAGTTCCCATACTTGTCCACTTGCATGCTCTCTCTCACAAGGAGTTGAGAGCTGTGGGATGAGTAAACAAGGCACCCCTGTCATCCCATGTAGGGGTCAGGGAAATAGCCTGCTTCACTATTAGCAAAATTTCACTGACTAACATCACTTTTACATGATTTGTTTGTGTGTTCTTAAATGACTAATAATGCCAACATGGGACCTAAGGTTTTTTGCTCAACAGGAAAAGACACTGTCACATCTGGAAATAAGATTTTGACTCAATTGACCTTGGCTTTCAATTTAATCGCCACATTCTTTGTTATTTTCTTATAAGATTATTCCAGAGCTGTAAAAATCTTCATTGTATTTCACCTGTGGTAATCCCAAAATGTAATATCCCAAGAGGCTATTTTTGTTCACATTTTAAAAATAATTTTTCTCAAGAATCTTAGTACCCATAAATCTTTATTTATTTCTCAGTTAAAAGGTCTAGTTTGTGTAAAAGAAAACAGAATCTTGAGAACCCAAACTCACTATGCTAAAGGGAAAATTAAACTTGGGAACTGAGTAACACAATGCTGCCTCCCTTTTGTTCCCCAACAGAAAGTTGTAATTTCACAACCCTGTGGCATAGCCCTTAAATCTTTCAGGATACATATCCCACCCCCAATAAACTAGTAAGTTCCGTTGAATCTCACCCTGACAATGTCAGTTATCAGCTTATTTTCCCAGGTACAGGGTAAAGTCAAGACCAGAAATCATCCCTCCACCTACCCTGAGACGAATGCATACTAGATTTTTTCCTCTACTCCCTTTTTTCACATGTAAAACATAAATTTACTGAGGCTAATCAGAACCTCACAACAATGCAACCACTTTCCTCACTACCTACACTCCCTCCCTTTTTTTTTCCCTCCTGCTTGCTCTTTCCCTTTTAAATAACAAAGTTCCCAAAAGCCCCTTTGAAAAATGCGCAGGTCACAGGTGACCTTGTGACTTGTGTTTTTCTTCTCTCCCCTGGCTAAATAAACCTCTACTAACTGAGACCTGGCTCAGTCACTTTCTTGTTATCACTGGTTTTTAGTTTTCCCTTCTGTCAATTTAGAAATTTTACATAAAAATACTTACTTAAAAATATTTTATTTATTTAGAAAATATTTTTATTTAGAAACTGTCTTGCTCTGTGACCCAGGCTGGAGTGCAGTGGCATGATAATAGCCCACTGCAGCCTCGAATTCCTGGGCTCAAGCAATCTTCCTGCCTCAGCCTCCCAACTAGCTAGGACTAGAAGCGTGAGCTACCACACCCTGCTAATGTTATCGTTTGTATTTTTATATTTATGTAATTATTTTTAAGCATTCTAAAATGTACCACAGGAATTTACTCCTATGATTTTGTAATTTTTATTTGGTCTAAGCTGAGCATTTAACACCATGTAACAGTATAGGATTAATTTATATTAAAGTGGTGTCAGGAAATTGACAACGTCTGTCCAGGTTGTTCATGCTCATGGTAAAGCTGCAGTTAGAGCAAAAGAAGTTGAAGAGAAGGAATGAAGGAGAAATTGCAGCAGCCTAACTCACTTAACCAAATCAGCAGACTTTTCTAATTCATCAAATGCCAACAGTACTTACAGCATTCTCCAGTTGCAAAAAAAAAAAAAATAATAATAATAATAATAAAATAAAAAAAATTTTAAAAAGTAGAGAAAGAAAGTAAAAGAAATAAATGTTAACAAATTTCTGATAGCCTTTTAAATTTTTATTGCATAAGCCAGATGGAACAATTGAATCAGAGGAGGATATTCAGAAGTCAGTAGTCGGAGACAAATACTAAACGCAAAGGAGCGATTGCTCAGAGCTAGGGTGCCTGAAAAAAAATAGGCTCCGTGAATCCTTGCTTGAAAGTATGCTAAACTACCATGCCCTGCCCTTGGTTCTGGAGGTAAGATAATGCAGCATCTAAACAACATCTTTCAAAGGTCTTCATTTGACAGGATAGCTCTTCCAGAGCATTCTATCCTATGGCACTAAAGGCCCTGGAGGCTCTGCTAATATTTCTTTCCCCTTCAAAATTCACAGCCCAACATCATGTCTGGTTTATATTTCAATCTGAGCAATGAGTGGGGAGGAACCCACAGCCACGTTGAGAGCCAGCCTTGAAAATCAGAGGGAGCTCTTGCTTTCGGACAGGACTTTTCAGGTTCCTTTTGAGAAAGTGTTGGGCACTGCAAGCAACATGTGAGACACCATCACATCTGTTTTTTCCATCGTGTGCCCTGTGCCTGGCATGGAGCCTGTCCCACAGTAAGCAGGCAAGAAATGATTTTAAGTGAAAGATTGAGTGGGCTGACTAGACTCTTTATCCATTCAAAATAACCTTTCCTGTTTATGCAACACATAGTTTACCAACTTCACAGAAATGAAAAACTGCGTGAAGTGTTGGGGCTACCGAGATGAATATGAACTTCCTGCCATCATAAGGCTCCTGATCTAGGCACAGGTAAGAGCAATGTCCCATTCAAATTACATTACAATTTTGAAAATGAGTTTAAGGTTTCCCCAAAACAGTCTTATAGGCTGGAAAAACACCTTTGAGGCAGGCACCAATCCCAAATATAGCCGTTTGGACATACAAGATAATTGGGTCTCTCCTCCCTATTAGACGTTATGGGCTGCCCAGGCAGAAACATGTTTTGATACAGATGCAGTCTCACAGACATCCTGGGATTTAACCTAGATAGCTAGAAACCAGACAAACATTCTCAATTTTACTATGATTACTAAAGTTTTTTTCTTTGGCAAATCTTAGAATAATGTCACAATTGAGCAAAAGCAGTCCAGTAGAATGCTGGTTTATGTTTGTAACACTTCAGCCCTAATACACAGAACAAAGTCTATATTCCACAAGGAAAGAGTGATTGCTCTATTACACTGCATTCATATATAAATATAGACTAAGTAGAAACAGAACCATTTAATGGGATTTCTATATTCTCAATCTTCTTAGGACTGTAGATAATCCTCTTCAAGTTAATTGTTAAAATCTACTTTTATTTGTTTTTAATAAGAAAGACCATAAAGACAATTGGTATCTTGCCTAGATTCCATGGCTGCTAAAGGTAGACTTGGACATTATTTCAAGAGATACTGGAAAATATTTAGAAATGTCAAGACTAAAAAGATGACTCCATAATTAATCATAATCAACTATTTGATTATAATCTACTAAAGTTTAATGGAAAAATATTAATAACTATTAACAAGGTTCTGTTAAACATCACACCATTTATTCCTAACATATTAGCTCAAGTATCATTTGTAGTTAGACAAAATCACTATAATAAAATAAAATAAACAAAAATTAATATGTTGCATTTCATCACAATTCAATAAATACTGTGAAATTTCATGGCTGAGTTTGATTTTGGGTGTAGTGTTGACCACTTGCACCTATGATAAAAACTATAGCATATCTAGAGTACATGGACAACTGAGGGGTCTGTGAGTCACCCACCGTGACACTGAAAGGTGCAACTGATGCAAAATAATTAAAGCATTGATTCTGTGATGCCTATTAAAGTTCCTCCTAGTTGATTTGGCCTGGATTTTGAGGAACCTCACATAAAATTAAGATATCTAAATATTAAAGACATATAGCCAGGACATCACAGTTGACCCTCTGTATTTATGGGTTCTGCTTCTGTGGATTCAACTAAATGGCAATCCAAAATATGTGGAAAAATATTGTGTCTGTACCGAACATGTACAGACTTCTTTTCTTGTCTTTATTTTCTAAACAATACAGCATAACAACTATGTACATAGCATTTACATGGTGTTACGCATTGGAAATAGTCTAGAGATGATTAATGTATATGTATGGGAGGATGTGTATGGATTATATGCAAATACTACACCATTTTGTATCAGGGACTTGAGCATCCATGAATTTTTATATTCACGGGGGTCCTGGAAACAATTCCCCACAGATATCAAGGGATGACTATATTCGACCAGAAAGTACATCTCAAAGAGTAAGAATTAGTCAAGACAAAGTTGGATGTTGGCACTCTGTCTAGCCTGAAAGCAGTTATAGAAGAAGGCTTTCTGAGAAGCGGTGCCACACGTCTTATCAATGTCATCACAAGAGTCCTGGTCTAACTCTCGAGGGATACGTGTTTTTTGCCTGCTCATTATTGGGGAGTGTCTGGAAAGACTCTATTGTTCATGAGGTCGCCTACGTTCTCCCTTAGTTCCCTATTCAGTCATTGAGTTGGAGCCACATTTTAAGGCAAAATAAATAAACAAATAAACAAACAAACAAACAAAAAAATAAATAAATAAATTCTTTTAGTGAAAGTTAAAGCATCTTGGAATTTTCCACTTCAGAAAGTTTATGAAAATTATATTTCCCTGGTGATGGGAACTCTTCTCCAGGGAACATGATGCCCTATTAGTTTCTTTTTATAACAAAATCAGAAAGAGCTGAGGAAGTTAGTCAGTCAGATAGGCAGCTTATAGATTTGAATCAAATGCATTAACAGGTAAGAAAAAATTATTAATGCCAGGCAAACTTTCAATACAGGTTAAGCAGTCATGTGTGAAAGTGTTGTTGCATTATTTTCGATCTACCGCACTGAAAGAATAGTGAGGAATAGAAATGCATAGCGGGAAGTACCTAGGTTTTAGTATCAAATAAAACTGAGTTTCTCGATCCACTAGTATGTGACCTAGAATAAATTACCTAGTTATTCTGAGCTTCAGTTATTATACCTATTAAAAAATTTAAAATAAATACAAAATTTAAAAAATAGTAATAGCTGCATAGCACGTTTTTGAGGATTGAATCAGTAAATATATGACTGATATATCAATAGTTACACTAAAGTGCAGTTATATTATTATAAGAATTATATAATTATCTTTATAAAGCATAAATATTGTATCTGCTTTCATTTTTATTAAAATTATCATTTATTTTGCTTATAATTAGCAATGCATTATATTTTTGAAATATGCAATATTTTACTTTATTTTTTTAACAGCTCTTCATCAAGAAATTTTTTTAATCATCAAAATACACAATATTTTAAATAGCAACAGTTATTCCAATATTCTATATAAAATATGTCACATACACAAAAAGTCAGGTTTGTCAGATTACATTATGAAATCTCTATATAAAATATACATATATACATATATGTATACGTGTAGTTATACAAGCATCAATACTTATTTATTATAGCAATCTATGCTTTCTGAAAGGCAGTATGGAAACAAGTGAAGTATTCAAGTGACACGCTATAAAAATTTCTTATAGTTGTTGGGTGCGGTCACTCATGCCTGTAATCCCAGCACTTTGGGAGGCCAAGACCAGCGGATCAAAAGGTCAGGAGTTTGAGACCAGCCTGGCCAATATGGTGACACCCCATCTCTACTAAAAATACAAAAATTAGCTGGGTGGTGGTGGAAGCATGTAATCCCAGCTACTTGGGAGGCTGAGGCAGGAGAATCACTTGAATTTGGGAGGCAGAGGTTGCAGTGAGCCCAGATCGTGCCACTGCACTCCAGCCTGGGTGACAGAGTGACTCCATCTCAAAAAAAAAAAAAAAATATATATATATATATATATTTCTTATAGCATTATGACCAGTCAATTAAATTATTTGTCACCTCTGAATTTAATACAGCTCTTGTAAAAGGGTTTTGGCAGTAGATTGCAAGATTATTCTAAGATTATATCCCAAAGTAGATACTCCTAAGAAAGATCTGTGCTCCTCTGCACAATGTCTTTTGGGATGACTTTATAGAGTGAAGATTTTTAATCATGAAAAAAAAAAAACACCAAAATGAGAAACTTTGTTTCATTTATGGACATATTTTTATGTATATTAAATTTGTGCCTAGAATTTCTTCAAACTTTGAATGAGTTCATGATACCATTTCAAGAAACATTAATTAAATTCATTCTTACCTTTGTTATGTAATGAAATTCATGCAGTATTATGTGTTTCATGTTTTGTCTTAATTGGAGAAAGTTTGCAATTAAATTTTGTAGATAATGGCAATAGTTTACTCAACATAATTTTTTCTGTTAATGAGAAGAAGGAAAGATTAATTAAGCTTTGTCCTTTTATATATTGAAGTTTATTATATCCGTGAGTTTAGTATAAAGTGCTTCATACCAGCCTATATAAGTGATGCAAAAGTTATTTACTGAACTATCATTCACCGGCTACTCCATTTATTTATTCTGGTCATGGTGATACAATCCAACTGAAAGATCTAAAATGTTTAGCCTGCTCTTCTGACATATCTGTTGTACAAGTTGCCTGAGTTATGGGACAGTCTGAAACCACAGAACAGAATGAAGGAATCATAAAAGTCTATGAGTGATCAAACTTATGAACACAGAATCTTCTATCCAGCTGTCCAATTGACTGCTTTCACCAAATCAACAGAATGGGGGCTCTGTGACTTTTTATCAGACAATAAAGAGAGTCCAGTTGGCCCTCCATGTCTGCAGGTGAAAGATTCATAGATTCATAGATTCAACCAACCACAGATGAAAAATATTTGAAAAAAATAGCAATATAACAATTTAAAAATATACAAATAAAAAAGCAATACAATGACAACTATTTGCATGGCATTTACATTGAATTAGGTACTATAAGTAACTTGGAGATGATTTAAAGTACACGGGAGGGCATGTATAGGTGATATGCAAATATTATACCACTTTTCACAATTTTTTTTTTAGATGCAGTTTCGCTATCTTACCCAGGCTGACCCCTAACTCCTGGGCTCAAGTGATCCTCCTGCCCCAGCCTCCAGAATAATGGGACTACAGTAAGCCATTTTGCCTGGCTTACTGCCATTTTATATAAGGGATTTGAGCATCCACAGATTTTGGTATCTGAGAAGGTTCTTGGACCTAATTTCTCCAGAGACACTGTTGGGGGACTGTAGTTTATTTCCTGTGGGAGAGTCTATATTTTGCATATTTTATTTGCAAATAAAACAAAAGTGGCATAGATAACATAGTTAATAGACATTTACAAAGTTCTGATAAAATGCCTTAACCTAGATTTTGAAGAACTATTAATAGAAAAGTTACATTTTTCTTGTTGCACAGCAGTTGAAGCTGCAAACTTTCAAGTCCTTAAGAATTCATATCAAAGAAGTTTTATGAGTAAAGTTATTCAGTAGGTCATCTTGCCCTTTGATGATCTGTATTTATATTAGACCTGGAATCATGCTTGCCTATTAAATAAATCGATAGAGAGTGCCATTGTCCTCCAAGAAAAATGTCAGCCTGAATTATTCCATTATATCCCTAATGCATAGAAAGCTATTAATTCAAAACATGATCCACGAAACAAAAACTAGACGCGTTGGATGTCTTTATGAAATAAACTAAGAGATCTAGTTATGTACAAAAGAAAATGAGAACAAATTGTTAACAGGAATTCCAAATGAAGGCTTTTAAAAAAAAATAATGAATCTTCAACACTTTCTTGTCTGCACCCAGGTTTCAGCAGCAGCAACCATTAGCTTCCATTACCTTTGAGTGGACATTCATATAATGGAAATCGGAGTCCAAGAGTTCATATCCACTCAAATATTGGAAGGCAAAGTACAATGAACCAACTGCTGAATGTGCCGAGTTTCCACAGGAATTAAGCTTAATCCTTGTAAGCTTGCTTGTTGAAAAAGAAGAAACCCACCAAATTATGTGTTTAGAAAAATTAATTTACACTTGGCAACATTTACCACCACATGTTACTTTTCTTGTTTCATTTGTTTTCCATTCTGCATAACCCAGTCCAGATACTTTTGCATGCACCATGTTTTCAAAGAAAAATAAATACTATAAGCAAAATAGACAGGCATTTCTGCCACTAACAATTAAGATTTATAGCATTTGTAAACAGCCTACAAACTAAAATCCATTGTTTTTCATATTTGTTTTCTAGAAAAGAAAACATTTTTAACAAACTTTTATAATAAGCAGTCATTGAAAACACAGTGTACATAGATTTCCATGTGTATGTATAGTTTGTAAGTGTCTATTTCTTTGTAATACTTTACATATTTTCAAAAAGAGACTGGGCGTGGTGTTTCATACCTGTAATCCCAGCCCGATGGGAGGCTGAGGCAGATGGATCATTTGAGGTCAGGAGTTCGTGATCAGCCTGGCCAACTGGTGAAACCCCATCTCTACTAAAAATGCAAAAATTAGCTGGGCATGGTGGCACATGCCTGTAGACCCAGGTACTCGGGAGGCTGAGGCAGGAGACTTGCCTGGACCCAGGAGGTGGAGATTGCATTGAGCTGAGATTGCCCCACTGTACTCCAGCTGGGGTAACAGAGCGAGACTCCGACTCAAAAAAAATAAATACAAACCATTCAGAATTGCCAGTCTGTTTTAATACTCCAGATTGTACTGCAGAACTTGAGAAAATGTACCACGTAGAGACAAGATTGAGGGGCCATGTGTCATACTGCTCTGAAAGCATCCAGAATGATACACAACAAATGACACAAACTCTGCTCAGAGACTAACAAGAACATTCGTGTGTTGGGTGTAGGTCACATTGCTTTCCAACTAAGTCTTGCGAAGGAAAATGCATTAAATTTCGTGACAGTTAATCAATAAAAGAAGTCATTTGATTTTTGTAAGTTGTGAATTCACATCAGGCTGCAAGGTAGACAATGCCTTCCTTCACAGAGGAGCTTAGGGAAGACACAGAGCATTTATCACATTAGAAAATGATTATTTTATAAAACAATGACAACTTACCCCACATATACTAATTTGTACACTTTTTCTTACCTACTGTGAAATCTATCATTTGACTTTTACCTGTGACTAATATAGAATATGTTTTACAAATGAAATACTAGTCTACTGTTTTATCGTTTATTTACACCCACTTGATGGTGTTCTTGATTAAGGCCTATGCCAGCAAAGGGAAAGTGTGTCTCATAATATTGATTACTGGGGAGAAATATGCGAGAGAAATAGCTATAATCATGGATATTTTTCATTTGGAGTTGGTTAAAAATGTTATTTAATAAATGAATAGATGCGGTTATGATATGGTAAGGAACTGGCAACTTTTAGTTTTCTTTGACCAAAGGCAAAAATTGCTCAAGCGGGAGCTTGGACTTGAAAACACGGGAGTGGTGCCTGGTGTCCTGTTACTAAAAGGGAAATGGCTGTTAGTAAGTCAACCCATTTTATTCCCATTAAAGTGGCATCTGTAATGTAGAAATTAAACACGTTTATGTTATCTGTCTTTGAAGCAATTACAAATGACTTCAGCATAAAATATCAGAAGCAGAAGATTTCAGTATAAAATATGAGAAGCAGAAGATTTTGGAATTAAGTTATTGTATACAGCCTTCAAATTTCAATAACAATATCTAGACTTTGAAATATTTTTTTATTCCCCTTGAGATAGAAGTAAATGTAAAAGTACTTTACCTGTTTGCCAATCAGCTGAATAATTTCATAACATATGTTTACTTCAAAAAACTTTTCATGGGCTGAAAGACTAACTAAAATGTTCCCTGGAGAGTCTCCAGTTATTTGAAATATCACAACCAGTTTTTAATACAACTTTGAAATAGTCCTCATATGAAAAATTCTACATGCAAGCACATACTTTTTAAACTTGTTTCTTGTGTCTCGAAAATATAACTGTGACCAGAGAACTGCTTAAAAAATCCCTGTGATTATAATGGTAGAAAATTTTGTAGTCTACTGTTTATCTATACTTTATGTATGTCATTTTCAAGCTAAAAAATGAGGTGACTGGGTCGAATCAAACGAAGTCAGGTTTCATTCTCTTTCCCATAAGGCTACTTGTTCATTAATTTTCCTCTTAAGTTATCCTATTGATGTTTCATCGTTAGCTTCCTGACATTTTACAAACATTTGTCAAGCTGTTATTAAGTTCCAAGTAGTAGGCTCATTATCTGAAGCACAGAGCATATTAATTTCAAATGAATATTTTCAGAGTAGATTTTTTTTTTCTGGGCTACCAACTTTACTAAATCTTCCAGGTCTGATTTCTGAACTCCTTACAGAGCATATGAGCAACATCTATTCCCTCCCACTACCCACTTACCATGTGTTTCCTGTGTGGGAAACAAGTATAGATAAATTTATAAGCATCAGTCCAGTAGACACGGGGACCTTGTGACTCTTCATGAGCTGATTTTCCAAGGCTGTGCTTCTCTTCCTTTGTTTCTGGATTGTGGTCATTGTAATCTGATACAGGTCTGAAGTGTCAAATTTAAAGGCAGTGGCTCTTAACCTGGGTCTGAAGTGCTTCTCACTTGGAGATCCGACAAGTCCGTGGAGAGGATTTAGAAATTTCATGAACTTGAATGTACGCAACAAACAACAATATTATAAGCGATAGTTTGTTATTATTGGAATTATTATTATTATGTCATTACAGTGTTGTAGATCTATTGCAATATAGTTAGAAATTATTTGACCCGTCACTGACTTCTGTTATTTAATGTTAATGAAAGCACATATATTACCACATTACAAATGAGGTTTTTTTATTATTATTATTTTGATAACTGTATTTCAATGTCATTGGTTTTCTTTTGTAGTCTTGGGTATTTTACTTTGGCAATTTAGGAACTTAGATTTCACCAAAGTGCTAAGGCCATGGCATCAAAGTGTAAAATCTCTTGAGTTAGAGAGTCATTTAGAAGAAGAATTCTGGAAACAGACCGATGCAGATTTCTGCTTGCCGGTGGTGGCCCATTTCATTCAACAAAGGTTTAACGAGCAAAGCACTACGCTTGGCTTTGTTGGAATATCAAGTACCCTCAAAAAGTAGTATTTCTGCTTTCCAGGATAGAATATTTGGAGGACATGAAAAACTAATTCATTGTGTAGTCACATCAGGGATACATACAGGGTGTGTGTTAAGATCCAAGATCGTGTATCAATTTAGACAAACTTATATACAGCTGAAGGCCTTAACAGAATACAGATGCACCCATAATCCTACTATATTGATAGCAAATTGGTCCTTCTGCACGACTGTCCAAGCGTTCCAGCCCTTGTGATGGCATCCGAAAGCTCTCCCCTGCCATTGTGTCTCTTTTCCCCTCTGCATATTTGGTGCTCCTTTCCCCAAAAAACAACAGCAACAAATAAAACAAAAACTGAAGTGTGATATGCAAAATACTACAAGGACACTTGGCCACTGTAATTGTATGTCTGAAGGAAAGTAAACCGTGATCATGAAATTAAAATTTGAGTCTTAAGTATTCAGTGACATCCTTTGCTTCAAAGTAATCACTGAATAAGTGCCCTAATAGCAACTGATGAAAGCAAAGATTTTCTACTTAGCTACAGTACAGGTATGTCATATATCTACTGAGTATCTTCATATGATAGTCATAAATATATTTGTTCCAAATGAAATGGATTTTATTTGCTTATATTACATTTCTGAACCATGGACAAATTTGCTGCTTATAATGAAATTGAGTGCTTACCACATCAGCTACTGTACCAAGAACAGATGATCTCATCCAGTCTTCACAACAGCCCTATGAGAATAGGTATCATTATTTCCATTTTACAGAACAGGAATGTGACTCAGAGGAGGAGAGTAAGTTGCCTAAGGTCATACATCTAGCAAGAGACTTCATCTGAGGATGTGTGTGTGATATTGCTATGTAAACAAATTATGAAAAACTTACTGATTTAAACAACACCCTTTTATCAGATCACAGTTCTGTGTGGCTAGGCTGAGTTCTCTACTGAGGGACTCGCAGGCTGCCCTAGGGTGTTGGTGAGATTGTGTTCCTGTCTGGAGGCTCTGGGAACGGGATCGCTGCCAAGATCACTGGTTACTAGCAGAATTCATTTCACTGGGGTTGTAGGGCTGAGGCCTCTTGTGATCTTGCTAGCTGTCAACCAGGGACCACTTCCAGCTTTTAGAGGCCACTCTCAGGTCCTTGCCAGGTGGCCCCGCCATCTCAGCAACAGAAAAACTTCTTATGTCACATCCCCATCATGCTTTGGATTTCTCTCACTTCCCTTTCTTTGACCAGCAGGAGAAAACTCCACTTTTAAAGAGCTCGGGTGATTCGGTCAGGCCCACCTTGATGATCTCTGTATCTTTAGGTCTTTGGGATTTTAATAATATCTGAAAAATCCGTCCACAGCAGTACCTAGGTTAGTGTTTGATTCAATAACTTGGGATTGGAAATCAGGGAGCCTTCTTAGTATTTCAGGACTGGGCAAGGTAGCTCACACCTGTAATTCCAGCACTTTGGGGGGCTGAGGCTGGAGGATTACTTGAACTCTGGAGTTCAAGACTAGCCTAGGTAACACAGTGAGAGCTCATCTTTACTAAAAATATTAAAAAATAGGCCGGGCGCGGTGGCTCAAGCCTGTAATCCCAGCACTTTGGGAGGCCGAGACGGGCGGATCACGAGGCCAGGAGATCGAGACCATCCTGGCTAACACGGTGAAACCCCGTCTCTACTAAAAAATACAAAAAACTAGCCGGGCGCGGTGGCAGGCGCCTGTAGTCCCAACTACTCGGGAGGCTGAGGCAGGAGAATGGCGTGAACCCGGGAGGCGGAGCTTGCAGTGAGCTGAGATCCGGCCACTGCACTCCAGCCTGGGCGGCAGAGCGAGATTCCGTCTCAAAAAAAAAAAAAAAAAAAAAAAAATTTAAAAATAAAAATAATAACGAAAAAAGTTTGCCAGGCGTGGGCACATGTAGTCACAGTTACTTCAGGGGCTGAGGCAGGAGAATGACTTGTGCTGTGGAGGTGCAGGTTGCAGTGAGCTGAGGCTGCGCCACTCTACTCCAGCCTGGGTGATAGATTGAGACCCCACCTCAAAAAATAGAAAAAGAAAAAGAATTCTACCCATCACAGGTTGTACTGCATGAAACTTCCTGCCTCCTGCACGAGAGAAGCCAGTGTAGGCCTAGTTTTCTGTTGCTGATATGTCTTCTATGTTTTACATAGAAGGGCAGCATAAGGGCAGGACAAAAGGCACACTAAATGGAGATCCCCAAACAGCGTTCATGCTTAGTTGGATTCTGATATTTGCTTATATCGTCACACCTTTGCCTGTGGCTGCCCATGGCTCTCAGGAATACAGCCCAGATTTCACCATTCTTAATCAGTCTTGCATCATATATTCCCTGCTTATCTGTGAAGTCTATTCTGGAACTTTCCTTTTTGTTCTCTGATTCTTTCAATTTCAGGAATATTCTATGATACATTCTGCCTCAGGGCTGTTGCATAGATTATTTCCTCTGACTCAAACTCTCCTCCCTATACCCAGTCATGCAATAAATTAACTTTCAGAGAAGGGAATTTGTATGCTGCCACCTTAGATTTTTCTACTTAATTGATTCAGACACTACCCCCTTTTAGGTTGTAAGTAAGGAGGAAACAAAGATGGAGGTAGGCAATGAAAAATAGTGTTTAGCCCCCATCCCACCCCTGATGCTAACAGCTACGGAGAGAGGAAAGCTGGAGAAGGAATGCAGCCACCAATCATGGTGACAATGGCGAGAAAACCACCCCTGAGAGCAGCAGACTGAACTAGCCAGGAAACAGGGGGCAGTGTCTTAGACTTACTTTGGGAACCACACCTATGAGTCTCCTTTCACAGGCCCATCCTAAACATTTGTTCTACGTCCTAGCCATTATTTTAAGGATTTACTCTGGAATGCTATCTATCTGTGGTGACACTTGAGCTGAGCTAATGGGATCCTGACAGCTGGCTCTTGGACCAGCTTCCAGGCATTTGCCCCAAGTAAAAGCCTCATCAGCCCACATCATAGAAACTATGGGATCATCTTAGGTTCTAATACACAGATTGTCAGAGTTCACTTGTACAAAAAGCTCTTGCCTACTGTGAAAGCTTACTTAGATGGGGCAAAATTTTATATTTCTACACATTTTAGCAAACACGATGGAAGCTACCTTTGTGAAGATTATGACAGGGAAAGAAGTCTAGCATGGCTGACTCCATCTGGCTTCCAGCCTCACAGGCTGACTGTCCTCACTCATTCCTGGGCCTAGGCCAAGATAATCAGGAGAGGAATTTAAAAATGAAGTAAGCATGATAGTAGTCTCTGCCTAAATCTAACCCCTTTGGCTCAGGGACCAAAAACCCCTTTTGTAAAACTATTGAAAGGCCACAAGATTAGGATTATGGGAGGGGCTTGAATTCTATTAAGTTGTAGGTATAATGAAATAATAACCGGCCATTGTTCCTTAAGTTACTCTTCCATAATCCTCTACTGCCCAGAAGTCATATGGCCAGAGATCACAAGATTTGTGACTTCCCCAGTTGCTCCTATAGATACTATCACTATACTAGAACCTAATATCGGTCTTTTGAGATGTTTTTGAGATTTTTGCATTCTGACATCTGACTGACCCCACCCAGACCCTAGACTCATGACTCAACCAGTCCTGTGGCCTCCCACACTCAGAGGTGAAGTCAGCACGTGAAGGCCATTTTCTACACCCCTATGATTTCATCCCCAACCAATCAGCAGCACCCATTCCCCTGCCCTCACCCACCAAATTATTCGTAAAAACCCTAGCCTCTGAGTTAGGAAGGCTAATTTGAGTAATAAATTTCACTTCTGCATAACTAGTCTTACATTAATTAAATTCTTTTTCTACTGCAATACCACATTCTCAGTACGTTGGTTTTGTCTGTGCGGAGGGCAAGAAGAACCCATCAGGTGATCACACAACCTTTTAATTTTATACTCAATGCATCTGTAATTTTTATTCATAGTACTCTTCAGACATAAATAATATGTTCACAATTCTATTAAACTAAAAGTTGAAGTATTGTATGATTCTGTCAGTGAGATATTGGAAGTATGTGACAAATGGCAATTTTCCTCAAAAACCCTTCCCATTCACGGATCTCTCACTTGACCTTCAGATCTAAGCTTAAACATAATTTCCTCACAGTAAATCTTTGATCAGATTATCCTTGTGAACTATATTCTCCTAGTGATAGTTACTGTATCTTCATATGAAATATATTTATTTGGAAGTTTACTCTGCAAATGCCCATCCTTATCAGATTGCAAGCTTCATATAGGCAGGGATGGTGTCTATTCATCACTGAATCCCTATACTAAGCCAAGTGTCTACGGCATAGCTCACTCTGCATAAATATTTTTGAGTAAATAAGTGAACAGAACATGCATCTGCATTTTAAATTCAATGTTACATTTGTCTGATGATCTCTTGGGTTCAATGTGCTTTAGTCTACCTAGAGAGTATTTTGAAACATTATAGTGACTGATTTCTTGCATCCATAATTGGAATAGTCTCAATGAATTAAATCAAAGCCTTACAATTCAGTAATTTCCATCATGCACAGTAGACTGAAACTGTAAAGTTAAATTCACAAAAAGTACAACTGTCAATTAGACTTGAGTAACCAAAAGCAGCAAGGTCAGGAAAATTCAAGTTTTGAAAAGTTTTCTAAGTAAGGGTTCTTATTGGATTCTAAGCTGGAAAAGAAAGAAGTGAAGAAAGGGGAAGGACTAAAGGATTTAGAAGAAATGAGAACTTTTTAGATGGAGATCTCAATATTCTCAAAGAAAGTTGGTTAAGGGGGCAAATAAACAAAGAAAACATAAGTAAAATTTCACTGTGGAGCAGTTACAGGCCCAGTGTGACTGTAGGACCATTTGGCTAAACTAATCTATACAGTGGACAGAACTGGGGATCATAGGTGGGTCACGCATATAGAAACTGAAGTCACATGTGATGATGGAAGCACCTGAGTGGTAACAACTACACTGCAAATGAGGGAGAAAATTGGAAAAGGAGAGTGAGAATATAGTCGAATGACTTGGGCTTCAAAGGAAAAGGGTTTTCAAAAGAGGATACAGTAA
Source organism: Macaca nemestrina (assembly GCF_043159975.1). Classification (NCBI taxonomy): domain Eukaryota; kingdom Metazoa; phylum Chordata; class Mammalia; order Primates; family Cercopithecidae; genus Macaca; species Macaca nemestrina. The sequence continues at coordinate 76,424,590 of NC_092132.1, forward strand.
TAAAAGTATATTGTTTAAGGAAATTTGACATGGAATTTCATTGCAAAATGGCGTCACTCATCTAGGATGATACCTGAGGTTTGTTGTCTCACACTGAGGAAATTAAGAATGCAGACACACAAGGAGTGAGGTTAAGAGCAGAGGTTTAATAGACAAAAGAAAGAGAAGAGCTCTCTCCTGCAGACAGAGGACTCCTAAACAGGTTTCTGGTCTGCGGCAAAATGCAGGGGTTTTTTTTAGATGAGCTGGAGGAGGCAGTGTCTGATTTACATAGGGCAGGAAAGATTGGTCAGACGAGGTGTGCCATTTGCATAAGGCACTGAAAAACTAGTTAGGGCTAAGTGTATCATTTGCATAGAGCGTGAAAAGCTGGCCACCCCCAAATCATTTATGATGCAGATGGGTTCTCCACCTGGCTGGCACTATGTTGCCTGTTTCTTCACTGTACACGTGGTAACAAAGAAAAGGGAAGACAGAGCCTCCATGCTGGACATGCCTGGCCCCAAGGTAGTCTTTTTCTATTGGCACAGCTGCCAGCATTCACCCAAGCAAGCTTCCAGCTTGTTTATCTGTGTTTGCAGCTCAATGTTTCAGGCTACTCTTTGTTGAAAAAGAATAATTTCTTGGGCTGCTTTTTTTTTTTAAAGGGAAATTCCACTGAGGAGTCTGTTGCCCGTCCCGTACTATCTGCCTAAATAATTTCTTTCCATCTCCTGTATCAATTACACATAGGGGGATGAGGATGAAAGGGGTGTGAAGAAATACTGTGGGTGGTGTTCGAAGGCCCTAAAAAGGCCAGTTGAGGAGTTTTTTTCATTTAATAAGCTTGGCAACTTGGGCTCTGGAAGTGAGAAAAAAGCAAGGAAAAGTATAAGCAATACACACTATGCTCTGCTCCTGGAGAGTCTTCACCTAAAAGGACTACACGTGATACTGGGTTTCCAAAGAATAAAATGCTTCTCACATTTTCAAAATCTAGATTTTCCAAGATACAATGAGAGGATAACATAATGGCAAGAGTATTTTAAAAATTAGCATGAAAGTCCTGAAAATTTCAAATTCCAAGTATCCCGTGTCAAAATTGTTTACAGATAACATGAACCCTTCTAACAAACCCACCAACTACTGATTAAGTATTGTCTTTCTTCAGAGGCAACTTCGCACTATGTCTGTGTATGCAAACTAGTCCATATTTTACTTTTCTTACTTTGAGGAGCAATCCACTTGGCAGCACTTTTAACAACTAGCCATAGGTCCTTATGACCCAGCAACAAATATGCTATCAGTCTGGGGAGAACTTTCTTGTCTGAAGAGGACAGAGTAAAATAAGTGCATCCTAGTAGCCCCCAAACTTTTAGTAGAGTGAGGTCAATCGTATTCCTAGCTTAGGAAGAAGATCTAAATGATAGCAACTTTTATTCAGCAATCAGAATCCTTTACAAACTCTTAACACTCATTTGGCAGCAATGAAGGACCTTACATTTATATTTATGGTTTTAAATGCTTATATTTGTTGTATTTTATTATAATCGCATAAGATTATTAATACCAAGAACCATATCTTAAAATTCTTTCGGAACCTGCATCAACATTTAACTCAGTGCTAGAAATGTACTCAGAACTCATGAAACCACTAACTGATTAAAAGTTACAAAGTCCCAGGTTAGAAAAGCAATGATCATTCTTGCTTTATACAGCCAGAACTCCCAGGCCCATGTAGCTTACATTGGATCTCCTGTTCTCTTGTAAAGGCTGCCTATCAAAGCCAACCAAATGCACACAGGAACCCCATTATTCCCAGCAAGGTTTTCCATTGCCTAATTAATTCAACCTTACTCTTTCAAGATTTCCCAGTGAGTAGCACTATTGAGTCCGGGTGACTTAAGAGGTTGGCTCTCACAGCAAGTAATTTTATGAACTGAGTGTGAACTAGAAGCAGTGATAAAATATTACCTGTCCCTATTGCTCTATTTGAACTAAAGCTGTTATTTTGAAATTGGCTATCCTTTCTAAATACCATTCACAAAGAACTAGGTCTTAAATCAGGCAGACTTTCCAAGAAGTCAGACCTGTTAGATAGGAGAAGGGTAGTGAAGTGACGAAGTAGAAACTGGTATTAAAATATCCACAATGCTTCTCCCTGACCCCAGCGCGCGCACGCGCGCACACACACACACACACACACACACACACACACACTAAGGTTTAGAGGCTGTTCAATGTGGCGCTTCATATGAGCTTAATTCTTGAAAGGCAAACCAGTGCTTTCTTATAAGAATAATAAGGAAGCAAACAAGGCTTTTCTTTTAGTACATGGACTAAATCTGGAGCATTTCCAGGTCCCCAGAGCCCAATAGCCTGCTTGGCCAACAATTATCAATCCAATCCTCTGAGAAGTTTCAACAGACTTCCTTTCTGAGATGATATTTATATCTTGATTCTCTTAGTCCCCTCTTTATCATATGTTGGCTGTTCATCTTCCTTCTCTCAAACGCCCAGATTATAATACTTGGAAAATTACCGGTCTTTCCTGGTGGTTTTATTATGCCTCTCCCTGTTAATACTGGAAACAGTTAAGTCTAAGACTACAGTCATCCACTGATCTAGAAAAGGCTGGAAGTTCTTCAAGAGGAGGCACTTACGTAGAAAGTAAACCAGTGAACAAAGAATAAGCAACCTCAGTTTGTTTTGTTTAGGTGTAGGAATGGGGACTATGGAATATAGTTACACATAAAGACATTTGAGAGCTCAAGAAAAACCTCTGGCTTAAATAAAAATGTTGAGTAAGATTTTCCAAAGCTCAAAACCAAACCTATTTCAATTTCACTGCTTGTTAAACTCTTTCATTTGAAATCACTCTCAGTTGCTGAATTGTCTGCTTTTATAGGAAGAAATTGTGATATTTTTTCCTTCTTGTTGTAGGTCAGTTTTAAAAATCAACTTTATTGAAGTATAATTGACATACAATAAATGACATCCATTTAAAGTGTGTAATTCAATAAGCTTTCACAGATGCATACACCACAATCAAAATACAAAATATTTATATCCATTACCCCAAAAAGTTTTATCATGCCCTTTATTATCTATCTCTTTTGCCGTCCCTAGCACTATGGGCCACCACTGATTTGCTTTTTGTTCCACAGAATAGTTTGTATTTTTAGTATTTTATATTAGTGGAGTCATACAGTATGTACTTTTTTTTTCTGACTTCTTTTACTCAGCTTAAAGATTTTAGATTCAGCCATGTTTTTGCATATATTCATAGTTTGCTCTGTTTTATGGCTGAGTGGAATTCTATTCTATAGATACATCACATTTTGTTTATTTATTCAACTGTTGTTGTGTGTTAGAGTTATTTCTAGTTTTTGACAATAGTAAATAAGGGTTTGTGTGGACATGTTTTTATTTTTCTTGGTTAAATACCTAGAGGTGGGATTCTGGGTCTTAGGGTAAGTACATGTTTTACTTTTTGAAAATCTGCCACAGATATTTCCAAAGTGGCTGTACAGTTTCACATTCTCACCAGTGATTTGTGAGTTTCAGTTGCTCCAATTCTTTATTCGCACTTGGCATTACCATTTTTAGTCTTTTTAGTTTTAGACCTTCTAATGGGTAGAAGTGACATTTTATGTGGTTTTAATTTGCATTTCCCCATGAGTACTTGGTGTTGAACATCTTTTCATGTGCTTTTTGGCCATTAATATATCTATTTTTAAGAAGTCTCTTCGAATCTTTTATGCATTTTTCATGGGGCGTAAGCCTTCTTATGAGTGAGTTGTGAGAGTTCTCCATATATTCTGGATGTCATTCCTTTGTCAGAGATAGATACTGTAAATATTATTTCCCATTTGTAGCTAAACATTTCATTTCTTATTTCCATCTTTAAAAGACCAAACTTTATTATTTTTATAGTCTAATTTATAAATTGTTTATTGTTTTATGATTTATGCCTACTATGCTCTGTCTAAGCATTCTTGACCCTCTCCAAAGTTGCAGAGATTTTCTCATGTGTGTGCTTTTTTTTCTTCTAATCTTATTCAAAGTAAATCCCTTCTAGAATAATCCAGTTTTGAGCATCTAATACCTCATTTATTCAGTTTACAAATTTTGATATGTGTATTGGTAATGTCAGGGACCCTCAGCATTCCCAAATGGAATAAATGGTTCGTAGAGTAATGCTGAACAGAAAATCAGATTTTGGTGTAGGGTCATTTTTCTCATTTTCTTTCTCTCTTTCTTTCTCTCTTTCTTTCTCTCCTTCCTTCCTCCCTTCCTCCCTCCCTCCCTTCCTTCCTTATTTCCTTCCTTCTCTTTCTTGCTTTCTTTCTTCTTTCCTTTTCTCTTTCTTTCCTTTCCCCTTCCTTCCTTCCTTCCTTCCTTCCTTCCTTCCTTCCTTCCTTCCTTCCTTCCTTCCTTCCTTTCTTTCTTTCTTTCTTTCTTTCTTCCTTCCTTCCTTCCTTCCTTCCTTCCTTCCTTTCCTTCTTTCTTTCTTTCTTTCTTTCTTTCTTTCTTTCTTTCTTTCTTTCTTTCTTTCTTTCTTTCTTTCTTTCTTTCTTTCTTTCTTTTGTAACTCTAAAAGCAGCTAAGATTCATCCATATAATTTAAGGCTGGAAGATTAGAGAATAGCAATATTTTCGTCTGATTGCCACCAGTTTGCAGATAGAAAAACTGAAGTCTAAAGGTTATTTGATTTTCCCACCAACACATGATTAGTTCTTTAAAAAAAACAAAAACAAAAACACAAAACAAAACAAAAAAGACCACATCTCACTGTGTTGCCTAGGTTGGTTTCAAAGTCCTGGGGTAAAGCAGTCCTTGTCCTCAGCCTCCCAAAAGTGCTAGGATTACAGGCGTGAGAAACCATGCCAAGCCCAAGTATTTTGTTTTTTTCTACAAAGTTGTCTTCCTTCCATGAGCAATAATCTGAACCGTCACATTCAGTTCTGAAGTAAGAGTCTTCATATTTCAAGAAATCTTGATTATGATCAGGAGATCATTACTGAGAATATGCCTCAATTTAAGTTCCAATCTCAAATATGCCTCAGAAGAACTACCTGAAAGTTGCTATTTGAACTGAGAATTTTGTTATTCCCTAGGTAGCACCTTTCTAAATGATAGGATGTCAGAAAAACTCTTTCTCCAAATATTCCCTCTTTATTCACTATATTTAGTTAACTATTGCTGCATTGCAAATTACCACCAAAACTCTGTGGCAACATCTGGGAAAGAAAAGAGAAGCGCAAAATGGGTTGATAGGAATGTCATGTTCTGGGATCCTTTGTCTGGAAGCAGCCCCACCCTCAAGAGGTTTAAGAAATACCTGTACTTAAAACAAAAGTGTAAAATCCACTGAATTTGTGCTATTGAGTCCAGTTTGTAGAATGATTATTTCATAGACTGAAATTGCCACACTCACCCTCAAAGCTCTTACTCATGCGGGACTTTTCCATAGAGAGCAGGAATTTTGCTTATCTGTTCAGTCCTTTTGATGAGAAAAAACGCACCCCCTCTGGGAAAAAGCAGCCTCTGGGATTGTGGCTGGGTGCATTTTGAGAAGAAATAGTCATCTTTGTCTCCTGTAGAAACAATCCTCTGGCACAAAGCTTAGAAAGGGGAGGATGCAGTAAGTGCCTTTCAGCCTGACTCATCTCCCTAGTTGGGACCTTTTGTGCAGGGTACATAACACCCAACTGGATTCAGCAGCATGGACTTCTAGAAAGGAGTAAATTCAGCATTCTTTGTTGTCTTTGCCATCAAAAGTTGAGCTTTAATTTGGAGGTAGAAGACCTGAATTTATGTTTCAGTATTGCTCCTTACTTGGATAGTCATCTAGGGCAAATACCTCTCAAAGTTTGTTTCCTCTACTTACACGAGGCTCTGTGTGACAGATGAAAGTGTACATGACATAACCATTGCAGTAATTAAGGAGAATAATATTTAGATGTTTAATAAGGTATAAGTTTTATGTGGCAGAGTCAGTTTGGTTATCTTTTGAATGAGTCTATGACATGGATTCTCTATTCTTAAAAAGAGTTAGAGAGGCTTCAGAGTTCACAGCTGGCCTATAGACTAAAATTGTGGACCAAGTGATCTTCAAATCTGTGTGTGTCCACAGAAATTCTCATTAGCATAAAATTACTGCTATGCATAAATGAATCACAAAGTGGCCCATTTCTTGCATATATTAGTAAACTTGTGTTTTACAAAAACAGTTAATGGAGAAAGAAACAAAAGGATTACAAACACAAGTTAGAATCATGGCTGAAAATCATAGATATTTAATCTCTGTCTAAAAAATACAATACAATTGTGTGGTTTTTTTTTTTTTTTTTTTAATTTCTTAAATTTCTCCCTAGAGTAGAGAGCTATGGGGGAGTATTAAATGACAGGACTCCTTCAATCTCCATTTTCTTACATAAATAAATCCACACCCTCAGTTATCTTACTTATTTCTTCTTAAACACCTCCCCCAATCTTACCAGTATCTTTACGGTAATTAAAAAAAAAAAAAGAAAAAGAAGCAGGTGGGGGTGAGGAGGGAAGGACAAGCTATTGCAATTATGGCAACACATGAAAAGGAAACCAGACACAGAAAGACTGCAAAGGGAAAAATTTAGTTTAGATGCAAGATAAGATTAAATACTTAAGTATTGACAAACTTGGCCCTGTTTATGGGTCTCGAAAAATTTATATGCTGGATCTTAGGGAGCAACAGAGGGCCGTGCAAGTCTTGAACTTTTTGCAAAGCAAGAACATCTGGCTCTGAGGAAGTGGCCCAGGCAGGAAAGGCTCTGCCTGTCTGGTCCTCCCTGGTTCCCACATTGATGTTGGACTGTTTTCCCCAGCTCACGACCTTCCTGAGACTTCCTGTAAACAGGCCAGCCAGTCACAGCCAGGGACACTGATCTCCCTCCCCACCCCAAAGACAATGTGAGAAAATCCATTTTCAACCCACGGTAGCCATGAAATTGCAATAAAAAAAAGTTCTAAAGAAAAACAAAACAAAAAGCCCATAAAATCTCGTTGAACCGACCTTTCCTGAAAGGGAGCAAGTAAGAGAGACAGTGGAGTGTTTCTAAAACTTGAATCAAGTCCAGGCTTATTTTAAGGGAAAACATAATTCTTTCTGATCCCTGATAGTGTTTTAGGACACTTGCTTCTCCCATCAGCACTTCTCAGACCCCAGTCACAAAACAGTGACTTACAAAAAGACACATCCAGCAGGGTGTGGTGGTTCACGCCTGTAATCTCAGCACTTTGGGAGGCAAAGGTGGGAGGATTGCTTGAGCCCTAGAGTTCAAGACCAGCCTGGGCAACATAGGGAGACTCTGTCTCAATAAATTAAGTTAAATTAATAAAAAGATATTCAGTGGAAACAGCTTTCGATTGTGAGTTGTTATTGTAGTCGGTATTTTATAACTTACATGTTTTTGGAGTTCCAGAATATGTCTGAGGCTCTCAGGGTTGAGAATTAACATTACAGTGGAAAAGATGCAACTTAAATATGCTTGGTATTGAATCTCAGCACAAATACTTATCAGGTATGTGATACTGAACAACTTATTTAAATATTGTGTGCCTAGTGAGGTTAATACAAGGCCTGGCACATAGCAGATGCAAAACACGTGTTCCTAGTCTTTATTCACAAACCATGCAGAGTACAGGTTTTCTATTGTCCCTTGCTCTATAATCTAGACAAACATTCACTGGCTGCCTCAGTTTGTGTGATATTTATTTCTTGGTTCTTTTTTTCTTCTTTTTTTTTCTGGGTTTTATGATTACAAATTAGATTTCAGGAAAATATACCCAAACTTCTATCTTAAGGAAAACTGGTGATGCTACCACTTCCAGATCTCAGAGGAGCTTTATATCTTGTTTTATTTCCAGGCACTGTGGAAGGTAGGAACACATAGTTCAGCATCCCCTCCAAACTCATAGAAATGTTGGACAAAATATAATAAGAAATTAATTTTAAATACATAGTCAATTTCTAAAAAGAAAAGAAAAATCTCGTTAATACACAAATAAAGAGTATGTGCAAACCTAAAGCTATAGCTGCAGAGGAACGGCATCTGGATAAAGTCCTCAGAAGAGCAGAGTTTTATGGCCTAAGCTGGGATAGAAGAGGTCTCATGGTTGTGTGAAGTGGGATAGGATAAATCACAGAGAGCCCTGAATCAAGCTGGCAGGCCTCAGGGAACACACTTTCCTAACACTGGAGCTGGGAAATTCTGCTTCCTGTCTAAAGAACTGGGTATTTTGGGGGATTGCAGAGAGCAGAAAGAAGCACAAAGAGAAATTAAAAACCCAAGTCAATAACACATGCAGGAGTGCAATGTGAATTTATACTACATTCATGGTATGGGAACCTATAACAGATAGAGAAAATAACACAATTGGTTTGGATCTTAGGGCCCAAGAAGTAAATGCAAAACTTAAAAAAAAAAAAGTATAGAGTTTTGCTTTAACATCTCAGAGTTAAGGGGAGTTCTACAATAAGTAAACTCCGCCAAAGTTAAACTCACAGTTAAAAAAATTGTTAGCCATAGAAGAAAATGTGCCATCATCCAGGAGAGACAACATATGCAACCAATAAGAAAATTTGAACCACAAAGTCAAGAAAAAATGCTAGAAAAACTGATATATAACGTTAAAAAAAAAAACTTTTGACAAAATATCATCACATTGAAGCTGTGAAATATCATAGACAAAGTACTAATATCCAAAGTCCACATCAATATGCCTCTGTGTGTGTGTGTGTGTGTACGCACGCGTACTGAGTGTATGTGTGCATGTGTGTATATATGTGTGTGATTCTGATATATACTGGAGTAATATTGGAAGGAGATACATTTTATGGTTTGGGGTTAGAGTTTTATTAAGGCTGACAGACCAATCTTAGAAAAGAAACTTATGCAGGAAACTCTGCATACAGATGGGGGGCCTCAGAAGATTTCCTTGGTTTTATTTAAGAGGAATTAGAAAAAATCCATACATCAGCTCAGGACAGCAGCAAAGGAATCTTGCTATCCAACTGAGGCTTGCCTGAGACAAGTAAAACCCGAAGGCCCTAGTAGAATCAAAAGGAAAACTGCCTTATGAGAGCACAATCAGAATCCAAGGCACACAATCACTCCTGCAGGAGGTTAGTTCACAACCTAAATTCACAACCACAGAAGAAAACATGAGGTCAAATGAAAATGTGCTACAAGAGAATTAATGCCCCAAAGTCTGGCCATAAGAACAGTTTAATTTACAGCATAACTATCTTTAGAACACTGACAGTCAAAAAGGAAGATGAGAAAGCTGTAATGATCGCCGTCATGTGTACTATAATACTTGTATGTTGGGAAAAATGTAGACATAATTCTAGACCAAATGAGATTTTAAGGAAACCTTCAAAAGGACAGAAATAGAATGGGTAACTTCCAAACTCACGGAGAAGTAATAACACTAATAAATCTAGAATAACCCAATAGAAAAATGAAGGGGAAAAAAGAAGCAAGGGACAAGCGTGGAAAAAAAAAATCCTGGAATAAATAAGTCCAAATATATCAGTAACTACAACTTCTTAAAGCTATATAATGTCTTATTGTATGTATTTTTACTTATTATACATATTAGGGACTTCTGAACTATGCCAACATTTTTGACACATGGTTGCAATCAATATCTTTGTCTCATTAACTGTCAGTGACTTCCCTTTGGCATCCTCCTTTGTCAATTCCACTCAGCAAGCTTTTCCTGTTACTCATACTACCGTGTATTATTTAATAGTCATATCACCATACGCTATATAATTTACTACTTAACAAGTAGTGAATTTCTCCTCCTTACCTCTCTACTATCTTTCCCTGTTCTTTATTATTTTTCTTGATCAAATTGGTCATTATTTGCATTGTATATTTGCATAGTATATTGATTTATAGAGCATTTTTATAATGAAAAGTATCATTTTATTGTTAACGTACATCAGATTTTTTTTCTGAACTAGTCACTTGGGTTCTCACTTTTTAATGTAGTTATCTTGTGGTTTCTTTTTCAATTTAGGACCAAATTTATTGATCTCATGGCTTCTGTTTTTAAATCATATTTTAAGAGGTCTTCCCACACATACACAGACACACACACACTCATGCATAAATGTGCATATATGTGCATATGCCTATGTAAGGATGTATGTATGTGTGTATATATAATGCATATAGACTTACAGATATAATATCACCTCTAATGTTGGTATGTTCAAATGTTTTCTCCTCATGGAATTTATGTTTGTGTAAGACTTAAGATAGGAAATTGTTTTTTTTTCCTAAATAGTTAACATAAATTTAAAAATACAACTCTCATCTACTGATATGCAGTGCCACCTTTACCAAATAGTAAGTCTCTGTACGTCTCTGAGTCTATTTCTGGGTTTTCTATTATGCTCTTTTATTCTGTATATCTATCATGTGATTCTACCACTATTAAATTACTGTAAATTTATAATCTGTTTTAATATCTGAGCATTCAACTCAAAAACTTCTATAACACTTTTATATGTATAGTTTTCTATGTGACCTTTAGCACCACCTTGGAGGGTTTAAAACACACACTACAAATATATAACAGCCTTCATTCTTATTGATATGGCACCTTTTATTTTTATTGATATTTATAGATAGATTTAGAGAAAATCTACTTCTTCATAATTTTGATTCTTACTATTTTATTTTATATTTTGATTCTTATTATTTTAAAACAGGGTATGCTTCTCTCTATATTTATCAAATTATATTTTTATACCCATAAACCAACCTTCTCCCCCTACCCTGGTGATATGGTTTGGCTGTGTCCCCATTCAAATATCAACTTGAATTGTAACTCCCAGAATTCCCACATGTTATGGGAGGCACCCAGGGGGAGGTAGTTGAATCATGGGGCCTGGTCTTCCCTGTGCTGTTCTCGTGATAGTGAGTAAGTCTCCCGAGATCTGATGAGTTTATCAGGGGTTTCCGCTTTTGCTTCTTCCTCATTTTCTCTTGCCTCTGCTATGTAAGAAGTACCTTTTGCCTCCCACCATGATTTTGAGACTTCCCCAGCCAAGTGGAACTGTAAGTCCAATTAAACCTCTTTTTCTTCTCAGTCTCAGTTATGTCTTTATCAGCAGCATGAAAACAGACTAATACACCTGGTAACCACCAATCTACTCTGTCTTCATGAGATACACTTTCTTAGCTCCCACATATAACTGACAACATGAGCTATACATTTAATCTTCTTTTGTGTAAATTGGGTGCATTTAAAGGATCTGGGAAGGTTTAAAACTGATGCAGATATTGCTTATTTCTTCTTGAACATATTTTCAGATAAAATTTATACAGTAAGTTGCTATTAAGAATGAAATTTTTCTTCCATTTTCTTTGTTGCTGGATGTTATTAAGACATAAAAAACTATTGATTTATATATGTTAATTTTAACTCAATCAAGTTCAAAAACTTTATTGAATTCTCTGATTTTAATATTTAAGATTTGATGCTTTCTAGGTATTGCAGCATATTATTGACAGTGATATTACCTACTTCCTCATGGGGTTTTCCTCCCTTTCTCTCTTGTCAGATATATCACTTACTATTTCCAAAACAACATTGCATAATAGTAATGATAATGAAATTCTTGTTTGATTTTTGGTTATCATGGAAAGGCTTCCAATGTCTTTGGGTTGAGTTAAAGTATATATTTCATCATTTTAAAGTAGTTATATGTAAAGCATATATTTCATCATATTAGTTTGTTTCTATTCCTATTTTGCTTAGAGACATTTAAAAATATATATAAATTTTTTAATGGAAAAAGTGCCTTTGAGTATCTTTGGAGATCATCATATTAATAGATTTCCTAATATTGAGTCATACTAAAAATCTTTTTTTTTTTTTTTGAGGCAGAGTTTCGCTCTTGTTGCCCAGGCTGGAGTGCAATGGTGCTTGCTATCTCAGCTCATCACAACCTCTGCTTCCCAGGTTCAAGCAATTCTCCTGCCTCGGCCTCCCGGGTAGCCAGTAGCTGGGATTACAGGCAGGCTCCACCACTCCTGGGTAGTTTTGTATTTTTAGTAGAGACGGGGTTTCTCTATGTTGGTCAGGCTGGTCTTGAACTTCCGACCTCAGGTGATCCGCCCGCCTCGGCCTCCCAAAGTGTTGGGATTACAGGCGTGAGCCACTGCACCTGGCCATAAAAATATTTTTATGGCTTTCTCTTGGTCAGGTGCTATTCTCTTTGCTTATATTTTACATTTTTAACTTAATATTCACAAATATTTTCCATGTGCTCCATTAAAAAAATTTGGAGATGGCTGGGTGTGGTGGCTCACGCCTGTAATCCCAGCGCTTTGGGAGGCCGAGGAGGGTGGATCACGAGGTCAGGAGGTCGAGACCATCCTGGCTAACACGGTGAAACCCCGCCTCTACTAAAACTATAAAAAATTAGCCGGGCGCGGTGGCGGGCGCCTGTAGTCCCAGCTACTCGGGAGGCTGAGGCAGGAGAATGGCGTGAACACGGGAGGTGGAGCTTGCAGTGAGCCCAGATTGTGCCACCGCACTCCAGCCTGGGCGACACAGCGAGACTCCGTCTCAAATAAATAAATAAATAATAAAAATTGGGGGATCGACATTGCACTGGTTTCAAAAAAAAAGAACCAGAAGTTGTTCTTTTTGTCCATGTTCTTTATAAAGCTGTCTTTTTTCTGTTCTTTAAAAGTTTTATGTAATTTTCCAAGCGAACTCTTGGGTTCTAATGCTTTAGCGGAGGCGAGTAGGTACCTTGTAACATTATTTCCTCTTTGGGAACTGATCCTTTTGTGTCAGTTTCAATTTGTAACTTTTTCCTAGAAAATCATCTATTTTACGATTTTCAAATTTATTTTCTTGAGTTGAGCAAAGTTTTCATTCATAATTCCTTTTATTCTTCTGTGTCTGTGGCTATTTTCCCATTCTCATTTTTTACTTTTATATTTTCCCCCTTTTCTTAATTATATTTACTAATAATTTTTTTACTATAAGGATATTTTTCAAAAACTCTTAGTTGTCTTAGTTCTACCATTTTTTCAGTTTTCTTATTTATTAATGTCTGTTTTTACCTTTTTAACTTCTTTATTTGCTCTTGTTTTTATTTTTCATCTTGTTTCAAATGTTTTTAGTTGTATGCATGATCTATTAATTTTTAATCTTATTTATTAGTATAATTACTTTTCTCTTAACACTGCTTGTAGTGCAGCCACAGCTCTGATTTATTTTTATGTCATTTCTATCTTGTTTATATCTTTGTTATAAGTTGTTTATTTATTAGAGGTTTTTTTCTTGCCTTTTTATTAGTATGCAGATATTTGAATTATTATCAGATGATATTTTAAGTGTCATAAATCTTCAGAATTTACTGAGATCTCCTTGGTGGCCTAATATTTATTCCATATGTGTTAATAGTCCTTGAAAATTTGAGAAGAAGGTACATTCTAAATTATAAAATGATATATATTATATGTAATTATATTTAATTTTAAAATCTAACTTACATTACTTAGGTCTTCTCTATCTTCATTTGTTCTTCACTTGACTTGTCAAAATTAAGAAGCAAAAGTCTTCTGCTCTTCATATGTTCAGTCTATTTTTCTGTCTCTCTGCCTCCACCTCCCTATCTCTGTCTCTCTCTGTTTTACAAATTTATATTGTAGATAATTGGTGCTTAGATACTAATGAAATTTGGATGATCTGCATAAATTGTGCCCCTTATTATTATAAAAAGATTCCTACTTGTCTTGTTCAATCTTTTTACTCTGAATTCTACTTATCTAATATTAAATATTATGACTACTGGTTCTTTCCTCTTCATTTCTTGAAATGTTTTTTCCTTTTAAAAACAATTTTCCACTCTTTTTAGTCACTTTGTTTTAGATATGTTCCTTATTTATGCTTTGTGAATTTGTACAATGACCTTATTATTATTCAGGAGGTTTGCTTTCTGCTTTTAGAAATTTTAGCAGTTACATCTATTAATATAACTAGAACTGACTATAACATATTTAATTTTCTATGTCTATGAATAGTATCAACTAACTCTTCAATATGAGGACACAAGATATTATTAACATATTTCACAGCCTTTCAGTTCTTTCTTTCCTTTCTTCTCACCATCGCCAATATAATACTTGATTATATGATTTCCATGGTTCTTGTAGTCTTTGCCTTTCTGATATTAAGAAGACAAACTTTAATTATCTGGTTTATCAGCTTTTAAATTAATAAATTAACTGCTATGAAGTGAAAAGTCAGTTTTATTTATACTACAAACTTCTTTAAATAGTTTGTGTCTCTGTTGTGGGTATATATTCAAATAGTAGAACTACCTACACATCACATTCTTAACATTGGAAATCCAATAAGATTTTTATGTCTCTCTAAAAATAAATGTAATTTTAAAAGCAAAGATTTTTTTCCCGTAGTCACTAGAGAGTTAACTGGCAATTTTAAGAAGAAATTTAGATAGGACGAAGGTATATACAGCATAGAAAATAATACATCCAATGGCACAAGGGTGGTATAACTCCACAGTTTGTTACCGTATATTTAAGTACGTAAATTTAAATCACATTACTATAGCACTATTTTGCATGTAATAATGTTGCAATAAAATATTGCAAGACAAAGATATTATTTGTGAAGTGAAATAAAAATGCTTTGTCTTAGTTTCACCTGCATGGTGCCTTATATAAACACACTGCTGTTTGCTCACTAGAAAGAATTAGTTGAATATACATTCTCAGGACAGCTTGACATACACTTAAGAGGTACAGACTGTACTACTTGTCTAACTATGCAAACTTTTCATTCTGAGTTAAGTAGAAGAGGCAGTTTCCAATGTGTTTGTCTTTTGCCTGAGAACCTCTTTACATCTCGTGTAACCCCAGGAGAAAATACCACTGGGGTTACTTAGAGGAATTAGGACTACTAGAATTGGATCTGAGTTTTATTTGCTTTGTCAGGGAAAGCCTACTTGTCTACGGGGTGACTGTTGCTGTCTCAGAAGAAGTTCGGTCTCAGTTGTTTAGGAAGTCACATATGGGCAGTCTTCACATGGACTTTTATATGCCCTTAATCAGCTGAGTCTACCTTATACTGCCCCCTAGAGTACATAAAGTCCATTGACAAGCGTTATCTTCCACACATTTTGAGTGTGCCAATCACAAACTGCATCTTTAAGTCATTTCTCTATTGTTCATTCATACATGTATAACTGTAAATAAGATTTACTACTGACCTTTATTGTGAAGTAGACATGCTATATCATACTGCTCGAAAAGAATGTTAGATGTCTTAGTAGATATAGACTCAACATACCTATAATCAGAGAGATAGACATAGTTGCATTAACTTTCATAGCATTCACAAACATCAGTCTCCTTGCTTGAAATGTTACCAATACTAATACTATTTACCCCAATCATAATCTGCGTCCTAAGACAGCCAGCCTCCCTCCTACACATTGTAACTAAACTCAGTGCTTCCAACTCAGAGATGGTTTTCAATCAATATATCCATTGTGTGAGAGTAAATGCGACTTGGCCTTCAGCCAAGACTATGCCCAAGACATTAGTTCTGTGTTCCCTGAGTGAATTCAGCCTTTCTTATAGGATTCAGGTATTTAATCACTCCATGTCTACACAATATCACTGCGAGCCCTGGGAAGCATTACCACATGGCTGTTTCTATTTTGTCACTCACTCCCCTGACTGGTTTGTTTTTAGAGGTTTAACTGAGCCTTTAGCCTAAAGGCTATTTCCTTTACATGTGTTCTACAGAAGTATGTAGGAATTTCGCCAAGAGGCAATATAATGAGTGTTGGAAATGGGACAGGTTTTGGGGTCAGATGGACCTGCATTTGAGATCTGGCACTGTCACTCACTTATTGAGCAACCTGGGAAAGTTTACTTAACGTCTGAAAATCCTATTTTTTCATCTGTAAGAATACGTACTACACTCCAAATGGCATAATTATTTTGAAAATTAGAAATAAAGCCATGTATCTAACAGATTTTTAAAAAGTAAATAGCTCATGGGTATGTATGTATTTAAAAGAAAGGATTCACAGGAAAATATGTGACTTCTTATCTCTCCTGTCAAAAAAAAAGAAAAAAAAAATGAAATATGACCCTAAGAAAATAAGATAGCCTTGGGTTTTTTTAGTTCTAATGTTTAAATTAATATATTTCCTATGAAAAAATCTTCTACCAGTTTTCAATTACAGATGACTTAATCTAACAACAAGCATATAGGAAGTGTGAGGACTGTGCTAAGCGTCATGAGAAACTCAGGACACACTATAAGAGCCTGGCACTTACTGAGGCTCAGAAAACAATACTCCAAAGTCTGGCATTTTGGCATGCTGAGTACTTTGAACTAAAGGAGATTGGAAGGCCCGAAACGCAGCGTCAGAAGCAGTATCTGTCTGACCTGTTCCTGCCTTCCTATCTCCCACGCCTCATTTCCTCACAAAGCAAGCCATAAAAACTAGAATTCCTCTTTCTCAGCCTAAAAAATGCATCTGTAACTTTCCCTTGCCTGTCTGTGTAACATCTGGCCATCAAGATATTTTTTGACCTATCTTCCCTCCTTCTAGGAGGGGTCCTATCCTGTACCTGGGAGGAAGAAATGCTACACAGAGAGGCCAAGACGAATCTGAACAGACAGGCCTTGGTGAGTTTCTCCCCTCAGTTTATTACTATTAGATTATTCCCTTTTCATCTGATCACATTTCTACATGTCTGTCTATGGAACCTAACCATAAACAATAGACACTTTTCCCCCAATGTGTCTCTCCATTTGGCAATTTTGATTTATGTCATTTATAATAAAATTGTAGCTGTTAAGTGTAGTATTTTCCTATGTTTTCTCAGTCATTCTAGTTAGTTATCAATCTGATAAGGTCGTGGGAACCTCTTAATTTGCAGCCAGTTGGAAAGACATGTGGGTGGTATGTGGGCCGTGAAGTGTGGCTGCTGTTTGCAGTAAGGACAGCCTTGTCGAGGGTCCATGCCCTTTAACCTGTGGGTCTGGTGCTGACTCCAGGTGGTTAATATTAGAATTGTATTACAGTATACCAGTTGGTGTCAGAAGACTTGCTCAGAAATTTCAAGTTCAACTGGGGAGAAGATAATGATAAAACCAATACCAAAAATATAGAAATTATCTGGAATTGCACTAGGAGTTATTTGAGATACTCAGAAGATTTTCTGAAATAAAACATTATATTAGTTTGTAGAGCTTCTAAAACAAAATACCACAGATTGGGTAGCTTAAACAACAGAAATCTATTTTTTCACAGTTCTGAAGACTAGAAGTGTAAGATTAGGATGTCAGCAGGTTTTGTTTCTTCCTGAAGCCTTTCTCCTTGGCCTCTAGATAACCTCCTTCTTGCTGTGCCTCACATGGACGTTTTTCTGTGTGTATGCACCCTGTTTCTTCATTTTCTTATGACACCAGTTATATTGGATGAGGATCCAATCCTAACAATCTCATTTTAGCTTAATCACCTTTTTAAGGACCTTATCTTCAAATACAATTACATTCTGAGATTCTGGGGGTTAGGAGTTCACATATAAATTTTGTTGGAGAGACAATTCTGCCCAAAACACTGTAGTATTTGATTCATCTAACTATAAGGTGTCAGTCAAAAACATAGTAGTGGAGGAATTACTAAGGGAATGAGTATAAAGAGAATATAGATAGGAGCTAGTAACAAAGTGCTTGGGAACAGCACATAACAAACTTATAGAAAGTCAACAGTTAGAAATCTAAAATGCTTAAAGATCAAAGAAGAAAGAATGATGATAAATCATTCAACTATTACAATGCCACAAGTAGCTAATGCAATTAGTTTGCTGGTTACTCAACTAATAGGACTGTATCACTGTGACTACTGCAGCAAGTAATTAACTGGGGGAAGAGGAGAACCTGGAAGGCAATCTCCAAAACAAGTAGATGAGGATGGGTAAAAGGAATAATGAATGTGGGCAGAAAAAGAAAAAAGAATAAATTACCAGCAGAATATCTGTGTCATGAAGACTTTTATTAAAAACTAACCTCTGAACCACACTTGGAGGATAAGCTGATTTCCTCTCTGAGTATCTCTAATATGCTAGGCATGTGGAAAAAAAAAATGCAAAATCCTCCTCCCCTTCCTCCAAGACTGGGAAAGAAAATCTCACTAATTTTGCCTGAACTCAACAACATTGCAAGGGAGGATAAAAATGAAATTTCTAATAAGTTAATCAGTTGTATAAATTAATAGAAGTACTACTGACTTTTTAATATTTTAGCTATAATATATATAGCAAACAATGTAGGAAGAAATGATTCTTTTTTTTTTTTTTTTTTTTTTTTTTTTTTTGAGACGGAGTTTTGCTCTTTTTGCCCAGGCTGGAGTGCGATGGTGCGATCTTGGCTCACTGCAACCTCCGCCTCCTGGGTTCAAGCAATTCTCCTACCTCAGCCTCCTGAGTAGCCAGGGTTACAGGCATGCACCACCACACCCGGCTAATTTTGTATTTTTAGTAGAGACGGGGTTTCTCCACATTGGTCAGGCTGGTCTCGAACTCCCAACCTCAGGTGATCTGCTCGCCTCGGCCTCCCAAAGTGCTGGGATTCCAGACGTGAGCTGCCGCGCCCGGCCTGGAAGAAATGATCCTTTCATTTACTCCCTAGATGTTAGAAGACACTGAGGCGTCAATAGGGTTTAATTCCATACTCTGCCATTGAATATGGCAATTGTAATGACCATAGCAACTTAATCAGAACTCAATGAGTAGTAGATTTGAACTTACTTAAGAAAATGCAACAAAATCTAAAGTTGGTTTTACTAAAACATGATTTAATAAACTCTAAATCTATAGATTTTGCTGAAGTTCTTATAATTGGGTTATAGTAGTAAATTCAAGAAACCACTTTCAATGAACTATATTACTTCTAAAATGCTTTAAAATGGTGTTTGTGTCCTGGACATGATTTTCCCCAAGAAGAACTATTGTGTTCACCCTACCTTTAACTGTTTCTAGTCAGCTCCACAGATTCCTTCAAAGTTAACTAGAGCAGAGAATGATGCCACAGTCAGGATAACATCCAATATATTTGGTTGTTTTATTGCAATCAGAAGAAATATCCTGACTAACATGGTGAAACCCTGTCTCTACTAAAAATACAAAACTTAGCCGGGCGTGGTGGCAGGCGCCTGTAGTCCCAGCTACTCGGGAGGCTGAGGCAGGAGAATGGTGTGAACCCGGGAGACAGAGCTTGCAGTGAGCTGAGATCGCGCCACTGCACTCCAGCCTGGCGACAGAGCGAGACCCCATTTCAAAAAATAAAACATAAAAATAAAAAACAAATGTATTTAACATCTATACACAGGAGCATTCAGAATGAAGACCAACTTCTCCACGAGTTACAGAAACTTATATACCATTTCGAGGTTGCAGAAAGAATGGGGGCTTGCATCCTGATAAAAAAGGTTATGGGAAGAAGGAGAAGAGAAATTCTATTGAGGGGCAATAAAAGACTGTAAAGGAGAATGATTGGATCAGGGAACAGAGATTAACTGGTAAATAGTTTCTTTGAAATTTAAATGATCCTTGGAGACAATCATTGTTCTTATAAAAAGGTCTGTTCAGGTACCTTGGCCTTTTTTTCTGCAATAGATAATGAGATAACAGAGAGGGGAAGAAAACACAATTGTTCTCATTGGTAGGTTTGGATCCTAAGCAGATAAAGGAACTTCAGTTTATTTGGGAGAGACAGTGGTGGTGAGAGGCCAAAGAGATCTTCAGGCTTCTTCAGCTCAGCATGTCAAAACACCATATTTTGGTATCGCAATTTCTGAGCCCCAACATTCTCCCATCTGAAACTTCCCTAGGAGTTTCACAAACTAAAAACTGAGTTAGTGGCTGTGAAAGAGAATAGTTAAGCTAAAATCTGAATGGCAAATAATTCTATTTTTAAAATCTGTGAATAGGTCAATTAAACACCACTTTCATTTTAAGAGATAGCATTGCAGATGGGCTTTCAGACAAGAAAACAGGTTATCTTTGGGAACAGTCTATAAGCGAGTTTCCTTACAGTCTGCAGGGCAGTCAGTTGAGGTGTCCAGATGTTAGACTCAAAGCACATTTAAAGAGGAAGCCAGCGGTGGCAATCTGACAGGATATTTTTTTTGCCTGTTTCACAAAGTTGAAGCTTTAGCTTATAGGGCCTCAGGAAAAAGGTAATAGCAATTTCATTGAGTCTAAGTAAGAAAAATCCTTTTGAATTTTTATTACCAGATTTTAGTGAGGATAAACAGTTGATATTTCTGGCTTTTAAACTTTTTTTTTTTTTTTTTTTAACCAATGACATCCTCCCAAGTACCATAATTGAGGTTATAATTTAAGCATAAGGTGTCTTCAAAGAGGTGGCAAACACTTTTTACAAGATCCAAAATTACCCCAAAGATAGCTCAAAGAAAGGAAAATTTTGCTAGCCATAAATGGAGTGTGACTCACATTTCTGTTTGGCCAGTCTCTGGAGTCTCAGCTTCTCAGCTGATTTTCTATGTACAGAAGCCAGAACGCCTCATATGCCCTTACAGATGAAAGACAGGAAATCAAACTCTGTCCATGGAAGGGAAAATAGTCAATAAATTTTGTGAAGGTAACACAAACATCAATCCAGAAAGCACTCAGTCACTTCCCAGAAGTTTAATCCAGGCTGCTGTGGTAAAAGGGCAGACCTTAGCCACTAGGTTACAACGTGGGGTGGTCTTTATTGTTCTTCCCAGAAGAAATCCAGAGCAGACAGTTTGAATCTGCAAAGGAGTTTAACTTTGTTTTAGGTCAGATTTTTTTTTTTCTCTTTAATTTAGTCAGAGAATTCTCAAGGCTAGCTGTGACACCATTATGTGTCCTTTTAGAATGTATTTTCCCATTAATTGTTTCCAATTTAAAAAATCTCTAAAATCTTTTAAAATCTATCTTTTGGCCACTGACAATTAGAATTTTCAAAGACATACTTAATTCCAATAGTGACTTTATCCAAAAGCCTCTTCATGTAAAACCCTGGTGGTAGTTTTCCAGGTTTTTACCATGGAAGAAACCATTGTTCCCGGAGAGGGTGTAGAAGAGGCTATCCCCATGATCCCCACAAATTCATTCTCAGAAATAGACTCAACATAGCAAAGATGACAAAAACCCCATAGGTTTGGGACTTTTTAAGACAGAACTCACCTAAAAGCTTCATACATTCAGAATGAAGAGAGTGCTGCTTAAAATATTACAGGCCTCGGTCTTCCAATCTTTCAGACTGCCTGCCTGATGTGAACCTGAAAAATCACACCCTCCAGATGATGGAGACTAAGAGAGGAAAGACACTTAGTCACAGTCATGCTCTCAAGGACATGAGACAGGATAAGAGGAAAACCTCATCCGTATTACAGGGACCCACAGCAAAGTTTATTTTAATAGACGCCCATCTAGCCAGAACCACCAAACCAGCCAGTCTTCAGGGCTGGTTGAAACAATGGGCTTATAGGGGTTCTAGGCCCATGTCCTCACTCTGGTACCCATCTTCACGACAGAACAACACAGAAAGACAAAGACAAAGGAAAATGACAACAACGACAACAACAAAAAATCACCTATTTCTGAGAGGAAACGGGGTCGAAGAATGTGAATATTCACACCTCACAGTACCAAAAGTACACCAGAGTCACTATAACCCGAGACTCATCACACAAATCCGTTTTTCTCATTAATAAAAGCATTGCAGATGAGACAAACAGCGATTCTTTTCCCATCCACTCAATTGGAATACAGAGAGAGAGAGACGTCAGGAGACTGGCTGGTAAGAAATTCTTATCCCTTTACTGGCAGGTCAGATTTCTGGGTTCTCTTTTCTGCAGCTTACAGAAGAGAAGAGCAGCTGTGATCCCCCTGCTCACTGTACTATAGTGTGGTGGCCATAGGCTCTTGACTCCTTAAAGTTTCACTGAAAAAATATCACTGACATGAGGCCGAGTAATGAATAGGGGGAAAGACCTGTAAATCTATTTAGCATGTACACACAGGAGCCTTCAGAATGAAGACCCAACTTCTTCATGAGTTACAGAAACTTGAGGTTACAAAAGAATGGGGGCTTACATCCTGGTAAAACAGGTTATGGGAAGGGGGAGAAGAGGAATTTTACTGATGGGCAATAAATGATTGCAAGGGAGAATGACTGGATTGGGGAACAGAGATTAACTGATCCATGGAGACAGTCATTATCCTCATAAAAAGGTCTGTGCAGGTATGGTCACCTCTTCTTCTTTTCTGCAGTAGATAGTGAGATAACGGGGAGGGAAAGAAAAAGACGATTATTCTCCTTGATGGGTCTGGATTTTAGGCAGATAAAGGAACTTCAGCTTCTTTGGGTGAGATCATGTGGAGGTTAGGTCAGGGAGACGAAGCTTCTTCAGCTTAGCATGTCAAAACATCGTATTTTAGGGCAACAATTTCTGAGCCCAATATTACTATGTCAACTCCCCTCCCCTACCAGGAAACTGCAATTGAGCAGAATAGATAGTAATGATACTAAGGTTATAAGGGTGTTAAAAGATAACATTTCTTAAGGGTACTTAAGGGTAAAAGCATTCTTCTCAAAAAATATAAAACACATGAAGATTTTATTAAATTCATTAATTAATAATGGAACCAGAAGATGTTACAACCAGTTCAGAGTAGTTCTTTTTAATGACACAAATGTAGGGAATAAGGAATGCTAAAACAAAATTTTAAATAGAGACGAAAGTGGTCTATCTACAGGACAATAACCAACTGTATTCCACAAGGACCCAATTTGTTTGTATTTCAATTGAAAGGAATCATTCACAGAATTATGAGTTTTAAATTGTTCGAAAACAATGACAAGCACAGTGATTGCGGATGGGTACACTATAAAGGTTGCCAGTGATCTCCCCCTTCCTCATTTCAAATCTGTGTCAATTTTTCTGGCATGCATTTGCAGAGAAATTGTGATGGGTTTTTTTTTTTTTTTCCATCAGACAAAAGGCAAGCATCCCATTTGACTGAGGGAGTCAAAAGTAGTCCCCACAGAAGTGGTGTTTAAATGAATGTTGAATGAATGTGCATTAAGTAAAGAATATCTATGGGGACTTAACATTTGAAAGGTTCTGCGGCATCTGAAAAATCAGAGCAAAACTGTTGGATGAAAATGGAATGCTAATTTAGAGTCGTGTTCGGAAGAACTGAGGTCCCAGTCATGGAATTTGAGTTTATGATTTCCCAAAGTATGCCTCCTAGAGGAGGAAGTGTACATCAGTGCTTGATGGCTTTGACAGAGTCTGAGTGTAGCCTGCAGCTTCTCAATGAAAAATGTGAAATTTATCAGCAATCATGTTTTATCTTAAAATTTCACTTGGGTTTTAATATAATAATCTATGAGATTACAACTTATTGAGTAAAATTTATTGTGCTTAGTACATGAGAGGAAAGAAGGATATGTTGGTTCTGAATTTTGGCTGAATTGACATTCTGCAAAGTCATCCCAGGCTCCTAGCCAGACTCTCTGGGTACACTCAATTTGTCTACGGAGATATGCAAGCTCCTCAAATTAAGGGGTAAAACATGCATTGACTACAGGTTACTAAAAGCTTTTATTGGTCAGCGAAGTAACATAGTTAGTTTTATTATGTTTGGGGAAAATTACTGCCAATTCCCTGAAAGATGAATTGACCCAGCACCAGTGAGAAGCAGGGATCAGAAAATGGGCTGTGGAAACAGGCTTGGACTGAGGGTGTGAATGGGAAGAAAAACGCTACCTTACAGAGGTAATTAAAATGTTCTGAGCAATTATCTACAGGTGAGAAAAGAGAAGGGTCAGGTGTAACAATTCTGGTTGTATTCTTCCAGACAGTTTGCTGGTAGAACTGGAGTTAGCTACTATGCCACTGATAGAAACAGGAGACAGCCAAGAGTCCCTGCAGAAAAACCGGCTACCGGTCCCAGATGAAACCCACAACCCAGAGGGAGAACTGCCCCTGTTTGCCCATCCTTTCCCAGCCCATTTTTTCTGAGTAAGGCCCACATGCACACCGGGGAAATGGTGTGGAGCCACGGAAATTGCGCCTTGTTCAATGGGGAGGAGCCTGGTCTCTTCAGTTTTCCTGTGTGTGGCCTGGAATCAATCTGTGAGGTGGGGGCCTGTTAGCAGGATCCCCTCTCCCTTTCTTGAGAGTTTTTTCTTTTTTTCCTTTTTGTCCAATACATTCTGTTCCCCACACCCTTCAATGTGTCCACGTGCCTAAATTTTCCGGGTCTTGATATAAGAACCCAGATTTAGCTGAAATAAGGAAGAAAAATTCTCCTTAGAATTTTTGGAAGGTTGATGTAAAGTTAACAGTTGCAGCCACCTGATAGTTTCTAAATCCCAAGTTTCTTGTATTACACATTGCTCTTTTTCTCTAGCCTTTTAAAGCAGACCTGTAAGAGATTCGGCCAGCTTTAGCATCTCTTTTGTCTTTTAATCTGTAAATGTTGTGCTTGAGCAGGAAGCAGACAGATTACCTTTTTAAGACACTAAAAGAGATGAGATGAAATTATTTGCATGATCAAAATGCATATTTAGAGTGTGCATCTGGGAATAAGTCTTCCATGATTAAGTTCTTGGGAAAAAAATTTCATTTTCCTACTTGGGATTAAAGAAAGTTCATCATAATATTAACAGTCTATTGAGAAGTGTGAATGTGAGGATGCAAAGCCAAACAATATTTAAATTTACAAATCTGAGAAGAAATCTTTAATCTGGCATTATGGCCAACGAATCTCATGTAAAAGTTTCTTCCAGATTCCCGCACAGCTTAACTTTTAGAAACACAACACAGGATCTTTCAGAGATAAGCTTTGATGAGTTCAGGACACGCTACCCCCAAAATATGACATGGTAGCATATGTAATATTTTAGGTGGAAGGAATTTGAGAAATATCATGAGTGGGAAGTGTCTTCTGACCTTGCCATGAAGCAGATCATAGCACCCCATGTGAAAGGTGCCCTCCCTCTACCCAGATGAAAAGATCAGCCTTCTCTCTGAAGACACAGGGACGCAGAGAGGAACTGAATGAAGGGATTTTGCTAAGTTTTCTCCAGTTTACTCATACCCTTTATGCTATCACATTTTCCATAACTTTCCACTTTTCATTAAACCTAGAATATAAACTCTCAGGTTAAACTGTTTCTTTGGATCTTCATTTCCTTATGAAAACTCCCATGTCACATAAAACTTAAATAAATGTGTATGCTTTTTTCTTGTTAATATCTCTTTTGTTGCAGGAGTACCACCCAATGCACGTAAGATGAGGAGAAGGAAAAGATGTTTTTCCCCCTCTATAGCTGCAGTCACAAACAAGGCTGTACCTATGTGAGGTTTCTTTGGATAGCAGTGAGCAAAACCTATGCGGAGAGGTTCTGTGCTGAAGGAATTTTGCTTACCGGAGGACCAGAAACACACACACACATGAGCAGGGGACAAGGGCGTGGCAAAGGACTCAGAGTGATTAGGGGACATGAGCCTTATGGAAAGCAAAGGACCCTGGAAAGCAGTAATAGTCATTGCTGACATTCATTAATAGTTTACTATGAGTATGTGTGTGCAACACACACACACACACACACACACAGAGAGAGAGAGAGAGAGAGAGAGAGAGAGATTGATTCTGCTTTTTCTAGAATTAGAACTAGAAACCCTGGTTAAGGAGGGCTAGGATACAAATCCCATTTGGGGATTGCATCCTTTAAAGGGCGTATGAGGAGAATTGTCGTTTCTTTAATAGTGCTTGGTCCTAAACTTTCCCACAAGTCCGATCATGGAAAGATTTCCCAAGGAGTTCTGCTTTGAGTATTTATATCCATCTGACTTCTAGGAAAAAGCCAAGAAATAGACAGAGAAACAAAGAATACCCTAAAGACACTTAGAGATGTACCAGATTGTAATGTTGCACATTTCTTAGGACAATATCATATATCAGAAGAGAGTGGGTTTACTTGGATAGGAGTCAGAAATTTGGGGAAATAATGGCTGTGTTAGCAAATGCAGCCTTCACCATACCAAGAAGGCTTGTTTTTCTTAGCACACAGTGGATTTAAAGTTACAGCCTGAGTGGATATTCCCAGCTCAGTTGATTTCTCATGAGCCACATATATTCACATGCCCCAGACAAGATTATTTCCAGTTTTCAGCACTCGTAGTTCTGGGAAGGGAGAGCTAAATTATGTGAGAGCACTCCCAGTGGGGGGACACATACAGATAGTTGTTCTAGAAGCAATAAAACTAGGGCAATAAAGGGAACTGAAGGTTAGACAAGTCTGAGGCCTCAGACATTGTGTTTAATCAATTACAACAGAAGGACCTAGCATTGATTCCAGCTGAAATCTTAAGTATATAGCAGCTAGATTAGCCTCATCAGAGAAAACAATGATTTTTGGGGCTATGTATGAAGATGAACTCCCTAAGAAGCTCTAATTTTTAGAAAATATTTCTTATCATTTCAACAAACATTATGAAGTATATTCTGGACACTGGGAATATAAAAGTGAGTACAAAGACCCTTTCCTCAAAGATTTTCTAGTCCTTTCACAAATTCCTTATGGGTTTGACAACAGAAATAATACTTTAGAATATTTATACCTATAATTAATAAATTAACTTTTGCCATGAAGAAGGAAAACAAAAGAACATCCAAAAATTTATAAAATATTACCAATAAAGTAAAAGTTTATTCCACATTGAATCAAACTATTAATTTCGTTTTCTGCAGATTTTTCAAATTGGCACTTGCCGTTAATAAGAAACTTATTTTGTTTCCATCATTTATGTAAGGTAATTTATATCATTCAACTTGCTATAAAAGTTGAGACTGTTAAAATTTGTTCAGTAGTTCTACTTCTAACTCTGTGCAGGAACTATTTCTAACTTCCTATTTTCAGTCTCCCCATTTGCAAAATGGATTTAATGATACATTCACCCAATAGATTTTTAAATAAGCATTTTAAAAGCAAATATAGGGCTGGGTGCAGGGGCTTACGCCTATCATCCCAGCACTTTGGGAGGCTCAGGCAGGCAGATCATTTGAAGCCAGGAGTTTGAGACTAGCCCAGGCAATTTGGCAAAACCTATCTCTACTAAAAATATGAAAATTAGCTGGGCATGGTGACGCATGCCTGTAATCCCTCCCAGCTACTCAGGAGGCTGAGGTGGGAGAATCGCTTGAACCCAAGATGGGGAGGTTGCTGAGATCGTGCCACTGTACTCCAGCCTGGATGACAGAGTGAGACTCTATCTAAAAAAGGTTGAAATTAAAATTAAAAAGTAAATATATATAAAGCACAAAAAAGAATAACTTACTCATAGTAAGCTATTAATGAATGTCAGCAATGACTATTACTGTTTTCAAGGGTCCTTTGGTTTCCATAAGGCTCATGTTCCCCACTCACTCTGAGCCCTTTGCCACACCCTTGTCCCCTGCCCATGGTGTGAAGTGCTATTCCCTACTTAGGGAGCAATAGCCACTGCTTTATGTTCTTCACCTGGGAGGGTCTGATCCAGCAACGATCCCCAACACAGAGATTGGATCTTTTTCTTCTTCTTTCTCACAAAGACCAATGGGAGGTGGAGACCTAGGTAAGTGGGTCTGCTCTGTGTACTAGAATTTTCACTCAGGTGGGCGGTCTATATGGGAGGGTAGGGTAGGAACAAGCATACTTTCACTTTCATTCTCACACTGGGCTAGCTCTCTTTCATAGTTGATTTTGGTGTTCCATGTTCTCATGCTGTTGGCACATTTCTCACATTGGACAGAACCTGGGAGCAGGAAGCAGCCAAGGGAAGAGGAGGTGATTTTTATTCAACCTTTCAAAATGCCAATATTGTTAATAATATGGTAGCACTACTAATAATGCAGGTGAGCAAAGAATAAAGCTTTTCTATTTGTCAATATAATATTTGCTCATATTATAGATGAGCCAGATCAGCTTTTGGTTCCATAGGAGGCTTCCTCTAGCTGTATCCTGTGTCCTAGTTCCTGCAAGGTCTCTCCTGGTTGGCAATTAAATGGACTTATTTAAGGTTTAGTAGAAGCCATGACAAGTCTCTCTCTTTCCTTCTCTGTGTGTGTGTGTGTGTGTGTGTGTGTGCGTGTGTGTGTTTATGTGTGTGTTGGGAGGAGTAGGAAGAAGCATGGAAGAAGATATTTGTATCAATTTTTTCGGGAGAATGGATGTAAACTTTAGCATACATCAGAATCACCTGGGGGCTTGTTAAAACACAGATCATTAGGATCCAACCTCAAAGCTGCTGACTCCGTAAGTCATATCTGGGGGCCTGATATATGAATGTCTAAGAAGTTTCCGTTGATGCTGTTTCTGTT
The DNA here is from genome assembly GCF_043159975.1 of Macaca nemestrina. NCBI lineage: Eukaryota > Metazoa > Chordata > Mammalia > Primates > Cercopithecidae > Macaca > Macaca nemestrina. The sequence continues at coordinate 76,453,066 of NC_092132.1, forward strand.
AGTCTGGAATCGCATTGTAAGAACCACTGTCCCAGAACTATTCATGCAAGTCTTGTGTGTGAATTTGAAAGGAGAATATGTGTAATTTTTTCTCTATACTTTAAGGCTCAGTAAAATAGAAATTTTAGGATTAGAAAACACAATAACCAAAATTAAAAGCTCAGTGAATGGTCTCAAAAGCAGAATGGAGGGAACCAAAGACAAAGAATCAGTGAACTGGAAAATAGAATAGAAATTACACAATCTAAACAAAGAGAGAAAATGGAAAAGATACTGAATAGCACTTCCAGGACATATAGTACTATAATGAAAATTTTTATATTCATACCATCAGAATTCAAAAAGAGAGCAGAAAATGGATAAGGCTGAAAAAGTAGCCAAAAATTATTGACTGAAAGTTTTCTTTTTTTTTTCTTAATATGTTTTGAAGCTCTGTTACTAAATCCATGAATATTTTAGCATTGTTATATCCTCTTGATGAACTGACTGCTTTGTCATTATGAAAGGATCCTTTTTACCACTGGTAATTTTCTTTCTTCTGGAAGCTACTTTATCTGATATGAATATTACCATCCTGGCATTTGTTAAATTTAGGGTCAGCATAACATACCTTTTTCCAACTTTCACTTTTAACTTATCATCTTTGTATTTTAAAGTTTCTCTTGTAAGGAGCATGTACTCAGAGCTTGGCTTTTTGCCTAATCTGCAATCTATGCCTTTTAAATCAGTTGTTGAGACATTTACATTTAATGTAATTTCAATATGGTTTATTTCAAATGTATCACCTTGCTATTTTGTGACCTACTGTCCATGTGTTGTCCATGTATTCCTCTCTGTGCCTTATTAGCACTTGATTTTTTCTTTTAATGATTACATTTGATCTCCTTGGTTGATTGATTGATTACTTGTAAGTCTTTTATTTTAGTGGGTCATTTTGGATTTATAGTGTACACCTATAACTGACCACTGCATATATTCAAGTTATTTTATATCACTCACATATAAGAACCTTATAATTATATGCATTCCTTCTCTTTTTCTATGCTTTATGCTATTAATTTTTTTCCTTTTTTAGTAGACTTGTAAAGAACCATTTTAGATTTACAGAAAATTAAAAAGTGAGTATAGACTTTTTAATACCCTGCATCCAATTTCCCCTATCATTAACATCTTATATTCATATGAGACATTTTCTATAATTAATGAACCAATATTCATACATTACTACTAAGTTCTATAACTTGTGTTTATTTAGTTTTTAACTAATGTGCTACCTAGAATTTCACATCACATTTAGTTGTCATGCTTCCTTCGACTTCTCTTGGTTGTTGTAGTTTCTTAGATTTTTCTTGTTTTTGATGATCTTGACAGTGTTGAGGACTGCTGGCCAGATGTTTTGTAGAATGGGAAGATATTTTGTAGAATGTTTTCTATATAGGAGGGTAGTCTATTGCAGTTTGTCTAATGTTCTTCACGTGATGAAACTAGAGTTACAGGTTATTAGGACAAGGACCACATAGGTATAGTGCCATTTTCATTATATCAACATATTGTCATTATGATTTGTGAGTATTGACATTGGCCTTGATCACCTGGAATTCTGGATAGTGTGTGAGTTTAAAAACTACAGATATACAAACTATAGACTTTATTAATAATATATCAATATTGATTCATTAGTTACAGAAAATATTTCATATGAATGTAGGATATTAATGATGATTGTGAAGTTTATTTACTCTATTTTTCCTCCTTTCCATACTGTACACTTTGGAAGAAAGTCACTCTGTGAGCCCACACCTAAGGAGTGGGGAGCTTGCTAGTTGGACAGTAAATTATTTGGAACTCATCTGCAGGGGAGATTTGTCTCTTCTCTTCCATTTGTCATTGTATTCACTTGTATTAGTATGGACTCATGGATACTTATTTTATACTTTTGGCAATAATCCAGTACTTGTTGGTCGAGTTCTTCTTCTTATGTATTTTGTTCTTCAAGTTCTTTGGCCAGTGCAAACTCTTTCAGTTGTCTTCTGGGTTTCTTTGACATACCCCATCAGTGTGTGTGATTTTTTTTTTTTTAGCATGTCCTTACTTTCTGGCATTACACAATGCTCCAGGATCATCTTGTATGTAGTCAGCTTTATAATAGAATCAGCCATTTCTCCAGAAAGCCCTGGTTTATTTTATCAGAAAATAGTATGAGAGGCTGGGTGCAGTGGCTCATGCCTACAAGTAATCCCAGCACTTTGGGAGGCCAAGGCGGGCAGATCACGAGATATGGTCCGGAGATCGAGACCATCCTGGCTAACACTGTGAAACCCTGTCTCTACTCAAAATATAGAAAATTAGCCCAGTGTGGTGGCAGGTGCCTGTGGTCCCAGCTACTCGGGAGGCTGCAGGAGAATGGCGTGAACCCGGGAGGCGGAGCTTGCAGTGAGTCGAGATCGCACCACTGCACTCCAGCATGGGTGACACAGTGAGACTCTGTCTCAAAAAGAAAATATTATAAGAGACTAAGATCAGTTAATAAGTGTACTCTTTGCTATTGGGATGTCACTTCTTTTAGGTCTTCTCAGCTGACAGAGCAAAAAAATGTGTTTATACAAATATGTGTATATACACATATCTACATATATTTCTGTATGTAACCATATATATACATCTATAGTAAGTGACATGGTTCGGCTTTGTATCTTCACACAAATCTCATCTTGAATTGTAATCTCTGTAATACCCATATAGTTTCCCTCATGCTGTTCTCATGACAGTGAGGTCTCATGAGATCTGATGGCTTTATAAGACAGTTTTCCCTGCTCTTGCTCACTTTCTCTCACCTGCTGCTATGAAAGACATGCCTCTTCCACTTTTGCCATGATTGTAAGTTTGCTGAGACCTCCCCAGCTATGCAGAACTGTGAGTCAATTAAACCTCTTTTCTGTATAAATTACCCAGTCTCAGATATATCTTTTCAGTAGTGCAAAAACGGACTAATACAGTAAGCTAAACATGAGTTCACACTGATGTCTCCAACTTGAATCCACTGCCATAGACATCATTCAGCCTTTTCCATTGCTTACCTATAACTTCCCACTCTGCAATGAGAAACCCAGATCTCGCCATTTGCCATTTATTTACTTACTTGTCCCATTTCATTATACATGTAGAGCAGTATCAGGATTGTTAACCCCTACTCTTATGGAAAACTTCTTTATCAAGTTGAATATTCATGAGCAGTTCCTTTTGACTTTAGTCCTACAGACTGTACTCATTTCCACAGATAGTTAGATTAGCATATTTTCCCCTCATTCTCTAAGTGAGGTTGTTTCATACATTTGTAAAACAGTTAGATTTTGTTGGCACCATTTGAATTCCTTCCTGAATCCCCTAAACTCCTAAAAGAAACTTTTAAATGTGTATATATTAAGGTTAATTATAATTATGTAGGATTAGAAAAATATATAATGATTTATATTTATAATTGTAGTACTATACAGAATAATTTTACTGCCCCCAAATCTCCTGAGCTTCACTTATTCTTCCCTTTCTCCTCTCCCCTAACTCCTGGCAACCAATGATCATTTTTCTTTCTCTATAGTTTTGAGTTTTCTATAATATTATATTTTATTATATGCATCATATAATTGGAATTATACAATATGTCACTTTTTCATACTGGCTTCTTTCACTTAGCAATATACACTAAGTTTTCTCCATATGTCTTCTTGGCTGGATAGCTCATCTTTTTTGATTTCTGAATGATATTCCATTGTGTGGAAATATCACACTTTATCCATTCACTAATTGAAGGACATCTTGGTTTCTCCCAGTTTTGTTGATTATAAATAAAGCTGTTATCAACATTTACATGCAGGTTTTTGTGTGATCATGGGTTTCCAAATCAACTGGGTTTTTTAACGTTTAGTTTTTAATAGGCTGTGAAATTGTCTTCCAATGTGGTTGTAGCACTTTGCATTCTTCCAGCAATGAATAGATTTCCATCTGCTGTGCTTCCTCACTAACATTTACTATTGCCAGCTTTTTGCATTTTAGCCATTCTAATAGGTGTGTAGTAGCATCCCCTTGCTTTAATTTGAAATTTGTGCCATTATTTCCGTATAATTAATTCTACAAATGGTATAAACACCATGATACTTTGTTTTCATTTTGGTTTTAACAGTTGATTAACTGTTAAAGAGATCTCAGTAAGAAAAAAATATATATATATTACCCTTAGTAGTGACCTGTTTTGATGGATTTTTCATTTGCATAAATCAAGATTTATATCTGCAAGCATTTTTTTTTCTGCTTAAAGGACTTCCTTTAATATTTGTTTTCATAAGAGTTTTCAGGCATTGAGTAATTTCAGCTTTTTTATATCTGAAAATAGTTTCGTTTTGACCTTATTTTTGAAAGCTATTTTGGTTGGTTATAAAATTATAGGTTGACAGATTGGTTAGGGGTTTCTTATTTCTTTTTTGTTGTCATTCGTTTTATTTGGTTTGATTTTTCAGTAAATCATATTGATCCACATTCTTCTGGCTTGCATTATTTCTCACAAGAAGTCTGCTGTCTTCCTTATCTTTTCTTCTATGTATATGTCTTTTTTCCCTGTGGCTTCCTTTAAGATTTTTCCTTTACCACTCGTTTTCATCAATGTGACATGTCTTGGTGTAGTGTTTTTTGTTTTGTTTTGTTTTGTTTTGTTTTTTTATGTTTCTAGTGCTTGGAGTTTATTAAACTTCTTAGATCTGTGGGCTTATAGTTTTTATCCAACTTGGAAAATTTTCAACTAGTATTATTTAAATATTTTTCCATCCACTTTTTCATCTCTCTTTTCTCTTAGGGACTGCAGTTATGCATATATTAAGCAGTTAAAATTGTCCCATAACTCAGTACTTCTTTCTCCTTCTTTTTCTTATTTCTGTCTCCCTTTTTTTCTCTTCCTTTCCTTTTTCTTTGTTAATTATTTTTTATTCTTCGTGTTTCATTTGAAATTGTTCCTATTGCTATGTCTTCAAGTTTATGAATCTTAATATCTGTGAGTTTTCAAACAGATGTTAATCCTAGTTTGTATATTTTAATCTCAGACATTGTCATTTTCTCATTCAGAAGTTTGATTTTTGTCAGTTTCTGTATTTTCTAAGCCTCTATTTAACATTTCTATCTTCCCTCTAGCTTCTATTATGTTGGTGCAAAAGTAATTTTGATTTTTGCCATTGAAAGTAATGGCAAAACCGCAGTTGCTTTTGCATCAATCTAATATGACGTATGAAATAGTTATAATAATGGTTTTTATATCTTTTTCTATTAAATCTATGATTCTTAACTCAGTTTCTATTGACTGATTTTACTTCTCATTATGGGTCACATTTTCCTGCTTCTCAGACATTCTAATTTTTAACTGGATAATAAATATTGCAAATTGTACCTTACTGAGTCCTGATGTATTTGTATCCTTTAAATATCCTTAAACTTTGTTCTGGGACACAGCTATTTCCAGATAATTTGATCCTTTCATGTCTTGATTTTAAGCTTTAGCAAAAAGGATAATAGCAATAGTCTCGTCTTAATTTTTCCCCACTAAAGTGGTAAAACCCTTCTGAGTGCTCTACTAATGCAGTGAATTATGAAATTTGGCACTCTCGTGAGAACAGGAAATATTCAAAGCCATATGGGAGCTCCAAATAATGCTCCTCTTAATCCTTTTGGATGGCTCTTTTCTTGGCCTTAGGTAGTTTCTTTAAACGAATGTGCAGATAAGTACTCAGCTGATGACTTGAGAGAAGCATTCTAAAAATATCTGGAATTCTCTCTTTCAAATTCTTCTGTCTGTTGTCCTTTGCCCTGGAAACTCTAGCTTCCTTGACCTCCCTAGACTTTCAGCCCTGTCTCCTCAGTCCAGAGAAATGAGAAAATTCTGCCTAGGTACTCCTTGCCTAGGCCACTGTCTAAAAACTGGAAACATTTTTAGGCAACAGACTGAGACAATTGTAGGGCTCCCCCTGTTTGTTTTCTGGCCCTCAGTGATCAGTATGTTTCGTTGCCTAATGTCTAATAGCTTGAAAATAATTTTATCATATACTTTGTCCGTGGTTTTATCCTCCCACCTAAAATATTAAAACAATGGGCAAAGTATATGAGCTCAACATTGGCCAGAAGTGAAAGTCCTATTACTCATTTTTAAATGGATGTAACTCTATTTCTACGATTTGCTCAAGAATAATTTACAGAATAGCAGGAGAAGTAATCTGGGGCTGCAGGCAATTTTAAATAAGATGTGTCTCCACAAACTCTTCATCATCTTATCGTTTTCATCCTGTGCCTAGAAGGCACATTTCTACTGAAGTGAACAGATTATCCAGGCAGGTTGCATAGTTCAAAATTAAGCACTGTGTTTTATTTCTGCTAGGCTATTGAATTTATGTAATTTATGCTTAATTGATGTTGATCGGGAGCTAGTATTTTCTGTTTCTTGTTACCTTTACTTCACATTCAGATCATTTCTCCCATTTGGAAGCAAAGATTTAAAAGAAATCTACATCCCACAGGGATGTTTATTACTTCAGGCCACCTACACTCCCTTAGGACTCTCACTTTTAGAGAATTCTATACCTCACTGAAGATGTGAAGCTGTTTGTTTATTTTGGCTTTTGGCAACCTTTTTCAATTCATCTGAATTACAGAGTATTTGGCATACTCTTTACAGATCGTGGTTTGGAGAAGTAGCTATTTTCCATGTTCACTGCAAATAGAATTCTCTTTTTGTATGTTTCTTGTTGTTGTTGTTGTTCTTTTGAGTTGGTTTCAGCAGGGGTCATAGATTTCACCATTACACTACCATCATTCACCTAATGAAGTACAGCTAATGAAGCTGTACGTCTCTCATTCATCAAAGTCTGAAACCTCAGCCACCTTTCTAAATATGGAGAGCAAGAAAAAAGAAGGATAAATTAGTCATTTAGCTGCCAGTAATTTTTAACAATTTTTCTTATATTGATCTCTTTTCACTGCCACTTAACACTGGTGTAGACCTTTATCAATGTATGCTCACCTACAGAAATCTTCCTTTACGTATTATTTAAAACCTTCATCTTTAAAAAGAATGTTCATTTCAACTTACGATATGAGATGAAAGTATAAGTCTTGGCTTAGATGTTACCTTTTCAGTAAGGCCTACCCTGATGACCATTTTAAAATATTTTAATTGTAAACTACTCCTTGCACTACCTAACTCCCTTTATCTTGCTCTACTTTTTCATAGAAAGTATGAAAAAGCTCTGGAATAGATATTAGAGGTATATTATAGTTATATGATATATAACTCATGTTATAGGGAATCTATTATATGGTATATAATTTTATATACTTTTAATATATGATATAGCTTACTTTTTATTATGCTTATTGTCTCTCTTTGTTGGAATATAAGCTAATAGAAGCAGGCTATTTTGCTTACCTAGAATAGAGGTTGACATGTAGAAAGTTTTAATACACATTCATTGAATTAATTAATAGAACTGTTCAAAAAGAGAGAAGCTGTGAGAAACAAATGAAAAAATGGAGCTAATTGTTGCGTTTGTTGAGTTTCTTGGCAGAAAGGCAAAAATGTTACAAGCTACAAAGCTCACTTTTGATATAAATTGAAAATGATCTTTTACCTAGCATTAAACTGTCAAAGTATTGTTGCAACAGCCTTCTAATTTGTCTCTCTGCACTTAAAAATTTCTCTCTCCTACTCCTATAGAAACATTCTTGCTGAAGTGCTGCTTCATACTTCATAATTCTCCTATTCAAAAACCTAAGGTGCATTCACATTTTCTTTAGAATAAAGTATTAACTTCTTAGTTGCATTCAACATCATTATCAAGTTGGCCTTGATTTATTCTCTGTCTTCTTCACCCTATAGTTTTCTAAATGTTCGACTCAAATGCTATCTACTTTTACTGGTCAAAATGTCAATAAAAATATTTGTAAGAGTATTGCACATCCCTTCATCCTCTCTTTTATTTGCAAGGTTCCCATTGTCTTAGTCAGGTAGGGTTGCCATAACAAAATACCATGGACTGCGTGACTTGAACAACAAACATTTATTTTCTCACAGTTCTGGAGGCTGGGAAGTTCAAGATCAAGGTTCTGGCAGAATTTGATTTCTGGTGAGAGCTCTCTTCCTGACTTACAAATGGCTGCCTTCTTACTGTGTCCTCACAGGAAAATAGGACCTCTAGTGTCTCTTCCTCTTCTATGAGGACAATTCTAATATATCAGGGCCCCCATTTAACCATAATTACCTCCCAGTTCCAATACAGGCCCTATCTCCAATACAGTTGCATGGAGATGAGGGGAGTTAGGGCTTTAACAAATAAATTTGAGTGGAACATAATTCAGTCCCTAGCACCTGTCTCACACATTTTGGATTGCCCTTCACCTATCAATGTTTTTCTCTCTTCCTAGAACCTACTCAAATTCTTCCTGTTTTAAAAATGGTTTATAATTCATTGATTTCTTTTGTCTTCCTCTGAACTTCTATGAGAATTGTCAGAGGCAATTAATTTCATCTGGAAATTAATTACACACTACCACCTGACATTTCTAGTAATTGGATACTATTTATCACTTATGTCATTTAACATTTAAAATATTTGGATTCTTTCTTTTTAACAAAATTGTCAAGTCCTTGATGTCAGAGATTATGACATATCTCTTCATAGTGTATAAGAACCTAGCACATATTCAATTAATATATGTCAATTTTGTTTCATAGCTTTCAGTAATTTTAAAGTACTTGAATATACAGTAACTAATTTATGTCTTATTAGATTACCATGATAAGTAATACTAATTCTAGTTTAAAGATGAAGTAAAAACTCAAACTATGTCACTTGTCCAAAATAATACATTAGTGATAACACTACATGTGAGTTCTAAAGGTGAGTCCTTGTTCAGATTTCTTTCTACCCCCCACATTTACTAAATTGTGTTCAGTAGAACAAGAGTTTCTTTACCTGTCACTCAAAGAAGACATCCACAAAAATAAGCTCTTCCTCTCACATCAGGTAGACTGACCTCTAATAAATGGTAATTGAAAAAAATTAGGCAGCAGAAGTCATAATCATTTGCCTTTATTTAATGTCACTGAGTCATCACTCAATGTAGATAGTACTTGGAGTGCTCATAGAGACTCATGGCCATTCCACAAGCCTGTGTGCTTCCCCTAGAGCTGAAAATACACAGCCTCGCCTCCCCTCAGTATAAGTGATGAGTCATTGACTCTGAGGTATGCAATACTGTACCTTTCAGACCAAACCTGGCTCCAGATTAATGGCACTACTTCCTTCTCATATTACTCTGCCACTGGGCCTCAATATATCAGTAGCAGGCCCCGCCTTCCAGAAGCTGCTGGGGTGGAGAGGCTCTAATTGCTCAGTGCATCAGTGGGCTCGAGCCCCTCAATGGGCAACCTCCACTGACTCAGAACTCTTTTGAATTCCTCCCCTCTGGACTTGATTATTTTGTAAAAGGCTGCCAGATCCATGGCAAGGACTGGCATCTTTGTTCTTGGCCTAGAGTTTGGCTTAAAGGAGCACTTGATACAAATAAATGTACTTTAACTTTTCTGTTCACAACAGACAGCACCTTTTTGGAAAGACACTAAGAGGCTTTATTCAGAGAAACCTGCCTGTAAACTCCAGCCCTATTCTGATTATTAGTGTGAACTTTTGCAACTTCATTTCTCTGGGTTCAGTTTTATTTATAAAATGAAGATAATCTTTACCTTACATGGTTGAACCAGGATTAAGGATAATACATTAAGAGGCTGGAATATTATCTGGCATAGCAGGTTGGTAATACAGGACTATTGCTAAGAGATCGGTCATAACATTCATTTTTTCCACTTCAAGAAACTTCAGATGGTAAGAAGAAATGTTGCAGGCTTGTGGCTAATAGGACTGAAATAGTATTAAGTCAGGATTTAGTAAGTTTATTTTACATAGTAGTAAAGACAATTGCCACTAAGTACACGGTTTGGCCTAAATTTGGGGTGTATAGCACATGTGTGGCCATAGGAGTTACCGACATCTAAGAGTTATTATTTCTCCTACCCTCTGCACTAGGGAACAAACCATAAGTTAGCCCTGTTTTAACTTTACATGGTTCACTTTCACTGCTCTAAACTGGAAATGTTTACTCAGCTTTTTCATAGTTATCCAAGGTAAGGAGTAAAAGCATATATTTTAATTTTCCTTTAATTTTCTGTAAACTGCAACTGATAACCAAGAGACCACTGTGTTTGTAAGTGATCTCACAGACAATATGTAGGCTGCATAGAGTCATGATGTTCTAGCTCTCCCCATGTGTCTGGCGAGAGGGGAAAGGAACCTAGTGTATCTGTGTATCAGCCACACAAAGCCAGGGGCAATGTGAACAGTGTGCTGAAGCCAGCTCAAAGTACCTGGTAAGAGCCTATTATGCACATCTCTTGCCAATCGTGTGGTCAGTGATAACCTCTTGGTAGCTTAGAATCGGCGATATCAGGGCTTTATATTAGGGAAGACATAGTTGCTAAATATTTACTAACAAACCACTAAAACTGACCTTAACACATCCTTACCCCCTGGTACTTTTATCAGTCTAAGGATATTTAACAAAGATGGAATCTCAAATATAGACTGATTATGATTGAACTTCGATATCTATTAGAGGGAAAAGAACTAGTATAATATTCCACACTTTGTAATGCTATATCTCTTGGATTATTGGAAGTATATTTACTTAACAGTTCTGAAAAAAAAGAAAGGTTAACCCCAAAAATCAATGTCGCTGACAGATGAGTGAAATAATAAACACAAACTCTGCAAAGGCTTCATGCTGAGAAGGCGCACACGTCACTCCAAACCTCTTTGGTCTGGCTATCAGGCTGGAAATCTCACAAACTTGAGCTGGCGAGGGAGATTTCCAGTTTCTTGGGTTTGGCTCAATCAGGGACGCCACAGGCTGGGTTCTCTTTCTTCTGTGGTATTGCTTTACTTCCGATTCCACAAGAACCATGAAGTGAAAGGATCAGGCAAACAAAACAAAGTACACGAAAAGGAAAACAGTAAGGGAATTTGACCAGTGATTTCAACTCTCAGCAAGGATCTGGTTTGATTTTTATGGCAAAGGCTCTTGTGTAGTTCAGACCAACTTGAGCTCCCCTGTGCCTTCTCATCCCTCCACATTCCACTCAGCAAGATGTCAACGCAGAGATACAGAGCCGATGCCATGAATTTATTACTTTGGCTTGTGTCAGCTCCTATGAGGATCTCTGGCAAGAAACCAGAAACCTGCTTTTGGCACCAATCAACTTGGCAGATGAAGATCTTCAACTTGTCGTGAAAGCAAAGTTGGTGTGTTTCCCATGCCTTGTATCAGAACATACACAGCATTTTATTTGTTCTCTGAAGATTATCTGTTCTGTTGAAATGAAGCTAAAAAAACAAAGGGGCAACTTGATTATCCTATCTTTGCCAAAGATGTTCCTCCCAGAGCAGAAACCCATCCAACAAAGCAGAATGGTAGGAGTCGACATAGATGAAGATTGCCATTCCCTCTTCTCAATTAAAGATTCTTTCTAATGCAGCATTAGCTTCCACATGGAAACAGAAGCACAGGAGTATTTTACTACAATTTTCAAAAAAATAAACAAAAAAAGAAAAGATGTGTGACTGAATAGAGGCAGCCAGGAATGTCAGGGAATGAGGTACTATATTGGGAGAGGTGCCAGGATTAGCCATGGTCTCTCTTTCCTTAGACCCATCAATGTTCAAAGCTGTTTGCTATGGCACCACGTGGGAATCCCTCTGCCCAGCAATGAGTTTGGCCTGTTGGCTTCCAGGAAGGTACCTGCCACACCTTTATCCATGGCTGGCCTTTGAATACCTGTGCAACTTTGGCCTGCCTGGAATTGTACATATATTTAAAGTCTGTTGAAAAGTCTAAATTAAAGAATTAAAAAAGAGCAGGAATTCTCTCTCTGAAGACCAGAGAACAATCATAAATATTTATTTTGAATCCTATACTACCCAGCTTTGCCCTTATCAAAGTGAAAAATGGTGCAGGAGGCTCTTACAGAAGGGTGGAAAAACCGGGGCCAGACCTTGGTTTGCTGTACATCGGGTCACTTACTCTTTCCGGCCAAGCCAAGGCACTTACATGTACTAATGAAGGGGGCTAGACTTTAGTGGCCACATCCCTGGTTTCACACATCAGACAATTGGGATTCAAACTCTGGTTCCATCACTTCTTTGCTTGGGCATTACTGAGAAGGTTAAGTCTCAATCCCTTCATTCATCAAATAAGGACAATTATAACAGATTGATTTTCTGCAGGAAATAAGTGAGTCAGTGCATATAAAACACCCAGTAAAAGCCTTGTCTCACAGTAAGCACTAAATATATGGGTAGCTTTTATTATTGCTAAGTATATCAAATTAAACCTCTCCCAACTTATTTTGTAAAACAAAATGCCCCCAGGCTACAATGGAAGGTACAATCAGCAGAGGCCCTGGTTTCAGGGTGCCTGGCTGGACTCATCTATTTATGGACATCAGAGCAGCTTTCTTAACATCACAACCTGTTCCTTTTCTTGGTGCTGCATTTGCTGTGCTGCCCAACTGACAAAAGAGCAGCATCCTCCAGCACCACTTTGCAACTCTGACCTTTTGGTTTAATGCTATTTGTTTTTAATTAATGCCCAGAGTATTATGATTGCTATTGATATCCTTTTGTTTGATCTGGTTGTCTCCAGTCTTTTTAACATCAGAGGTTGGGGAATTGCCTGGAACCGGTTGTTGGATTTTCAAGGTGGGAGGTTGAGGTAAACTCTATTCCAAGAAGGAGAAACTCTTTCTTGATTGCTTCCCTAGGAATGAGCCAGGCTTAGGATATTTATCCAAAGTAGCTAGTTCTCTTTACTACATATTTGTTCATTTATTGAGAGCCTACTATATGCAAACACAGATCTACCCCTAAGGATACAAAATGAGTTAGACACCATCACGGAAGAGGCTTCTCAGAGCCAAGTGACTGAGACTATCAGTTTATCACTGTATGTTACCCAAGGGAAGGAACAAGGAGCTAGAAACAGAACTGGTATGATAAGGGCAGCACCACATACTCTTGAAGTTCATGTCCCGAATCATCAGGTCATAAATCCCTCCATGACTACACAACATGAAGTTATAATAAAGTCAGCTCACTATGGAAGACACACACCTGTCAGGTTAAAACAGAGTAGAAAGACCCTTTGAGTCTCTAGGTTCATGGATCTACCCTGAAAACTACTGCACCATCCCAGATAAGTCAATTCACATTTATTTTTGACAGACTTATCTCATCTATATAATGGAGATAATCATAGTGCTACCTCCAAGGGCCACCATAAAAATTAGATGAAATAATGCACATAGAGTACTTAGGGAAGTTGCTGATATTTGAAAAGCCCTCAATACATATTACTAACAAAAAAAAATAGTAATTTCACTAAAGGTTATTTAACAATGTGCAATTGCAAATTTGTTTCACGAAGAAAATTATAGGTATGTTTAACTTTTGCTTACAAAGTAAATGGAATCTTTGATTTCCAAAGTAAATGGAACTCTTTAACTCACTATATCACCATTAACAGAACTTCAAGTTGTGGTGTTTCTCATCCTTGGTTGCATATAAGAATCTCCTGAGAGGAATTTACAGGGACCCATGCCTAGGCTTCACCCCTAGATATTCGGATTGATTACTCTGGGATCGGACCCCAGCTTTGGAAATGTTTGAAACATCTCCCCAAGTGATTAGATGGTACAGCTCGTTTCTAGAACAACCTGAATTAGAAGAATGAACAACCTGAATTAGAAGAATGACAAGTACAAGTTGATTCTTGTTAAGTTGAACCTGCATGCTCCAGTGTTATGTTGCTTTTGTAGTTTAGCTGCTATGGAGGATAGTAGGAAGTCACAGTCAAGTAGGGTATTTTGGAAAAATTGACATTTAAACCAAATTCCAGTTTTCTGGTTAAAATGGTCGTGTCTAATTGTTAGACCCTCAGAGAATATTGAAGGCCCAAGTTTCTAGATATCTGCATTTCTACAGACATTTCTTAAGAATATTAGGTACAAACATACTTCATTTTATTGCACTTTGCAGATATTGTGTGTTTTTACAAATTGAAGGTCTATGGCAACCCTGCTTCAAAGCAACTCTGTCGTCACCATTTTTCTAACAGCGTGTGATCATGTTCTATCTCAGTGTCACATTTTAGTAATTTTAGCAATATTTCAAATTTTTCATTATTATCTGTTTTGATGATCTGTGATTTTTGACATTACATGTTTTAGGGCACCATGGACCACACTCATGTAAGATGGTGAACTTAATAAATGCTGTGTGTATTGTGACTGCTCTGCTGAGCAGCTGTTTCCCCATCTCCCTCCCCCTCTCTCTCTCTCTCTCTTCTAGGACTTCTCTATCCCTGAGACATAGCAGTATTGAAAATAGGTCAAGTAATGACCCTACAAGGGTCCATACGTGTCCAAGTGAAAGGTAGAGTCGCAAGTCTCTCAGTTTAAATCAAAAGCTAGAAATGATTAAGCTCAATGAGGAAGATATGTCGGAAGACAAGACAGAACAACAGCTAGGCCTCTTGCACCAAACAACCAAGATGTTCATGCAAAGGAAAAAATCTTGAAGGAAATTAAAAGAGCTACTCCAGTGAACACATAAATGATAAGAAAGAGAAACAGCCTTGTTGCCGACATAAAGAAAGTTTTTATGGTCTGGATAAATGATCAAACCAACTATAACATTCCTTTAAGCCAGAGCTTGACCCAGAAAACAGCCCTAACACTTCAATTCTGTGAAGGCTGAGAAAGGTAAGGAAACTGCAGGAAAAAAAGTTGGATGTTAGCTGAGGTTGGTTTATGAGGTTAAAGGAAGGAGCTGTCTTTATAACATAAAAGTGCAAAGTGAAATAGCAAGTGCTGATGGAGACAGTGCAGCAAGTTATCCAGAAGAGCTAGCTAAAATAATTGATGATGGTTGCTACACTAAATGACGTATTTTCCATGTAAATGAAACAGACTTCTATTGGAAGAAGATGCCATCTAGAACTTTCATAGCAAGAGAGGAGA
This sequence comes from Macaca nemestrina, assembly GCF_043159975.1. NCBI lineage: Eukaryota > Metazoa > Chordata > Mammalia > Primates > Cercopithecidae > Macaca > Macaca nemestrina. The sequence goes on from NC_092132.1 coordinate 76,468,223, forward strand.
AGTCAATGGCTGGCTTCAAACCATCAAAGGAATGAAGCAACTGCTCAAACATACATCTGTGGCAAGAAACCACATGGTCTTGTTGCTATAACACACTACCTCTGCCTTTTCCCTTCAACTGATCTATGTCTTGGCACAATGACATTCCTTCTAATATGAAGGCTATATGTTTAAATCTGGCTATAATTGGGAAAGATTTCCTAGGTAGACTTCATTTTCCAATGACTTTTACAACTGTCAGTACCAAAAGAGTTTCCTGAGGTGTACGGTTCTGTTTTTGGAACACGAATAAACTGAAGATGGCAAATAAGTTTTAAACATATCAGTACTGCATATGAAATTATACAATTTGTTCCATAAAACCTATGGAGATATAATATCCTCTTTATTCCACTTGATAAACTTCACAGCCTTGAGAAGTGAACTCCCTTATTTTCCATCTGAAACTTTCTTCTATCTTAAGGCTCTAGCATCATTCAAACCCAAACTTACAGATAGATTATGAAATATAATCCTAAATGAAATAATTGGACTATCTTGCCTAGATGTTAAGTACACAAGTGTTAAATTTCTTGAGATCATAAATAAAAAATTTAGACTAGGTATAATAAAGTCAAGGTGAGACTTATTGTAGATGAACATTTTAATCTACTTATGAATGTATCACATTGCAATCTAGTTTTCTCAATGTACAACAGACAGTTTTTTAAAAAGGATCATGATCAGTTATGTTTTCTCTAAACTCAAGAGTGTCTACAAAGCCTAAATTACATGATTTAGAATTGCCCTTTTTTGGATCCATCGTTTAAATCAAGTAGAGAATTTGATCCAATATTACTCAAAATAAGCCTTACTGTACTGCAGTAACAAATAAGCCCTTAACCTTAGTGGTGGAATGGGTTTATTTCTCACTCATATTACCTGTTTAATACAGGTCAGCAGAACTCTATTCTACACAAACATGAACCCAAACATCTTTAGATATTGCCATCTCAATTGGTAACATCCAGGATCACTGCAATATAAGAAAAGATAGTATAGAGAACTCATACTTCTCCTAAATGCCTTGGACTGGAAGTGATATATGACTTCCACTGATGGCCATTGGCCAGAACTAGTAATGTATAGCAGACTGTTACAGCAGACTGAGAAATCTTTCATGTGTCCAGGAGGAAGCGAAGAATGATATAAAGATCAGGAATACTTTCACAGTGAATTCAAACAACAAATATATAAAAGATGTTAAAACCTTGGCTGATAACCTACTCAAGCTATACAAGATAACTATATAAGATGTATATTTTCAACACTGAAGCACACATTTTGGTGGCTCAATGTAATCTATTGATAATGTGATCCTGATTATGCTCTAAGGAAGTTTTCCTATATATGCTAATTACCTATAGCCTAAAATATTTTGCAATATCTAGTAAAACAATTTCCACAAGCACAATTTCCCCCTTTTTCTAAGAATCCAGATGGTGAGGTAAACTTTGGGCTAGTCATTACATCAAATACCTACTGTTTATAAAGGACTCTTCAGATATGGTTATAATGTACTATGCCAGAAAACTACAATTTACCAGATGAGATGCAAGCTCTTTTAGAGCTTCCATTTTTAAGCCATAAGTTGGCTGTTTTCCCACAAGAAGCCATGTACACTGCACAGCCTCAAAGCCATGTGCTCCTCCTGTCATTTGCTAGGCAATTTTTTAGAGCAAATGTCTGTGTAATAATTATAGTTTTCAGACATGGGGTCACATTACTATTGTAGTTTTGCATGTAGCACTTGGAGTTTTTCAGGCATATTTTAAATAATTATAATAGTGAGAAGAGTTGCCAAATCATAACTTCCACTGATACCCAAATCCACTTATGTTAGCTCTCCAGAGACAGACTCTGTAAACATCAAAGACACAAACGGACAAAAAGCCACCATATAAATTTTACAAAAACAAACAACCGGCAAGAGCAGTGGTAAGAGGGCCAAATGCAAGCTGAAAAGCTAACAAATATTTATAGTGTGAGCAAGCCACAATTTGCAGCATCAGAAGAGCTCTGTGCCTAGGACCAAAGGGATGCTTGATGCTCCTTCCTCTCCTGCAAAGTAGTGTCTTACAAGACTTTGAGTTCAGCAGCTAATAAAAGTTATTGTCCTTATAACCAAATGAAAACATGGTTGATTAGTTGTAGACAAAAGGGAAGATAAATAAAAATGTTGCAAATTAAAACTACACTGAGAGAAACTAGCAGGAGTCATTTGCAAGCTTTATCCTAAATGTGTTAATTGTTCCTTAATCACTATTAACTAGAGAAAAAGGAATTCCCAAGCAGATACTTCCACACGCTGACTGAAAAGATCCCAAATTGACAATTCCTTACCTTTACTTTCTAAATAAGGGAAATTCTAAGTTCTTTACATCCTACTCACGTAGAGTTGTTTTTTAAATTTCATCCACCCACAGGAAATTTCTACAGCCTCATTAAACCAGACTACTAAAGGTTGTTGAACAAATGAACATGCCTGTCTTTCCCCTGAAATCCAGCTGTGCTTACAGGAACCGGGGACCTCAAAGTGCAAGGATTTTGACCTTCTGCTTCCTAGAAACAGTGGGTGGGCCACCCACTCTATCAAGTGTGCATAAAATCTTTACTCTAGAAAGCACTTTTTCGGTCTCTTAAGTGCTGGTATGTTCCAGAGACATCTCTTTTCACTGCAGACTCTCATTGGGTGATGTTATCTATTGCCTTGATTTCTATTATGCACTGTTTGACTGTCTTTATGTTGATGACATTTAGAATCTTGGATATGGCTCCAATCTCTTTAAATTTGAAATGTCCCCAAATGAACTCAACATTTTCTCCTCATTCTAAACAGATTTCACTGCCAGGTGTCCTGGCCAGAAATCTCACCATTATCTGTGACTCCTCCCTCCCATCTTTAATCAATTCACTGTCTAAATTTCTCTATTTATGCAGTTCTGCATCTCCAATGTTGATTACTGTAAGAGTACGCTAGCCATTCACCCTGCCTCTAGTTTTGTTCCTTTACGATTCATTTTCCACCGTGGAGCCAAGAATTGTCTTTCTAAAATGCAGTTCCTGCTATTTACTTGCTTAAAACATCCATGTGTTTCTCTTACCCTCTGAATGTAATATATCTTTTAACAGCCTTTATGGTTTGCCTGCTACTAACTTCCCACTACATTATTTGGCAACAGCGTGCATCTCCCTGTGTTCCAACCATATTCAAATGTTCATTTCAGCTGATATGCCATGCTCATCTATGTAACTGAATCTCGATATAGGCTGTTCTCTCAAAATATTCTTCACCTCCTTTCTTCGAACCTATTCCCAAGCCTCCTCAATCTTCATGAATTTCACCTAAATAAACCTTATTCTTTAGATTGAACAGGGTAACCAAAGCCCAAGATTCTTTATCTGCAAAGCAGATTAGATGGTCCTCAGGTGTGGGTCCTCAGCATCCTGTCTTTTGTTCTTAAGGTTTGCTGTAACTGACTGTCAGTGTTGTCCCCACACTAGCCACCTAGCTCCATGAATGCAAGGACTGTGTATGTGCTACTACTGCTGGATCCCCAGAATCTAATACAATAGTAGACACATAGTGGCTGATCAGTCAGTATTTGTTGAGTAAGTGTTATATGAAGCAGGGTGGGGGATCTGACATTCTGTGGATGAGATATCCCTCTTTCTAAGGAAATGAAGAGCAATAGTCAGTTCACAAGACCTTTCTCTTTGCTCTGTCTGGGTGTACCCTGGTACTGATATCATACAAGGATAGTCACGGTTCCTGCTTGTCTCATTCCTAGAGGTGCCATCCAAGATGAACATTTTCTTGGCCTTCCAGCTAAAGGAAGAATAAGCCACTTTTTTATAGGAGTATATTTTAGGAAGAATATAGTGCATACAGTGTCAGATGGAGATTTGAATCTAACTGGGAAAATTTCTATGAAAAGAGCATAAAATCATGGTTTTCTATTGTCTTCCTAGCTGTGACATCTTCTCTCTTTTTTCTATTTTTCTGGAGATGTTTTTGTTGGCTCTTTTCTGCCATTTCTTTTTGCCTGACCTCTAAACCTAGGTATTCCTTAGAGAGGCTAGATCTATTCAAGCCATAGGCTCTCCTCAGGCAATGTGCATAATTTCATCATTTTCACAAACACATATATGTGTATGAATTACATGTCTGTATCTTCAGCATTGCACTTTGGCCCCCATATTTGCTGAACGTTTTAGATCAAATGTCCTCTAGGTAGCTCCATCTCAACATACCTACACGGAAGTTAACATCTCCGGCACCAAATCTCCTTTTTTTTTTTTTTCTGTTGTCCTATTGCCACTCCCAGTCCCAAGCCATAGACCCAAGAGGCACTCTTGAAAACTACCTTACCCTTCCCTTCTATGTGCACCAGTTCCACAAGAACCACCCTTAAATAGGTGTTGGTTCTATCTGCTCCCTGTTTCTGGAATATCCAACAACCATTAGACCTTTACTATCGTTTGCCCTCATAAAAACCTAAATAGACCTTCATTGTGTTACGTTAACTCTTGCAACAGCCTCCTAACTAGTTTCCCCATTTCCAGGCTTGCCTATTTCTAGGCTTGACCATTTCCTGTTTCACCTACTACTGAGGTGAGCTCATCTAACTGTTTGTCCAATAGTGTCACTCTCCTCTTCCCTGCTGAAAATCTTTGGTAGCTCTCTTCAGCTATGGCTCTCATGCTTGGCTATTCGTTAGAATCAAGTGAGAAGCTTTTTCATAAATATGAATGATTGGCATCCCTCTCAGTCCAACTGAATTCTTAGTCCCAGAGAGTGGGGCCTGAGCATCTGGGATTCTGCTGAACAGCCAGAGTTGAAGACTACAGGGTGGCATATGAGAATTTTCTCATCCCAATCTCTGCTCATTTCTCTACCCATCAACTACCATATCATATCACACTCTATCTGCAATAGTAATAAATATCATGCATCTATTGCACTCATTGCTATGCACACTCTGGCCACTCAGACATCTGTACTGGATTTATTCTGTTGCTCCCACTAAGACCCTCCTACCTACCTTCATTGCTCCATTGACTCTCTCATCTTTAAAGGACTTGCTGAGGCATCACCTCTTCCAGGAAGCCTTCTTTGACTTCCTACACACCCCACAACTTACTTCCAAGTCCAGGTCTCAGATGTATTCACAACTGTTCTTTTATGCTCCCACAGTAGTGTGGCCTGTAAATGTCTCTGTCATTGCACAGTCCAACATGTTATTTAAATTATACGCTCATATGTGTGTTTCCCCTACTAGACTGTGATGGCCTCCAGGTCCAGAAGGTCAGAAGTTACCTCAGCCAGCTCCAGGGACACACAGAGGCCATAGCATAACATGGGGCCCTAAGTCATCTGTTCACAGCAGTGATACTGAAGTATGGAATCGGAGGAGCATTTTGAGAAGCCCTTTTAGTGCAGGTTTTTCAAGTCTCATCATTACAGTAACTCTGGAGCTATGTTAAGAAACCTAAAAGAGGCAAAAAGAGTAACAGGAGCCAAGAGGGGTGCCAAGAGATTCAGGTTTCATGTGTGACATTTGAAACAAAGATTGAGAAGCAACCTGGAGAAATTTCCTGATTTGGTATTTAGCTCTTCACTGACCTTGACCTCTGGCCTTGGCCTCTGGAAATGGTTAAAGGCATTGACAAAGAAAAGAGAGCAGAGATCGGGGTGTGTGTGTGTGTGTGTGTGTGTGTGTGTGTGCACGTGTGTGTCCTGCCTCATAGCCGTTGATGAAGATTTTCTCCCTGACTAAACACCAGCCAAGCTCCTCTGAGTCCTCTTCTCAACTAACCCTCAACCTTGGCCTAAAACCACAAAATGTCAGCATAAGCAATTTCATCCACCCCCATCTCCCACATTCAAAGACGTGAACAAATACTAACATGGTTTCTAACAGCTCAAGGGCATATCCTTAGGATAATGACTCCAGTGCCATAAGTTCCTGACAGAAAGCTCAGGGCTGCAAAACAATTTACTGTTTTGTACCAGCTCCAGCCAACTCCTGAATAGGGTCCCTGTCTCCCAGTCTCAGAGGGAGGGTAGGAATCTAACTTTGATAAACGCCAGTTTGCAAACCCAGATAGCTCCACGTGGACCAACCCCACTCTCTCACATTTTGTAAACGTCCACTTCCCTGATTCTGCTCGAGTCCCTGCTGTTCCCCATCCCTAGCTCCTCATCCTTCCTCTATGAGTCCTAGCCACCTCTGCACAAATCATAGTTCAGTTCAGTTCACACTGGACCTACTTCTCTATTGCAATAGTTTATGACTAATGAAAATTTGTCGGCCGGGCGCGGTGGTTCAAGCCTGTAATCCCAGCACTTTGGGAGGCCGAGACGGGCGGATCACAAGGTCAGGAGACCGAGACCATCCTGGCTAACACGGTGAAACCCCGTCTCTACTAGAAAATACAAAAACCTAGCCGGGCGAGGTGGCGGGCGTCTGTAGTCCCAGCTACTCGGGAGGCTGAGGCAGGAGAATGGCGTGAACCCGGGAGGCGGAGCTTGCAGTGAGCTGAGATCCGGGCACTGCACTCCAGTCTGGGCGACAAAGCAAGACTCTGTCTCAACAAAAAAAAAAAAAAAAAAAGAAAATTTGTCTTTACCACTTCCCTTGTGCCTGGTTTTCTTTATCTTTGACAGCACCTTCAGCAATACACATTCTGATATCCTGGGGGATCTGACTCTTGAGGCTGATGAGGCACTTAGTAGGATGACTATTCCCAGGAGAAGCTCAGTGAGCAAGAGGAGGATGAAAACCAACTAGGCAGTGGTTGGAGGAAAGTGCAGCTCAGATGAAAGCATTAGGGGTGACATATTTTAAAGAAAGAATATTTCTAATAGAAAAAGCATTTGGATCCTCAGTTAAACATTTTTGAAGAAATATTCCTCATGGCAAGGAGTTTTAAATAGAAGAATGTTCTGGTCCCCTAAACTTACTTTCTTGCCTTCTCTCCTTTCTGATTAAAAAATTTACTGTTTCTAAAACTTCCTTTTTTTCTACCTATAAAACATAACACTTTTATAAAAATGTGTCACATGAGTTTCTATACACAAGAAAATGTTAATGTAAGAAAGATTGTTACATTATTTGATTTAGGGAATTGACTTAACTTTTACAATCTGAATTTTTAAAAATTCTTTATCCATGTTCTGGCCTTTAACATTTGTTTCCTTGATATAGTTCCTTGTTATATAGTTTTGTAATTTAAGTTTATGAAAGCTTAAATTACTTTAAAGCATAAAAGAACAGAAAGCAAACTTAGATTAAGACAAATAAAATAAAACAGACAGTAGAGATATCAATAGATTTACTTAGATCCATTCACTTAGCATCAATGCATAACACATTCCAAAAGCGAGCATATATTAAATTTAAAATGGATCATCTTAATTGGATTCAATAATTGCATAAATGGTCAAACAATTTTCATTTTCTATGTTTTGGGCCATGCATTTCATTCCTTATTGGTTTGCTTTATTGAATTAACATAACAATTATTCGTTTTAATAGGAATGGAGAAAATAATCATGAGAAAGAGCAGTGGCGGAGCATATACTTCTTACTGCTGCTGCACACAACATATATGGCAGGTGATAATACCAAACAGCTGACTTCTGCAGAGACCTAAATGGCACATCTTGGCACATGTGGATAAGTATAATGTTTAGTAATCTAAAAAATGAGAAAATATTATAAAAATAGAAGAAGTAGAAAACCCTAGACAAGTTAAAATACAGAAAAATTTTAAGCAAAGTTATTTGAATCAGGCAATATTTAATATATCAAATATTAATCTTAATAACTATGTATAAAGTAATCTAAATCCAGGACACTAACCATGTCAAAAGGCAGCTGGCCTCCTGACCACCTCACAATCCTTTGCCAGGATTAGTGTTCTCTGATTACATACTTGGGCACCCCCTGGTTACAATAGTACTTGTTTATTATTGAGATTATAAAAATAACCATTCTCTAAATGATTACACATAGTAAATAAAATTAGAACTATACATAAGGATTTGAATAACTGCAATTTCTTTAAGGACCACTTGCAACTTCTTCTGTCTGTTTCACAAACCTGCAGAGGAGAAATGAGACAGAAGAAAATGTGCTTAATAACATGTTTACATTATAGCATATTAAAAAAGAAAAATTGCGATTTTAATGCTTTCCTCTATTGCAATGAACTTTTACAAGGATATTGACATTAGAATACTACCTCTATTAATCATATTTGCAGCCTATATATCAATTTCTGATATCTGTATAAAATTCTAATCACATTAGATGGTGATATGGCTAGGCTTTGTGTCCTCACCCGAATCTCGTGTTGAATTACAATCCCCATAATCTCAAGGGAGATGCCAGGTGGAGGTAATTGAATCATGGGTATGATTTCCCCCATGCTGTTCTTGAGATAGTGAGTTCTCACGAGATCTGATGGTTTTATAAGGGGTTCCTCCCCATTCACTTGGCACTTCTCCTTCCTGCTGCCTTGTGAAGAAGGTGCCTTGCCTCCCTTTTGCCTTCTGCCATGATTGTAAGTTTCCTGAGGCCTCCCAGCCATGCTGAACTGTGAGGCACTTAAATCTCTTTTCTTTATAAATTACCCAGTCTCGGGTATGTCTTTATAGCAGTGTGAAAACAGACTAATGCAAATGGCAAGGGAAATAGTCATGTTTCTAGAATATTTTACATGATTTTTCTGCTTTGTGTCATAGTTATATTTAATGTTTTTGATTCGCCAATGTAGACCATAAACATTTTGAAGGAAGACCTTCAATCTCCATCTTACTCACAGGACCTGAAATAATGCTTTGTGTGTGGCATTTGCTCAGTAAATATTTATTTGATGCAAGAGAGGGAGAAAAGTTAGAGAGGAAGAGAAAGAGAGGGAGAGTATGGTTGTTTTTGCACACACTTTTTGTTTATCTGGAATGCTTTACTTATTCCAACCAACCCCAGCTAACTCTTTTATCAACTGCATCTTTCTTTCCTTTAGGCCTCACCCTTAGACATTACTTTCTCTTGACCCTTTGACTACTAGTCAAGACAGAACTCTCCTGATGTGCATACTTATCCTCATACTTCTATAATCACCATCAGCAGCATTTTTCTATAAATAGCTGTTCACTGTGTGTCTTCTCCACAATTTAGTAAGTTCCATGATGAGAAAACCTATGATTGGTGCTGTATCATCCATGATAATGACATGTGCTATTCTCTGACAGTAGTTACTGATCTATTATAGGTTTTAAATATGAATCACATGAGTGACAATTTACTTGGTTAGAGCTCTTGAACTGAACAGCAGTATGCCTGTACATCATACAAAGTGCACTTGACGGGCTGAGGAAGAGAACCACATGAGTTCTGTACCTATATCCTTAATATATATCTCATCCTTCATAACGAATTCATAGCTTTCTAATGTACAGATTGCTATAATTTTTCTAATCAATCTCTTTTTTTGGTTATTAGGTTGTTTCTATTTTTTACATGCTTTCCATGTTTTCTTGTAAAACATGTTTCATGCTTTATTATAAAACATATGGCAATGAACATAATATTCTGATAGCTATATCATAGTACATTGAAGAAATTATTTATTCAGGTAATGCCCTAATGCAGAATTATTGAGTCAAGAGCAATTACAGCAGAGCAAAATTAAACAAGCAGACAAGGGTAACAGTAAACTCCCTATTACTCAAGGTGTTTATGTAGAGTCTGGGTACTGCAGGGGTACTGGCAGGGGTACTGGCAGGGTTACTGCAGAGAATAGGCGAGCATTAGTTAGGGAAGGAGTGGTTGGTTCTAAATTCTTTCCAGTTTGATATTCTGTGATTATATGAGAGGTAAGGACAAGCTCAACACCTTTGCTTTTCTCTGGAAAATACTTAAGAGATGACAAAGTGATTTATTTTTTATCTTTGTATATCCAGTTCATAAAATAGCCTCATATTCATGGACATTAAATTGTTCTGAGATCCTATAACTGCAGGGGATATATAATAGCATCATAGAGTCCATGGCCTGTATGTGGGAGAATATGTTTTTCAGCCCATATATATCTAGAAGATACTATTTTTTCCTGCCGAGGAGAAAGGGTTTAAAATCCCCATCCTCCCACCTTAGCAAGGGAGAATGCAGACTAAATGAGAACTCCAAAACCTATAGAACACACACACACACACACACACACACACACAGAAACACACATACACACACACACACAGAGTCTCTCTCTCTCAGGAAATCTTATAATCTTATGCAGTTACTTGGAGAAAATCCTATTCTCATTAGAGGTCATGAGGACTATGTATTTTTTTAATACAAATCTTGAGCAGTTTTAGAAGGTACCCATCATTACCTGACATTGATATTAAGTGCCCTGAGCAAACATACCAGAGTAGACCAGTGTAGGACAAGAAGAGCATGGAACGCAAAGAAGAAGATCTGCGGAACCTGCACAACGAAAGAAACAGAGATAATATGCCAGGCCAGAAAAAATCATCGATTAAATACCATTCCCTAGCCCTTTAACCAATTTCTAGTGAAGATTAATTGAAATTAATATCAAAACTATAGTTATAGTATGTAGTGTCCTGCAATTCTAAATTTTAACTGCTTAGTAGTGTGTATACCCTCATTCCATTATTCAGTCATTTTCCACTTAACCTCTGGTAATTTTTCCAATAAAATCTAAGGCAAAATGCCCCTCCAGGTAGTGTTCTGGATATGCATATAGTCTGTGTGAAGATCCCATAAGAATTGCAGTCATAATTGTGATGCCCAGTGTGGGTTAGGCCGGAAAGCCATGGTCTGCTCTGCAGACTGCTCCCCTAACACAGCTTATTCAGCCCCAGGCAGGTACATGCTACTTATTGTGATGCTACAAAATTATAAATTACTATCGTATTATCAAGCTATATGATTTCATGAGGTAGTATATATATGTGTGTGTGTCTGTGTATGTGTATATGTGTATATATATGTGTGTACACATATATATGCAAACACACTATATTGTCTGGTTCATAGCATTATAGGCTAAATGTGATTCCTCTGAACCCAGCCCTGAGGCAGAAGAATATAAGACTATCTTTGAAGGAAGGAAAAAGTAATGCCTAGTGGGGAAATGGGGCTTGACTATTCTAGTTCAAAAGAGTGGCAAAATAAAACAGAGGGTGAAAGCAGATGAAATAAGAAAGATAAGCAATTCCACTTGTCTGGAAAAGAATGGAAATAGATGAAGTTCAAATTTTCCACAGCATCTCTTGGAACACTAGCCCTACAAGATGTTAATCTAGATGATTCACAAACAAATGGTTATTGGTCAAATAATTTTGGACAACATCATACTATATCTGATTTTTTAAGGATCAAAATATACAACAGCACATTAAAGATTTGTAGAAGTCCTACACTAAGGAAAATGATTTAACCTGATATTTACCAAAGTTATTTTATAACAGATTTTTATAGAACACTCACTTTTAAAAATCCTATAAAGCATTCATTGGTTAAGTGCTACTTCAACTAGAATGAAATGGCTTATTGATTTGGTTGTCATTTCATACATTCGGCAGCAAAATGGAAAAAACGCATGGATTTTATATTCAGCTAGACCCGAGTTTAAATTTTATCTTCACCCTTTCCTATATATGTCACCTCGAGGAAGTTAGCATCGCTCAGCATCCTTCACAGAGGATGGTTCTAAGCAAAACACCTTTGGAAGGATCAAGTAATGGGCATTTAACATTTTTCAGTATTAAAATTTAGATGAATAGGAACTAAAAAAATATTTGGATTGAAGGTAGAGGTTGTATATAGAAGATAGATGCTGGATACAGCTGGAGAACTTGGTGAATTGTTAGAAATCTTATACATGGGAGGGTTTGAAATAAAATAATGATCTATTTATGTTCGAGTGTTCTTTGCCACCCAAAGGTGTTAAAGGTGCTGGCAAGGGAGTGGTTGAATTCATGCTCTGTATTAGTGGTTCTTAAATTTTAGAGTGTATAAGAATCAGCCACAGGGCTTTTTAAAACACAGGTTGCTGGGCTCCAATATCAGAGTTTCTGATTCAGTAGATCTGGGATGGAGCCCAAAGAAACTGTGCTTCTACTAATTAACAAGAGATGTTGATACTGATACTGCTGGTTTGAGAACTCCACTTTGAGCATCACTGTTTCGGCGTAGCACAGACCTTAGAGTGAAGGATGAAACTAGCTGTGGTCTTACACACTTGGAGACAGACGAGTAATCAAGTGTCTGGGTACCAAAACAAGACTGAAGTGCAGGTTTAGTAGAAAATGAGGAATTTTAAGGGAAGGAGGTTTGTGACAGATAGCAGATTACAGTAATGTAAGACTTTAGAGTTGGATGCTATTTCACATTTGATAAGAAAAAATATATATACAGCCTACGAGAATAACTAGATTTGAGAAGCAAGGAATTATAATGGCAGGATATTGGGTAAGTCACCCAAGTAGGAATTAAAATTTTCTGATGAAAATAGTTGTGGTAGGGAGGAAAACAGTGAGCCAGATGTAAGCATCTCACAGGAATGAAGAAAAGTGATTGGTAAGACTATAGTGACCAGGACGAGAACAGAACAACAATAAATGGTAGGAGCCTTTAAAAAAGAATTTCAGGTAGAATGTTGATCCTATCTCATGGTGCTTGGCACAGGGCAATGGAAAGAAGCAACAGTTTCCTCTGGTGGAGGCTAACAGGGACCCAGTGTTTTCTAGGAGGAACTCATTTCAAATAAGACTAAAAAAAAACATATAAAGTATTATTTTAATACCACCAAAGAACAATCAATTTGCCAATCAAGTTCCAGTCCCATAGAGCATGGTGCAAAGATCTGGAAAATATTCAACAATACAAGTGCAGGCTAAGACTTTATTTTGATGAGCATGGGGCAAAGGAGGGTGGCCAAGGATAACAGAGAATCAAAAAACAGAATTAACTGATTTCAAGTTTCTGAAATAAACTTTGTCATAAGGCTTTTCTTGCATGGAAATTACTTAGGCATTCAGCCTGGTACTGCTTCCTTCTCTTTTGAAGTAGGACTCCCCTATACTGGGGATAACCCATTATTTCCTATACTTGTGTGAATGTAAGAAATGAAGCAGCTTTGATGGGGGAAACAACAAATAAGAGAGTGGCCATCAACTCTGAAAATAAACATAATATTATGGATTAGAACACTATTTCTTCTTGAGGATAACGCCATATGCTACAAGTTTTTTCAGAGAGAAATAGCAAAACAAATCTCCTAAGGCAATGCACGACAAAGCACGTGTTGGGATTAAAGTGAATTCTATGTTGATGCACCATGTTCATTGCACCTCTGATGAACTATGTTTACTACAGAAGAACAGCACATTGAACATATGATATGTCATTGAACACATCCTGTTTTCTATCAGATATCAACAAACCACTTATTACATGCATGTATCTGTGTTTCTAGAGGTTATGACCTCCCTGAATAAACAGAAGACAAAGATAGAGACTTAGGTGTGGCCACTTCTCAAGTGATCTTTAAAAGTTATGTAGCCAATTTGAACTAAATTTATTCATTTATTCATTCATGAAGTTGATTCACTAAATATTTGTTAAGTAAAAAAATTATGAATGCATAAACATCTATTAAGTATTTGTTGAACATTTACAATGAAAAATAGGGATTTTAAGATTAAACTTTTCTTAATAGGCTAATTTTTTATAATTAGGTAGAAGCGATGTATAAACTATAAAGCCTTATATAAGTGGTAGAAGCTTAAAAAACTTTTTTAAAGTTTTAAAATGGATAATCCCGTGTGTCCTAATATGGAAGAGAAAGTCACATATAATTTATGTCTAAGAACACAAGGAAAAGCTATGTTTTTGGTCTGAAGAATGTTTAATTATACTAAAGATGATATACAGTTTTGAGATACTTAGTCAACATTTCAAAACAAGTCATTTTGAAGAAATTTGGCAGCATGCTTTGAGCAGTTGTTGTACTTTTAATAGCTTACCATGGGATTGAAAACATACTTAATGTAATTACTAGATGCTATTTATTTTATTCTGTCAAAATTCTAATTTTTATGTTTATCATATATGGCTCCCTTAATTTTCTGGATGACTTTGCTTGTAGATAATAATTTGGAACACTGTAAATATAACAAAATCAAGTTGAAGTTTCTATTAAAAGCAGATTTTCTACTCAAATGTATTACTGCTTCAGTTTCTTTATAAGTTGTTTTCCCTTATTTTCTTATTTTATAGTGTTTTCTTTACGTTAAAACTATTTCAGTGTAGAGTGAGATCATTCCTCTCTTGATGTTATCTTTACACACATCCCTCCCACCCTGAAAGGTTTATTTAGCTTTTAGGGACACAGTGAAATTTCGGAGTAGAGGATATGGTCTTGGGCTAGATTTGAACTTAAATTGCACTTACTAATTCTGTATTCTTGGGAAAAAATATTTAACAAATCTGAGTTTGTAAAATCATATTAATAATGCCCATATAATAAATTGTCACAAGGATTAAATAAGATACCACTACATGGCACATAAGAATCAAAATTTAATACATGTTACTTCTGTCCCATTTCCTCCTCCTTCAGAAATGCATTTGTTTCTGTATAAGCCTTAAAATGTCAATGGCTCATAACAGGCTTTAAGGAGAAATGAAATGCTGTAATTCTGAATACCTCCCGAAAAGAGATTTGGTGGATCTATTTAATGTTAGTGATTGCAGCAGCAGACCATCTGGAGCAGCTGCTGTGAAGACGCCAGCTGTAGCAGGGGAGGTGTGACCAGGGATCTGCACTCCATGGAGCCGGTGGAAGCTGGGAAAAGGTGGAAGCTGCCTGCGTCTGAGTTGGCAGGTGGTAGCCCCACCCAAAGGGCACAGGTGCAGCTGCCCAGTCACGGCTTTGGACCCAGGCATCCCTGTGCTCTTGGGGGCCAAGCAAGACCACCTGCCTCTGCAGGCTCAGAAGTGACTGCTCCCACTGCCTGGCCTCTCCCCGACTCCTGATGCCCACTCCGATCTCGGAGCAAAGTTGTGGCTCAGTTCGGACACTGTCACAACCCAACTGGGTGTGCATGCACTTGGGGCAGTGCTGACATGCCAGCCCCCTGCTGCCTCAGCCCCCTCCAGGCTTTGAGCACCCACAAGCATGGGAGAGGGGCTGAGGGAGTGCTGAGGGCAGTTCAGTGAGGGTCTACAGGCGCCCTATGGCACAAACAATGTGAGTGCCATGGGCACCATGAATGGCAGGTTGATGGTGGTAGGAGGTAAACATGCTCCAGGGCAGAAAGGGGTGAGTCCCCAGTAAAGTCCTACTTTCAAGCTGTGGATGAACTGAAGCCTGGGGGCTGGGCTGCCAGTTCCGCAGACCAGAGTGAGAACTTACGATGTTTCTCCTGGGCCCACCCACGGACCAGTCAGTACACACTTCTTCCCCTCTGAAGCCCATAAAAACCTGGACTCAGCCAGACTTGGTCAAATGTGGAACTACCTGTCCGTGGAGAGGAGCTACCCACTGTGGGTCTCCTCTCAGGTGAGAGCTGAGCAGATATCAGGATGACCTGCCTGCAGAAAGGAGCTACCCAGTTGGAGTCACTGGAGAGCTGTCCTGTCACTCCATAAAGCACTTCTTGACCTTACTCACCCTCCAGTTGTATGCGTACCTCATTCTTCCTGGATGCAGGACAAGAACTTTCAACCCCCAGATAGCAGGACTGAAAGAACTATAACACAAATGGGGTTGAAACATGCCCCTCACTCACCACCGTGTGGGCTATGAGAAGGAGAGAAGAGCTATGGCCCTGCAGGGACCCCAGACCTAGGAGCTCCCTGAGTCAGGGCTTTGACACCCTCTTTGGGGCTCTGTGGTTCCTGGCATCTCCAAACTTACAGGCACCACCACATTCTTCAGTGTCAACAGCAGAAGCTGCTTGTGGTATGCCTAGTCCAGCTGCAGCCTCACAGGAGCCAACACCCATACTGGTGCCTGGAGCTGCCTGCCCTCCCGCAGCCAGCATGCCTGGCTGTGTGCAGCAGCCAGACCCTGTGCCTGCTCACTCATGCACCCCTTACTACTCTGTGCCTGGCTTGACCTTGACAGGCATGGAATCTGGGAGGGTAGCATGAGCCGAGCACAGCCTGCCAGGCCAAGCAGGCAGGATGAGACCAGCAGGCGCAAGCAAAACTAGGCAAAGGTACCACTGGCCACAGATGTTTCCAGCTGGTGAAGCAATACTCCAAAGATCCCCAAAGACTGACATTAGGCTATGTGTCAGTTTTCTCAATTTATTATTCAATTAGCTCTCCGTTACAATATATGCTAACTCAGTAAGAAAAAATGATTATGTCATACTTTTGGAGCTCTGGGCTTAGAGCTCTTCTTTTTAATCTTCACATGCCCTCTTTATTATGCCTACACAAGTAGTTTCTTCAGCCACCATGTCTATCCTCAGAGTATCTCCTATGAGACCATGCCAGTTAACTTCTATACTAGCTCAAACAATGGAAATACAGTATAACATCTGCTGGAGGGAATAGTTTATTCATTGGTTTTCTTCACTTAAGTCTGAAGTAGGAGGAAAAAGGAGAATGAAACACTAAGGTAGGTTGGGATCAATGATGGTATAGCTCTGGGTCCCCCAATCAGGAGCATGAAATATTTATATGGTGAAAATCCTGAGTAATGGGTTCTCTTTTTTTTTGTAGTCTCACTTGATAAATTGCTCAAGCCGGACTCCAACTCCAGCTCTCGCATCAGCCTCTCAGTAGCTGGGACCACAAGCATGCACCACCATCGCTGGCTCCAAAACCCTTTCCTTCAGCTTGAGAGAGCACCTAAGAGCATTGCATAAGATAAATATATCACCCATGAACTCATCTAATAGAGAGGTCACTCTTTTTGCCCCAAATTAAGACTATAAAACCTTTCCCCTGTAGTGCTAAATTGTATCAGAAGCATAAATTGAATGTAGAAGCCATAGAATAATTAAGAGACACAGAAAACTGAGCTCTAGTTTCACAGGTGAAAAGAGAAATCATTTCTAGTTAGTAAGTAAAAGGCAGAAAGTATTTAGCAGAGAACCCTAGAGGAGAGCATTTGCCTTTACTCTCATGTAGTTAGTATATCCCTGATAAGTTAAAATCTGACAATTGGGCAACTGTAGATGCACTTGAGTGCAAGCAGTTTCTCTGCAATTTACTAGTCTGGGACCACCAGGAAGAAGCAAGACCTTAGCTGAGTCTTCTGACTCCCAGGTTTTTTCCACTTCATGATAGCCTCCAGAAAAAGGAAATTAGCCTCCCACTGAGAAAGTTAAGTGGCGGATGTGTATGCTCAGAAGAAAAGATGAATCATTAGTAAATTATAGTGAACACTTAAGTGACTGGCAACAAAACTATATAAAGGAGTGAGACTATTATGTCAATAATTACATCAGTAAAAGTAAATAGAAACCTAATAATAAGCAAAAGACTGAAGTCCTTGTAGGAGAGCAGATAAACTAAATACAGTTGTCCCTAAGGGTTCCAAGACCCCTGTGGATGTTAAAATCCAAGCATGCTCAAGTCCCTTATAAAAAATGGCACAGTATTTGCAAATAACCTATGCATATCCTCTCATATATTTTAAATCATCTCTGCATTACTTATAATAACTAATACAGTATAAATGTTATGTGAATGTTTTTACACTTTTTTATTATTTCTTGTTTTTGAATATGTATTTTTGATCCGTGGTTGGTTGAATCTGCAGATGTAAAACCCAGTAGATACAGCAGGATGACTTCATTGCTGCTCTTTTCATAAATAGAAACCATTTTATATGGTATATACTTAAAAGTAAAAACTTAGAACTAATATTTACCAAGCACATACTATGTTTGGCAAAACTAAAAACCATTAAAAAGTAAATATTTTCTTAGTCCATGAAAACAAAATGCAAAAATCTGAAAATTTACTGGCTCTGCCCAAATTTATTGAAATATTTTAGAGTGTAAAAATCCCTATCCAGTAACAGCAGGATAAATTATTCAGATAAAGCATTCCACTGAAAGTGCATAGAATAGCTGGATAAAATATTTTTAAAAATCTGTGTGAAGGCACCAAACATCTATCAAAGCAGTAAAGTATTAAATGGCCAATATCCCAGATAATGAAGAAATAAAGAGAAATGAGCATACAATTTGGAGACATGCTTCCTCTAAAGGTATCTACCAATTTCAGAAGAGACTCCTGAGAGGCTGAGACCCTAAAGAAGGGTTGTAAAATCCTCCCAGGCTAAAGGAAAAAAGAAAGTGTAGTTGTAATCTTACTGAGAAATGTGACCCAAATAAATTCCCTAGGTTTTAAGTTTCTAGACTGAAAGGCCACACTGGAAGATTAAGAGTAAAATGGAAATATACAGCCCTTGCAAGGAATAAAGCCCAACTTAAAATCTTTTAGAATTTTTATTTAATTCAAATAATCTTGGATTGTTAGTTTCCCTGTACCTCTGCTAGAAGCAAGATAAAATACTCTGTAGAAGAAGATAACATCACCATAGGCTTCAAATTATCTTTGCAACATATCATATATAATGCTTAACACTTAATCAAAAATAAGCAGACACACATGATGACAAGGCCATGTGTTCTAAAGCCAAGAAAAAATAACAAAGAATAGAAACACCCACAGGAATCACATAATAAACTTATCAAACATGGATTTTAAAATAAACATGCTTAATAAGAAAATTAAAGATAATATCTAGAATTTTAGAAAGAAGTAGAAACTACAAATGAACTAATTAAAAATGCCAAAATAAACAAAATTACAAGTCAACTTATATATGAAACAGCAAATTTGATAGCATTAAAGAGAGAAACAAACTACATTTATTCAGAATCATACTCAGAGTTAAATGGATGGAAATATGTGAGCAGGAAGTAAGGAGAATTATTTTGCATATAGTTAGAATGTCTAGTATATGTGTAATTGAAGGCTTTGGTGATCTTAAAACATAGTCTTCAAATTCTTTTGTTTTCCCAAGTGGTAGAACCATGTCCATTGACCTTGACTATTTTAACTATGACTGCTTGACCAACAAAGATGGCCAATGTGGTGTTGTGAGTTTCCAAGCTCAGGACTTAAGGAATAGGACTTTTCCACTTCCTGTCTTTATTCTTACAATGCAGCCACAATAATGTGAAAAAGTCCAAATATTTCATGGAGAGGTCTGTATTTCCTATAGACATGAGGAAATGTCTATAGGAGAGAAATCAAGGTCTTTGGCCAGCAGCCTTGAATAAACTCTCAGCCAACAGTAACCACCAATTTACTAGACATGAGAGTTAACCATCTTGCAAGTGTATCCTCCAGTCCTAGGTAAATCACTGCAGCTGACATGTCATGGAAAAGGCATGAGCCTCCATGCTGAGCCCTGCCCAAATTGCAGATATATGTACTAAATGAGTGATTATTGTTTTAGACCAATAACATTTGGGGTGATTTGTTAGGCAGCAATAGCTGAATGGAAGAGGAACCAAAACAAGACTCAAAAGAGAACAAGGCACAATCCACAACTACCAAACATATAAAAACGATAGATTTAGAAACACTGTGATCATCCAAGTCTAATACAAAGAACCTAGGATTAAACTGAGCTTAATCACATGTAGGCTTACCATGATAAAGCTGCAAAAATAAAAGACAAATGGGAAATCTTAACATTTGAAGAAGTAATAATCTAACAGGTGACTAAAAATATTATTAGTAGTAATAATCAACAGGTAAAAATAAAATGACAGATACCATTTTATCTTCTCAACATAAAGATGAAATGGTATCTTTGAAGTGCTGAAAGAAAAAAAACTTTCTTGATTTTTAAACTCAGTGAACATATCCCTTAAAAGCAGAAACTGAGAAATTTCAGGCAAAGATAATTCACCACCAGTAATTACAAACTAAAACAAATACTTGTTTTTGTTATTTAGGCAGAACAAAGGTGATCCAATATGTAATTTCAGAGATATTGAAAAAAAAGGAATAGTGACAAGCAGAATAAAACTGGGAAAATATAAATGGATATTGGCAATATTTTAAAATAATAATAAAGCCTTATGGTGTTTTAAAATATAGAGGATTTAAATACATGCCAACACTCCTGTAAAATTCGGGATGAAGAGATACAAAGCTAAAAATGTTTTAAGTTTTACAAAGCTAAAATATAAAAGTACCAATTAACCTGAAACTTTTCTTTTTTTTTTTTTTTTTTTTTGAGACGGAGTCTCACGCTGTTGCCCAGGCTGGAGTGCAGTGGCGCGATCTCGGCTCACTGCAAGCTCCGCCTCCTGGGTTCACGCCATTCTCCTGCCTCAGCCTCCTGAGTAGCTAGGACTACAGGCGCCCGCCACCGCGCCCGGCTAATTTTTTGTATCTTTTTAGTAGAGACGGGGTTTCACTGTGGTCTCGATCTCCTGACCTTGTGATCCGCCCGCCTCGGCCTCCCAAAGTGCTGGGATTACAGGCTTGAGCCACCGCGCCCGGCCGTAACCTGAAACTTTTCCACATTAAGCAATACATTGTTGCAATCTCAAGAACAACTATCGAAATAATCTTAAAAGAGTATATAACCTTCAAGCTAAAATAGAATAAAAGAGCAATAACAAAAAAAAATTATCCCAAAAAAGGCAAGAAAGAGGGAAAATGAAAACATAACATAGTGGGGAAAATAAAATATAAAGTATGAAGTAAGTTGATAATATAGTAAATTAAAAAAATAGCTATAATAATAATTATACTATGCACAAGTAGACTCAATGAGTTAAACAGAAAGGATTGCTAGAATTGATTAAACAAATAGCCTAACTACACGTTGTTTTTGAAGAGAATTGTCTGATATATGTGAATACAGAAATGATGAAAAGTTAGAGAATAAAAATCATACACCATATAAACCAATTTTTAAAAAGCTGGGTTACCAATGTCATAGAATGTGGAATTTAATGCAGAATTAATTGCTAGGGATACAGGGAAATGTCTCCTAATAATAAAAAGTTCAATTCACCAGAAAGATACACTTCTAAATTTATATAGAACTAATAATATAGCACCAAAATGTATAAAGCAGGAATTGATACAAAGAGAAACAGTCAAACCCATAATCATAGCAGGAGGTGTTGACACATATCTCTTGGTAACTGATAAAACAACAGCCCCCAAAACATACAGTAAGACGATGGAATATTTGAACAACACAATCAGCCAACTATACCTAACGGACACGTAAAGAAAACTGCACTCAGCAACAGCAAAATACATTTTACCATTGTTTTCCTAGAACTTGGTGCTTCTAAATATTTGCCCAAAGCTGGTCATTTACTGGATCATTAAGGAAGTCTCAACACATTTCAAATGATTTAAACCATCCCTACAGAGCTTGTTCTTTCAACAAAATAAATGCAGGATGACAATAAAGCTGGACTTAGAGGAAACATTTAAAACTTAAACCCACATATCAGAAAAAAAATGCAAGCCTGAAATTCAATGAGGCGGCCATCTACTTTGTGCCAGATATCTTCTATTTTTCTGCCAGATATAATTGTTGTCTTTAATACCAAGCTTTTTGCTTAAGGAGACTGAAGTTTGTGGTCTGTATCAACAGAACTCCCAAACTCTCTCCTTATATATAGGTTTTGCCATAAGGAGCCTCAGCTAAGAATGAAGGAATGGAAGAGAGTAAAAATTGAGGGTATTTATTCTGCCTGAATCCTTCATCTTAATCTAGTTTTTCTTTTGTTGTTGTTGTTTTGTTTTTTTGTTTTGAGGCCGAGTCTCACTCTGTAGCCCAGGCTGGAGTGTGGTGGCGCAGTCTTGGCTCACTGCAAGCTCTGCCTCCCGGGTTTATGCCATTCTCCTGCCTCAGCCTCCCGAGTAGCTGGGACTATGGGCACCTGCCACCACGTCTGGCTAAATTTTTTTGTATTTTTAGTAGAGACTGGGTTTCACTGTGTTAGCCAGGATGGTCTTGATCTCCTGATCTCGTGATCCGCCTGCCTCGGCTTCCCAAAGTGTTGGGATTACAGGCGCGAGCCACCGCATCCGGCCTAGTTTGTCTTTCAATATTTATTTATTTATTTATTTATTTATTTATTTATTTATTTATTTATTTAGAAGCAGGGTCTTACTCTTGTCAGCCAGGCTGGAGTGCCCTGCTGCAATCACAGCTCACTGCAGCCTCGACCTCCCAGGCTCAGGTGATCCTCTTGCCTCAGCCTCCCAAGTAGCAAGTAGCTGGGAATACAGATATGCACCTAATTTTAAAAGTATTTTTAGTAGAGAGAGGGTTTTGCCATGTTGCAGGCTGGTCTCAAACTCCTGGGCTCAAGCAATCTGCCTGCCTTGGCCTCTCAATTGAAGGTTATAGTTAAAGTTAATTAGATGAATTAAACCCAATTGGTTTTCTTAAATTCTATGTGCGATTAATAAAGGGGATACTTAGCTTTACCATACTGACTGATGAAAATAATATTATATTTCTTCAAGGGTATTTATAAAATTCTTGCATCTGATTTGATTCATAAAAGCATATTATTTAGTACTTAGATATTAAATCTCTAGCCAAGATGATCTGAAAAGTACAGAATAAGTAACATGCTATCTATCCTCAGGAGTATTTTATTTTAATTGAGGTGAAAATATGAGCAGTATAAAACAATTGCAAAAGTTTGAAGATGGCAGATTTGGCTCTTGTTAAGTTTCAATACATAGGGCCTTAAATGAGAAAATGACAACAAAGCTGAGGAAAATTGATTTACATCAGTGAGGATGTTTTGTTACACTGCAATTATTCTGAAACTGGACTCATTACCACTGCAGATACATTGAAGATGTTATTGATGATTTTTTTTTTTAATTGTCAGTTGACAGTGAACCTTTCATGGACTACCAAACTCAATTCTCTACATAGAAATGTTTGTAATAAATGTTCATAAGCAACACAAAAATATTATTCTAAGCTATTAGAAAATCAAGAACACTTTCAACACTGCCTATTTTTTAATTTGTGAAATATAATGTGCAAAAAATACTATGAAAAGTATAATTCAGTTTAAAAAACATGACCCATTGACCACCATCTAAGTTAAGAAATATAATTCTGACAGCCCTGAAGCTCAATCATTATTACCTGCACAAAACTATTATAAATACACTTATATAGATATAAATATATAGATATATTATATATATTTTATATTTTTATTTATAATAACTATTATACTATATAATAATCTATTATAAATTTATATAGATATAAATTAAAAAGGTAAGGATTTACTTGCCTTTCTGTATATTTTAACAAGGTATCAAAGCATATTGAAAAACTATTGTTTAGATTTTCCTGATTATCATAGAAATTTTGGTCTCCTTTGATTATTGTAGAAATTTTGGTCTTTTAGGTCATCCCTGACCTAAAAGAGAAATGCGTCAGTAGTTCATCAAGTATGATGTTTTCTGTAGGATTTTTGGAAATACACTTTTTTTTTAGATTAAGAAATTTTTCTTACAGTTCAAAGCCACTGAATTTTTTGTCATGATTAGATGTCAAAATTTATTGAACACTTTTTATGCATTATTGACATCATGTTTCTCATTTATTATGTTAGTGTGGCTAATTTCCTGATAAATTTTCAAAAATTGATTTGGTAATATATTTCTGTAATAAACTCAATGTAGTAGGGATGTATTATCCTTTATACGTGATAGGAATTGGTTTAGTACCAATTTGTTTAGAGTTTTTATATCTATGTTCATAAGTCAATTGGCTTATTTGGCAAAAAGTTTTTCTTTCTTATAATTCCTTTTATGTATTGGAATCGAGGTTAGCTAGTCTTATAAAATGGAATGGGAAGTGTTTCCTCTTGGATTCTATGCAAGTGTTTGCATAATATTAGAATTATTTCTTAAAAGTTTAAAAGAATTCAGGCCCCATATGGACCTGAAAATATTTGTATATGAGGTTTTTATTTTTTTTTTATTTATTTTTATTTTTTATTTTTTTGGAGACGGAGTCTCGCTGTGTCACCCAGGCTGGAGTGTAGTGGCACAATCTCGGCTTACTGCAACCTCCACCTCCCGGGTTCAAGCAATTCTCCTGCCTCAGCCTCCCGATTAGCTGGGATTACAGGCATGCGCCACCAAGCCCGGCTAACTTTTTTGTATTTTTAGTAGACAAGGGGGTTTCTACTAAACCCCCGTGGTTTAGTATTGGCCAGGCTGGTCTCGAACTCCTGACCTTGTGCTCCACCCACCTCGACCTCCCAAAGTGCTGGGATTACAGGCGTGAGCCACTGCGCCCGGTCCTTATATGAGGTTTTTAAATTATGAATTTAATTTTTTAGATATATGACTACTCAGATTTTGTATTTCCTGTGTGTCAGCTTTGGTAAATTGTATTTTCTAGAGATTTCTGTGTTACATTTAAATTTCAAGGTTTGTCTAATAAACTCTGAAAATATGTATCACTAGTACATGTAAAATTGAATGCACAAATATATTCTTCATGGTATTGTTTAAAATAATTTTAGGCCAGACATGGTGGTGCATGCCTGTAACCCCAAAACTTTGGGAGGCCGATGCGGGCAGATTGCTTGAGCTCATGAGTTTGAGACCAGCCTGGGCAACATGGGGAAACCTTGTCTCCACAAAAACCACAAATATATATATATATATATATATATATATATATATATATATATATATATATATATATATATCTGGCATGGTGGCATACACCTATAGTCCCAGATACTCAGGAGGCTGAGGTGAGAGGATGGTGTGAGCCCGGGAGGCAGAGGTTGCAATGAGCTGAGATCACACCACAGCTCTCCAGCCTCAGCAAGAGACAGACCTTGTCTCAAATAATAATAGTAATAAGTTTTCAATGGCATATGAGCTGTGGAAGAGTGATTAAATAAGTTATAATATGTCCAGATAATAAAATGCTATGTACTTATTTTAAAAATCATCTTACACCAGCTGGGCATGGTGGCTCATGCCTGTAATCCCAGCACTTTGGGAGGCTGAGGTGGGCAGATCACCTGAGGTCGGGAGTTCAAGACCAGCTTGACCAATATGGAGAAACCCCGTATGTGCTAAAAATACAAAATTAGGCAGGCATGGTGGTGCACATCTGTAATCCCAGCTACTCGGGAGGCTGAGGCAGGAGAATCAGTTGAACCTGGGAGGCAGAGGTTGTGGTGAGCCAAGATTGCGCCATTGCACTCCAGTCTGGGCAACAAGAATGAAACTCCATCTCAAAAAATAAATAAATAAATAATCTTACAGAGGACTATTTGACAATATGGAAAATATTTATAATATATGCTAAAGCCACTTTATATCGAATGTATATTATCATATATTATTGTATAGATGATTGTATAGATGATCTCAGGTGTGAATATGCATGTACGCACAAGCCTGTGTGAGACAGAATGAACATGAGAATCATTTTTTAAAAAAATTTCTGCATTAAAAACAACAAAGTAATCACAGAAAGTATTTTGGGATGCTGAGATTGTAGGTGATTTTCATTTTACTATTTATTATTTTTCCTTATTAAATATATCTCCTTCAAATTAAAGCATCGTATTTCCTCTTTCCATTAGATAGATTCTGAGAATTACCTGAATGCCATCAGACAAAACTAATTTACCTTAAGTTCTGAATGTGAATCTTTGTGGACTTAATCCTATCGACACTATAGAGTATATTTGTGAAAGAAGCTGCTGGTTAGCAGAAAGGATTCAGACACTGTTAACATTTTTTAAATGCAGTATGACAGTATGAATTGAAAACCCTTGGGCAGCTAGAGGGAAATGATTTTGGCTAATAAGAAAAACTCATTGCCTGATCAGAGGGTAAAGATAGCAACCTAAATTCTGACCGAGGTAGGGATGGAAGGTAAATGAGTGAAACAAATTGGTTGGAAAACATTCTGAAGTTGGAGAAACTATGGCAAACTGGACAGGTGTTCAGCTCAAGCTAATTCTTACTATGAGGGAAGGCAAGCCTAGTATTGCCGTATCTTCTGTTTTTCAAAGAGAGTATCTGAACTTTTTGAGATCTCCTAATTTTTAAATGTTAGATTTATTTTTGCTAAAGGGTTGTTACGGCCAAACAAAGCACATCTGCAGACACACCCAGCCCATAGGCTGGCAGTTCATAATCCCTTGTTCTTAAATATTACAATACAAAGATAAACAATCAGTGCCTTTTGAAACGCCAGCCTTAGCTATCAGCTTGAGCCCCAGGAGAGGCTTTTAACAAAAGCAGTAAGTCATTCCAAAATACCAGTTTTTCTCAAAAGTTATATCTAAAATTAAGAAAGAAATCTCAGTTACAAGAGAAAATATATAAACATGGCCTCATAGACAATAAATTCCCTGAATATCCCTCCTCTGTATATGCATTTATTTTTCATCTAAAGAGGCCTAATCTGAATTCTTAATTTTGGATTCAGAACACGAACACTGAAGCAAAAAAAAAGCCGACGAACGTAGAAAGCAGTGTGCTAACTTCCGTAGAATTTTCTTTATTTCTGACCTCTGATCAACAAAGTAGCTAAAGAGCCATGAAAAGTCACTGTCATTCTTTTGGGCTTCAGTTTCCTCACTTGTAAAATTAAGAGGTTGGGTGGATATTTCTTATCTTTAAAATGTTATGAGTCAATGAGATTACCTATACAGTGAGAAGAGAGCCACATAACATTTGCGATCCATTTATAGGAAGTAGTCGTGTATACTTTGGAACTTCAAGTAAGGGCTTACTCTGAAATTAATCAAGTTTTACAGAATTAAAAATATAACCCAGAGCTACATATACTTACTGTTGTTTAGCTGATAGATTAATAACTATACTCAGTAACAGCAAAGTTTTAAAAAGCACTTTTTAAATTATTTGTTTCACCCTCCTATGAGCTAGACTGCACTATTGGTCTATCTTTACTCTCTGCCTAATAAAGAAGATAGATAGCTTTCTAAAAGAAATCCAAATTACTCTATAGTCTTTTGTGCAAATAGCATGTCTCAGGGAGGTGCTTACTCTTTGAGATGGGACTAGTGCAGAGGTAGTTTAGAACCCAATTTTCTTCTCATCAATTCACGACATATGCAAAGAACCAGACACCAGGGCCTCCTCAAGTTTTAAATTATTTGAATACAAAGCTACAGATATAAATGCTCTCATTAGAGTTCTTCACTATGCAAAGATTTCCCCACTATCTACTTAATCAATTCACATTTCTTATCCTTACATCCTGGACCCTCTCTGCTCTTCTCATGACTTAGTTTTCCAGGCATATTTCCCTCTTGCCCACTGTATCTAATGTGTCTCCCCAAACAGTATTAATTGCTATGTTTCCTGGGCCATCAAGTGTAACCAATGTTCTTCTTGTCTTTGTGCCCTTGCCCATGCTATGGTTCTTGCTTATATGACCTTCTTGTCCATCCCTGCCCTTCAAAATCTTATGCATCCCTCAGTTCAAACACCACTTGCCTCGTGAAGATCTCTCTAATCTCGTGTTTCTACTCTCAGCTCTATGATATTTCCTTCCTTTGGTTTCTTTAACATTTTATTTCTCTTAAGAAACAGTGTGCCTAATGCTTCAGATGCTTATGTACTTCTCTATAACTTGGTAGGGAAAAACATACAAGAAAGTCCAACATATGGTAGCTTCTCAATATATGTATGTTGACTTTTCAAGATCCACACATATGATTGCTTTAAGGGGGTAATCTGGCCCATAGGGTTTATGAGACTTATTGGAAAATCTTAACTAAATTCCTGGTTTGGGACAAAAATCCCAGATCTGTTTAATTTGAGAAGGTGAAGCAGGTTAATGCTTCAAAAAGAGCCAAAGAAAATCATGAAACACCTTGGCTAGTGTGAATATGCTCAAGTTCTTGCAGTGACAAAAAATATACAAAACAATCCATAGAGAAAAACAATAGGCGTTGCTTGCAGCCAGCCAATACATTTTTACTTGCGAAAGATATGCGCCATCTGATATAAGGCTGCCCTGTAACCTACATCCGTCAAGGTTAAAGAATGAACTAGATTTTCTTTTATTTTGTAGTTTTAGGCCACACCTGGAGCAAATATAAGAATATTCCAAGAAAAATAAAAAGTGTTTAATAAAATAATTAAAAACATGTGCCACTCCTTTATAACTCTGATTTTTAAAAATAACAAAAATTAGGGCCATGTATCCCCTATTCTACCTTTTAAAGACTTTTAACTCCATACATTGCTCCAATCCAAATAATTATGCATTGTAAAAGAATAGTTCTATCATCTCATGGTTTAAATACAGCCTTCTCTGATGCTTGTTAAGACATTTTCTGGTGACTATCGCACATGATAAAGACATGTCAATAAACAAAGCAGGTAGTCTGAAGCATGTAACCTTATATGTTGTTGAGCAACTTGACACATTTTTCCATTACACTTAATAATAGTTTATGTGGTGAGATTAAGTTTTATATGTTATTAAATGTTACCATTTAAATTTTTTTCTAGGGACTTACGAATCAATTGGACCTTTCATAATGTCACAGTTTTACCACAAACATGGGGGACATTTCAAAATAGGAATAGCACACGAATGATTCAGAGGCATTTGCCCTCTAGAAACTGTAAAAAAGTTATTCAGATCCAAATAATTCTCTACAACCAGTATTATAGTGAAAAATCGCAATTTGGCATTGCAATGTTTTGCTTTTACCACATAATTAACAGTAATTGTTTTTACCTTACTTTTATATTTATCGGTTAAAGATCAATCCTAAAATATTTATGATAGTAACATAATAAATATGCAGATGTCTGATATACCTAATTTAGAGATTTATCATCTCATAAGAGTTTAGATGCCCTGAACTTTTTAGAAGCTTTAGAACTTTCTAAAGCTCATAATATATTGAAAATGAAGACATGGGATTAAAAAATTATCAAGCCTGGGAAGGTCCAGGCGGGAGTGAGCTGTGATCATGCCACTGCACACTGCACTCCAGCCTGGTCAACAGCGTGAGACTCTGTTTAAGGAAAAAAAAAAAAAAAAAGGCCAGGCGAGGTGGCTCACGCCTGTAATCCTAGCACTTTTCGGAGGCCAGGGCAGGTGGATCACGAGGTCAGGAGATCCAGAACATCCTGGCTAACACGGTAAAACCCCGTCTCTACTAAAAATACAAAAAATTAGCCAGGAGTGGTGGCGGGCGCCTGTAGTCCCAGCTACTGGGGAGGCTGAGGCGGGAGAATGGTGTGAACCCAGGAGGTGGAGCTTGCAGTGAGCCGAGATGGTGCCACCGCACTCCAGCCTGGGTGACAGAGCAAGACTCCATCTGAAAAAAACGAACAAACAAACAAACAAACAAAAACAGACATGGTGCTTCACACCTGTAATCCTAGTACTTTGGGAGGCCAAGGCAGGAGGATCACTTGAGCTAAAGGAGTTTGAGACCAGGCTGGGCAACATAGCAAGACCTTGTCTCTATTTAAAAGCTAAATAAATAAATAAATAAATAAATAAATAAATTTTTTAAAAAGAAGAAAAGTATCAAGATTTCTTTTGATTTTCTGAAAGAACCTACTACAGATTACTAGAAAGTTTTGTTTTTTTTTCTTTCAGAGCTCATTTTTCTAGCTATCTTCATGTATTTTTATTGTACTACTATTGTTGTTTTATTCTTAGTTGTTTCCACTGAGTGTTATGTCTTTTCTCTACAAACACTTGTGTTGTGTGAGATAACCTAGCTGACCTTTAAATAATAACAAAGCACCACTCCAAGTCCTGTCTCACTTATTTCCTGAGAAATGTATACTCAAATTTCTAGTGCCTATTTCTGATGCCACAATCCTCATGATGCCCTGACATTTGTCTGACCTAATTGGCTATTAACTCATGTTAGCCTTTACATTCCATACAGTGCACGCTTTCTGACCTACCCCTTCTATGTCTTCATTAGATAGATCAGTCTGTTAGTGCCTTATCTTGAGTCTGGTGACATATGTCTTATCTTGAGTCTGGTGACATAAATAACTCTAACACCCTAGTACCACTATCTCAAATATTGCTCAAATACAAATCTTTTGAGACTGCCTAGAAAGAAGTAATCTGAGGTTAGGTGAAGGAGAAGAAACTTTTTTTTTTAAAGGTGAAAAACCTGGCCACATTCTGGGTGGCCAATGGAATATGGTAGCTCCACTTATTGTACTAAGCTCTTCTGCTCTCAAGAGTCATAGCATCAACTATGTCACTCCTAGTAATGAGAGGGGAAGTCTTGGGTGAAGCATGGGTCAATGAAAATGAATAGCACTGAGCCCAGTCAGCAGACCTCCATTCTAGTCCTGCCTCTGCCACTAAGTGACATGAACATGTCCACAATCTCTTGGAACTTCAATTTCCCCATCACCAAATTGAGAGAATTAAGACTGAGATGATTAGATTAGATTAGCTTCTCCTGAGCGCTTAGAGTACTACTTCCTCCAAAAATCAATAGATTCTGTAAATTACAGGCATTCTGAAAATAGACATGCATAGGCATTCTACAAGAACTCAGATAGGCCGGGCACGGTGGCTCACGCCAGTAATCCCAGCACTTTGGGAGGCCAAGGTGGGTGGATCACCTGAGGTCAGGAGTTTGAGACCAGCCTGGCCAACATGGTGAAACCCCATCTCAACTAAAAATACAAAGATTAGCCAGGCGTGGTGGCACATGCCTGTAATCCCAGCTGCTGGGGAGGATGAGACACGAGAATCGCTTGAATGCGGGAGGCAGAGGTTGCAGTGAGCCAAGATCGCACCACTGCATTCCAGCCTTGGCAATGGAGTGAGACTCTGTCTCAAAAAAAAAAAAAACCCAAAGACCTCAAATAAATATATTTTTCAAAAGCTGAACTAATCAAAGTCAAGCAGATCTCATTGCCACAGGACTACCCAGTGATTGGATTATGTGAATATTTTAGAAGAGGCTCTATGCCATTTCCTCAAGTCCAATAATGGCCAACATTTCCCCCATTTTAAACCAGGATGCTTATTATATTTGATCTGTTCACTTAAAATTGTAGAGTTGCTTTGCTCCTCTTGAAAAACTGTTTTTATATCAATGATATGGTCTTACAATTATGAATTTCTCAAATATTGTAATATGTAGACTTGACCAAAACTTATTTTTCCACAGAATTGTTTTTAGTACCTTCTCATGAAACTAGGGCCCAAATAAGCAGATTTAATCTGGTTCTATACCCCATTATGAAAATATCATACTTCCATTCCTCAAATAAAGAGAAAACGAAGCTGATGAAATCAAGGACTATAGGAGTAGAGAAACACTTCCAGAAAGGTGGTATAGGAATCTCCAAAAATCAGGTGCTCCTGAAAAGCAATAAGAACAGTGGCCAAAAATTACCAAAATTAACTTTTTTCAGAACACTGGCAATAAACCAAAGGCTTACAACAACCCATAGAACATTAATTCGAGAAAAACACCTGAATCTCAAGTGAGTTATGTGGGGTTTTAACTTGTCCTATGTCAATGCACTTCTCTCGAGCTCTGCAGTAGCCTTAACAATCAGTAGACTCATAATGATAGTGGCTGTGTACCAGGCAGTCTAGCAACTGCTAGAGAATGAAGGACATGGAGACTAGCAATAAAGAGATATAAATTATAAAGGGAACAAACTAGAAATTCTGAAATTGAAATAAAAATCCACTAGAAGGGCTCAACAGCAGATTTTTAACAATCATAAGAAAAAATAACTTGATGATAGGTCAATTTAGATTATGCAGTCTGAGGAACAGAATAAAAATAGAATAAAGAAAAATTAACAGTTACTTAGAGAGTATATGAATATACACATGCAGAGTATCCCTAATCCAAAAATCTGAAAATCCAAACTCCAGAATGTTTCAAAATCTAAAACATTTTGAGCATTGACATGACATTCAAAGGAAATGATGATTGCAGCATTTCAGATTTTAGATTTAGGATTTTTATGGGTCCTCAACTGGTATGTATAATACAAACATTCCAAAATCTAGCTAGGCATATGGCTCATGTCTATAATCCTAGCACTTTGAGAAGCTGAGGCAGACAGATCACTTGAGCCAAGGGGTTCAAGACCAGCCTGGGCAACATGGTGAAATATTGTCACTACAAAATGTACAAAAACTGGCCAGTTGTGGTGGGTATAAACCTGTGGTCCCTGTGGGAGAATCACTTGGCCCCAGGCGGTTGAGGCTGCAGTGAGGTATGATTGTGCCACTGGGTGACATATATATATGTGACATATATATATATATATATGTCACCCAGGCTGGACTGCAGTGGCATGCGTGTGTATATATATATATATATATATATATAGAGAGAGAGAGAGAGAGAGAGAGAGAGAGAGAGAGAGAGCGTGCACAATGGTTCATGCCAGTAATCCCAGCCCCACTTTAGGAGGCCAGGGAGGGAGGATTGCTTAAGCCCAGGAGTTCAAGACCAGCCTGGTCAATATAGGGAGATCCTGTTTCTATAAAAATAAAAAGAATAGCCAAGTGTGGTGGTGCACATCTGTAGTCCCAGCTACTCAGGAAGCTGAGGTGGGAGGATTGCTTGAGCCCTGGAGGCAGAGGTTTCAGTGAGCTATGATTGCCCCCCTGCACTCCAGTCTGGGTGACAGAGTGAGATCCTGTCACACTGTCTCAAAGAAATTTTTAAAAAGAGAAAAAAAAATTCCAAAATCAAAAATATAAAAAATGCGAAACACTTCTGGTTCCAATAATTTCAGATAAGAGATACTCAGCCTGCACACACATATGAGTTTAAAGACCCTCATAGCTTATGAATGTAACATTTATTATGTTAATAATAAATTAAACTGGATTAAGCAGCACTGTCACATCACCATTTATTTATTATACCAGGTTTTTGTAATTATGAACTATTTAGACTTATTTATATCAACACATTTTTATATGTACCATGTTTTTCTCCCCCCCATTTCCTGTTTTCTGTTGGAAATTAATACTTTTTTATTTTTGCCAGTAATTTTTTTCATCTTCAACTTTTATGTTATTTCAAGTTCAGAGTGCATGTGCAGGACGTGCAGGTGTGTTACATAGGTAAATGTGTGCCATGGTGGTTTGCTGCACAGGTCATCCCATCACCTATAGGTATTAAGTCTAGCATCTGTTAGCTATTCTTCCTGATACTCTCCCTTCCCCTGCCCTACTTCGGACAACCCCAGTGTTGTTCCCCTGCATGTGTCCATATGTTCTCATCATTCAGCTCCCACTTATAAGTGAGAACATGTGGTGTTTGGTTTTCTGTGTTTGCGCTGGTTTGCTGAGGATAATGGCCTCCACCATCATCCATGTCCCTGCAAAGAATATGATCTTGTTCCTTTTTATGTTTGCCAGTAATTCTTAAAGGTTGACAACATGTTTACCAATTTTTCTTCTAATGTTTGCTTTTTTAATACTTGAAAATCCTTCTGGAATCAATTATTTTTCTACTGAAATATAACCTAGAACAATTTCTTCAGTAAAGATCTATGCGTGGTGATCACTCATACACGGTAGTTTCTCTGGGCACAAGAGTTACTCTCAGCCTTTTGGAAGTATGTAGTTTTAATTGATGAAAATTCTATTGTTTAACTTTACTATTTTTATGCAATCTATGTGCTTTTTCTTGTTGGTTTTTAGATTTTCTTTCTTTGCGATATTCTGTATTTTTACAATGTGAATATCAAAATAAATAGTGTTTGTTATGCTTTCCAATTTGAGAATTAAAACTTTCCATTAATTCTGGAAAGTTTTCAGTCACTGTATCTTTTACTATTGCCTTTCTTCTATTTTCTCCTGTGGAGACTGTATTATATACAGCTTATAATGTATATGTATGTTTGTGTATGTATACATATACACATATATATTAAAAGCTATATCTATACATGTAAGTACATGTATGTATTTTTATGTATGCATACATACACACATACACACACACACACACACACACATATATCACATGCCACCTAACCTGAAATTTGAATTTTCCATCTCTATATTTTTTATTGCTTTCTGGCTTTCTATTTTTCATTTGTCTAATTCTATTTTCAGATTTTTTAAATGAGATATTTAAAACATTGATTAAGTTTTTAATTTCAGTAATTGTTTTTTTACTTGGAGAAGTTCTTGATAATCTTTTAAATATCTCTTTGTCTTTTTCCTTACTTTAGAATTCTTTCAGTATATTTCCTTTTCCTTTTATATCTTTAAATATCTTTTTTTTTTTTTTTTTTTTTTGAGATGGAGTCTCACTCTGTCGCCTACGCTGGAGTGCAGTGATGCAATCTCGGCTCACTGCAACCTCTGCTCCCAGATTCAAACGATTCTCCTGCCTTAGCCTCCCAAGTAGCTGGGATTACAGGCATGTGCCACCATGACCGGCTAATTTTTTGTATTTTTAGTAGAGATGAGGTTTCACTGTGTTAGCCAGGATGGTCTCGATCTCCTGACCTTGTGATCTGCCTACCTCGACCTCCCAAAGTGTTGGGATTACAGACGTGAGCCACCACGCCCGGCCTATATCTTTAAAAATCTTAAGCATAGAGGGGGCGGAGCAAGATGGCCAAATAGGAACAGCTCCAGTCACCAACTCCCAGCGCCAGGGACACAGAAGACCATTGATTTCTGCATTTTCAATTGAGGTACTGGGTTCATCTCACTGGGGAGTGCCAGATGATCGGTGCTGCTCAGCTGCTGCAGCCCGACCAGCCAGAGCTGAAGCAGGGCGAGGCATCGCCTCACCTGGGAAGCGCAAGGGGGAAGGGAATCCCTTTTCCTAGCCAGGGGAACTGAGACACACAACACCTGGAAAATCGGGTAACTCCCACCCCAATACTGCGCTTTAAGCAAACAGGCACACCAGGAAATCATATCCCACACCTGGCTGGGAGGGTCCCACACCCACGGAGCCTCCCTCATTGCTAGCACAGCAGTCTGTGATCTACTGGCAAGGCAGCAGCGAGGCTGGGGGAGGGGCGCCCACCATTGCTGAGGCTTAAGTAGGTAAACAAAGCCGCTGGGAAGCTCGAACTGGGTGGAGCTCACAGCAGCTCAAGGAAACCTGCCTGTCTCTGTAGACTCCACCTCTGGGGACAGGGCACAGTAAACTAAACAAACGCAGCAGACACCTCTGCAGATGCAAACGACTCTGTCTGACAGCTTTGAAGAGAGCAGTGGATCTCCCAACACAGAGGCTGAGATCTGAGAAGGGACAGACTCCCTGCTCAAGTGGGTCCCTGACCCCTGAGCAGCCTAACTGGGAGACATCCCCCACTAGGGGCAGTCTGACACCCCACACCTCACAGGGTGGAGTACACCCCTGAGAGGAAGCTTCCAAAGCAAGAATCAGACAGGTACATTAGCTGTTCAGCAATATTCTATCTTCTGCAGCCTCTGCTGCTGATACCCAGGCAAACAGGGTCTGGAGTGGACCTCAAGCAATCTCCAACAGACCTACAGCTGAGGGTCCTGACTGTTAGAAGGAAAACTATCAAACAGGAAGGACACCTACACCAAAACCCCATCAGTACATCACCATCATCAAAGACCAGAGGCAGATAAAACCACAAAGATGGGGAAAAAGCAGGGCAGAAAAGCTGGAAATTCAAAAAATAAGAGCGCATGTCCCCCGGCAAAGGAGCGCAGCTCATCGCCAGCAACGGATCAAAGCTGGACGGAGAATGACTTTGACGAGATGAGAGAAGAAGGCTTCAGTCCATCAAATTTCTCAGAGCTAAAGGAGGAATTACGTACCCAGCGCAAAGAAACTAAAAATCTTGAAAAAAAAGTGGAAGAATTGATGGCTAGAGTAATTAATGCAGAGAAGGTCATAAACGAAATGAAAGAGATGAAAACCATGACACGAGAAATACGTGACAAATGCACAAGCTTCAGTAACCGACTCGATCAACTGGAAGAAAGAGTATCAGCGATTGAGGATCAAATGAATGAAATGAAGCAAGAAGAGAAACCAAAAGAAAAAAGAAGAAAAAGAAATGAACAAAGCCTGCAAGAAGTATGGGATTATGTAAAAAGACCAAATCTACGTCTGATTGGGGTGCCTGAAAGTGAGGGGGAAAATGGAACCAAGTTGGAAAACACTCTTCAGGATATCATCCAGGAGAACTTCCCCAACCTAGTAGGGCAAGCCAACATTCAAATCCAGGAAATACAGAGAACGCCACAAAGATACTCCTCGAGAAGAGCAACTCCAAGACACATAATTGCCAGATTCACCAAAGTTGAAATGAAGGAAAAAATCTTAAGGGCAGCCAGAGAGAAAGGTCGGGTTACCCACAAAGGGAAGCCCATCAGACTAACAGCAGATCTCTCGGCAGAAACTCTCCAAGCCAGAAGAGAGTGGGGGCCAATATTCAACATTCTTAAAGAAAAGAATTTTAAACCCAGAATTTCATATCCAGCCAAACTAAGTTTCATAAGTGAAGGAGAAATAAAATCCTTTACAGATAAGCAAATGCTTAGAGATTTTGTCACCACTAGGCCTGCCTTACAAGAGACCCTGAAGGAAGCACTAAACATGGAAAGGAACAACCGGTACCAGCCATTGCAAAAACATGCCAAAATGTAAAGACCATTGAGGCTAGGAAGAAACTGCATCAACTAACGAGCAAAATAACCAGTTAATATCATAATGGCAGGATCAAGTTCACACATAACAATCTTAACCTTAAATGTAAATGGACTAAATGCTCCAATTAAAAGACACAGACTGGCAAACTGGATAAAGAGTCAAGACCCATCAGTCTGCTGTATTCAGGAGACCCATCTCACACGCAGAGACATACATAGGCTCAAAATAAAGGGATGGAGGAAGATTTACCAAGCAAATGGAGAACAAAAAAAAGCGGGGGTTGCAATACTAGTCTCTGATAAAACAGACTTTAAACCATCAAAGATCAAAAGAGACAAAGAAGGCCATTACATAATGGTAAAGGGATCAATTCAACAGGAAGAGCTAACTATCCTAAATATATATGCACCCAATACAGGAGCACCCAGATTCATCAAGCAAGTCCTTAGAGACTTACAAAGAGACTTAGACTCCCATACAATAATAATGGGAGACTTCAACACTCCACTGTCAACATTAGACAGATCAACGAGACAGAAAGTTAACAAGGATATCCAGGAATTGAACTCATCTCTGCAGCAAGCAGACCTAATAGACATCTATAGAACTCTCCACCCCAAATTAACAGAATATACATTCTTCTCAGCACCACATCGTACTTACTCCAAAATTGACCACGTAATTGGAAGTAAAGCACTCCTCAGCAAATGTACAAGAACAGAAATTATAACAAACTGTCTCTCAGACCACAGTGCAATCAAACTAGAACTCAGGACTAAGAAACTCAATCAAAACCGCTCAACTACATGGAAACTGAACAACCTGCTCCTGAATGACTACTGGGTACATAACGAAATGAAGGCAGAAATAAAGATGTTCTTTGAAACCAATGAGAACAAAGATACAACATACCAGAATCTCTGGGACACATTTAAAGCAGTGTGTAGAGGGAAATTTATAGCACTAAATGCCCACAAGAGAAAGCAGGAAAGATCTAAAATTGACACTCTAACATCGCAATTAAAAGAACTAGAGAAGCAAGAGCAAACACATTCGAAAGCTAGCAGAAGGCAAGAAATAACTAAGATCAGAGCAGAACTGAAGGAGATAGAAACACAAAAAACCCTCCAAAAAATCAATGAATCCAGGAGTTGGTTTTTTGAAAAGATCAACAAAATTGACAGACCACTAGCAAGACTAATAAAGAAGAAAAGAGAGAAGAATCAAATTGACGCAATTAAAAATGATAAAGGGGATATCACCACCGACCCCACAGAAATACAAACTACCATCAGAGAATACTATAAACACCTCTACGCAAATAAACTGGAAAATCTAGAAGAAATGGATAATTTCCTGGACACTTACACTCTTCCAAGACTAAACCAGGAAGAAGTTGAATCCCTGAATAGACCAATAGCAGGCTCTGAAATTGAGGCAATAATTAATAGCCTACCAACCAAAAAAAGTCCAGGACCAGATGGATTCACAGCTGAATTCTACCAGAGGTACAAGGAGGAGTTGGTACCATTCCTTCTGAAACTATTCCAATCAATAGAAAAAGAGGGAATCCTCCCTAACTCATTTTATGAGGCCAACATCATCCTGATACCAAAGCCTGGCAGAGACACAACAAAAAAAGAGAATTTTAGACCAATATCCCTGATGAACATCGATGCAAAAATCCTCAATAAAATACTGGCAAACCGGATTCAGCAACACATCAAAAAGCTTATCCACCATGATCAAGTGGGCTTCATCCCTGGGATGCAAGGCTGGTTCAACATTCGCAAATCAATAAACATAATCCAGCATATAAACAGAACCAAAGACAAGAACCACATGATTATCTCAATAGATGCAGAAAAGGCTTTTGACAAAATTCAACAGCCCTTCATGCTAAAAACGCTCAATAAATTCGGTATTGATGGAACGTACCTCAAAATAATAAGAGCTATCTATGACAAACCCACAGCCAATATCATACTGAATGGGCAAAAGCTGGAAAAATTCCCTTTGAAAACTGGCACAAGACAGGGATGCCCTCTCTCACCACTCCTATTCAACATAGTGTTGGAAGTTCTGGCTAGGGCAATTAGGCAAGAGAAAGAAATCAAGGGTATTCAGTTAGGTAAAGAAGAAGTCAAATTGTCCCTGTTTGCAGATGACATGATTGTATATTTAGAAAACCCCATTGTCTCAGCCCAAAATCTCCTTAAGCTGATAAGCAACTTCAGCAAAGTCTCAGGATACAAAATTAATGTGCAAAAATCACAAGCATTCTTATACACCAGTAACAGACAAACAGAGAGCCAAATCAGGAATGAACTTCCATTCACAATTGCTTCAAAGAGAATCAAATACCTAGGAATCCAACTTACAAGGGATGTAGAGGACCTCTTCAAGGAGAACTACAAACCACTGCTCAGTGAAATAAAAGAGAACACAAACAAATGGAAGAACATACCATGCTCATGGATAGGAAGAATCAATATCGTGAAAATGGCCATACTGCCCAAGGTAATTTATAGATTCAATGCCATCCCCATCAAGCTACCAACGAGTTTCTTCACAGAATTGGAAAAAACTGCTGTAAAGTTCATATGGAACCAAAAAAGAGCCTGCATCTCCAAAACAATCCTAAGTCAAAAGAACAAAGCTGGAGGCATCATGCTACCTGACTTCAAACTATACTACAAGGCTATAGTAACCAAAACAGCATGGTACTGGTACCAAAACAGAGATATAGACCAATGGAACAGAACAGAGTCCTCAGAAATAATACCACACATCTACAGCCATCTGATCTTTGACAAACCTGAGAGAAACAAGAAATGGGGAAAGGATTCCCTATTTAATAAATGGTGCTGGGAAAATTGGCTAGCCGTAAGTAGAAAGCTGAAACTGGATCCTTTCCTTACTCCTTATACGAAAATTAATTCAAGATGGATTAGAGACTTAAATGTTAGACCTAATACCATAAAAATCCTAGAGGAAAACCTAGGTAGTACCATTCAGGACATAGGCATGGGCAAAGACTTCATGTCTAAAACACCAAAAGCAACGGCAGCAAAAGCCAAAATTGACAAATG
Organism: Macaca nemestrina; assembly: GCF_043159975.1. Taxonomy (NCBI): domain Eukaryota; kingdom Metazoa; phylum Chordata; class Mammalia; order Primates; family Cercopithecidae; genus Macaca; species Macaca nemestrina. The sequence continues at coordinate 76,508,108 of NC_092132.1, forward strand.
GGATCTCATTAAACTAAAGAGCTTCTGCACAGCAAAAGAAACTACCATCAGAGTGAACAGGCAACCTACAGAATGGGAGAAAATTTTTGCAATCTACTCATCTGACAAAGGGCTAATATCCAGAACCTACAAAGAACTCAAACAAATTTACAAGAAAAAAACAAACAACCCCATCCAAAAGTGGGCAAAGGATATGAACAGACATTTCTGAAAAGAAGACATTCATACAGCCAACAGACACATGAAAAAATGCTCATCATCACTGGCCATCAGAGAAACGCAAATCAAAACCACAATGAGATACCATCTCACACCAGTTAGAATGGCGATCATTAAAAAGTCAGGAAACAACAGGTGCTGGAGAGGATGTGGAGAAATAGGAACACTTTTACACTGTTGGTGGGATTGTAAACTAGTTCAACCATTATGGAAAACAGTATGGCGATTCCTCAAGGATCTAGAACTAGATGTACCATATGACCCAGCCATCCCATTACTGGGTATATACCCAAAGGATTATAAATTATGCTGCTATAAAGACACATGCACACGTATGTTTATTGCGGCACTATTCACAATAGCAAAGACTTGGAATCAACCCAAATGTCCATCAGTGACAGATTGGATTAAGAAAATGTGGCACATATACACCATGGAATACTATGCAGCCATCAAAAAGGATGAGTTTGTGTCCTTTGTAGGGACATGGATGCAGCTGGAAACCATCATTCTTAGCAAACTATCACAAGAACAGAAAACCAAACACCGCATGTTCTGACTCATATGTGGGAACTGAACAATGAGATCACTTGGACTCAGGAAGGGGAACATCACACACCGGGGCCTATCATGGGGGGGGGGAAGGGGGAGGGATTGCATTGGGAGTTATACCTGATGTAAATGACGAGTTGATGGGTGCAGCACACCAACAAGGCACAAGTATACATATGTAACAAACCTGCACGTTATACACATGTACCCTACAACTTAAAGTATAATAATAATAAAGAAATCTATAAAAAAAAAAATGCCCCCCCCAAAAAAAAAATCACGAATAATCAGAGAAATGCAAATTAAAACCACAATGAGATACCATCTTACACAGAGGGTCTATTATTAAAAAGTCTAAAAACAATAAGTTTTGGTGAGGATGCAGAGAAAAGGAAACAGTTATACACTGTTAGTGAGAATATAAACTAATACAACATTTAAGGAAACAGTATGGAGATTTCTCAAAGAAAAATTCCATTAGATCCAACAATCCCACTACTGGGTATATCCTCAAAGGGAAATAAATCATTATATAAAAAAGATACACGATAGAACACTACTCAGCCATAAAAAGAATGAAGTCATGTCTTTTTCAGTAATGTGGATGGAACTGGAAGCCGTTATCCTCAGTAAAATAACTCAGAAACAGAGAATCATATACAGCATATTCTCACTTGTAAGTGGGAGCCAAACAACGGGTACCTGTGCACATACAGAGTGGAATAATATACATTGAATACTACAAAATGTTGCAGGGTAGGAGGGGGTAAAGGTTGAAAAATGACCTGTTGAGTACAGCATTCATCGTTTGAGTGATGGATGCACCAGAAGCCCAGACTTCACCATGCTACAATATATGCATGGATGATATCTGCACTTGTGTCTAAATATATAAAAATAAGTAAATAAATACATACAAGAAAATAAAAAAAAAATAAAATAAAAATCTTAAGCATAATCTTAAGCATACTTTTAATATGATCTCTGTCTGATTGTCTTATTTCTTTCCATTCTCATTATGCTAATTCTAGTGTTTTTAGCATTTGCTGACTCTGTTGTTTTGCTATAACTTTTCATGTAGCTTGTAATTTGATTGAGAGCTCATCTTCAGCAGGAAGGATATCTAAATCTTTGGGAGTTCTAAATGCCCCAGTTCTTACATTTATATATGAGAGGACCCTGTGAATTTTAATGAAACTGGCCAATTGTTATTATAACTTGGGGTTTCTAGCAATACAAATAGTTTAAATGTGAACTCAATAACCAAACTACAGAGCTGAGAGTTTGATTCCCTATGTATAACTTTATATTTTTCATTCAAAGTCTAGTTCCAATAGCAAATTTCATGGCTTGTTCCACAGTTGGAGAGCACAGGTATTTTGTTTCCCTTTTTATACCTGAGGCAGCCCTTGCAGGTGACAGGCTCTATACAGTGTCACCATCTCAATCTCCCTGCCTTAAGGAGACCCAGGGCCAAATCACCTATTGTTACAGACACTGAGACCTCAGGAAGAACTAGGACCCAAACTCAAGGGGGGAAGTCTTAATGTTTTATAACAGCATTAGCTTTCATCTGTAACTATGTTTATTATTTGTTTATTTGGGACATTTGTGTTATTTTGTTGGTTTGGTTGGTTTGTTTTTTGTTTGTTTGCTTGTGTGTTTGTATCTTGTTTACTTGTGTTTTTAAAAATCTAAAATGTAACTAGAGGGTACTGACTAAATTTATTCTAGATGTTTTACGTCTTGATTTTGTAAGCATTGAACCAACAGTCTGGAGGACCTGTCTGATATTGTTTGGCTCAGTGTCCCCACCCAAATCTCATGTCAAATTGTAATTGTCGTGTGTCAGAAGAGGGGCATGGTGGGAGGTAATTGGATCATGGGTGCAGATAATCCCCCTTGTTGTTCTCATGATAGTGAGTTCTCACAAGATCTGATGGTTTAAAAATGTGTGGCTTTCACTGCTCTCTCTCTCTCCTAAGAAAGTGCTTGCTTCTCCTTCTCCTTCTGCCATGACTGTAAGTTTCCTGAGGCCTCCCCAGACATGGGGAACTGTGAGTCAATTAAACCTCTTTTCTTTACAATTACCCAGTCTCAGGTAGTTCTTTATAGCAGTGTGAAAACAGAATAATAGACTGTCTTTCATGTCTTCTGCATGTATATTTCTTCAAATTTCAGCATTCCTTTTGCTCCAACATCACATTTTATACTCAAACTTATTTATAGATAAGGAAAGAAGCCTAGAAAAAGAACACCCAAAGTTTAACAGTACTATGGAGCTGACTCAGAAAACACAACCCTCTGATTCATTGAACTTTTTCTTCTAGTCATCAACTTTTAGAATAAGTAAATATTACCAGACAAAGTATGAAAAATGCAGAATTCAGAGTCCCAGCCACAGAGATTCTGATTCAGTAGGTCTGAAATAGAGTCCCAGAATATGAGAATTAAACAAGTACCTCGGTAGGTTCAAATATTTGGAATTTGATTTGTTTAGTGACTTCAGACCATAATTTGAGAGACAAACACACCCGGCACAAGTTTTTTCACACTTGAATTTATACTTTTTAATTAAAAGCAGAGTAAAGAAAAAAATCTATTTAATCAAAGTTTTGCTTATCTTGCTTATAAAAAGTTTATAAAGCTCCCTATTTAATTGTTCACAATATCTTTTCCTAAAGGTGCTCATTTATAAAAATTTATTTGAGCTAAGTCTTATTTTTAAATGATGCAATAAGAAATATGGACTACCGTGACATTATTTGGAAGCTTTCTGCCAAGATGATCTTGTCTCAAGAGAAATTAGACAATTCCATAAAATTACGTAGGCATAATTTATAGAAAGCTGAGTCAAGAAACAGGTGTTGTTGAAATGATAAACTTGTCATCTTCCTCACTCATAAGTTTCTAGAATATGAGCCTGTAAACTCTAAATCAGATACTGGGCTCATAAAGATTTATGTCATGTATTTCCTTTTCCTGAGAAAGAGGTAGATGATCTACAAATATCTAGCCAGCTGTTCTACAAACCACATGCGTTGACTGAAATTATCAGTGGAGATGCCAATGTTTCAGTGGCTCCAATGTATACATGTCCCAGCACCTGGTTGATGGAAGCCACTCTTACTTGCATCTCTGTGCTAGGAACATGGCTACAATGCTAACTAGCGTTCCATTTCCAGATGGCTCCCATTACCACCCAATTATTTTAAACCCTGATTTTATTTCAAGCAATTTACCATTGTCAAGGGTCATCTCCCAGTACAACATTGCTAAGATCAAATATTTTTGGTTCTAGGTCTACGGTTACAAGAGTTCAGGAATGGCCTTTCTTAGAGTGATTGATAGACCATTTAGCAAAATTCATGGATAGACTATAAATCCAATATTAAAATTTTAATAAAAGTATACGTAACTTCTATAACAGTTATTCATAGTTACAATAGTTATTTTTGTTTTATTTTTTAATTTCTAACTGTCCTGATAAGTTGGAAAAAGCAAATAAATCTATTCATTCATTTGCTCATTAATTTACTAATTCTTCTGATATTTATTGAAGGCTTATTTTGTGTTTCAGTAAGATGAAAAACGGAATGGACTCTTTCACTCAGATAACTTGCACCCTAGTAGAAGAGAAGAAAATCAAAACTTATTGCCAAAATATTGTAAAAATATAAACAGAAAGACAATGCATATTAGGAGAAAGTTCTAGGGATTTGCATATCCTTTACATGATTAGGCTATGTTTTCGACTCTTAATATTGTTTGGAGATATATGGATTTAAAGAAAGAAAAAATTCTAAATTTGAAATTGGATAAATATACTATTTTGATGGATCCTTTTCTTGTCTAAGTTTTAGTTCATTATAAAATACAGCATACTCATATAATTAACATGCTCCACATTCTATAGGATGTTGTTTACCAGTTTTGCCCATTTTGGGCACCTCTTGTAGGATCTAACGGTAAAACTAGCACACTTTCCTATATTGTGTTTATACAATACACACACTCAGTGCTTGAAGGTTTTTTAAACACGAAATTTTCGAAGGCCTCAAAAGAATTTGGTGAAAAATCACTACAGCCAAAGTCTAGAATGAGAGGTTATGTATATTTAAATATGTAGGAAGATGAAGGGATGTGAGTGTATGTTCATTTTTTCATAAAACTTTTGGGCCACTATTAATACTTTCAGATTTGGGGATTTTTTTCTCTGTATCCCATAGTATTATATTTTCTAGACTATTTTACTTAGGAGTCCCTGCATTAAGGGACTTCCAAAACACTCTTTGCTTTTGTACTTGCTTAAAGTGCATTCTACTTTCTGCGTCTTTATGGGTTATTTTCATTTTTTTAAGAAGGAGTCTTGTTCTGTTGCCAGGCTGGAGTTCCTTGGCATGATCTCGGCTCACTGCAACCTCTACCTCCCAGGTTCAAGCAATTCTCCTGCCTCAGCCTCCCTAGTAGCTGGGACTACAGGAGAGCACCACCACGGCCAGCTAATTTTTGTATTTTTAGTAGTGATGGGGTTTCACCATGTTGGCCAGGATGGTCTCGATCTCTTGACCTGGTGATCTGCCCGCCTTGGCCTCCCGAAGTGCTGGGATTACAGGGGTGAGCCACTGCACCCAGTCTATTAGTTGTTTTCTATAGAAGATGGGTGCTGTTTTCCCTGAATAGAATCTATAAAGTACCACTGTGTTTTTTACTCTATTTCTGGATGTGACAGCTGAGTGAATCTTGGCCTCCATCCTCCTCCTCTTACCTGAGCACTCACTCTCAGGCCTGTGCTCCCTCTGACCACATAAGCCCGCAGTATGGTGAAGTGGGATAAAAACATTTTAAAATGGCTTTTAACCTCGAAGTGTAATTTCCTGGAATCCCCAGATGCATGATTATAATGCTACCTGTGTAACATATAAGTATTTCTCATGGTTACGGCTCAGAAGAATTATTTATTCATCACATTGCACCAATTATCATGAGGGCTACATTATCACATACAATTGTTATTGCTCTCTGAGGGCTACCACTAGAAAAATAAATAAATAAAATTTGATACTAACTTCTCAATCAGATTTCTGGACCCATATGACTTACAATTTCAATAAACCCTGGAGAGCATGCACTGAGTCATGGCATTAGTAGAGTAATTCCTTCCTCATTATTATTAGAATACGGTGACTTAAACCAAGAGCCATTAGTCTATTTGTCTTCAGTTATCTTACAATATTAACTGGTTTTGTGAACTTAGAACAGTGTTTACATATGTAAATATCTTCATTTAACTAATGAGTATAATTTCATATATAATAATCAGCTGATCCTGACATACTTTGAAATTTTGAAAATAATTATAAATTATCACTGGTATAATTGTAGACTATTCATAGAAGATTCATAGTCCAACTAGACAGTCTATGTTGGTCTTTAGGAAGAATAATTACTTTTTTTTCCCAGAAAGTTGGTTTATGAGTCTCTGTACCATGATTAAGATGTTACTGAATGAAGACATAGACCTGAAGGATAGCTTGTCTTTACCTGTTCTTCCTAATAGAATCTGGGATTTTTTTTTTTAATAGAAGTGGTTTATTGCTATGAAAGTGAAATACCTTTATTATGGATTTCCTTCTGGTAAAAGAAATTTGTCAATAAACCATAGTGTCTACTCACGTTTCTCCTGTTCTGCTTCCACTCCTTCACTTTCTGTGTCACTTGGCAAGATCCATGGTTGATGAACTACCTGCAGTTGCTTTAAGGATTCATCCTGCCAAAGAACACATTGATTTTAGATTAAACTCTGTTTTGATATCGTGAACATTAATGTGGGTGATTACTTCAATCTTTATGAACTGCATCTTCAAAAACTTCAGAATAATTTCCTCATTAAAAAAAGGAAAGCTCTAAGTTTAACTTCATTTTCATGTCATAGATGAACTACAAACTCAACTCATTTTTTACATTCTTCTTTTAATAACATTTAGAGTAAATAAATATCTGAACTGTATTCCTCATGAATTAATATTTTTACGGAAATGTTGACACTCATTCTTGGAAACATAATTATGAAATATTCAATATAAACTTGCATAAAACATGCCTCTTTACCATCAAGGTTTCAAATTCCCTTTAATGAGAATGAAGATGAATGGGATTTAGAGAACATCTTCAATTTTACTCTCCTAGTATTACTTCACTGCCTCCTTCCTCTTCTCACTTTCTAAAGTTTGTTAACATATTTCTCATATACTTCCTTGCTGCTCCTTCCCTTCTGTCATTGAACTAAAGCAGATCCTCATTATCTCCCACCCTGACTGTAGTAATAGCCATCTGGGAAACTTTCCAGGATCATGTATCATATCCTGTCTAATTCTCCCACCAGTCACCTGCCAGAGCACGCTTTTTAAGATGCTATATGATGTAATCACTACCTTGCTTATAATTTTTCAGTGTCTCTATCATTATTCCCTGGGTAAGATTTAAACTCAAAGCCCTGCATGATCCATACTTGTCTAACATGTTCTATCACACTACTCTCTCAGGCCCACCTTGACCACTCCAGCTATAATTAACTGGTAGCTCTACAGTGCATTTCCTTATCTGTCTTAAACATTAACACTCTTCCTCCAAAGCTCGAGGGTCAGTTCTACTGGAAGTCTTCCCTGATCCTGCAAGGCAGAGTTACTACTCTATTCCTCTATGTGCCTATTATACCAATAGAATAATACCATGTAAAACTTATACCTTCATCTCTTCCTTCCTCAAAAAGAATAAGAAAGGTCCTTGAGGTCATAAATAAATTTTTTCACCTATGCATTCCTAGCATCTATTATATCCTTTGCACAAAATAGGGACTTACTGGGTAAACATTCATATAGGAGGAAGTAAGGAAGAAAATAAAGGAGAGGATGAAGGATAAAAAGGAGGGAGAGGGGAAAGATGGTTCTCCTCTATAACAAAATAACAACTTTAAATTTAGTGAGCCATGACTCAAGAACATGTTTTCAAACATATTTTGAAAATGAAAAACATAAAATCAGTATGATCTGTCAGTTCACTCTTTATCGCTCAAATTCACTCATCATCTCTACCCTCTTTCAATTATATTTTTCTCCAGTATGAGATATTGTGCTTTATTTTTATTCAGACAAATGCTAACAAGGTAAAAATAAAGTTCCACAACACTTGATATTTAAGAAACATGACACCACCAGTCATTAAATGCCAACTTTGTTTAAAACAGTTCATTTATGAGATAAATATTCTATCTGCTATGCCTTTCATTTTGATATCAAATTCTGGAGACGTTCAGCCCCAATCTAGAGTTTCAAAACAGCACAATTTTCCAGAAGTTTGGAAGTGGAGTGGTGGGTTGGCTGTGTGATGCACAGGATATATTTCAGGGCAGTAAAACTATTCTGTGTGATATTATCATGGCAAATGCAAGACATTAAGCATTTGTCAAACCCATAGAATTTTACAGCAGAGCATAAACTTTAATGTGGGCAAATGAAAAAAATCAATTAGTAAGTTGGGGAATCCCAGAATGAAACGCAATATACCAAGAAAGAAAGAACATAAATGTGTTACAGATGTACGAAACAACCTCACCGAAGGGGGAGGAAATAAGGTGCTAACCTAACTAACTTTGAAAATGAGTGGAGTTTGTAAGACCAAAGGCTAAAGGAACTATACATATGCATTGTACTCTAGTTGATAAACCTGCTTTCCATGGGCGTACAGGTTAACAATTCTGAAACAACTATATATGTACTCTGGAAATGAACAGTAAAGTAAATGGATGATGGGAGCCAGATTTCTCACTGCTGGTGTGGCAATTTACAGATAAGCAGGGAAAGAGGCTAGAATGATCCATGCATAATGTATTAGAGTTGAAGACGTCAGTATGAATTCGTGTTTACCTTACTATATATACAGATGGCCACACATATAAATGTTGATATATATTTCTTTTTATTTATTTATTTATTTATTTATTTATTTATTTATTTCTGAGACAGAGTCTCACTTTGTTGCCTGGGCTGGAGTGTAGTGGTGAGATGATGACGCACCTCAACCTCCAGGGCCCAAGCGATCTTCCTGCCTCAGTCTCCCAAGTAGCTGAGATTACAGGTGTGAGCAACCATGCGTGGCCCATATTCATGTATATGCATATGTTTCTCTACTCTGGCAGCTGAGAAGACTTAGAAGCAATGACACTCAGTAGCAATTAACACACCTACCACCCCAATCTTGGTTTCAAAAATCATTCTCCAATGAAAGAACCGGGATTTCTGGATAAATGATTGGACCCCCCTAGGACTGAGGGAGGAAATGTACAAGATAAGGTGGAACATCTGGTAGCTCAAGAAAAAAAAAAGCAAGAAAGTACTCAAACACACACACACACACACACACACAATTATGGAAGTATGTAAGTAAAAAAGATAAGGGACTAACTGAAAAAGCTGTCAGTAGCCAAAGCTAGAACAATTTGAGCAACAAAATAAATAAGCCAGTATTGGGTCATTATCCAAAATATGCAATAAATATCTGTAATTCCATACAGATAAAAATAAATGTTCAAATAAATACATGAATGGATGAGAATAGGCAAATATGTAGACAGGAGCATTTCAAATAATTTATGTAGATTCTCCACCCTTAAGGATGTGGAGAAAAACTTCCCACTTTTTAAGTGTGGGCTGTGTTTAGTGACTTTCTTTCAAACAGTTCAGTAGGGATAGGGAAAGGATAAAAGGAACTTCACGGTGAAGAAACCTGACAAACCTTATCTCCAGCCAGGTGACCAAGGTCAACATAAACAGTAATACGGCATATTGATAGGATGTACACTTAACAGGATACGATGAAAATTAAATTTTACCTCCGTGGTCTTCCTCCTAAAAACACATTAACCCAATCTAATTATGATGAAAATATCACATAAATATCAACGGAGGAACAATCTGCAAAATATCTGAGCTGCACTCCTGAAAGCCACTGTGATCTTTAAACACAGGGAAAGCTTGGTTGTGAGAAAGGGTCACAACCAAGAAAAGCCTAAGGAGACACAATGAGTAAATGTAATGTGGATCCTGGATGTGATCATGGAAGAGAAAATGACAGGAAAAACTGGTGAAGAGCTGCACACAGTACAGATATGGTTACTCATAATGTATCAATACTGGCCTGTTAACTGTCACCAGTGCCCCATACTAACAAAGTACCAGTAATAGTTAAAACTGAGGAAGAGCCATAGCAACTCTCTGTATTATCTATCTAATAATTCTGTACATCAAAACCTGTCCTAAAAACGTTTATTTTTAAAACTGAAAGTGTGAACCCTAAATATCTGAGATGGTTTTGGTTAATTTAGAAAGTTTATTTTGCCAAGGTTGAGGATGTACGCCTGTGACAGCCTCAGGAAGTCCTGGTGACATGTGCCCGAGGTGGTCGGGGAACAGCTTGGTTTTCTACATTTTAGGGAGACATGACACATCAATCAATATATGTAAGAAGTACATTGGTTCCATCCAGAAAAGTAGAGACAGCTCCAGCGTGAAGCAGGGAGGGGCTTCCAGGTCTCAGGTAGGTAAGAGATAAAAAGGTTGCATTCTTTTGAGTTTCTGATAAGGTGTTCCGAAGGAGGCCAATAGATATGCTTCTATTTCAGTGAGCAGCGGGATGGTTTTGAACAGAGTGGGAGGCAGGTTTGCCTTGAGCCATTCCCAGCTTGAGTTTTCCCTTTAGGTTAGTAATTTTGGGGCCCGCAAATTTTCCTTTTACAAAAGAAAGCAAAACCAAATTTCAAAATATTTCTTTTTTTCTTTTTTTTTTTTTTTTTTTTTTTAAGACGTGTTCTCTATTGCCCAGGCTGGAGTGCAGTGACACAAACATGGCACACTGCAGCCTCAGATGTCCTGGACTCAAGCCATTCTTCCCTCTCAGCCTCAGGAGTAGCTGGAACTACAGGCACGTGCCACCATGCCTCAATAACTTTTTCTTTTTTTTTCTTTAATTCCTTGTAGAGACAGGGTCTCTCTTGGTTGCCCAGACTGGTCTTCAACTCCTGGGCTTAAGCCATCCTCCCACCTCTGCCTCCCAAGGTGCTGGGATTACAGGCGTGAGCCACCATGCCCAGTCTCAAAAGTGATTTTCATTTTAAAAATAAAAGCACAAGGTTTTTAGCATAAGCAGCTCTTAAAAATGGTCTGTTAATTGGATTAAAACTTAAATTCCTATCATATGAGAAGATAGGCTCCACAGTGGAAACTCATTGTCCCAGGGGTCAGAAGGCACAGCATTTTATCCTGGTGAATCCAAGGCATGTAAAATTCTCTCTTGGGATAGAATGGGATAGTTACCAGATTAGATGATCTCTTGTACTTCCTAAGTAGTATCTATCTAGGTCTGGATTGCTTTAGATAGCAGAAGGTGAGAGGCACTAGACGGGCTATTGCAGGAAAAGTCAGCAAAAAAAAAAAAAAAAAGATACTCAATCTTGGAATATACCATTTAGTGTTTATTGTAAGGACTTAACTTGATTTTTTAAAAATTTATTAATTACTAAATTTGGTCTTGCTGAGCTATACCAAAAAAATAGCATAAGTGTAAAAAATTGTGGATTTAAAATTCCATAGCTGTGTAGAAGATAACAGAAGTAAAATTTCAGAAATGTTTATTTAACAGAGAGGGAAATCACACAGCTGCAGTTTTTAAAAAATGGAACACAGTCTCTGATGTTCAAAGAAGAAATATGAAAAATAGACATTTTGGATACATAAGGGAAAATGAAATTGCTGAAGTAATTCCTTTAAAACAGAAAAATTTAAAGTGATCATGAAAAAGTGTTTTTAATTTAAAATATTTTGGTTATTTAGCTTTTGGATTGAAATACTGAAATTTGTTTTCACGAAAAAGATATGAGTAATAAATCAATTGTGTTATTATTTTCCCACAGTAGTTCAGAATATTAAGCAATACTACCGATTGGTTTTTGGTTTTAATGGCTTTATTCCTGAACAGATAAGCAGCATTCAACTGTTCTCTATTTAATGCAAATTGCATAAAGTACAAATGGAACTTGGTAAAATATGTAGTTTGGGAAGAACTTTAAAATGTTGAATTATTGGAATCATAAAGATAGTACAAATATTACTGTTAATGGATGATTTAAATGTTTTACTTTGGTTTCCCCTGGAATAGAGCTAGTAATATAATGCACCTGTTCACTTTATCAGTGCCAACAGGCAGCACTATGTATGCCTAAAGCTCAGCCCATAAGGCTACATATAATTCTTTTTGATGGGGTCAAGGAGCTAAAATCTTGAACATTTTAAAATACAAAAGCTGACGCGTCCCTCTTTGCCAACTTATTCAAATATACATTTTCCATAAGAATATTAAACTGTATCTGAGTGTAGTACAAACGTTTTTATATTCCCAAGAGCAACTTTTTTGTGTTACTTTTAGAAGAAATGCTATTCATTCTTTTTCTAAAACACTTTCACCATAATGATAGCAAATGTACAGGGATTAGGAGTGGTGGGAAATAGTGATATTTATCACATGGAAAATGGTTGCTAGTTCTGAATCAATATATTATTCTATCTGCTAACATAATAAGTGCTTTACAGACTTCAACAGCATTGTTGATCCACATGAAGAGCTTATTTTTAGATTCTCTAAATGCAACCAATCAGTGATTTATCATATGTGGCCCTGAAAGTTCAGTGTATTTCAAGAAAAAAAAATTACTTCTTTACTTCTTTGCTCAAACTTCTACCATTGGCTACTTTAGTTCTGAATCAACTAAGTATTTATTTTCATTTGGTATTAGTATGTCACTAATGCACAAAACATCAGTTTCCATCTTTCAAAATGGTTTAATCACTTTAACTTTACTTCTATAACCATGGAATCCCTATAAAATAAGGTTCCCTGAAGCACAGTACATATAAAACAAAGTCACACTCTGCTCTGGATACATGTAATGGACTGCTTCCACTGCCAAAGAATTAATCCTTCCATTAAAAATCACTTCCATTAAAATGAAATTCCCTTTATATAATGTACAAGCTAAATTTGTAAAGTTCGTAAATAACTTTCTTTTTGCATTTGTTAATGAAATGGTTCATATTATCCATGGGGTGTGTGTGTGTGTGTGTTTAGAGATGGGGTTTCACCATATTGCCCAGTCTGGTCTCTAACTCCTGGACTGCAATCTGCCCACCTTGGCCTCCCAAAGTGCTGGGATTACAGGCATGAGCTGGGGGATTTGTAAGTGACTTATACTTATGAAGCCTATTTATTTTGGGAATTGTAAAAGTTACTTAAGATTAGGAACTATTAGTATAAATTAATAGAATCTGGGAAAATAAAAGAGAGAGAGTAATAACGAAGTTAGGAAAATACGATCGGTTGTGAAAAACATTACAAAGTAAATGCAAAATACTTAAATACATTTATTTGACTATTTTCCTCTCCTACACTATATATTGGGATTGTACTTCACCTTCTTTTCCAACTCATTCCACTTGGTGGCTTTTCTTTCCAAGGAAGTTGTAGTATGAATTTGTAAAAGATGTAGGAAAAAAAACAAAAGATGATTGGGTTTATCAATGAAAAACAAGTCATTTTTCGAGCATGCCCTTCCAGTTATCTGATTTTACAGAAGCTCTGGAACTTTCATTGACTTTAGCTATTTTACAACTATGGAATTTGTAGAAAATGGCAGCAGTGTAAATGCTTCTTGTCCATATAAGTGCAAATCGTGTCCATTGGAATGCAATAGATTGTTGTCCTACGGATAGTGATTAAATTTGCCAATTTTTCCAACTATTTATAATGTCATTTCAGCATTCCTTTATGACTATGTAAGTGAGGGTTTAATTCTTCTTTGAACTCATTGGAATGCTTTATTTGTTCTCTCTTTAATTTATCAGTTAAATAAATCTTTCGCATGTATTCATTTTATATCTGTCTGAGTGCCATGTTACAACTTTTTTAAAAGTTATGATTTAGCATGTCTCTGTTCTTAATGAATGTTAGTGGCAAAATAGGATTTTCTTGAAAAAAGGTCTTCATTTCTCAGTTTTCTAAGTAAAATAAAACTATGATAATTAATAATAATTATTTAAAATTTAAAAAAGTAAACCTTCATGAATGATAAAAAGTAATTTTTCTCTTATTGATTACGGGGAATAATGTCATACACTCTCCATCAGAAGTAGAATTGAAACTTCTTTACGCCACAGATAGCAGAATACTACACACGAGAAACAAGACAAGCAGGCCAAAACTGGCATCCAAAATGATTCCACGATATTGTGATGCACAGAATTGATCCCCTTTCTGGTTCAGATGGCACATCTGGTAAAGCCAACCTCAACAGGCTTTGAAAAGACCTGTCTGGTGCTTTTAATTCTGTTTGACATACTGAGAGATTGTGAAGCTGCCACACTGCCAATAAATTCGTACTCCCATGCATATTGCCTCTGGCCCTCACCAACTAACTTCCTAAGGGTGTGAGGAATCTCAAATGAAATCACTGACTTCAGTCTAGTTCTTTGTGACTTCTTAGTCATTTAAATTGACAATACTTACCTGATGCATATATATTTAAATTACTACATTTCACTAATGATTAAGGGATTTTTAACCAGTATACTACACTGCTTACCAATTACTCATCTGAGGGGTGTGTGTGTGTGTGTGTGTGTGTGTGTGTGTGTGTTTCAGAGACGAGATCTTACACTGTCATCCACGCTGGAGTGCAGTGGTGAGATAACAGCTCAATGCAGACTCAAACGCCTGGGCTCAAGCAATCCTCCTGCCTCAGTCTCCTGAAGAGCTGAGACTACAGGTGTGTGCCACTATGCCTGGCTAACTTTTTTTATTTTTTGTAGAATCAGGATCTCACTATGTTGCCCAGGCTGGTTTTGAATTCCTGGCCTCTAGCAATCCTCCTGCCTCAGTCTCCCAAAGTTCTAGAATTACAGGCATGAGCCACCAGCTTGGTCCTGGTAATGTGATATTTTAAATGGATTAACTTCTCTACAAAAATTATGACAATATAGATTTGGAACTGATTGAATTTGATAAGTTATTTTAAATTATACACTTTTTAAATGAATGTTAATGTAATCCAAAAACTAAGATTTCTATGATGTAAAATTATTCCCACCTTGAGTTATCAAGTGTCTTAGATGTAAAAAGCATGTAATATTTTTAAAAATTTAACTATCTGGGCTATTTTGAGGACAAAGAAATGTAGGCAATTATAAAATATTTCATTTTTTATTTGGTCAAAACCACAAATCTTAGTCAAATAATACATTAAAAAATAGAAGATGTTGAATAAAAGCTCCATTTTAGCTTTACTTTTAGAGAAGACCATATCATCTCTGTAGTTTTGATTCAGATCTAAACAAAATTGTCTAATTTCATGTGGTTATGATTCTGTCTCATTATAAAACTAGATGAAAAAAAGAGAGTTTAATCTGCAAAGAGTTGTTCAAACTTTAGTAAGAAATGTTAAATATATTAAAAATGTAAACACTATGGTTTATTTGAGTTTCATTGTGTACTAAATAAAAGCAAATGCTTGCTAGCTCAGTTTTAGCCTCAATGCTTCTAACATTTATAAATACTGTTTTTTATTGTTTACCATTTCTACTAACATGAAGAAAAAAGAAAAAGTGAGATAAAAGCCTGAGTGAGAAAAGACAAAAGACTGTCATGTTATGGCTCACATTCTAAACATGTTCTCCATGGAGAAGAGTTTAAGTACATATATATTTTCTAATACATAAATGGATTGTCTGTGAGAAAAGCCAACTAGTAGTAAGTTAATAGTTTACTAATTAAGGTCTTAGTTTTACTGTAAAGAATGATCATCTGTTGGCTTAAGAGAGAGCTAAAATCTCAGTATAAGTCAATAATAAATGAAAATACTGAGCAATACTGAACCCTAAGAAAGGCAGTTCACATGTTTTGCAAAATTCAAACTGAAAGCGAGTAATGAATCTCAAAAACTGGAGAGATTTTATGTATTTTATTTCAGACAAAAAATTATTATTGAGAGTAGATGAGTAAGCAAGATATAAATTTATAAAGGTTTTCTCTTCACCTATTTTATATGAAATGGGAGATTTTTAAACAAAATTGGGAGTTTTCATGATGCACACAGTTACTCCCTAGAAAGAACGTTGGAAAAGACACTTTACAGCAGAGCTTCTTGGCACTTAGGATGCTTTTGAATCAAATGGAGATCATGTTAGGATGTTGATTTTGATTATTTGGGTCTGGGCTGAGCCTCAAGATTTTGTATTTCTTACAAGCCCCCTGATGATGGCATTGTTGTAGTCAGAGGACCACAGTCTGAGGAACAATAGCCTTTAAGTACTTTAAGTGAAAAGGCACAAATTCTCAACCTTCTTGCCACATTGAGCATTTACACTTGTGTACAACATGTACATTTACATTGCACATTGGTAATTATGAAGAAAATAAGCCTGTTTTTCTTGGACGAGAACTACAAAATTAGAATAAGACTTATTCTTAAGTTCTATCATCAGTAGGCAGCCCATGTCTTGGCCCAGCTCCTCAGGGCTCTCCAGGTGGGAACATGAGGTTAGACCTAGACAGAACATATTACAAGAGGCATCAGCCATCCCTCTTGTGGAGGTGGTCTATCACTCACAGATCCACTGTTAAGTGGGGAATGCTGAACCAAGAACTTGGGCAACCACAAAATCCTTGTAGGCGATTCTTAACATCACCAAACTGTTGCCCAGTTCCCTCCACCTGTAGCGGATTTAGATAGCTAATTTAGTGGCCACGGTGGTCTGGCTTCAGGCCAAGTTTTATGAGCTCTGCCCACTGGTTTCTCTGAGAGTTCCGAAATAGTTTCCCATCAGTCCAAAGTTCTATGACACAGATGACCCTTGGATATCTCCAAAAATAATAAAGCCAGAAGTTTAAAAAGTTTCCAAGTGAAATCTACCATATGTTTAATTGTTGGGATAGCCCTTTGCATAATGGCATGTGTGAATATCATCCCCAATGACCGTTTGTCCCATGAATGGATCCAGACCTAGTATAGGTTGTTTTTTCAATAAGAACAATGGTTGTGTCTTTTTTTGTGTACATTCCAATGTAAACTACGTGATTCTCATTTATTTGAACATCAACAAATGTTTGTGTATCTAAATATATATTAGTACCATGGTTTATGCAGTTTTACTTTAATGTTCAGGGTCACTGAACTGATATACAGTATCTTTCTCCCAATGAGAACCAAAAACAGTTTTGCTAACATATTATTTATTTTCTGGTTTTTGTGGACATGACCATTGAACACATACAGACTAGAAACCCTACAGGCAGATGGAGAAAGCCCAAGTGAGTGCTTCATCCTGTATCATAGACTGATTTCAGACTACATTATAAAGCAATCTTAAAACTCACTTCTTCCATGTAGTTTTTCAGTGAGTGTCCAGCTCCACTGGAGGCTTCTCCCTAGAGGTAAAGAGAAAGAGGGTTGAAAAGGTCAGGAGAAGGAGAGAAAAAGAATGAAAGAATCATGGAGAGTGAGATCTGAGAGCAACATCAAGTATTTGCTATTCTCCCACCTTTTCAGTTGATACTTGTGGGATTGTTAGTTTGCCAACTTCTTACTCTTTGAAAAAGATAAGAAATTTTATAAAACAACAATAAATCTTTCAAGTTTTTGAATATATTTTATTTTAAGTTATGGGATACATGTGCAGGACGTGCAGGTTTGTTACATAGGTAAACATGTGCCATGGTGGTTTGCTGCACCTATCAGCCCATCACCTAGGTATTAAACCCCACAGGCATTAGCTATTTATCCTGATACTTGCCCTCCCTCCACCACCACAACAGGTCCCAGTGTGTGTTATTCCCCTCCCTGTGTCCATGTGTTCTCATTGTTCAGCTCTCATAAGTGAGAACATGCCATGTTTGGTTTTCTGTTCCTGTGTTAGTTTGCTGAGGATAATGGCTTCCAGTTCCATTCATGTCCCTGCAAAGGGCATGATCTCATGTGGATCTTAATTCATGTTAACAAATGAGCAGCTAGAGTAACTAACTAAATCTTGGAACAGAATGCTAAACAAATTGTATAACATTTTCTGTTATTAATGTTATAAATAGAGTCTTATAATTAGATTAAGGAAAGAAGTCACAAATTCTATATTCTACAAATGTGTGAGGATCTAAAACATGGACTTAAAAATATTTTTTAGATAGAGGACAGACCATTAACCTTTATATCCAGACTTTAGATTAAGTCTTTCTTAACCTATTAGTATGTAATTAGTGAATTCTCCATCATCTGTGTCTTTACTAGCACTTCACTGAGCACTAGTAATCAGATTCAAATCGTTGAAATTTATAAAATCAAATTAAATCTATATCCCAAACTCATCTAACATTGGTGATTAAAATTGTCAAACAACTTGGTGCTTTGGATAAGTTAAGCTTTTATACTCCGTGACGAGAGACGTTTGGAAATAAATTCTGAAATATCATGAAATTATAAATTCTAGGACACTGTATGTTTTTAAAAGATAATTAAATAAATGTGCTAAAAGTTTATATTTGTTTCTACAGAATCTTTATAACTTTCCAACGACCGACACATATATTATCTCATGGAGGGCAAGACAACCTCAGGCCAATTTAGTACTTAGGGAAACTGAAGCCAAGAGGGGTAGAGTGAAGTGCTCTAAGTCAAGGAGAAAGGAGGAGCATTGTGTGTACTGAATTCTAGTCTGACACTCTTCTCTTTTTTTTTTTTTCTGAGCTCACTGCAACTTCCGCCTCCTGGGTTCAGGTGATTCGCCTGCCTCAGGCTCCAGGGTAGCTGGGACTACAGACATGCGCCACCACGCCCAGCTAATTTTATTTATTTATTTATTATTTTTGTTGTTGTTGTTGTTGTTTTAGTAGAGACAGGGTTTCATCATGTTGGAAAGGGTGGTCTCAAACTCCTGACTTCAAGTAATCTGCCTGCCTCAGCCTCCCAGATTGCTGGAATTACAGGTGTGAGCCACTACACTCGGCCTAGTCTGACACTCTTCTATGTCACTGAAATACAACAATTTAAAACATACACAATTAAATTCATTTTAGTTTTTTTTAAAAAATTGTGATGTATTCTTGCAAGCACTTGGGGGAAGACAGGAGGAGGCATGCACATGTCAAAACAAAAATTGAGCTAGAAATAAAATGCTGGTATTCCCCAAAACTTAGAAATCCCAGGTTAAATCACAAAGGTGGTAATATTTCTTCCTAAGTCATATTTCTACTGGCAAAACGTTAATATGCCGTAGTTTAAATGTTTCCAGATGCTTCCAAGCTTGTAGGATTTTCAATGGATAAGATCGTGAGAGATAAGATAGTTCTATTTGCTTAAAGCATGAACTATTGGGAAAAATTAAGTTCATATAAATCCCTCAAGCTGTGAGGAATTTAACTCAAAGCACACAGAGAAAGCTGAGAACTTATTTCAGATAAACTGTTTCTTAGAGGTGAACTTGCCACACTGTCTCACCCTCATTCGGACAACTAATCTGGGAGTGCCATGGGCTCTTTCATGACAGAACCAGTCGATCCTTTATGTGCTAATCATCCTTTCTCCTCTGCCTGGGTGGCTAGGAGTAAGAGAATGCGGCAAATTGCTCGGAGTTACAGATGTGCATTCTGGAGCAGCCAGCCTGGGAGGCTTGCCTGGTTGGCCTTTGCACATCCGAGGACTAACAGTGAGAGATGCTGGAGAGCAGTTTCTGGGAGCTCACTGAAGAGGGCAATGTGTTTCCTTGGAGCTGGAGTGCGTGGTTTTTCCCATTTGTCTGGATATTTGCAGTCTTCTGCTAAGACCTGGTGATGACCGTGGGTTTTCTTAATGATTGAATATAAATAAAGCAAGCTTCTTGACAGTCTTGCTTCTTTCCTTAGTGTCAGTGTCATATCTGCACCACAGGAAAGGAGAAACCTACACAATACCATTTGTTTCAAGGGCCATACAACCAGTTTAGTTGTAATTGCCATTCAAAAGTCACTGAAATGGGTGACACCAATGAATCGGGATCATAAAGCAAAAGACTCTCAGAGGGGCTGGTATGGTGGCTCATGCCTGTAATTACAGCAGTTTGGGAGGCCAAGGCAGGTGGATCACTTGAGGTCAGGAGCACAAGATCAGCCTGGTCAACATGGTGAAACCTCGTCTTTACAAAAAAAAAAAAAATACAAAAATTAGCCAGGCGTGGTGGTGCACTTGTAGTCCTAGCTACTTGGGAGGCTGAGGCAGGAGAATCACTTGAACCTGGGAGGCGGAGGTTGCAGTGAGCCGAGATCGTGCCACTGCACTCCAACCTGGGCGACAGAGCAAGACTCCATCCCAAAAGAAAAAGTAAAAATTTAAAAAAACAAAAACAAAAACACTCTTGGAGGAAAATAGAGAAAAAACTAACATTTTGAAGAATGCAAGTGTGGCACAAGGCCAAGTGGACACAACAAAGAAGAAGGCATCAGGATCTCTGATTCGTAGGGTCAGAAGAGATGGCCCCAGTCAAGAGACTTGATCCAATAAGTCTATCTCAGGTTCCCCATTTCCAACACTGGACCAGTGAAATGCCAGCATTCCCTCCTCCCTCTCACTGGGATCACTAATGAAATAAAATCCCCTTCAAAGCACAAAGCTATCAGTTTCAGTTGTCCTTTTCTTAATTTTAAAGAACTGGTATTTTAAATTTCAAGTCATCCTAGCAACACAATATTTGGTAATTACCTGGGAATGAATAAAAAATGCCATAATGCAATTTCCTTTGAAAAAAAAAAAAGAGGGGGAGAAGATACAAGGAGAGGCAGATGGGGCATGTGTAGGAGGAAAAGGAAAGAACACATGGAAATTATGTCTTAAAAGAGAAACAAGAAGGAAGGAAGGAAGAAGGAAGGAAGGAAGGAAGGAAAGAAAGAAGAAAGAAAGAAAGGAAGGAAGGAAGGAAGGAAGGAAGGAAGGAAGGAAGGAGAGAAAGAAAGAACAAAGAAAGAGAAGGAAGGAAGGAAGAAAAGAAAGAGAGAAAGGAAAGAAAGAAAGAAAAGGTCTTTCTGAAATATGGTTTCACTTATGAGTTTTTAATATAATCACAGTTGAGATAAGTGTTTAAATGTAAAATAGAAAATATTAATGTATTATAAACTCAGGGAAAGGGGGACAAAGAGGCTGATGTGATTACTGCTTAGTATATGGCATGGGACGATGGCTGTCGGAGATGAAGGCTCTTTTTGTCCCCCTGGTTATTTTATAGTTAAGGAAACATTCTCAGTGAGATGGAAAATCGTAGAGAGTGAGGTAGAACTAGAACCATACCGTCCTCCATCCATTGCCATTTTTATTATACTATGCTTCTCTTGTTTCAATCAGTAAGTATTTTCTATTCATCTTTCACTAATTCTTAGACAAAATGCAAACAGACTGGCACTTGTGTGTAGGGTACATTTATTCACAAACATCATATGTCTAAGACTGCCGATGTTAATTCTCTTTTAAAAAGTTCCATGAGAAACCTACTTCTACCAGAATAATTTTTCTTTTCATCTGTTTTCCAAGGAAACTAAACAATAATTCTAACCTACAGAGCACTCTCTCTTAAGAACTACCTGAGGTATTTGGAACCCATGGAAGAATGGGAGCTCGATAAGAATGGCCAGGGCATTTCTAACCCAAGGGGGTCATAAAACTTCACCCATCATTTTTTCCACAGGTATTTATTAAGCACTTGTCCTGCGCCATATACTGTGTTAGGTGTTGGGACAAAGAGCTGAACAAAAGCTAATTACTACTATAAAAAGTTTACTTTGAAAACACATATACAAGTGATTAGAATACAAAGCAAAAGTTATTTGCCACAGGTAAGATCAAGATGCTTTGGGAAAAAGTCAGAGGAAAGACATCTAGTCTTTCTTTTTTTTTTTTTTTTAGCACACATGTATTGAGCACTCCAATGGGTTGGGGAACTGTTGTAGCCTCTGCGTACCTGTGAGGAAGGAGACAAAGTGGAGCGAATAGCACCTGAGCAAAAAAAAAAAAAAAAAGGGTCTAGCCCTGAAGTCTTAGTCATTAGTCCAGATAAATGAGCTGCTTAAGGAGGAAGACTCACATGAGGAAGAAGGAAAATTTGGGGTAAAGGCCCAGACACAACTGAAGAAATATGTGAAACCACAAGCATTGCAATGAAGAACACCAGTTATACCACTCACTGAAATGTGTGCTCTATATTCAGATATAGAGATATCAACGTCTTGTATCACTTCCTAATTTCATACTATAATTTCCTGTAATGCAGCTGCTAATATGATGGTTATATGTTGTGTTTTCTCACTGCATTATTACCTAGAGTAACCACATTTATGATAGATGATGAAGAGATCGAAATTCAGCTTTCTGAACTCAACAACCTCTATGGGCAGCAGCTACTACTCATGTCCAAAAGAACAGGCAGTGATTTATTTCCAATTAATGAAAAACTAGGTACAGTGGTTTAGAAACTCAAAAATTTTTGGAAAGCTCAAGTCTTTGAAATTATTGATGTATCCAATACATTGTTACGTTTGTTTTCAGACCTACATATATGCCAGATACTGTTTCTGTTTAGTTACCACCAATGTTTTTCCATATTATTTACAATGTTTTTGAAAATTTGCCCACAATCTTCCGAATAAATATAGCATCAACACAGACCACATTTCTCTGAAAATGACCACCTTTACTGGTAGAGAAAATACTTGATAAATTTAGCATTGCTAAGGACAAAAACTCAGTGGCATTTTGAGATAAAATGTTGATTCATTCTGCAGTATCATTTTTTCCAAGATTTTTATGTTAAGATAAACAGTTCCTTTAGTGGTTAATGCCTTTGCCTTAAAAGGATGAAAACGAGAAGGAGCAATTATGTGACTAATGACTAAAATGTAACACTAAGAATGTTAAATTTTGAATGACTTACGACATTTTAGTGTTCTTTCCTATTTTCTCAAAAGTGACTATTAGCTGAAAAAAAAAGCCATTTTTATTTTTCTCTTTCCTTCACTCCCATGTGAAAAAGTGGGAGGGCAAAGCCAGGAAAAAGGGGCTCCATATTTGGAAGAGTGGTGACTTTTATCAGTGGATGTTGGACAAGAAAAGGGACAGAAGGAGAGAACGTAACTGTAAGAATGAATGGCTACTATTAATTATTTGTAATTGCATGGACTTAGAAATAGACTAAAGTATATATTATTGGTCAGCTGACTTTAGAAAGATCCATTTAACATTGAACTAGTCACTGTGCCAACATGTATGTTCCTTAATATTTGTTGATTACATCAATACATAATATTATTTCACTATTATGTACAAAAAATAGTATTCATTCATTCTTTCTAAAATGCTTTAATGTGTCAAAACAGCAAATTATTAGCCATTATATCTTAGAGAGTTACAACTTTTCTTCTGAAGCTGGGTTTCTTCAGCTATGAGGTATTGACAATAGAACCAGAGGGTTGTGTTTTATATAAGATAATGAATTAAAAAGAGTATTAAAAACTTGAAAGATCTTGGCAACTGGAAAGTATGGTATTATTATTTGGTAAATATGTGTACCACTATTGACCTATTCATCATTGGTTTTTCCGTCTCCTGCCTTGGCAAACTATGTACAGCTCTGCAAACTTGCCAGTTCTCTCCTGTCCCCCATCTACTTGGGAACTTCTTCCTTGTACTTCTACCTTGTCTTTCAAGTCAGAAAGCCATCCCCGGTTCCCCTCACTCAAATCTTCATGTGCTCCCTTGAGACTATGCTTATCCTTATCAGAGTACATTTCGCGCTCACTGGTTACTTTCTACATCTTTTCTACTTAACTGTGAGTTGTTGGAGGGCAAAAATTATTTTTAATTAATATTTGTTTTCCAAATCTGGGAACAGGGTCTGGCGATATAGATAAAAATTAAACGTCTGAAAAATAAATAAATGAAGGAAAACAAATTCTAGATCTTAGCTGACTCTGGATGTACACAGAATCTATACAAATCATAAAGTTTGTAGTAGGAAATAGTAGGAAAAAAGAGCTAAGTCACTTTAAAAATTGGTGGATAGATATTGTTGCTGAATGTGCAATAAACTCACTGAAGAAACTGCTGATTACTTCGAGTTTGTAAGTAATTATTGAATATAACTTTCACCTTGAACTGAGAAAAATATATATTAATATGTGTATTTTTTTTGGAAATTTAATGCTATGAATGAGTATTACCTTTGTAATACTAAAATATGAAAAGATTCAAAATGGCCTTTTAAAACATAATAAAATATAGACTAAAAGCAAAAACCTTAAGGAGAAACAAACCAAAATAACGCCTTAAAATAACTAGAAACTGAAAAAGAGGGAAAGTTTAAAAATTAAAAAAGAAAAAGGTTTTTCTTTAAAAAAAAAATCTTAGGGAAAGTGACAAACATTGAAGACAGGCAGAGGAGACCAAATATAAGGATAACAGAAGATCTTAAGGAAGAAAACAAAAAGCAAGGGAAAATAATTACGCAAAAAGTTCTAATTCAAGAAAACTTTCCTGAAATTAAAAAAAAGAAATTACATACTGCACTACATGCCTGACAATAATGAATCAAAATGACTACCACATGATATATTCTAGCAAATCGATTGTATTTTTTTAATAAGAAAAACGTCTTTTAAGGATCTAGACAAAAAAGACCACATGAGTTTTAAAGAGAAAATATTTATATTACCATCAGACTTTTATAGCAGTGATTTATGCTGGAAGAAGAATGAAGTAATATACTTAAGAAACTAAAAAAAGAGTGTGAACCCAGTGATCTAGTAGGGAAAGAGCTCTAGAAAGCCAAAATGCCTAGGTATGAGAACTGGTGGTATTAACATGCAGTTGCTTGCACAAAGACCACGTGACAGCCGAAGAGAATGTATTATGCAGAGGCTATATCCTGTGACATTGCGAATTTCATATGACTCTTACAAATTGCAAGAGAATGGTGAAAGCATATGCAAATAATTTGTTTTCAGTATCCTTATTGTTAGATGTATCAGTATTTTTGTTCTGAGACTACCATGCATGTAATATGGAATAAAATGAGTTGTTATGAGGTATTCTAATTCTAGAGTCACTTTATCATAGAGAACCAGAATTGTTGGTATGGAAAAAAGAGGAGGTAAAGATACAAGAAAGGAGGTTAAATGAAAGTCTTAGTATTTTCTAATTTGAATTAAAAGTGTTGATGTGAACTAACTGTCCCCTGAAAAGAGACAGAAATAATGACACACTCAAGGGCAATGAGCAGCCCTGGTGACCAGACTGGCACCTTGAAATATCACTTCTTACTAAAATAAGCTAAGACTTTTAAAAAAATCAGCCATTTTCAAAAAATGGCTGATTCCATGTGTAGGGCAGAAAATACACAATATAAGCTTGGCGCATCCTGTACCACCCAATAGCGAGTAAGCTATCAGAGACTACCAGGGGCACTGAAAATATGACTCATAAACAAACTTGAAGGAGCTCTCATGAGCCAAAGATGGGAAGATTTGAGCTTAGCAATGATAATAATTGTCATGTGTTGTGATGTATCAACTAAGTTTAACAAAAGTAAGAGTTATCTTCAGAAACTAATAGAGAAATGATTCGTTATCTTGAACACTGGTAAATAAAAAAGAGAAATCAAGTAAGTACCCTACTTTCCTACCAGAACTGTATTACTGGCTCACCAAAGTGAGGGAAAGGATTCTTAACAAAAGTATTCCACCTAATAAATAAAAAAAGAAATGATAGAATAGAATATCACCAAATAAATAGCTATCAGTATTTAGTATCACTGGCTGCTAAGATGATAAAATGAGAAACAATCAGATATTAAATAGCCATGCCAGCTAGGTGTGGTGGCACATGCCTGTAGTCCCAGCTACTTGGGAGACTGAGGTGGGAGAATCGCTTGAGCCCAGGAGTTAGGGTTCAAAGTTACAGTGAGTTATGATTGTGCCCTTGCACTCTAGCCTGAATAACAGTGAGATCCCATTTCTATGAATGAATGCATTTATGAATGAATGAATGGTCATACCAAAGAGGAGCTTTATTTTATTTCTGGATAATTTTCAGAAAAATATAGAGAACCAAAGGAGCACGTTGAATTGCACCAAGAATATAATGGTAGTAAAATCCAGACTGTGGAAATATTACAGGTCAAATGTCCTGTATTCTTTAACAGATAAACTGTAAGCAAATGCAAGGGATGGAGGAGGCACCTATAGACTGAAAAAACTTAAAGGATGTGCCAGAATTTTTAAATTGGCAAGGTTAACTTTGGGGTCGATGCATGCATATTTAGGTGATACAACTATTTTTTAAATGCAAGTAGTTTATTTCTGTAAAAGTTAGAATAGAGTTTATTTGCAGTGGGAAGTAGAGGTTGTGACTGGAATACTGATAGGTTTTCTTAGTTGTCTGGCAAAGTATTATTTATTTATTTAGAGACAGAATCTTGCTCTGTCACCCAGGCTGGAGTGCAGCGGCACGATCTCATCTCACTGTAACCTCCGCTTCCCAGGTTCAAGTGATTCTCCTGCCTCAGCCTCCTGAGTAGCTGGGATTAGAGGTGCATGCCATCAATGTCATCGCACCTGGGTAATTTTTGGTATTTTTAGTAGAGACGGGGTTTCTCCATGTTGACCAGGCTGGTCTCGAACTCCCGACCTCAGGTGATCTGCCCGCCTCAGCATCCCAAAGTGCCAGGATTTACAGACATAAGCCACTGTGCCCGGCCTCAAAAATACCATTTCTTGGCCTCAGTGGTGTTCTCATTATATTAAGTAATTAACTCATATATTTTATTTGAGTGATTTTCACTATTTGTGTTTAATCTTGCAATAAAAGATATTTAAATATAAACAGACAACTATTTCTAATATTAAATTACACTTTTACTGGCATAATTGTAAAGTCCAAATGAAACTTTAAAAAATTAGAGTGAATTTTACAAATCTCCATTTATTGTTGGCTATATCTCCAAGATCATGCGCCTATTCCCTTTGATCCAAATCTTTTGGTCTAAAGTGGTAATCATTATTGGTTATATATCTGCAGAAGTAGTTAAATGACATTCTTATTATTTTGATTTAATCTTAAACTAATCTAATTATAACACTGACCTCATAAAAATCAGTTAGCAATTTTGATTTTTACTTTTTGAAGTAAGCCTTTAAATTCTCCTCCATTAAGCTCTTTAAAAAAATCAATAGATTTCACTTTGGAATCTGTAAAGTACCTGTATAAATTCTCTAAGTTCCGTGAAATATGAATATGAGTCACATAATTTAAACCAAACATGTAATGTATTCTTTTAAAATTAAATCAACCTGTGTCTTTGCAAAATGACTACATGACTAAGGTGACCAATTTCCTGAACTGTGACTCAGATAGAAACATGGAAAAAAAACTGATAGCCAATGCTCATGCAATACCAAATATTTTATGACTCTCATGTTTTTGGCTCATGTTTCCTTAATTTAAAAAAGTGATTGATTTTTCAGATAAGCTGTATTACTAGACATTTCTCTATATTTAGGGAAACATTTCTCTAACTGATGCATGGACACAAGTAATTACATGTTTATTTCTTTTAACATATGTCTGTGATTTTTTTTCATTTAACAACCAAAAAACCAGTTTCACATTTCAGACACCTTTGCATTACTTAATACACATTAAAAGGTTACAGGACAATGCAAACTTCATAAGAAAAATTATTTTTCACTGACTTGTAAACAAATTCAGGTCCTATAATATAGAAGTACATTTAAATTCAAAATTATATTTTTTAATCCTTAACATATTTAATTGAAGGGGCCTAAATTTCTATTTTTTAATTAATTACACAAGTGATTTAGAGAAAATGCTATCTGCAGAATTAAGGTTCCAACCAAATTAGCAAAATGCATGAATGAACATCATCTAGACTGTCATAAACTTGGCAGCTGATACCATTAACAGTGTCACTAGTAAAGCTGTGTCTTGCTGGGAGTAAATGTGTAGAAGCATAATCAATTGTCTAAGAAAAAGAAGTGACCTCCAAATATATAAAATAAGAGACTTGGAATCAGAAAATAGAGGGGATTTTAATTTATTCAAATTATTATAATTACTAACTCTGGAGTTTTACCTACAGTCTCTAGGACACTTTGAAAGGTGATTTCCATTGGTGGGTCCAAACTCACCACTTATGTTTATGTACCTTATTTCTTTTGCTTAATGTGGGCTGGTCATTAGACTAAGACATGGCCTAGACTCTATGTACTGTCAGAAGGTGCAAAGGTGTCACCTAGAAAAGTAAGAGGACTGGCTTTGGAGTCAAACAAACATGTTCAAACTCCAGTTTTGCCATGTATGCTTATGCATATTGGGCAAGTTTACATAATTTCCCTGATTTCCATTTTCTCATCTGCAAATGGTGATAACACCATTTTCCTCAGGGGTTGTTATGAGAATTAAATGAAATACTGGCTACAAAGCAATGAAGACAAGGACAAATCCCTGGCTGTCGTTATCATAAATCATTGTGATAAACGTTAGTACTAGTATTTAGGAAGTTTATAATGAATGAAAGACAGGAAAAAACAACCTAATATCGTGAAAGGTACAAAAATGAGGGATATGCTTAACACTTTAATAATATAGGTAGGAAGGAAATCAGATGCTACTTCTTCATTTATCTCTTTTTATTTTTGTGTTACTTTCTTTAGAAGAATCTTGTACTTTCAGTGATAGGAAATTACCAAATGGCTTCATATACAAATAAGTTTTCAGGAGTAAATTTATGGATGAATGGAAGATTGATTAATAAAGGAACACTTTGAGAAATTGTTAAGACAAGGGAGTAAAACAGCATCCTTAGCAAGCCCTCGTTCCCGACTATCTATTCATCTTCATCTTAGGAAGCTCCCAGTGCTCTAGTCATACTGAAAAACCCTGAGGGCCCCCAAAGGCAGTGTCTCTTCTGTTTCTTTGCCTCCTTTCCGCCAACCTTTGGCATTCCTTTCCTCT
This sequence comes from Macaca nemestrina, assembly GCF_043159975.1. Taxonomy (NCBI): domain Eukaryota; kingdom Metazoa; phylum Chordata; class Mammalia; order Primates; family Cercopithecidae; genus Macaca; species Macaca nemestrina. The sequence continues at coordinate 76,537,014 of NC_092132.1, forward strand.
TCCAGACATTCCTTTCCACATTCCACGTCCTCTTCCTGATGTCACCTGGTAAGATTTTACACTTGGCAGGTCTCAGCTCCAGTGCTATTGTTGGAGGAAGACTCCCCCGGCCCACGCATTTGTGTGGTCCTCACCCAACTCTGCTATGTGCTGTCTTGACTCCCCACTATTAAAAAACCTGCCCACTGACTGCTCTGGTAGAAGTGATCTGTCTTACATTGTTGACTCCACAGACCCAACCTTAATATTTGCAAGGCCTGGGCCAAGAGGTCAAACAGAGGTCTGCACTGCCAACAAACTATCACATAAGCTGTATTTTGACTTTCTATCAGACTTAGAAGGCCATTTTCAAATTTAGAATTCTTGTATTCCTTCAAGTTCTGCACCAGAATTTGGCAGAAAAAAGAAAGCAGCAGGGAAGTGCTAACCTCTAACTCTATCTCCCTGTCCCCCTGTCCCCTCTCCTCACACCCTACACTGCGCCACAAGGGGCTCTGTGAGGACATTATGTGGATATCTGTACCTGTATGTCCAAGCTTGTCCACATATCCCCAAAACAGCTGCCTCTTGCCCACTCCTCAGACCTAGAGTTAGCTATAGGGAATGATGGACTGAGGAAAAAGGCCCGTGCAGGTCCAGAGAGCAGGCTTGGGATCTCTAGTGAAGGGGATTCTAGCACATACATCTCCTTGATCCCATAGACTCCTCATCCATGGGGAGAGATACAGCCTTGGGTCAGTCTAAGGCAACCAGTGAAACTCTTTTACGGTGGACATATCTATCTCTTTACCATTAACAGCACTTAGTGCAGGGCTTGGTACCTGAATCTCTCCAAAGCAGTTCTTGAATGAATGAGGAATGAAGTGCAAATTTCTAATTTAATATACAAAAGACAGAAGATGTGATCAGAAGACATAAAGACAAAGACTTTTTGTAACAATGTTGAATATTTCAAAATGACAGGATCGGGGATGTTCTAGTAGCAAGACATGGGGGAGAAGTCATATTTTAGATCTATATAGGATCAACAGAAAATTGAGTATGAACATGAAGCAGAGAAGGACATTTTCAAAATTGACTATGTTTGTTTTGAGTTGGAGAATGACCCAAAAACACAGATGAACAAAAACAAACTTAAGGTAGAATAGGAGAAGAAAAAAAAGAGAGTGAGATCCAGTTGAATTGCTTACTACAAAGACACTCTCAGACCCATCAGAATAAATGGCTTTTTTGAGAAGAAATCAAAGTCAAAAGTTCTCTCCAAGGAAGGCAGCATCATTATCAGGGAAAATGGATAAGACTCAGAAAGGAAACAAAGTTAGGAAAGGATGTGAAATTAGCTGCTTGCGAAAGATATCACTGCAATCACATTCCACTAATGAAAGAGTATACCATTGTCTAAACCCCTTCAGCCTAGTCTTAAATTTTCGTTTACAAATTCATTCATTGGGAGTTTAGTCCAAGACTATTGCAGCATGAACTAAAAAAAATAAAAATAAAAAAATTCCTCTCACTCCAAGGAGAATTTATCCAGTAGGAATCTGTTTCATTGATGCCTAGGACAGACTTTATAGACCAATCAGTAAGGGCAAAACCACAGAGTGATACCAGACCCAGAAACTTAATGAACCACAATTCCAATGCTTCATTACATCTAAGACAGGGCACAGAGTGTGGGCCCTGTGACGATGTTCCAAGTCTCTTTGATGCAATACCGCTTTTCCTTCATGGTCTAAAACCCTTGCCCCTTTGGGGACTACAAGAGCCCCAAGATGTTCTATAGGAAGAAATTTCTCTGTTAATTCTTAGTCCAAAAAGTGAATATAATGTGCCTTACAGAACAAAGCTTACTTTGAGACCCCGAAAAGGCCAAACCACTTCATAGAGAGTAAGAGGATATCTTCTATTCTCACGAAGGTATGCCCATCTTTAGAACCCAGTTCAAAGCAAACATCTTTTGAGGTCTTACTGAACATGACTGAACACTGAGGTTTATTACAATGTTTTTGCATGTGTTTGCATTTTGTGAAAACAGCTAAAATCAGAAACAGAGGAGCCAAAAAGATTTCCTGCCAAGTCTGGGAATCTAAAAGCCAGAAATTTCAAGAGAACAGAATAATTCTTATAACATGTGTAGCCTAATTTTATGGGCTTTCAATGTTAATTCAGATAAACACTTAAAATCTTGGGTGCTTTTTGACAATAAACTTCAGAGCCAAACTATTTAGCCCCATCTGAAACCCATACCAATATTACAGGTTGAAAGTAAAATGTAAATCATCTTATGGTCACTGCCAGTTAGTTAAATATATCAATTTAATAAAGTCAAGTTATGAAACGGCAACCTTGATATTCTTAAAGATCACAAGTCTCTTGGGAGTTTTCTTTACTCTTGTAGGATACCCTTTGAAGCTCCGAGATGACACAAATCAAGCTAATCAAGGCCCCTTCCATACATAATGTTACTTTAGAAAATTAAGAGAATCTTTAATCACTGACTTGGCCAAGCACCAGACTTATCACTGGCCACCACATGGAATTATGCAGTGTGCCGCAGCCAAGGGGGTGAGTGGGAGCAGTGTCGACCATTTTTATGAGCTTCAACAGTGATGGTGAGATTTAAAAAAATGTACAACAACAAATTTTCAAAGTTATCAGGAAGCTGAAACTAGCCCAGTGAAATTAACTGCAAAATACTCTACTATGCTTTTTTTTTTTTTTTTTTTAAATCACGTAGACACAGGATTATAAAAACATAGCCACATTGTAGTTAGTGTTAAAGAAAAAAGGGGGCAGGAGGGAATTTTAGTTAACTACAACTTTGGTGTGCACCAGAAATGCACTGGAAGCTACCAAAAAAGCTATTTCAAAAGCAGACATCTTTAGTAAAGGTGCAGCAAATTCCTCCAGGCTGTTAATGGGTGAATTGAACTTTGTCGATCAGGTTAGAGCATTGTGGTTCCATTTGGTGTGTTGGTGGCAAATAAAGAGGGGTCTAGAAATAAGGTCACAAAAAGAATGGTTGAAGAAGTTATTTATTTTTCAGCAGAAGGACAGAAGACCTAAAGAAAGAGTATAACTGAAGATTTAAAAGATGGAAAGGAAATTAGAGGGATTTTTTTGTTTGTTTCAGAGAGTCAAATTGGGGCTTACAGATGAAAGTTTCAGAGAGACAGTCTTTTTTATTTTTTTCTCAAAATAAGGAGCACTACTCTAGAGGGGTAATAAAATATGAGAAGGAGCAGGCAGTTTCAGGAAAGAACTGTTGCCTGAAATCCTGAGGGCAAGGTAAAGCAGTGGGCTACAGAAGGGGTTCCTCATTGGGGAAGAAGTGGCTCCATATTCTCATACCAAATTTCTGTTGTGGTCTCTTCCTAAAGTTCCAAAGCTGGGCCACTACATTGAGGCAGATTGGTAGTGAGGGAATAGAATTAGGTTGGCCCTTGTTTCTCATAATTATAACCTTGTTGCATTTAATTTGGGAGAAGAAGGTAGAAAAGTCTTCAGATAACCTTGCTTTTGACTGTGTCATCATCTGAATAAAAGTAAGGAAATTGACCTTTATCCGGTACCTGCTATAGACCAGGCATATGTACTGCTGCACTCAATATTCCTGCAAAGGAAATACTCCTGTTTTACAGCTGTAAACAGGGTACAGAGTGTGGGCCCTGTGACGATGTTCCAAGTAGAAGCTGAGACTAAGAAGATTCCAAGGTAGAGCTAGGAATCCATAACTTATGGTCTTCTAGAAGACAGGAAATGAAACCAACCATTGTACTAGCAAATTAAATATTTAAACAGTGATAGAGGCTGATTTAAACTCACACCTGGACTCCTAATCCAGTTCTCTTTCCATTATCTTACGTAGATATTTTCCACTTCTTAGTTTTGCTATTCCAGGGTTAACCCAACAAATTGTTTACATTAAACCTCATGTAAATTATTATTATGGACAAATGAAGTCCTAGAAAATATACATAAAGTCATTTAAAGGAAAAAAACCTACTGTGAGTTACAAAATCTTGTTTTAGGCTCTTACAAGAATTTAATAAATAATATTGCAAAAAGCCTTATGCTCAGATAAATTAGTTCATTTCTGCCAGGAGGAAGAAGTGGGTGTGAGGGTTTGAATCATTCAGTGTCTCCTCCAAGCTTCCAGAATATAAACACATTATTCAACAATCCCAGGAAATCAAGCTCCAAATTAGCAAAAGGAATATTGGATTTGGACATAAGATTGGGTCTGAATCCTTTTTTTCTGACACTCATTTATTAGGTATGTGTGGCCTCTGAGGCAAGTCACTTCAATTTTCCAAGTCTCTCTTTCTTCGATTGTAAAGACCTTACAACTAAGAATGCTTTCGATTGAAATAATTAGAGGCAATACCTATAAATTACAGTGCTAGGAACTGGAGAAATGATTCTCATTTTCATTATGACCTGCCACTCCAACATCATGGTCCCCCTATCACCTAATTCTCCAGTTGTGCTGACCTGTGGGTGGCCTCCGTGGGCTGTCCTCTGCCTGTCTTGTAATGACTCTTCCCAGCAACTTCCCTCACTATCAAGCCACAGGCCAACTTCTCCAGGAAGCTGTCTCTGATCAGGCTCCACCCTGCAGGCTACTCTGTGTGCCTCTGCCTCTCCTAGGCATGCCGTGCATACCTCTGTCACAGCACTTTCGTGCTTCACAAACATCTGTTCATTCAGCTGCCCTTCCCATCATACTATAAGTGCCTTAATAGCAATGAGTGTATCTTTCATTTCCAGATTCCCAGTACCTCACTGGATTTTACCATTGAAAATGCTCAATAGATGTTTGTTGAACGAATGGATGCACTAAGCCTAGGAAGTGAGTATAGCATGTTCTTTCAATGCTATACTAAATCATTTTTTGAAAATAGTTTTATCCATCAATCCATTCAAAATGCTACTTAAGAATTCAATGAATTTTAAACAAGCATGCATCCTGCAGGATAATCTGAAGGGTAGTCAGAAAAATCAAAGATAACTTTCTTTACATTTTTGACTAATATTCCAACAGACACACCACTTATTCATTTCCATATGTATATGTATATTCAGTAGACCCCGACAAGGTACTTCTTGACATTCTGTAATTCTTTCACAGCTAAGGAATCTTTTGAGAGTTCACTGTTGAGAAAGCTCTCACTTTTGGCAGGCTGGAAATATAAGTCCCACACCAGGAGAAACTGAAACAATAAGGGTGGATGGGGCGGGTGTGTGAAGAAACAAGAAAACTCAAAATTGCATTTTTCTAATTTCTGCTCCTTCAGCATAAAGAAAGACTAGATCCTCCACTGTTGTTTTGATTTGAATGAGAATGGAATACGTTCTAGTTAATAGACGTTAACTTTAAATTAAATTGGTAGATGTTAACTTTAAATTAAGTTGATAATTTAATATTTTTTTCTTCCTATAAGTAAAATGAATGTGTATATAACAGGTAAACAAATGTGACGTGGATATACCTGTGCAAACATTTGGTTAGAATGATTAAGAGGAATATGGACTGTGTGTATATATTTTATATGTGTGTGTGTTTGTGTATATGTATGTATGTGTCTACGTATAATTTTTTAAGAGCGTTTCCTTTAAAAGTTCAGGTGCTCTTTTTGGAAATGCAAATAGTTAAAGCTAAACTAACTAGTTCTTATTTTTATCATAATTGTAAGAAATGACCGTGAGATCACAGCTGTGCCAGTGTTGCTAAGAATGATTATAGGAAAAGTAAGTATAAATCCAATTGCTTTTACTGCTGAGTTTAGAACAACTTTTATCCATTGAGGAAAGTCTGGACCATTTAGTAAGGAAGTCTACTTATTAGATATAATACACTATTTAAATGGATACGTCTATAAGAATAATAAAAAAAAACAAAGTCCAAGGGAATAATGTACAGTCTCAATATTATCTCTGCTTGAGATGTAAAAAGTGCAGTTCTGCAAAGCCTCAGGTTCCCACGCAGACAGCAAGCCGCCACGATCCCTTATAACTCTTCCTGCCAGAGTTTGGACTAAAGTTAGCTGACTTGAAAAGCTTAATTAGAGATAGATAGTCCTTAATGATGGGACTATACTCCCTGATTTCTCAGAACGAATGTAAATATGTTCATATATCACTTATTTCTAGAGAGGCTATTTGGCCTGATGTTGCCAGCCAAGTCCACTGCAGACTAAGGAGTATGGCTTGACCTTAACTTCATGAAAGAACCATCCTGTGCTACTGACCAGATTCTGGCTTAGCCTGAGAATTTGCTGTTATACTACTATGGGGTGGACTACCAAAATCTACTGACCCACAGAAACAAAATAAACAATTCCACATGCGATGAGGAGAAGTTACTCAATTTTACTGTCTGTATAAAGCAGAGAAAATTTTAAAAAAATATATGAGCAGTTTGTTTTGCCTTCTTTGCTACTCTCCTAGCAGTGGGCATCCTAGGATGGCCAAATTTCATGATTGTGTCATTATTTCCTCAAACAGAGTGGAAACTCCTCATGGACAAAGGCTGAGTCTCATTGTAATTGCATCCCTGATGCCATCAGTGTGCCTGGCACACAGCAGGCACGCTGTAAATATTTGCTGACTGACTGAACGTGTACTTTGTTGGGCTGTTCCAATCTAAGAATCCAGGAGAATCTGGAACAATTGTGAATAAGTTACATACCTGCCATTTTAAGCACTTTACATATCTCAATTAATCCTTCCTAGAACCACATAAAGTCGATGTAACATGTTTTATGAGTAAAAATAGTAAGCTCAGAGAGACTGTATTACTTGCCCAACCTCTTAGAGCTAAAAACCAAGCGAGATATGACCTTGGGTCTCTGGAACTCCACAGTCCACGTTCTATCCATTGTAACGTTATGTTTACTTCTCAGAAGATAACCAAAATTCAGCTTGGCTTAAATGTAAATTTTGCACCAACTCTGCACATGTTCACCACAATATTCCCTATAAGCAACATTTTTGTGCTTTATTTATTTATTTAAGACGGAGTCTCACTCTGTTGCCCAGGCTGGAGTGCAGTGGCGCAATCTCGACTCACTGCAGCTTCCGCCTCCCTGGTTCAAGGGATTCTCCTGCCTCAGTAGCTGGCATTACAGGCATGCACCACCACACCCAGCTAATTTTTGTATTTTTAGTAGAGATGGGGTTTCACCATGTTGGCCAGGCTGGTCTTGAACTCCTGTCCTCAGATGATCCAACTGCCTCAGTCTCCAAAAGTGCTGGGATTACAGGCGTGAGTAACTGTGCCCGGCTAACATTTTTGTTTTTAAAGTTTCACACTTGTTAAAGTGAGCTGGTTAACATCCATCCCTGACGCACTGCCTCCAGAACCCTCCATTAGATAACCTGGAGGGACACAGGACCTGCAGAGCTCTCTTGTTGAAAGCACATGGTTTAATCTTCATTCTGAAAGTTGGCTTGAAGGATCCCGATCATAAATAAATAAATAAATAATTTTTAAAGTTGTGTCTTTTCTCAGTTGCACAGCAAGACTTTAAAATGGAATCAAATCTATCTTCACTCTAACAATGCCATTCAACTATGAAATGCAAATGTGCTAAGATACGTTTTTTTATCTTGTGAAGGAGGAATTGTTTTAATTCATGAATGGTATACTTGGCAGGCATCTGATCACCCTATGTGTAAATCATTTATTAACCCATCTGTCAACTGTGTTTAACTAAATAAGAGTTCTCTTTCATCTTTAAGAAGAAATATCCATATGTGAAGCCTCTAGATTTTCATAGAGAAACAAGCTAGTCCTGTTTAAAATCATATCAATCAACACCATCTAAGTTATTGAAAATATTGATCAGGATATTTATTTACGGATACAGTTTTTGGCATGTTTTGGTGTACAAATTTACTCCCTTACCAGTCTTGTTTTGATGAACATATTTTAACATTTTTCCAATTTATAAGTCAGTGAATATAAAAAGCAAAACTACACAAACTCAAAGTACTTAAGTAAGATATGATTTAAGCTTTCATACTTTTTTCTTTATTTTGTTTGAGTACCTTCTTTTCATCCTTAAAGTTTCCATTTATAATTAAAATTGTCCTCCCACCCCCTACCTGTTACTTCAGAAGTATACACTTCCAATCAACAGAACGCCCAGCAGAGGTGCTTAGCAAATGTTGGTTGGATGAAAAATGAATGAATGAGTTAGTGTCACAGTGCATTTTCTGGAATCATAGGCCAGAAGTTCAGTAGAGTTACACTTTTCAAAATAGAAGGAATTAGTACCTAACAGAATTAATGCTGTGTAAGTGATCTATAGCATCAGAGCATTTATATTTCTTTGAGGCTGCAAATGTAGGAAAAATAAAGTCCCTGAACCCTCTTTCTTCATTCAAGCATACATTCTGTGCCAGGGTACTGTGTTCAGCACAGGGGCCATCAGACATAATTTAAAGAGCAAGGCCACTGGCAGCTCTCATGTGCACTCACCATCTACATTTGGGACAGTCACTCTTAGTTTTAAGCCACAAATATATTTGTACATGAAGTGACTTCTTAGAATGTGAAGGATACATTTCCCCCTAGTTACCTAGGTGGCTTGGACAACCATAGGAGGTTGGACATCTACACAAGAGAAGGCAAGGTATTAGAATTAAGAGTGCAGGTTGTAGCACCATGTGACCTGGTATCAAAGCCTGGCTCTGCTCTTCCCTGGCTGTGTAATCTTCAAAGATTACTGAGCCTCCTAGCAGCAGTTTCTACAACTATAATTTGGTATCAGATACCTGCTACATAGGATTGGTATGAAGATGTTACAAAATATCTGTGAAGAACATATATTCTTCATGAGCAAACAATAAATTTTCCACATGTAAAAGGCAACCCCTTAATAATGCTGGCTTATTACTCTATTACTATTATTACCAAAAATGCCATTATGCCAGTTTCTTCTGTTGGAGTCCACAGGGAAATACAGCAGACTCAAAATCTTCAGTATCAGGAAGACACTCAACAGGACACCTCACATAATCTGGAATACAACTTTCCCTTGTCACTGAATCTTGACAGTTCTTCTAAGGTTGAACTTCGGCTTTATTTTGAATGCAGTGGCCCTGTTGTCTTCTAGAAAGATCTTATACATGCTTAGTACAAAATATTTACTGCAAGTCGAAAGGAAGAAATTTGAAATAATGTGAATATTTATAATAACATAGGACACATTATTTCATCAGAATAAGCAACCAAAAAAATGTGTCCCAGCTGTGCTATAAAATTTTCAGTTTTATAGTGTCCAGGAATTTCCTACAAGGCTAAATATTTCTAAGCCTTTGAATACAGAAAAATATATAAATATACTGTTTACTAATCAAAGGTTACATGGCCACTAAAAAAATTTCAATGTGTCTATCCTATATTTAACCAAAGTTAATAGATATATATAGTAGAGTTGCCCTGAAAAATTTGTTCTACCTCGGCTTTTCATATACAGGTAGACATTTTATATAAACAATTTTAAGTGTACTTTTTCCATGACTGGTAAAAGACTATGATACCCATGTCACCTTCAAAGTTTTATAAAGTAGAATTTCAGAGGTAGAGACTCTTAGAGTGGTCATTGCATTTCTGTCTTCTTAAAAATCCCAGAAGTTATTCATGCAAATAGTACAGCTTCATTTAGCTCAGACGTTCATTTACTGTGGCTGGGACAGCCTTGGGTATTCTTTCCAGGCTCTAGATTTATTCAAGGCCCAGGGAAATTTGGGTGGGTTCAGTTTACTTAATGTCTTCTTTGGCCTCGAGGTTCCAACCTTCACCTGCTGTTTAACATTCCTTTACAGATTCTTAAAAACCCTGTTTATATCAAAAGGAATGTTATGCCTCAATACAAAGTAATCATGAAAGAACATACTTGTCAACTTCATTCCTGGTAGCAGATTCTGGCTTCTTTTCTCCACTTTGAACTAAGGTAGCAATTTGACATAGCTTTAGAAGAAATGTAAAAGTAACGCTTTCAGGATACACTTTTTCAGGATTTCACTTTTTCTAAGGTCAACAGTATGTTTTATTAGTTTACAGTCTGATTTATTAGTTTGGTTTTTCTCATACATAATGTGATCCATGTAGCTCTGTATTTTTTAATCAGTTTGTAGAACAAAATTGCTCCCAGTCCTTTTTGATTTTTTAAGTGATTTTTTTCCCAGTTAATCCATGCACAAAATTGCTTGAAAGAACATGGTAACTAAATGCTAGACATCAACTACAGATACAGGTACTTGCGCAGAATGTGGGCGGTTCATTCTCAGAGCTTCTTGCTCCTGACTAGAGCATGACTTGACCTCTCCAGCAGCCACTAAAAGGGCTTGGCACCAATAACTGTGACTCTATTCCTGGCCAGGAGCAGAACACACACCAAGAAATGTCACGCAGGGGCCATGCATGACAGATCAAAGTGATTAGTCAATTTCAACAATATGAAGGATGTTATTCACACACCAGAATCCTCTTTATCATGTTTGAAACCACATTCCTCAGTGAAAAACAGTTTTCAAAACATAATTTGTAGGACAGGGCCTATCTCAGTAAACTACATTAAATTCTAAAAGAGGGTCACATAAAATGTAACTGAGGCTGGACTCCTAGTTTTCTGTTTTCCATATGCTGTTACTTTGTAAATCTAGAAAGAGATACTGTACTACATTAACTAGCAAAACAAATGCTGAAAACAATTTCTATGATAACAAAGATCAAGTTCAATCCCCCCTTGAAATCTTATCTAACTCTTCCAATCTATGGAAAGCACTCCTATCTCTAAACTGACATTATGTATACAGGCTACATCATACAATTTACTAAATGGTTTTCATCTGAGTGCATTTAGATAATTTTCCTAAGAGAACCATGATGTTTTTAAGGCTAAAACCATTTCACATTCCACTTTTTTCTACAAGGCTTCATGCAATCGGTTTAGTGAGAGGGGCCATGTTAACAACTTAATATTTATTATCTCAGTTGATTAACAAAGCAGGGTCAAGTTGTATATTAAATTTAATATTCAGCCTTCACAATCACATTTAGATGATCCAAGAGTGCTCATTATTTACAAAACAGTGATCATTTCCTTTATCTACGGGAACATGTTTTCAATATTGCTGTGTTATGACCATAAAATATGCTGCCTGTCATTTTCTTTTAAGCTTTCCTTCAAGAACAAAATAATGTGTGGCAATACAGAGCTTCACAAGATACTGTCTGTCATTTTTAAAAATCAACAACATTTTCTGGTGGATTGGGAGGAAATTAGATCCATACGATTCTCAAAAAGACCTATCTACAAATATATGGATGGTTTCCTGATATTAAAAAAAAACACAATTCGAGAGCTAACTAGAGAGAAATGCTGGCCTAAACATAAAAAATAAAGTTAAAATTAAGAAACATTTTCCCAACTCAACCAGTTGGTCTCTGATCTATGAAGTATAGAATTCCACTGCTATTCTATATAAGAATGGGAGAAAAATTGCCCACATTAATTAAAGTCAGAAAATACCATCACCCATTATATGCACAACCCTATGGAAAACTCTCGAAGGATACAAATTCCCAGTACTTCCACTGTGCATCCACAACACAGTTTGCTGGTGAGGCCCTAAAAGAAGTCACTTGTCAGTTTTTATAGCACCATTCTCTATATTTCTCACCTGGATTCTTAATATCAGTGTACATGGTAAAAGTTTAACAACCAGTTCTCCAGAAGAAACTTAAGGCTTTTAAAGCATTTGTTGATTTCTGTGGAATAATTCCTCCCATAGGGCTGATTTCAAGGTACCAATGTGATGTCGTTGTATAAAGTTGGGGAAAGATGGCCCTACCCAACCAGGGAGCCATACCACCTGGTTCCAGCACAGTACCCCATAGGCTATGTCCAAGAACCAGGTCAAAGGGAAGGTCCCACAGAATAAGCAATGAACTTACAACTATAAGTCATGCCAGGGGACTAACTGGAAAAGTTTAAGGAGTTTTTGGCTCATAGAATTCGAAGGCAGGGAAATTTAACTTAATGAAACAGCAGCACAAACAATCTGTGGAAGATAAAAGGAATCAAATTTTGGTCACTCTAAATAAGGAAGAACTGGAAGAACTCTTTTACAAGTTTACCAGAGATACGTTCCATCTCTTAGAGGAAGTCTTAGTTTCTTTTAACCCGGAGAAGTTAAGGAAACATTGGAAGACTTCTTAATATTAGACAGCTGAGAATTTGACTGCTGTTAGAGTTCTCCACATTTTTTGGGCCTATGAGCTGAAACTGCAATTAAACTAAAACATGAAAATCTTAATGCTTTCATCTTATGATTTGAGGGAAGTTCATGGCATTGTGAGTATGTATATATAGATGAATTTATACAAGATATTTTGAGTTTATTTGTAATATAATATTTTTTTAAAATTCAAAGATATAAGTATTTTATATTTTATAAATATAAATTTTACTAATAATTTCCCAAACGTCATAATAAAACAATTCACATATTTCTTACAACCCCTGTAGTCTATCTTCAGGCTTAGAGATGGTTTTCATGAGTTTGTTTGTTAAGTTGTTTGTTTACTTCCCTTACTATGGCCAAATACTTCTCAAAGTAATTTCATGTTTTTTTAACAACAATTGGTAAATCTATATTTCAAATAAATCCTAACCCACAGCATAGGAGGCTGACTGTAATTTAAGCCTCTTATCCCTCAACGCATTGTGGTGTGTAAGAGTTTTAACTTTCTATTGCGACTCTATAAAAAACCACTTCATGCAACCTACATTTTTCTATTAAGACTCACCAAATATTAAGTCCTTTAGCCTTTGCGGTGTTTTCAAGCACAGGAGTAAGCTAGTCCACTTGGTCCTTAAAGTAATTTAAAAATAACAATCCTTCTCTGAAACTTGTTGTTGTCCTGGTAGTCAACTCTAATGCCCCCCTTCAATATTAAGACATGGTTCTACTTGAAATACCATGTAATTGAAATTATAAGTGCTGCGTTCTTCCTGGCAGTAAGCCAAAATATTTGAAATCAGCTTATAGTAAGCATATATTGAGCTAAGAACTGTCATGTTACAATATGGGATTCATTATGGCGATTGTTCCAGTTTACCCGGGGGTCCACTAGTGTTAAACACAATGTGAATTTCCTAAAACTCTGAGATATTCAATAATAGAGTCCCTTTCCAGGTCCTTCTGCCTTCTCTGCTTTGTTTTGCTATTCTTTTGTGCACGGTGCCTTCTAGCTAGAATATGCTTAAACAATTTTGGAACAACAAAATACAGTGTAAAATCCACAGACTTTAAAGAGAATGTCTCAACTCCCAGTTTCAGCATTTATGAGCTCTGTGACTATGAATATGTTAATCTTTTAGAGCTTCTGTTTCCTAGTCTTAAAAATGGAATTAACAATACCTGCCTAGTTGGAGTACTATAAGAATTAGAAATAATATCTGTAAAGCTCCTAGAACAATGCACGGACATGGTAGACACCGAATTCAGGAACTATGAGGATGACTAATTGATTCTAAGAAAGCATCATTTCCCTGAGCATTCTGATTCTCCAAAAGCAGCGTACCAAAGCAAATTAATCTCTATTCATGTGGATTTTAGACTTTCTGTTTGCGGATCACACACAGCTTTTTTATAGTGGTAGAATACACATAACATTTACCATTTTATATTTTAAAGTTAAGATTGAATGACATTAAGTACATTCACAATGCTGTGCAACCATCACAATTATCTAACTATAGAAATTTTTCATCACCCCAAAAGAAAACCTCAAACCCATTAAGTACTCACTTCCCTTTCTCTTTCCTCCCTGGCCCCTAAAAAACCCTAATCTACTTTCTGTCTCTATGAATTAGTCAATTCTGGATATTTCAAGTAAATGAAATCATAGAATATGTAAGCTTTTATGTCTGGCTTCTTTTACTTAGTGTAATGTTTTCAATGTTCTTCCATGTTGCAGCATACAATAGAACTCTATTTCTTATGGCTGAACAACATTCTCTCATACAGTTTACCCATCCATTAATTCATGTATTTGGGCTATTTACAGCTCTTGGTTATTGTGAATAGTGTTGCTATGAACCGTTTTGTAAAGGTTTTTCCTCAAATACCTGTTTTCAATTTGTTTGGATATATTCCTAGGAGTGGACTTGGTAGACTATTTGGTAATTCTATGTTTCACAGCATTAATTTTGTTCCCTTAAGAACTGCAAACCAGAAATGTTAAGTTAAATATAAATTTGTCATATGGCCCAGCAATTCCACTCCTAGGAATCTCCCATGAGAAATGAAAACATGTCCACAGAAAGATTTGCATAAAAATCTTCATAGCCACACTATTAATACTAGCCAAGTATTAAAAACAATCCAAATGTCAACTGACTCATGAAGAGACGTACAAAATGTAGTGAATCCAAACATGGCATACTAGTATTCATCAATAACAAGCAATAAGCTACATTTTCCTATGTAACATGGTCATACTGCAACATGGCTGCAACATGGATGAACCTCAAAAACATTATTTAAGTGAAAGAGGCAAGACCCAAAAGAACATATACAGTATTATTCCATTTATATGAGATGTCTAGAATAGGCAAATGTATAGTAACAGAAAGTATATCAGTGGCTGCCTGGGTCTAAGAGTGGACATGGATATTATTAATAACTGTAAATGGGCATGATGAATCTTGCTGGGGTGATAACAGTGTCTTCAAACTGCATTATGATGACAGTTTCACAACTCAGAAATTATAAAATGTTAATTATATACTTAAAATGGGTAAATTTTATAATACCTAAATTATGCCTCAACAAAGTCGTAAAAGCAATTACATAGGAGAAAATGAAAAGTAAAAAACCATGCTATTCCTCCTTGTTATCCATTGCTACTCTAAGTCCAGAAATTCATCATCATACTCAAGAAAAACAAGTTTCTAACAGGTGTCCTTGTCATCTCTCGAATTGTTCTCCACTCAAATTTAATTCCATTAAGTCACCACCAGAGTATTCCTCCTAATAATAGGAGAGCTAGACTTAAAGTCAATAGAAATCGTGGGTGTGAATGGAGTTACTCAGAGAGAGTGTGCAAGATGAGAAGAAAATAGGGACAAGAAGTATTGGTTAACATCAAAATTTTCGGGGAAGACAGGAAGATGTCTAGCAAAGAAGACTAAGATGGATGGTCAGGAAGCCAGATGATCAGAAGAGAATGGGGTCTAAGAAGATAAAAGAAGCAGGACCTTCAGGAAGAAAAAGTGGTAATTAACCTTATCAATTTCCACAGAAGGATGAAATAAAATGAAGGCTGAAAGGCATTCATTGGATTTTGATATGTAGAAGTATATTTTTATTTTGCAATGAATTAAATAACACATTAGTGAAAAAGAAGCTGTGTCTTTCTTTTCTAAGATGTTAGTGAAAGGGCAGAAGGCAGGTAAGGGCAATAGTAGCTAAAGGTGGAAAATGAAATCATTTATACATCTGTTTGCCACTGAAAAATGCTTGAGAATGTCCATAGCCTGCAGGAAAGTAGAAAGAGAAATGTGAAAAATATGGAAAAAGACAGAGAAGTACATTTTTAGAAATTAGGAGAAAGGATTCTATCAAGAGCAATCCTGGAACACGATAAGTTAAACCTCTTCTGAGACTGGATGAAAACAAATGAGAAGGCTTGCTTACACAGATGAGTACCGGCTTATGGATGTTAAAGGACTTTACACCTGAGGGACCCAAGTTTTGTTTGTTTGGTTTTACTTGCTTGCTAGTTTTATTTTTTCTTGAGAAGTAGGAGGCTAGGACCAGGTTTGGAATAATTGGTAGGGAGAATAAGATTGATATGAGGGCAGATTTAAACTGGACATTAGCAGCAAAGGAAGGCTAAATAGAGAGACATTGATGAAATGCACTGTTCAGAGATTGGCCGGATAAGGCAGCCATAAGGGGGCGATGGCTTAGAGCCTGGAGTTCTTAGGGAAGTCAAAGAAGAGGAAGAGTGGGACTGATGGAGTTAGAAAATGAAAAGGAGGGTATTACCACTGACCCACTGGAGTTCAAGTCCAGAAGAAGAACAAAACTAGGTTATGATAAAGTTACAGGTGTGGCCACAGGTGTGAAATATTGGGTGGAAGGCATGGAAGAATACAATGTAGAAAACGTGTGAAGATAGAATGTTGGATAGACTGGTTATGTCGTGTCAAAGTCCACAGTGACTGAGCAGTGTGAGTGCTAAATTGAAATTCTATAAACCTAAATGTCAATCAACAGATGAATGGATAAATAAAATGTGGTACATATAAACAATGGAGTACTATTCATCTATACAAAAGAATGAGATCCAGTCATTTACAACAACATGGATGGATCTGGAGGAGACAATGTTGAGTAAAGTAAGTCAGGCACCAAAAGAGAAACTTGATATGTTCTCACTTATTTGTGGGAGCTAAAAATTAAAACAATTGAACCCATGGAGATAAAAGAGTTGAAAGATGGTTGCTGGAGGCTGGAAAGAGTTGTATGGGGTGGGGTGGACGGAACTGAAGATAGTTTAATGGATACAAAAATATAGTTCAAAAGAATAAGACCTAGTATTTGCCAGCACAACAGGGTGACTACAGTCAATAGTAATTTAACTGTACATTTTTAAATAATTAAAAGAATATAATTGAATTATTCGTAACATGAAGAATAAATGTTTGAGGTTATGAATACCCCATTTACCCTGATGTTATTATTGTGTATTGCACACCTATATGAAAACATCTCATGTAGCCCATAAATATATACACCTAGGTACCCACAAAAATATAAACAATTTAAAAAATTTAAAAAGAAATAAGATTGTTTATTTTTGTTGGAAAAAAATGTATCAGATAATAGGAATGTCAGAGGAAGAATTTTTTAATTTGACTTTTATTTTAAGTTCAGGGGTACACGTGCAAGTTTGTTATATAAGTAAACTTGTGTCACAGGGGTTTGTCGAACATGTTATTTCGTCACCCAGCTATTCAGCCCAGTACCCATTTTCGCTGATCATCTCCCTCTTCCCTCCCTTCACCCTCTGATAGGCCCCAGTGTCTGTTGTTCCCCTCTATGTGTCCATGTCTTCTCATCATTTAGCTCCCATTTATAAGTGAGAACACGCAGTATTTGGTTTTCTGTTCCTGTATTAGTATGCTAAGGATAATAGCCTCCAGCTCCATCCATGTTCCCACAAAGGATATGATCTCATTCATCTTTATGACTGCGTAGTATTCCATGGTGTATATGTACAATATTTTCTTTACGCAGTCTACCATAGGTGGGCATTTAGGTTGATTCCATGTCTTTGCTGTTGTAAATATTGCTGTAATTAACATATGTGTTTTTATGACAGAACAATTTATATTCCATTGAGAATATAACCAGTAACGGGATTGCCGTGTCAAATGATAGTTCTGTTTCTAGGTCTTTGAGTAACTGCCATGCTGTTTTCCACAATAGTTGAACTAATTTATACTCCCACCAACAGCATATAAGCATTCATTTTTCTCTGCAATCCCACCAGTATCTGTTAATTTTTGACTTTTTAATCATAGTCATTCTGACTGGTGTGAGATGGTATCTCATTGTGGTTTTGATTTGCATTTCTCTAATGATCAGTGATATTGAGCTTTTTTTTCATATGCTTGTTGGCTGCATGTACATCTTCTTTTGAAAAGTGTCTGTTCATGCCCACTTTATAATGTTTTTTTCTTGTAAATTTGTTTAAGTTCCCTATAGATGCTGAATATTAGACCTTTGTCAGATACATAGTTTGCAGAAAACTTTCTTCCATTCTGTAAGTTGTCTGTCTACTCTGTTGGTAGTTTCTTTTGCTATGCAGAAGCTCTTTACTTTAATTAGATCCCATTTATCAATTTTTCTTTTTGTTGCAATTGCTTTCGGCATCTTTATCATGAAATTTTTGCCTGTTTCTATGTCGAGAATGGTATTGCATAGGTTGTCTTCCAGAATTTTTAGTTTTGGGTGTCACATTTAAGTCTTTAATTCATCTTGATTTAATTTTTGCAGATGGTATAAAGAAAGGATCCAGTTTCAATCTTCTACATATGGCTATCCAGTTATCCCAGCATCATTTACTGAATAGGGAGTCTTTTCCCCATTGTTTGTTTTTGTCAGCTTTATTGAAGATCACATAGTTGTAGGTGTGCAGCCTTATTTCCGGGCTCTCTATTCTGGTCTATGTGTCTGTTTTTGTACCAGTACCATGCTGTTTTGGTTACTGTAGCACTATAGTATAGCTTGAAGTTAGGTAGCATGATGCCTCCAGCTTTGTGGGTGTTTTTGTTTGTTTGTTTGTTTCTTAGGATTGCCTTGGCTATTTTGGCTCTTTTTTGGTTCCATGTGAATTTTAAAATATTATTTTCTAGTTCTGTGAATAATGTCATTGGTTGTTTAATAGGAATAGCATTGAATCTACAAATTGCTTTGGGCAGTAGAGCTATTTTAATGACATTGATTCTTCCCATCTATGAGCACGGGATGTTGTTTCATTTGTTTGCGTCATCTCTGATTTCTTTGAGAAGTGTTTTGAAATCCTCATTGTAAAGATCTTTCACCTCCCTAGTTAGCTGTATTCTTAGGTATTTTATTCTTTTTGTGGCAACTGTGAATGGGATTGTGTTGCGGATTTGCCTCTTGCCTTGACTGTGGTTGGTATAGGAGTGCTACTGACTTTTGTACATTGATTTTGTATCCTGAGACTTTGCTGAAATTGTTTCTCAGCTGAAGGAGCTCTTCCAGCTTTTGCCCATTTGGTATGATGTTGGCTGTGGGTTTGTCAGATATGGCTCTTATTATTTTGAGGTATGTTCCTTCCAAATCTAGGCTATTGAGAGTTTTTAACATAAAGGGTGTTGAATTTTATTGAAAGCCTTTTCTGCATCTATTGAGATAATCATGTAGTTTCTTCTTTAGTTCTGTTTATGTGATGAATCACATTTATTGATTTGCATATGTTGAACCAACCTTGCATCCCAGGGATAAAGCCCACTTGATTGTGGCAAGCTTTCTGATGTGCTGCTGGATTCAGTTTGCCAGTATTTTATTGAGGATTTTTGCATCAACATTCGTTAGGAATATTGGTCCAATATTTTCTTTTTTTGTTGTGACTCTGAAATGTTTTGCTATCAGGATGATGCTGGCCTCATAGAATGTTAGGTAGGAGCCCCTCCTCATTAATTTTTTAGAATAATTTCAGCAGGAATGGTACGAGATGTTATTTGTACATCTGGTAGAATTCAGCTGTGAATCTTTCTGATCCTGGGCTTTTTTTGGTTGGTAGGTTATTACTGATTCAATATCAGAGCTTGTTATTGGTCTATACAGAGATTCAATTTCTTCTTCGTTCATTCTTGGGAGGATGTATGTATCCAGGAATTCACCCATTTCCTCTAGATTTTCTAGTTTATCTGCATAGATGTGTTTATATTATTTGATGGTTATTTGTATTTCTCTGGGGTAAGGGGTATTTCCCCTTTGTTGTTTCTGATTGTGTTTATTTGGGTTTCTTTTCTTCATTAGTCTAGCTAGCCATCTATGTAATTTATTGATTTTTTCAAAAAACCAACTCCTGAATTCACTGATCTTTTGAATCGTTTGTCATACCTCTGGTTCCTTCCTTCCTCTGATTTTTGTTATTTCTTGTCTTCTGCTAGCTTTGGGGTTGGTTTTCTCTTGGTTCTCTTGTTCTTCTATTTGCGAAGTTAGGTTGCTAAATTGAGATCTTTCTAACTTTTCAATGTGGGCATTTGGTGGTATGATTTCCCTCTTAATGTTGCCTTAGCTGTGTCCCAGAAATTCTGGAACATTTTATCTTTGTATTCATTAGTTTCCAAAAACTTATTGATTTCATTATTTACCCAAAAGTCATTCAGGAGCAGGTTATTCAATTTCCAAGTAATTGTATAGTTTTGATTGAATTTCTTAGTTTGGATTTCTAAATTGGTTGTGTTGTGGTCCAAGAGATTGGTTTTTATGATTTCTGCTCTTTTGCGTTTGCTGAGCAGTGTTTTATTTCTGATTGTGTAATCGATGTTAAAGTATGTGCCATGTGGCAATGATAAGAATATATATTCTGTTGTTTTGGGATGGAGAGTATTGCAAGTGTCTGTCAGGTCCATTTGATTCAGTGCTGAGTTCAGGTCCTAAATATCTTTGTTGATTTTCTGCTTTGATGATCTGTTTACAACTGTCAGTGCAATGTTGAAGTCTCCCACTACTATTGTGTGGAAGTCTAAGTTGTTTTGAAAGTCTCTCAGAACTTGCTTTATGAATGTGACTGCTCCTATGTTAGGTGCATGTATATTTAGGATAGTTAAGTCTTCTTGAATTGAACTCTTTACCATTACGTAATGCCCTTCTTTGTCTTTTTTTTTTTTTTAATCTTTGTTGATTTAAAGTTTGTTTTGTCTGAAATTAAGATTGCTACCCCTGCTTTTTTTCTGTTTTTCCATTTGCTTAGTGGATTTTTCTCCATGCCTTTATTTTGAGTGTATGGGTGGCATTGCATAAGAAATGGGTCTCTTCAAGACAGCATACCAATGGGCTTTGGTTCTTTATTCAGCTGGCCATTCTGTGCCTTTTAATTGAGGTATTTAGCCTGTTACCAAAGGATTTTTATTTAGAGATGAAAATGAATGATCAGGAAGTTGCAGTGGAGAACTGTGATAAACAATATTGCCTCTCATAACTGTGGCATGAAAAAGTAATGAATGTTTGCATAAAAGAACAAATGATAAGTGCCTGGGAAAAAGGTTTATATTAAGGACAGAAAATGAAAGCAGCAATGGATAAAGAGGTTGAAGATATAGAGCAATTTATTTTCCATCAAATAAGAATTTAAACTAAGAGTTTTGAGAGCATACTGCCTTAGTCAGAGCTTTCCAACCCTGTTCTAGAAGTATGTTTTAGACATGCCTTGGAGCTACTAGGACCTTGTAGTTTTCAAAGCCACCCTGAGTTAAACTAAATCCTATTACTTATAGTTGTACTGACACTATGGCCACAATGATGATAATAGTATTATAGCATACTCAAACATTTAATTTTGAACTACTCTTATTTAGTTAGATAAAAAGTTAAATTTCTAAAGAGATTAAAGATCAAAAAATGAAAATTACTCAGATCCACATTATCCAATAACCTCAGCCTAATAATTGGACTCATGGGAGGTACCTAAGACACAGGATCTCCCTCTTTAAGTGAAGTTAAAAGAACTATAATGTGACATTTGAAGTATAGTATTATATTCTACTTACAACACTAACCATTTGGAACAAGTGGCCAATGAATAAAAGGACACATAAAAGTTGTCAGGGTGACTTTTCCTCCTTCAGTTCAATCTACCAATCATTTATTGGGTATCTCCTTTTCTTGGCACTGGGCTAGGTACTGAATATCTTGAGATGAACATGACTTGTTATGATAAAAATTATATTTCATTTTATTGCATTATATTGATTTATTATAAATATATCCTAGTGTTGATAATCACAGAATCTACATCATGGAACTCTCTGAACTCATATCAAACGAGGGTAAAATAGTTTGATTAAAGATTTTGCAAGCTACACTGCCACCTATTTGCTAAAATTCTAAAGGACATTCAGAATAAACCTGAAGGAATTCTAGTTCTATATGATTGGCAGTGCCATTCTCTCTGAGTTTCATTTTGCATCTTTAAAATGGAGATGATAATAATACATACTTCCAGGTTTGTTAAAATAATAAAAAGCATTTTAGTAATGCACTTACAAATGTTAGTTATTGATTTTTGGAAATCAGCCACAGACGTAGACAGTTTGCCTTGCTACAGTCTACTTTACTGACAGCGTTAAAACACATCAAAAGTCGACTATTTATTTGACATTTGCACATCATGGCTGAGCAAAGGCTTAAAACCACAGATAAAATGAATATGTTATGCTTTAATTTGTAATATAAAAAAGATGATTTATTAAGTTTTTTGCTTTCCTTTTATGTCAACAGCTGTATGAAAAAGCCATTGGTCTAAGAAATGGAGAACATCAGCTTTCTGTTGTCTAGCAGGAAACCAGTCAACAGTGGAATAAGGAGGCTTTCTGAAATGTTACTAGGGTGTTGTTGAACCTAAAGTCACGAGCTAACCACATTCTTTAGAATCAGCCTTCAAAGACAGAATTTAAATTCGGCAGTTTCACAAAAAGAGGGAAAGCAGAAATTTGGTGTTTTACAAATTTGGATTGGGAGTAATATAGTCAAGATTTAATGTTCATTGAAAGAATAAGTGATAGAATTGGCTAGGGTTCTCTCCTGAGTGTAAAACACTTTCTCATAAATTTCTGACAATTTTTATTTATTAATGACATTGCATTTATGTTTTTTCTTTTCTCTCTCAAATTAGACACACTTGCAAATCATTTAAACTATAAAGAATTATATCTGTGGCCTCCTATATCTAATTTTATGAGTCTTGAAAAAGTTTAGTGACATTTTGTTTCACATAAGTGTTTTGTTACTTGACCAAAGCAAACATGATTTTTAGGCCCTTAAAGGCATTCAACATCCAATATAAATGTCTTTGCCAAGAAAATACTTTTATAATTATCTAAATCATTAAGCCCCAAAAATACTTACTAAAAAAGACAAAACATTCACATGATGCAAAAAGAACAGACAGCTACGTGTTATTGTGACTGCACCATAAGAAAATAGGGTAAACATTGAAATTTCAGAATAGTTTGAATGGGTAATTTCAAAGTTTGTTTACAGCAGGGCAATCTTATGTTCAAAGCAAACCTTACACATAAGTCTTGGGTATAAGACAGAAACCATTGAAACTGCTCCCTGAAGTCCAGGTACAGACTCCTTGGCCTCCAGAAACACATGGGAAAGTAATGATTTTAATCCCATCGGTGCCCCGAGGTGGGCCACCAGGGCTTTGGAGTGTGACAGGTTCTCATCACACCTACACCATTAGCTGTAGTTACTTACCTTCTCTAAAACTTAGTTTTTCCATCTAAAAATTAAGATAAACTTACCTCACAAAGAGGCTGTGTAATTTTAAATAAGTTAATGTAGGTAAGGCCTTAATTTCAATTATTTCTTGTGATTATAGCAGGATTACTGCTCTTTCAAGGGAAGTATATAGTCTAGGAGAGCTGTGGGCCATTCACGATTTGTTTCCCCAACTGTATCTCTATCAATATCTACAGCAGTAAATCTCAAGGAAGGTCTGGCTGCCCAGAGGGGCATGTATCCCACTACCCACCAGATGGGAACTCCTGGGTTGAACAGTCATGTGGACAAATAAGAGTGCTGCAGAGATGTTAACATGATGAGTGTGACTGCCTTAACCCAGACTGGGAGCAGAAGGAGGGATGAAGGATGGTGTCCAGCTTCCTAGATTATTAACTAGGAGAAACAGAGGTAATATCCTGTAGGAAGAGGTTTCTACAATAACGGGAATGAGGTAGGGAATTGACCAGAAGACAGGAAAGGAAACAGAAAGGGATCTGGAGGTGGAAGTTGTGTTGGGCATAGAAAAGACTGCAAGCAAAATTTGAATTGAGCATGTTCATCCAAATTGTCATCTCCCAGGAATGCAATCTAGTGAGGCAAATCCACCAAAGTATTATTGATTTCCTCATGTTGATCACTGACTTGGCCTCAAGTGTTGGGGCCACAGGAAGACACAGGTGTCAGGAAATGCGCCCCTGGCAGAGGTTAATGACTTCCACTTCCAAGGTCTCCCTACTGTCTGCTTGCATTCGACTGTCCTTAGGCTGCAGGTTCTTCAGGCTGAGATATTCTTGTCACTTTCTCCAGGAACAAAAGACTCGATGTGGCCATTTCTCAACTTTTGTGATCTCCAAGTACAGGTGTTTACTAGTTCTTGATTACCTTTTCTTGATATCATTTGAAGTTTGTCTCCTTAGCTAATAAACCCTTTATATTTCTTCTTTGATTAGGTGATCTTTCCAGAAATTTCTTTTTAAAACTATGCCTGTATTCTTACTACTGGAATGCAAATACTTCCTTAATAAACATAAAAAGCATTAGTGAAACTTAAAAAGGAAATGACAAGTTTCAGAAATTCGGATTTAAGAAAAATAAATACACACATCTTATTCACAATTCTTGAGAAGTACAAATACTTTTTTGTAGTTGTGACATCGTGGAGAGATATTTACTTACTTACTTACAAATTACTCAGCTTCCTTTTTTCCCAAGAAGTTTGTGTTATTTCTGAATCTAGATGTCCCAATATTCTGAACAAAATAACTGGAATTTAAGATTTCAATTCTGTCCTCTAATTTATAAGATTCTTGTGAATATGATTTAAGCTTTAAGAAACTCTATAAAAATCACCAGATGAAATACTTTCTATGTAAGCAAACTAAATAATCTCTAGAAGCTGATGAATAGTTTTTTTGTATTCTGGGAAAAGGTCTCCCAAGCTTTTCTTGAAATATTGAAATGCTAAACCTGTTCTTAAAAAAAAAAAAAAAAACATACAAGAAGGCATACTTTAGAACAGCTAGTTATTGTATGATGGTTAAACTCTTTGATTTTGCAAAAAAAGAACAAAAGGAAGGACTTTATCTACTTTAAACATGTAAAACGGCAATAACTAAAACAGAAATAACATAGAAGTTAATGGAGGCTAACTCTCCACTGCCTAGATGATAATGGTTAACTTAGTACAGTCTACATTTGGAGGACGTGGAGTAGGTACAATCCTGGCTCCCCAGGCTTACAAACGGAGGGATTTAAGGCAATCTATTACATCTCCCTCAATCTTAGTTTTCTGATGTATAAGTTGGTTAGTAATTAAAATCTGCTCGCAAACAAAATGGGATAATGTTCACACAATGTCTGGTAAAAATTAAAGATTTAATAAATATTAGCTGTGACAATATCATACATAGTAATTACGATGAAAAGAAAAAGTTCAAATTAATGAAGAAGGGATGAATTATCCAAAACAAATGACACTGACAACTTTTTTGTTGTTGTTGAGATAGAGTCTCACTCTGTTGTCCAGGCTGGAGCACAGTGGCGTGATCTCAGCTCACTGCAACTTCCGCCTCCAAGGTTCAAACAGTTCTCCTGCCTCAGCCTCCTGAGTAACTGGGATTACAGATGTCTGCCACCATGCCCAGCTAATTTTTTGTATTTTTAGTTGAGATGGGGTTTTGCCATGTTGGCTAGGCTAGTCGCAAACTCCTGACCTCAGGTGATCCTTCTGCCTCAGCCTCCCAAAGTGCTGGGATTATAGGCATAAGCCACCACGCCCAGCCTCTAACAAACTGTATTTGAAAATATATTGTTAAACCCTTGCCTCATAATAACCACCAAAATAAACTCAAAATTGATTGAAGAATTCAAAAGGATAATGTGAAGAACTTTTAGGTAATATTTATCTAATATTGGAGAGAAAAAAACTGTATAAATAAATGGAAGAAATTAGAAAGAGAAAAATATAGATTCTGTATAATAAAAAAACTATGATAACATTAAAAGACAAGAGAAAAATTGCCAAAAATTATTTGCCACAATATGAAATGATACAAGTCATTATTTTTAATACATAATAAATACCAACAAGTCAATAGGAAAATAAACTCTCCGAAAGAAGTATGGCCAGGAGCACAAAAAATCATGAAAAAGTCTAATAAATATATGTAAAAATTATTTATTAGTAATTAAAGAAATTCACTAGTAAACCAGGAAATCCAACTTCGAGGACAAAAAGTTTCATTTTATATTTATCAACATGCTGAAACAATTTTGTGAGATTTTTACTTTTCATTTATAGATTTTAAGAGAATACTTAATTCTGGCAAGAGTTTAGGAGATTCCTGGTAAATATGCCACATGGCCTTCCTCTGAAATGTATTAAGAACTTTAAAATAGTTCATATACTTTAACCCTTTAAGGACCTGAGGAAAACATCGAGACACTGACTATGATTTTTGTTCTCCAAAGCATTACTTTCAAAACTCAGATCTCAGACGCAATCTAAACCAGTGTGTCCCAACACCTTCACATCGAAACAAAGGAAATAATAATATTTGTACAGTACACAGAGAACCTCGAATAGGCTGCTTGCATGGAATGAAAGTTCAACCAGTGACCAGAAGGACTGGAACACTGAGGTCCCAGCATATCTGTCACCAATCCCAACGATCAGTAGCCTGGGACAAACGATTTGGGCGTATCCAACCTAAAAACCTAACATTAAATCAAGTATGGCAGCTCTATGTTATGATGTAACACCAAAATTAAAGTCTTAAACTTCTGAAAAGTGAATAATAAGAGGCTACGTGGTCTAATTGGTGCTAAAACAGATAAGGCTGCAATAAAGCCCAGCCGTTAGAACTAGACTTAGAAATTTTATGTAAGAACGTGCTTATTGCCTTTAGCTTGTAAGATAGATGTAATTTTTTTCTTTTTTAGCTTTCGGAATAACAAAACCATAGTGGGAAAAAAGAATATGCTTATGATGTAATGTAAAGAAAAGCAGAATGTAAGGCTTTTTATATTCCATTTTAAAAAGAGTTTGATTTCTGAAAAACGACTTTTTATTCAATATAACCTAACAGCCAACATCCTTTCAATATAAACATATAAACACAATCATTTTCCAAATATTCTTTTAATATATGTATTAGTCAACATAATATCAGAAATATAAAATATTTTTTCGATTTGTTTGAATCAGCACACTCTTCAGATTCAGAAAACAAATATGGTCACTTTTTACAATAAGCAGAAATATTATCTTGATTAGATGAATGTGGTTAAAAGGTAAAAAAGAACCCCGCAAATGCGTAAGTTTCTGTAGGGAAGCACTCAGAATCCACCATTTTATGTAATCTGTGTAGTTTTCTTAGCTGAAGAAGGAGAGGAACATGTAAAGGAAACTCCCTTGTGGGTAATTTCAGGTTTTTCCATTTCCACAAGGGATTGGATGTTAACTTAATGTGTTTCCCAGCACACATCCTGCACAATTCACAGTCAGAGATATAGGGCTTTACCTCGAAACACAAACATAATCCATATTGCTTTTCTTCTCTTCAGCCCATTTCTACTGGAATCTAATTAAATTTGCAGCAGGTGACAATTACTTTAATAAAGAATTAGCAATAACTTCAAAATACTGAAAATGTAAAATTATGGTTTCCCTTTTGCTCATCACGTTCAGAACTAACAGACTCATGACTGGGATCTCATGCTGTCATACATCTCCTTGGGTATTATTTGCCTAGAAATTAATTATACTTGTTCTGCATTAATGTATATTAGGCCACACTCCCTTCCCATTATTTTAAAAATTAAAGGCAGAATTTAACTGATACAACAAAATAATGTCATACTTTTATTAATGGAGAAACAGTGCAATTATGTAAAGTGATTGAATTAATTACCAAAACCATAATCAATGTCTAACCATTTATTATGTCACACTTTATCATCTTTGGTCATTTTTTCTCTATGCAAATGTAACATTTGCAGAAATTACATTTTCAAACTCATAGATGTTTTAAAAAATAATATTTACAGAGGTCTGGGCAAATATTTTCATCCTTAACATGTCAGAAATCAACAGACCTGAAATGTCAAAAGGAAAAATCCCACCAGATCCCAAACTTTGGTTAGATAACTTGCCTACTATAGCACTTAATTTTGAGCAGCTTTATTGGCATCTTAGCCTATGAGTCATAAAAGCCAAGTGAAATTCCACAGGCCAGAAAAAAAGAAATAGAAAAAACCTTTAGGATTGAGCAAAATATGTACCAGTCACAGTTCTTTAACATAAATTTCATTGCTACAATTAGTCGCCAGCAATTTGCCAACACTATCTTTCAAGGGACAAAATTCATCATAATTTATTACTTCTATTTGGTGAGATTATAATGAACATTCATTTCTTTTTCATTTTGCAAGAGTACAAGTTGAAATATGTTTAATCTTAATTCCATAAATGCTAGCTGTGTGCCTAGTTTTCCATTATAGATGTACAATGCAGGAAAAATTGCAAATTGTTCACTAATTCATTCACTCAACTTTGCTTCTATTGCTCAACTATTTAAATCAATTTACACAAAATCACAAACCCTCTAAAATATGTGCAACAATTTATGTACCATAAAATTATACTTGAGTATTAAAAAAGAATCTGGAACATGTTTTATTGGAAACATTTAAAATGTTAAGTTGTGAGTATGATGAAACAGACAAAATGTTTCTGTGGGCAGGCTTGTGTATACAGTGTAGCAATATTAATAAGAAACAAGATATAAAGCAGGAGTACCAAAATTCATAGTTAAATACATAGTGCAAAGGTCCACTAAAGAACTATTCCTCACCCATATTTTATACAGGAATTGTATGAGTACAATTTTTTAATGCTTCCTGTCAAGCCTAAGTGATGATTTTATAATTTTATGTCTTTCAAATGTATAGATTTTAAAAAATTATTTTTGACAAATCTCACCTGGAATCAAATGTATAGATCTTTTTATGAATGCCTTACAACAGAAGAGGTAAAGATCTGGGAAAGAAGAAATGGGATAGAGGAATGAATCTCCAAGAAGGCACAGTATTTGGCCTGAAAGTAGTATGTATGTTTTTGGAGAAAAGAAATAAAAGGCATTTGTGCAACTTGCATATTGAGAAATGTCATATGACTTCAGCAGATTGCCAAAGTTTCTTTAAGTCTTAGCAATCAATGTTCATTGTGTAAAATTCCTTTTTTAACATAATTCCCAAAAGAATCCAGGACTTATTATAAGGGGATTCCACTCTGCTAATTAACATTCAGTCACCGAATAGAAATACAGGAGGGACTCTGTTGACCTAGGTACTGCATTGGCCAGATAAAAAAAATTAAAAATTAACAAAAAGTAATTCATCTAATTCTTTCTTGTAAAAAGAAATTCATTTAAGAACAATGCTCTTGCTGTCCAATCTTTCTGAAATTATACATAAGTTGTATGTGTTACAGAAGATATATGCATAGATGCTTCATCTTCATGTTTTCCAATTATAGTTGTGAAAAGAGTATATTTGCATCTTATCCAAATTCATTATTTTTTAAGTTTCTATCCACAGGACCTTGGGAAATATGGCATATGTGAGAAATTTCAGTGTCACACAATCAGATCCAAACTTCACTACTTGAGAGTAGAAGTCGAAAGAATCAGGAAGAGTGAAAAGGGAAAAAGCTATTCATTTGTTCCTACAGCAAAAATAAAAAGAATGTTTTATGTACTAATCAACAAAACACAATGATACGGTTTGGCAGTGTCCCCACCAAAATCTCAACTTGAATTGTATCTCTCAGAATTCCCACGTGTTGGAGGGATCCAGGGGGTGGTTATTGAATCATGGGGGCTGGTCTTTCCCATGCCATCCTTGTGAGAATTAGTCTCATGAGATTTGATGGGTTTATCAGAGGTTTCCACTTTTGCTTCTTCCTTATTTTCTCTTGCTGCTGCCATGTAAGAAGTGCATTTCACTGACTGCTATGATTCTGAGGCATCCCCAGCCATGTGGAGCTGTAAGTATAATTAAACCTCTTTTTCTTCCCAGCCTTGGTTATGTTTTTATCAGCAGCATGAAAACGGACTAATACAGTAAATTGTACCAGTAGAGTGGGGCATTGCTGAAAAGATACCAGAAAATGTGGAAGCGACTTTGGAACTGGGTAGCAGGCAGAGGCTGGAACAGTTTGAAGGTGAACGTGGGAAAGTTTGGAATTTCCCAGAGACTTGTTGAATGGCTTTTCCCAAAATGCTGATAGCAATATGGAAAATAAAATTCAGTCTGAGATGGTCTCAGATGGAGAAGAGGAACTTGTTGGGAACTAGAGCAAAGGTGACTCTCGTTATGCTTTAGCTAAGAGACTGGCAGCATTTTGCCCCTGCCCTAGAGATTTGTGGTACATTGAACTTGAGAGAGATGATTTAGAGTATCTGGAGGAAGAAATTTCAAAGCAGCAAGCATTCAAGATGTAACCTGGGTGCTTTTAAAGGTATTCAGTTTTATAAGAGAAGCAGAGCATAAAAGTTTGGAAAATTTGCAGCCTGACCAAGTGATAGAAAATAAAAACCCATTTTCTGTGGAGAAATTCAAGCTGGCTGCAGAAGTTTGCATAAGTAGCAAGGATCCTAATGTTAATCCTCAAGACAAAATGTCTCCAAGGCATATCAGAGAACTTCCCGGCAGCTCCTCCCATCACAGGCCCCGGAGGCCCAGGAGGAAAAAGTGGTTTCGTGGGCTGGTCCCAGGGTCCCTGTGCTGTGTGCAGCCTAAGGACTGGGTGCCCTGTGTCCCACCTGCTCCAGCCATGGCTGAAAGGGGCTGACATACAGCTCAGGCTGTGGCTTCAGAGGGTGGAAGCCCCAGGCCTTGGCAGCTTGCTCATGGTGTTGAGCATGAGGGTGCACAGAAGTCAAGAATTGAGGTTTGGGAACATCTGCCTAGATTCCAGAAGATAAATGGAAATGCCTGGATGCCCAGGCAAAAGTTTGTTGCAGGACCTGGGCCTGCGTGGAGAACCTCTGCTAGGGCAGTGCAGAAGGGAAATGTGGGATCAGAAACCCCACACAGAGTCCCTACGGGGGCACCACATAGTGGAGCTGTGAGAAGACAGCCATGGTCCTCTAGACCCCAGAATGGTAGATCCACTGACAGCTTGCACTGTGCTCCTGGAAAAGCCACAACCACTCAACACCAGCCCATGAAAGCAGCCAGGAGAGAGGGTGTACCCTGCAAAGCCACAGGGGTGGAGCAGGCCCAAGACCATGGGAACCCACCTCTTGCATCAATGTGACTTGGATGTGAGACCTGGAGTCAAAGGAGATCATTTTGGAACTTTAAAATTTGACTGCCCCACTGGATTTCAAACTTGCATGGGCCCTGTAACCCCTTTGTTTTGGCCAATTTCTCCCATTTGGAACAACTATGTTTACCCAATATCTGTACCCCCATTGTATCTAGGAAGTAACTAACTTGCTTTTGATTTTACAGACTCATTGGCAGAAGGGACTTGCTTTGTCTCAGATGAGACTTTGGACTGTGGACCATTGGATTATTGCTGAAATTAGTTAAGACTTTGGGGGACTGCTGAGAAGGTGTGATGATTGGTTGTGAAATGTGAGGACATGAGATTGGAGGGGCCAGGGGTGGAATGATATGGTTTGACTGTGTCCACACCCAAATCTCAACTTGAATTACATTTCCCAGAATTCCCATGTGTTGTGGGAGGGCCCCAGGGGGAGGTTATTGAATCATGGGGGCCAATCTTTACTGTGCTATTCTCGTGATAGTGAACAAGTCTCATGAGATCTGATGGGTTTATCAGGGGTTTCCGCTTTGCTTCTTCCTCATTTTCTCTCTCTGCTGCCATGTAAGAAGGGTCTTTCACCTCCCACCATGATTCTGAGCTCTCCCACCCATGTGGAACTGTAAGTCCAATTAAACGTCTTTTTCTTCCCAGCCTTGGGTATGTTTTTAATCAGCAGCATGAAAATGGACTCTCACACACAACATCTGGCAAGACTAAAAATAATCAAATTTACCTCCAATCTAGCTCAACAGACACTTTATCAAGATAACTCCAGAATTACCAGAGTCTCTAACTTTTGGATCAAGCTTGCCACAGGTATTTTTTTCTTAAACATATACTTTTTTTCCTTTTGCTTTCTTTCTCAGTAGTTTCCCCATCCCAGGATCTCTTTTCATACTGCTCTGGTTTCTCAGAGTCCTCCAATTCCGAAAAAGCTTAGCAAGGCTAATCTCTTATGCTGAAATGTACCAATCCCTTTCTCTCATAAAAAACTACCTGTTCTGATCCAGTCCCTCAAACTGTTGCTTTTCACTACCTGCTTCATCCAGTGAATAATTCTACCTTTGATATTGATGGCCAGGCATGGTGGCTTACACCTGTAATCTCAGCACTTTGGGAGGCTGAGGCGGATGGATCACTTGAGGTCAGGAGTTCAAGGCCAGTCTGACCAACATGGTGAAACCCCATCTCTACTAAAAATATAAAAATTAGCTGGGCATATTGGTACATGCCTGTAATCCCAGTTACTAGGGAGCCAGAGGCACAAGAATTACTTGAACCCAGGAGGCAGAGGTTGCAATGAGCTAAGATCACACCACTGCACTCCAGCTTGGGTGACAGAGCAAGACTCCATCTTAAAATAAAATAAAATAAAACAAAAAATAAAAAAAGATATTGGCTACTGATAATGGCCTAATACTTATCCCCTTTTCATTGCAGGTGTTAACAGTGACTAAGTGCCTAAATACAAATTTGCAAATAAGTACCAATTGTATGGATCCCAACAAGTTCTATGAAAGACAGTTTGGGCACTGGGAACCATGAGTTTTTGTCCTGCCCTCTCTATGTGACCTGGGACAAATCACAAGATCTTTTGGAAGCTCAGTATGCTCATCTGAAGCTAAGGAAGCACTACTTCACAGCCAGGTGGTCAGGATAAAGTGATAAGCCATGAAAATGACAAAATTTAGACACTATTGGTGTTAAATATGTGAAGCACTTAATAATTAAAAAGTGCTGTACAAATATGTGATATCATCACATATTGATATGTGATATTATCCTAGGCAATTTTATATATTTTCCCAAGTAGATAAAACTCTCCAGGAGGAGAATATACCAAAAGCATAACTTTTAGTAAACCCTGGGCATTTTAGGAGACCTTTTTTACAGAAGTCTTTTACATTTTCTTTTCTACTTTAAGAAATGATGACCAGTTACATAAAGTCTTATGAGAGTCAGATTATAATGAGCTAGTCATTACTGGCTGATGAATACAATAACTTTAAAAATTTACAAGGAAAAAAGAAAAAAAGTCAGTAAAATATTTACTATCAATGATCTTTCTTAATTATCTTCATCTTCCCTTTACACCCATATATTTATTTAATAATTTTACAGCAAAATAGATTTTTTAAGATAAAGGAAGCTCATTCCTGTAATCCTGGCACTTTGGGTGGCCGAGGAAGGAGGATTGCCTGAGTCCAGGAGTTCAAGACCAGCCTGGGCAACATAGCTAGATTCTGTCTCTACAAAATATAAAATTTTGTCGGGTGTGGTGGTGCACACCTGTAGTCCCAGCTACCCAGGAGGTTGAGGTGCTGAGGTGGGAGGAATGTCAGAGCCCAGGAGGTCAATGCTGCAGTGAGCTGTGATAATACCACTGAATTCAGCCTGGGTAACAGAGCTAGACCCTGTCTCAAAAAAACAAAAAACAAAAAACAAAAAAAAAACAAGCATTTGAAGCAAAAAAAACATTGCATAAGAAATTATCCAAAATCATTGATATTAAGTGTTTATCAATCATTGATCTAAAATAATGCATTATATTTATGAAGCTAAGAGGTCATAATCAATACCTGCTGTTTGGTATTGTCTTTTCACGGTTGTCTTTTTGTTGGTTTACTTAACGGCTTTACCTGACAAATCCAGTTTTAACCTGCATAGGCTGTATATATACCAAGAGGCAGTCCAGAAAAAGAGAGAGCAGAGAGGGAGAGGGAAATTCCAGAAGAATGACTTGCTTATTTGGAGGAGGATAAAAATTCAAATATAAATGTTGCCTCTACATCACTTAAATATTCACAAAATATTCAAGAAATATTCCAAGCACAGAGTAAGCCACTAGGAAAAAACAGTTTCCAAGAGTCTGTTCCCCACTTATTAATATACAATACTCAACATGGAAAGTTAGCAAATAGAGACAGCCTGTGTTGAAACTGCCTTAAATGGTTTTCAACATTTGTGGCATATTTATATTTGTACAGGATATGACTCAAAATTTGCTTTGAAGTATTTTATGTTTCTTACGGTAATAAAGAAAAAAAGTTGCTTTGTTCCAATTCTTCATTAATATTTAGATAAAGTCACAATTTTCTTCTTGATTTATTACAAATGCTCTCCCACAAAATACTACAGAAGTATTTTTAGGAAATCTACATCTAAAATATCATCATTTTAACAAAATTAACTTTGATTTTAACTCATGCTTTCCTCATAATAAAAGCAGCTGCCACCTAGAAATTGTCTGCTTCAGGGTCCTGACATTCATTCATTTATTCATTTATTGTTTTTATTCCACTTAATTCCAAAAAGATTTAAATGTGTAATATGATATTAAGTGGAATCAGATAATTTTTAATGCAAAAATCTAATGAATGTAAATAAAAACAAAGTTGACCTACAACAAACTTTTGCACTGGGGAAGCACTGTGTGAGTACAGTGGAAAAAAGCAAAGATCTCGAAGAGCCCATTTGAAATCACTCATGAAAAGTTTGGTCAAATAAATCTAATTTCTTTTTTCTTTGCAGTTTTGTGTATTATTAAGGAAGCCAAATACTATAGACAGGATATATCTTGATTGGAGTAAATGATTAGAAGAAGAATCTAATGGTATATGTTTAGACCTGAGGGAGAAATATGAACTTTGTGGAATTCACAGCTGATAACCTTTGCAAAAAGTGAGGAATGACAGATTATCACAACCTAAAGGACAACATAACATCATGAGGTCATGGAGAAATACTAAAGTTTATAAATGGCAGAACATTTCTTAAAAAATAAAATTAATGCAACAGTAGGCTATAAACCCCAAATAATATTTGTTCCAACCACATACTTCATTGTACTCTATGTGAGAACATTATTTGGAACCCTAAATTTGGTTGTGGCATAACTCACATGTTGCAGGGGACTTGGCAAACAAGGATATATTCAGAAAAAGCATCAAGGTACTGAAATTTTTTGAAACTACACAATGTAAAAGCATTGGTTAAAAGAATGGACTGTGTTTTGACCTAAAAATTTAAGTCTCATTTGGGACACACTGGTAGCTTCTAATATCTGAACATCAGTTAATTGTAAAAAGGATTAGGTTTAAGCTATCACTCCCCGAGTAGAACCAGGACCAATGTTTGTGAGGAATGGAAGACAATCTCTAACAAACAGGAATAAACTGTTTCTAAAAGAAACAGAAAAGCACTAAAAATATTAAGGATGTACAGTAGAAGGAAAATTGACTAGTCCCAACTCCTGATATCACTGTTCTTTTAACTTTAGGACTTTTAACTTTTAACTTTAGTTTTAACTTTTAACTTTAGTTCCTTAGGTTCTCTGAGTTTCTGTTTCCTCATCTATAGGTTAGATAGCACTGCAATGAATACAGGACTGAAAACACCACAGTTGAAAATGCCAAGGTAAGAGATGGGAAATGTTGAACTGGACAGTTACCATGTTTTTTTCTATTTCTAAGATTTTATCATTTTATAGTAAAGGAAAATATAATAGTTTTCATCTTATGGTGAGGAATTATTGCTGAACTATGCATTCAACATATGTGTGTGTGTGTGTCTGTGTGTGTGTGTGTGTGATATTATGGGCCTCCTGTGTGTAGGTACTCTTCTAGGGATGTGGAAGTGAAAAAAATGTACAATAATTCTTGCCATGGTAGACCTTATATTACAGTTGAAAGAAACGAACAGTAAAACAAATAAGTAAATTACATCACACAGTAGAAATCATAAGTACTGTATAAAAAATAAAGAAGGGAAATGCAAAATTTTAAATAGGGTCAATAAAATAACATCTGAGCAAAGATACATTAATTTCATCAATAATTTTTAAAATTTATTTTGTTATCAAGTTCATTGGAAAACTTGGCGCCTTTTACCAAATCCTATGATGTGAATAATGTTTAAAATCATGTAATCTCATCACAGAGTATTATGGGTTGAACTGTGTTCTCCTAAAACTTCATATGTCAAATTCCTTGCCCAAGTACCTCAGAATGTATTTGGAAATAAGGTCTTTAGAGAGGTAATTAAGTTAAAGGTGGTTATTAGGGAGGCCCTCATTCAATATCACTGGTGATATTTGTGATATATCGCTGGTGTTAAGTGATTAGAACACAGACACATACAAAGGGAAAAAGCTGTGAAGACTCAGGGAGAAGACATTCATCTACAAGGTACAAAGGGAGACCTCAGAAGCAACCAGCCCTGCCAATACTGTGATCCTTTATTTTTGACTCCAGAATTTTGAGAAAATAACTTTTTGTTATTTAAGTTACCCAGTCTTTGCTACTTTGTTATGGCAGCTCTAGCAAATTAATACAGAGAATATAGACACATACAAACCCAGTCCAAATATTATGTTTAAGATAACGCATGATTGCATTAGTTATTTTTATAGAAACTCAAAATATTTTATGAACTTTAGCATTTATTAAAAAATTATTTTTAGTTAGAATTTGTACAGAATTTCAGGTTTTTTCTATTGATTCTTTTAACTTTAAATCGCATTAAAAATCTTAAACCTAATAGTTCTCTCCCAAAATACTGTATTGAAGATATATGGTTTAACAAACATATTACAAGGACTTCACAACTAAAAATAGCATAAGTCATATGTAAACTTTCAGGATATGCAAAATATTTGTTTTACTACCAAGGTAAGTATAGTTAAACTTACTGAAGTTTAACATGGCAGCTCATAACCTTTTAGCGTGCTCACATGCACAACAAGCAAGCAGCTAATAACATCAGAACTTCAGTTTTCTCATCTAGTTCAAGTCTTCTTCCCCAACTGTTGAAACAACTTAGAACAGCCTAATTAACCAGTAAGAAAGTTGGCTTTATTATATTTTATTTAGATTTTCCTATTAGTAATTTAAATTAGTTTTAGCAATTAAAAAAAAATAAGTCAATGAATATACTTACAGGTCCTGTTAGTTTAGATGCTTTCTCAAATTCGTCACCCTCCTCCATTAGTGCTTCTTCAGTCCCAGGTAAGGAATCTATTTTTATTTTTAAAAAATGAATAAATTACAGTCACATATTGCTTATTAATTCTCTGATATATAAAACTGTTGTGATAATAAAATGACAGAATTTGTTGTTGAAAAAATCATATTGTTTGTGAGTTAAAGTAGAACATGAAATAATATTTAACTTAAAAACAACTCATG
Organism: Macaca nemestrina; assembly: GCF_043159975.1. Taxonomy (NCBI): domain Eukaryota; kingdom Metazoa; phylum Chordata; class Mammalia; order Primates; family Cercopithecidae; genus Macaca; species Macaca nemestrina. The sequence continues at coordinate 76,574,112 of NC_092132.1, forward strand.
AAAAATGATAAGTATTTTCAATCTAGAAGGGCACAATAATGTCAGGAATGTGCAAGAACCACAGTTATCTTAGTTATACAAATAAAGCAAGATATTTTGGCATATTATCCAGCTAATTGTTGGAACATAATTATATTTAATGTCCTTTTTCTTTTTTATAATTTTAAAATTATTTGTTTTATCTATCAGTTGTCTCCTTTTGGGGGTTACACAATCTGAGTACTATTTTGTGCTCTCTCTTTCAGATGGAATGGAACGTTCTGAAAAAAGTTCAGAGAAAGGTGGATATTATTAAATGGTGATTGGTTTTCCATTTCAATGTATGAAGCAAGAAGTTGCAATTACTTAGCCTGAATTGAATACATTGATGGGTGAGTGAGTAGTGGCTTTCAAATATGTGGAAAAAAATCAGCACAGATCCATAATCATAGCTTTTGAATCATGGAGCTCTCTCTATCTCTGATAACTCAGAATTTTACATTCAAGGAGACAAGTTTCTAAATTCTGGGGCACATAGTTTATGTAGATGTAAATGCGGATTTTGTTTTAGAACACAGAATACCTTCCACCGTAAAACTGACTTCAGGAGAAACACATCGTTCTCAAGTTGTAGGTGAATTTAAGGATTTTAAATCTACCTTTCCTAACAGAACATAGATATTAAAAATAAGCAAGTTTTAGTGGATAAAATCAGGAGAGACAAATGAGAATTATACCAAATGCAAAACTATTAATCCACTTGTAAAGAATACATGAATCTCTAGCTCCCAAAACCCAATTGTAAAGGTGACAATAAATTTGTTAAATTAGGATGTAAATTAAGCATAATTTAAGTCCTTCAAAACTGAATTATATTCTGCAGAACTGTGAGCAAATGCTACTATAATTTTAGTATTCACTCAGTATGTTTCCTGTTTTGTTTGTGTATTGAAGTTCTTATTTGAGTAATCTATTGATTTAATAAATAACATTAAAATGTTCTATTCTACATTACGAAGAAAATTATTTCCATATATAGGACAATAAAATCCACCTTCTCATGGATTTGCTAATTTTTTTAAAGTTAGAAACACTATAAATGAGTTCTCAAGCTCTTCTCCACGAGTAGTTAATGGTTTTTAAGAGATGTCATTCTGCTTGATTATTTATGTATTCATTCTTTCATTCATACATTTACTGTATTTGTATATTTGTGTATTCATTTATTCAGCAAATACTATATGCCAAGCACTGCATTAGGTGCTTTCAAAAGAAGTTGAATATTTTCTGTGCACTTTCTTTCCTGAAATTTACTTGAACACATTTACAGGGCAGTATTAACTTTTTAACAAAGATGAACATTTATAAAGAGAAAGTATTAGTAACTTTGTATGATTTACATTTTGTTCAGTTTTGTTTCTGTTGAATTATCCCTGGTTATTGGTACCGTATCCACAAAGATCTATAATACAGTAATCTCCATTGAGCTTAGTATGAAGGGACAGCTATAAGTACTGCCAGAACATTTGAGAGTTTACATAACTACTGTTTTTGAAAGTTATGAAGTCAAATGGATACTGTCAAATAGCCCAAATCTAATAATAGGATACCAATCTAACAAGCTAGTAGGGACCAGAGATATCATGAAAGTAAAACCTTAGTGTTTAATGCTTGGAGCAGTAAATGCCATTGTTTATGTCTTCTAAGTGCATCGCTTATTAACAGTAACAGGTGAGTACATAAGTGCAAGCTATTTTGCTCTGTCTATTCCAGAGCAATTTCTTTTATGCATGATTTTCAAATGTAAGTAAATTTTTTTAGCTATTTAAAATCACCTATGGGTGAGTGGGAAATGAGTCCCTAAATTTGTCAAATATTACAGTTTATCTTATATCCTCATTTTAGAGAAGAAGAAACTGAAGCATGGAAAGATAAGGTAATTTTACCAGAAATCTAATAATCCGTGGCAGCAGTAGGACTAAAAATTCAGCCTGTGTGGTTGATTGGACATGTTGGTGGGAACCTAAAAATCTGTAGTTTATTGCAGTGCTTAGCTACATCCAACTTTTTTCAGCCATTATTTTTACTTTTGCTGCTTGTGTCACAACAGACTTTTTTTATGCACAGTTATACCTATTTATAGAAATATTTATGCTTGCCGAGCCAAGTTCAATGTGGATGCACAGTTGACACAAACTGTCAACTTTATAGCACTTTCAGATAATGCCAATGCTATTCAATTATTGGATCTAGTCATTTGACTAACTTAAGTAGAAAAGAATGTACTAAATCAGAAACTCATATTCTGGAATTTGCAGATTAGGCATACTAATAATTGAATGTGAAGAATGCAGGATTAGGCATTTCAAGAAAGGAGCTTAAAGTATAATCTGCAACACATTCTTGATACATTATTTAATTTCTCCGGAAATTTGAGTCCTTATAATACTCAGTAATTATGTAAATGAGATTGCTGAAGGATATATACAGGTAAAGATTGGTAAGTTGGAGTTATTTTGATAAAATTTAAAAAATTATTGGCAACTAATTAAATAGTGTCTGTCTTGTGCCTGGTTTTGTATGGGGCATGATAAGTAACGTAAGAAAACTTCAAGAAGCATATAATCCAATGGAAGTAGGAGAAACAAACACAGAAGAAGCAATTCAAAACAATTTGGGAATGAGAGAAAGAAAATATCAGAGAGACTTTACATGATCTTACAGCAGATGATCTAAATAGGCAGAGAAGGGAGAGAAAAGGCCTTATTGCTAGTCAGGGAAGGATGGCGTAAGTGAAGATACACATGCAAGAATATCTACGAGCAGAAACCAGACTGACTCCAGAAGCTGTGCGAGTGTCAACGAATGGCCAGCCTGGGGCCTCCATGTTGCTAGTGACACATTACTTAATGTTCATTATCAGGGTTAAATGTCTATCATAAGAACATGCCATGTCATCACCACAGATGTGAGTATGTATTAACTATGGCCATTTCTTTGTATTACGCTACATTAACATTGGTTTATGTTCCCTTAGCAGTTTTTAAAAAAATATTTATTACCTAATATTTGACATATAAAAATACAACATCTGTAAAACATTTATATAAATATAACATGCAAAATATATCACAGCTATTATTATATGTGATATATTTAAATTACAAATTACAATGACAAAATAAACACCCCAAACCCACCACTTAATAATTAGGGCATTTTCAATAACCTTCATATATGTGTGGGCTCCTTCCTTACCCCATCACCCAGTCTCCCCATACCCTTGAGAATAACCAATATTTTGTGTTTGTCATTCCCTTCTTTAAATATAGTTTTGTCACTTATGTTTTCCTAAAGAATGTATTGGCTAGATTTGCTTTTTGGAGCTTTATTAAAATGGCATTCTGTGACTTGCTCTTGTTCAAGAAGCATTAGGCTTTTAAAACTCATTTAATGGTGAGCTGCAACTTGCTTATACCAGACTGGGAGAACCAACTACCATTTCAGTTTGGCTGCTGGAAATCAGTCACAGTGGGAGTATTCACACCATGGAAATCATCAATCTCTACAAATCAGGGCTTTCTTTTTTCAGGAAAACAATTGTTCTACATTTACACACTAGAAATCTGAATGCCTTTCAACTACATACAGGGGATCTATTTGTACGTCACTGATTTTATCCATTGCTTGTATGTAGTTGAAACGCATTCAGGTTTCTACTGCGTAAAAAAATTTCATAATTTATCCATTTCCCTGTCTATGAACATACTAACAAGGGTTGTTCATATTTCATGCTATATGAAACTTGTTTCTCTAAAGCATTTACCTAGAAATGGAGTTTTTAGGTTTTAGATTATATAAATGCTCAAGATTTTAAGATAATGGAAAACTTTTCAAAAACTCATATACCTGTAATATACGAGTTTCTTTTTACCTATGACTTCACCAGAACTTAGTTTTGTCAGTTTTCTTAATCAATGCCAATCAAAAGCTTGTAAAAGAAAAAGGATTGTATCTCTCCATGGTCTTAATTTGCTTTTCCACGATCACTAAGGTAGTTTAAGTATTTTTCATCAGCTTGTTGGCCTTTTGTGTTTCCTCTCTGTAAAATATATATTCATAATTGTTACTTATTTTTCTATTGATGTGTTGATTTTTTATTTATTAAATTGTAGGTGTTCTTCATATTCTGAATATTAATCTTTGATCAGTGGCAATTACATTGCAAATATGTTTCCCTATTTGTGGCTTTTTTTTGGGCATCTTTTTTTAATTTTTAATTTTTTTAATAGGTTTTTGGGGAACAGGTGGTGTTTGGTTACATGAATAAGCTATTTAGTGGTGATTTCTGAGATTTTGGTGCACCCATCACCGGAGCAGTGTACACTGTACTCAATGTGTAGTCTTTTATCCCTCGCCACCCCCACCCTTTCCCCCAAGTCCCCAAAGTCCAATATATCATTCTTAAGCCTTTTCATCCTCATAGCTTAGCTCCCACATATAAGTGAGAACATATGATATTTGGTTTTCCATTCCTGAGTTACTCCACTTAGAATAATAGTCTCCAATTCTGTCCAGGTTGCTGTAAAAGCCATTATTTTGTTCCTTTTTAAGGTTGAGTAGTATTCCACTATATATATATATATCACTTTTTTTAATCCACTCATTGAGGAGCATTTGGGCTGCTTCCATATTTTTGAAATTTCAAATTGTGCTGCTATAAACATTTATGTGCAAATATCTTTTTCGTATAATGACTTCTTTTCATCTGGGTGGATACCTAGTAACAGGATTGCTGGATCAAATGGTAGATCTTCTTTTAGTTATTTAAGGAATCTCCACACTGTTTTCCAGAGTGGTTGTACTAGTTTACATTCCCATCAACAGTGTAAAAGTGTTCCTTTTTACCACATCCACACCAACATCTATTATTTTTTGATTTTTTTACTATGGCCATTCTTGCAGGAGTGAGGTGGTGTCACATTGTGGTTTCGATTTGCATTTCCCTGATCATTAGTGATGTTGAGCATTTTTCCATATGCTTTTTGGCCACTCATATATCCTCTTGAGAAACGTCTATTCATGTCCTTAGCCCACTTTTTGATAGGATTGTTAGTTTTTTTCTTGCTGATTTGAGTTCTTTGTATTATAGATTCTGGATATTAGTCCTTTGTCAGAAGTATAGATTATGAAGATTTTCTCCCACTCTGCGTTTTCTGCTTACTCTACTGATTATTTATTTGACTGTGCAGAAGTTTTTTAGTTCAATTAAGTCCCATCTATTTATCTTTGTTTTTGTTGCACTTGCTTTTGGATTCTTGGTCATGAAGCCTTTACCTAAGCTAATGTCTGGAAGGGTTTTTTCTGATGTTATCTTCTAGAATTTTTATGGTTTCAGTTCTTAAATTTAAGTCCTTGATCCATTTTGAGTTGATTTTTGTGTAAGATGAGAGATGAGGATCCAGTTTCATTCTTCTACATGTGGCTTGCCAATTATCCCAGCACCATTTGTTGAATAGGGTGTCCCTTCCCCACTTTATATATTTTTTGCTTTGTTGAAGATCAGTTTTCTGTAAGTATTTGGGTTTATTTCTGGGTTCCTCTATTCTGTTCCAGTGGTCTATGTGCCTATTTTTATAATAGTACTATGCTGTTTTGGTGACTATGGCCTTATAGTATAGTTTGAACTCAGGTAATGTGATTCCTCCAGATTTGTTCTTTTCACCTAGGACAGCTTTAGCTATGCAGGTTCTTTTTTGGTTCCATATGAATTTTAAGATTGTCTTTTCTAGTTCTGTGAAGAATGATGGTGATATTTTGATGGGAATTTCATTGAATTTATAGATTGCTTTTGGCAGTATGGTCATTCTCATAATATTGATTCTACCCGTCCATGAGTATGGGAAGTATTTCCATTTGTTTGTGTGGTCTATAATTTCGTTCAGCAGTGTTTTGTGGTTTTCCTTGTAGAGGTCTTTCATGTCCTTGGTTAGTTATATTCCTAAGTATTTTTTTTTTTACAGATATTATGGAAAGGCTTGAGTTCTTGACTCGATTCTCAGTGTGGTCGCTGTTGGTATACAACAGAGCTACTGATATGTGTACATTAATTTTGTATCCTGAAACTTTGCTGAATTCATTTACCAGTTCTAGGAGCTTTTTGGATGAGTCTTTAGAGTTTTCTAGGTATATAATCATATCATCAGCAAACAGTGACAGTTTGACTTCCTCTTCACTGATCTGGATGCCCTTTATTCCTTCTCTTGTCTGATTGCTCTGGCTGGGACTTCCAGTACTATGTGAATAGAAGTGGTGAAAGTGGGCATCTTTGTCTTCTTTCAGTTATCAGGGAGAATGCTTTCAATTTTTCCCTGTTCAGTATAATGCTGGCTGTGGGTTTTTTATAGATGGCTTTTTTACCTTAAGGTATGAACCTTCTATAACAATTTTGCTGAGGGTTTTAATCCTAAAGGGATGCTGGATTTTGTCTGATGCTTTTTCTGCCTTTATTGAGATGATTATGTGATTTTTGTTTTTAATTCTGTTTATGTGCTATGCTACATTTATTGACTTGCATATGTTAAACTATCCCTGCATCCAAGGTATGAAACCCACTTGATCCTGGTGGATTATCTTTTTGATACTCTGTTGGATTTGGTTTACTAGCATTTTGTGAGGATGTTTGCATGTATGTTCAAGGAGTCTGGTCTATAGTTTTCTTTCTGTGTTATGTCCTTCCCTGGTTTTGGCATTAGGGTAATATTGGCTTCATAAAATGATTTAGAAAGGATTACCTCTTTCTCTATCTTTTGAAATAGTGCCAATTCTTCTTTGAATTGTCTGATAGAATTCAGCTGTGAATTCATCTGGTCCCTAACTTATTTTTGTTGGCAATTTTTTATTACTATTTCAATCTCACTGCTTGTTATTGGTCTGTTTAGAGATTCTATATCATCCTGGTTTAATCTAGAAGGGTTGTATATTTCCAGGAATTTATCCATCTCCTCTAGGTTTTCCAGTTTATATGTGTAAAGATGTTCATAGTAGCCTTTAATAATCTATGTGTTTCTGTGGTATCAGTAGTAATATCTCCTGTTTCATTTCTAATATAGCTTGTTTGCATCTTCTTTCTTCTTTTCTTGGTTAATCTTACTATATTTATCTTTTCAAAAACCAATTTTTTCTTTCATCTATCTTTTGTAATATTTTTGTTTCAGTTTCTTTTAGTTCTCCTCTGATCTTTGTTATTTCTTTTCTTCTTCTGGGTTTGGATAGTTCTTGTTTCTCCAGTCCCAGGAGGTATGACATTAGATTATCTGTTTGTGCTCTTTCAGACTTTTTGATGTAGGCATTTAATGCTATGAACTTTCCTCTTAGCACTACTTTTACTGTATCCCAGAGGTTTTGATAGGTTGTGTTACTGTTATTGTTCAGTTCAAAGAACTTTTTAATTTCCATCTTGATTTCCTTGTTGATCCCATGATCATTGAGGAGCAGGTTATTTAATTTCCATGTATTTGCATGGTTTTGCAGCTTCTTTTTGGATTTGATTTCCAATTTTATTCCAGTGTGGTCTCAGAGAGTACTTGATATAATTTTGATTTTCTTAAATTTAATGAGACTTGTTGTGTGGCCTATCATATGGTTTATTTTGGGGAATATTTCATGTGCTGATGAATAGAATGTATATTCTGCAGTTGTTGGGTAGACTGTTTGGTAAATATCTGTCAAGTTTAGGTCCATTGTTTCTTTGTTGACTTTCTGTCTGGATGACCTGTCTAGTGCTGTCAGTGGAGTATTCAAGTCCCCCACTATTATTGTGTTGCCATCTATCTCATTTCTTAGATCTAGTGGTAATTGTTTTATAAATTTGGAAGCTCCAGTGTTAGGCATATATATATATTTAGGATTGTGACATTTTCCTGTTGAACTAGTCCTTTTATCATTATATAATGTTCCACTTTGTTTATTTTTAACTGCTGTTGCTTTAAAGTTTGTTTCATCTGATATAAAAATACCTACTCCTACTTGCTTTTGGTGTCCATTTGCATGGAATACCTTTTTCTACCCCTTTACCTTAAGTTGATATGAGTCCTTATGTGTTAGGCGAGTCTCCTGAAGACAGCAGAAACTTGGCTGGTGAATTCTTATCCATTTTGCCATTCTGTGTATTTTAAGTGGAGCATTTAGGCCATTTACATTCAATGTTAGTATAGAGATGTGAGGTAGTATTCTATTCTTTGTGCTGTGTGTTGCCTGAATACCCAAGTTTTTTTTTTCACTGTGTTATTGTTATATGAGTCCTGTGAGATTTATGCTTTAAAGAGGTTCTACTTTGGTGTATTTCAATGATTTGTTCAGGGTTTAGAGTTCCTTCTAGAAGTTCTTGTATTGCTGACTTGGGAGTGGCAAATTCTTTCAGCATTTATTTGTCTGGAAAAGACTGTGTCTTTCCTTCATTTATGAAGCTTAGTTTCTCTGAATATAACATTCTTGGGTAACAATTGTTTTGTTTAAGGAGGCTAAAAATGGGTCCCCAATCCCTTCTGGCTTGGGTTTCTGTTGAGAAATCTGCTGTTAATCTGATAGGTTTTCCTTTATAGGTTACCTGATGCTTTTGCCTCAAAGCTCTTAAGATTTTTTCCTTCGTCTTGACTTTAGATAAACTGATGACTATGTGCGTAGGCAATGATCTTTTTGCAACGAATTTCCCAGGTGTTCTTTGAGCTTCTTGTATTCAGAGTTCTAGATCTCTACCAAGGCTAGGGAAATTTTCCTTGATTATTCCCTCAAATATGTTTTCCAAACTTTTAGATTTCTCTTCTTCCTCAGGAACATCAACTATTCTTAGGTTTGGACATTTAACACAGTCCCACACTTCTTGGAGGCTTTGTTCATTGGAGGCTTTGTTCATGTTTTTAAAATTCTTTTTTCTTTGTCTTTGATGGATTGGGTAAATTGAAAAACCTTGTCTTTGAGCTCTGGAGTTGTTTCTTCTGCTTTTTAATTTGATTGCTGATACCTTCCAGTGTATTTTGCATTTCTCTAAGTGTGTCTTTGACTGCCAGAAGTTCTGATTATTTTTATTTATGCTACCTATTTCACTGAAGAGTTTTCATTTCATATCCTGAATTATGTTTTTGATTTATGTAAGTTGGACTCACCTTTCTGTGATGCCTGCTTGATTAGCTTAATATTCAATCTTCTGAATTCTTTTTCTGGCAATTCAGATTTCCTCTTGATTTGAATCCATTGCTGGTAAGCTTGTATGATCTTTTGGGGGTATTAACCTCGCTTTTTCATATTACCAGAATTGTTTTACTGGTTCCTTCTAATTTGCGCAGACTATGTTAGAAGGAAGATGTAGGATTCAAGAACTGCTGTTAAGATTCTTTTGTCCCTTAGTGTGTTCCCTTGATGTTGTGTTCTCCCCATTCCCCTAGGAATGAGGCTTCTTGAGAGTTGAACTGTAGTGATTGTTTTAGCTCTTCTGGGTCTAGTCATCCAGTGGAGCTACCGGGCTCTGGGCTGGTACTGGGGAGGGTCTGCAAAGAGTCCTGTGATGTGATCAGTCTTCAGGTCTTGCAGCTGTGGATACCACCACCTGCCCTGGAGGAGGTAGCAGGGGAGTGAAGTGGACTCTGTAAGGGACTTTGGTTATGTTTTTGTTTGGTGTGCTGGTTTTGTGTTGGTTGGCCTCCAGCCAGGAAGTAGTGCTTTCAAGAATGCATTGGCCCTATGAGGAGGATGCAAACCCGCCCTAGGAACACTTGGTTAAGTATTCAGGTTTCTCAGGTGGTGGGGAGGGCCATAGAGTTCCCAAGAGATTATGTCCTTTGTCTTTGGCTACCACAGCAGGTAAAGAAAGACCACCAGGTGGGAGCAGAGATAGGTGTGTCTGAGCTCAGCCTCTTCTTGTGTGGGACTTGCTGTTTCTGCTGTGGGGGATGGGAGTGTGGTTCTCAGTCCAATGGGGTTATATTCCCAGGGAGATGATGGCTGCCTCTGCTGAGTCATACAGGTTGCCGAGGAAGTAGGGGAAGGCCAGCAGTCACAGGCTTCACCCAGTTCCAAGGCAGCCCATAGTCCTAAAGGCTGGTCTCACACCCACTGTGCCGCCTCAACAGCAGTGAGTTTATTTCCAGGCAACAAGTGATCAGGGCTGAGAACTTGCCCCAGACCATGAGTCTCCTCATCTAGAAAGTAAGAAGACTCACAAACTTTTGCATCTCAGGGAGCCTGCAGTGGTGGTCCATTTCCTTCAAATAGTCTGTGGATTCTCTCGGCTTTCTTGGTATGTTCCTGCGGTACTTCTTGCAGCAAAAGTTCATGATGTGAGTCTCCACATACTGTTCTGTCTGTCCTAGTGGGAGCTGCAATCTGGTCCTGCCTCCTGTCACCATCTTAATCTTGAGCGTCTTTGGGCATCTTTTGATAAACATGAGTTTTTAATTTTCTACAGTTGAATGTTCCAATTATTTCTTTTATGGCTGGAGATGTTTTTGTACTGTTGAAGAGGTCCTTCTCAATCCAGGTGTAAGAAAAATACTTTCCTATAGTCTATCTTCTAACTAACCAGGTTGAATATATGGACTGTGTTTTGCTCTTACGCTGACTGATGAAGATGTGATGTACCTTAGATGGCACTGGAGTGACATTACCTGTACTTATTTACATATACAACAAACATTTTGAATTGCTCTGATATTAAGTTTGTTTGCTAAGTTAAGGAATTTCCATTTTGTACTATAGAAAATGGAAATGAAATAAGCAGCTTTATTTTCAGAAAAACAATGAACCAAAGAGGGGTGAGATTGTCCAAGGAGGGCCAAGAAGGGAGTTATACTTGATGGAGAAAGAGGGAAAAGACATAGACCAGGCAATATTAGGGCAAATACAAAGGAGGCTGACTCTGGGAGGAAATTCTGAAGTGACATTGACATAAATGGAGACCAATTTAAAACAGGGCTGGGAGAGAGGGAGTATGATATTGTCAAGTATGATATTGACATTTCTGCCCAAGAAGAATGACTGGATCAATGACGTGAGAATGGGAGCAGCGGGTATAGCAAGTGACAAGGGGCAGAGAAACAGTTTCATTTTCTAGAAATCCAGCTGACAACGTGGATTTCTAAAGTTTGAATTAGTGACATAATTTAGGGAGTAGCCAACTTACAGTTGATCTGTTTGAACCTTAAACAGAACAGGGGCATAAAGAGATTACTCTTCAGAATCCACACTTCTCAATTCCTTCTATCCTTTGCTCTTATCCTGACACAAACAGCCCCAAGGAGTGTGCCAGTGGTAGATACGTGACCTGCAGCTACAGTGAATTCACGCAAAGGAAGATTTCTGGTTTACTTTTTTCCTTTATTTCTTTAATGTTTAAGTGCCACTAGAACTGCAATAAATATTGTTGAACTTAAAACTTACCGAATGAATCTGGGATTTTTTCATCTGGAGAATGAAGCATTGGTAGTGACTCTTCTGTCCTTTCTTCCAGATTGTCTCCTTGAAGCCTAAATAATTAAAAATGGTCATTGAAACATCTCATAATGTTAAATTGTGAAGTGTGAACTATGCACCATGGGGAACATGGCTGTGAACTTCAAGATTCTAAACTCAGATATGCATGTTCAAAATAGAAATATAAGTTCACTAAAGCCATTTTAATATAAGATTTTTGCTATTCTAACCATTAAGGAGAAGTCTTCTATATTTCCTGTTATATACCTGCTATACATGCCAGGATTTATCTAGGTAGAATCTGCTTTTCTTCTCAGTCTGATCGTAGAAAAGTTTAGAAGCACATATTTTCACTTAAACCCCAAATGGGAATTGAGTGGAAGGAAAACAAGAGGCCACACAGTGTGCTCGCCTAGCATCAGGGTCTGGGAGTCATAAAAGGGTTTTCTTGATTCCACAGAGGTTTATCAAACACAGTCTTCCAAATCAACCAACCTAAGCTTTAAGACCTGTGGGTCGAGATATGTATCAGCAGTGGAGGTAAAGATTCCTAAGGTGTGACTGCCCAGGCTTCTCATAGACACTGAGCCTTCCTCAGAGAGAACAATAAATACAGGCATAATTTATAACTATACTGGATTGCTTCAAATGTTATAATGTTATATAAGTTGTAATTTTTATAAATGTTATAATTCTCAGCCATTTTATATCTTTGCTTTTATACACCACAGCAGAATCTCATATAATTTGCTTTTTGACTTTTACAAATTCAATCATATATGCATATCTCTTGATCTTCTGTGTAATTACAATGTGAATTATATATGCACCATAATTTTTATAATATTAAATTCTGCACATCCCTCTATTATACATTTATACTTACTTATTACCTTCTGTATATGAAATCACACTTACTGTATTGTATAAGAAAATTAAACAATTCTCAAGGGGAATTTCCTGAAAGTTGTAACATTTTTTGCTAAACTTTGTATGGTTTTGTACTTTTAATTAATTTTTTAATTAATTTTGTAAAAAGGCCACTTTTAAATAAATAAATTAGCCACATATTTTTCAAATATTCTCTACTTTTTATTATATTCCCTTTGGATAATCAATTTCAGTATTCAGCAATATCAAATATTCTGTTGTGGGCTCTCTTTGTCCAGGACCATTCTATCAAAATCATATCAAAGAGAGAAGGTACGGAGATGCATTAAATATTAAAAGGTATGAGTAAAAATTATTATTGAAAATTCACAATGAACTCCAACACATTGGGATATTTAATATTAAGTTAAAACCCCAGGCCAGGTGTGGTGGCTCACTCCTGTAATTTCAGCACTTTGGGAGGCTAAAGCAGGCAGATCGGTTAAGGTCAGGAGTTCAAGTCTGCAGTGAGCCATGATCACGCCACTGCACTCCAACTGGGGTGACAGAGTGAGCGCCCCTGTCTCTAAAAAAAGTAATTTTTTTTTTTAATCCTAAAAAGAAAATAAATCTCCAACAAAGACAGAAGGAAGCAAGATCTAAAAACAGTGCTGTAATTTTTGTTTGCTTGTTGTATTCATCAATAAAACAAAATATTTATTTAGCACTTATTAATATGCTCAAGCATAAGCCAAATGTCATAGAGATGCAAAGAAATTATAACTGTCCCTGATAGGCTTTAATATATCTTAGTGGAAGAGACCAATGGCTATGGACAAAAACTCAACAAATTGGGTGGCCTTGCAGCTGGCTTGTCCTTGTCCACACAGTGCCCTCCAGATACCTTAAGAGCTGAGTTTACCATGACTTGGCACCAATTCCATTGCGGAATGCTTCACAGCCCTGCCATCCTCGAGTGCTCTGCCAATGTTTCCCAAGCTGTAATCCACACAGCACCACTTCTGTAAGAGGTTAATGGGTACTGTGCAAACAAGGGGTGTGTGGGCAAGTCCGGGAAATACAGTCTAAATAAAAGTTAAATTGTTTTTTGTTTTTTTACCATAAGAGTTTTACTCATACTCCCAAAACTTTTTGCTTTGCTTTCTAAAACTCCTTTTCCATATTAAACAAACTCCCTTATATTTTCAGCCCCTAAACAGAATGTTGGCTGCTCGTCGTTTTCATATTGGAAAGTCTCCCCTAAGAATATCACATCCCTTTTCTCTAAGACTCTTCCAGTACCTCCTCTCCCGGGGAGGCTGCCTGACCCAGCAACCTGAGATAGCACATGATTATGTATAACTTTCTTCTCTCTGTCTGCAACAACTTGGGTCAGGCTTGGAATTTTCTTCTTCAACTCAAGTGTTATTATTATCCTGAGTGATTTTGATATTCATGTGTATCTACCTGCTAATGTTAAAGTCCCTTGACCTCCTCACATTTGGAGATCTTCCCTTCCACTTCACCTTCCTTAACCTAAGGACAGACTTGGAATTGCTTCACGGCAGAAATCTGTAAGCCCCGTGTTCTGGTCTCCGAAAACAAACTCACCTCCTTCAGGCTCTTTCACAGTGTCACTCTCCTTAATACTTTCCATCCAACCAAATATTAACAAACCTCCATTTCCCTATTCTTTCCCCTGAGTATCAGGGAATGTCCCCTCCTGCTTCCTTGCCTTCCCTGCTCAGTTGGGACTCATTGTCTCAGCTACTCTGCACCCCTGTCCTCTGTCACTCCTGCAAAGGCAGACTTCAAGCCTATATTCACCTACCGTTTTTCCTGCACATGTGCTACTGAACAATACTCGAGAAAATCATCATTCTAGGATTGGTGACTATAAATCAGTGATCTCTAACTTTAAACTTGAACTTCTTGGTTGTCTTTCTTTTTTCCATTCCTTTGAAAGTATTTTCAAAAATCTTGCCATCAGTTCTCCTCTGTGTCACCCAGAACAATGATGTAATCAGGAGTACAGGCCTCATCTTGCCCTCACACACCACCTCCAGAATTATCTTCACCCTGATCTGTATTCACCACCTTTCCAATGCACAGAGCACAGGAGGCCCTGTCTCCTGTGTAAGGCTGAGATTATCCATTATGCTGGAAAGATTAGGATCTCAATGTCTCATCAACCTATTTTATCCACTGTCACCCCACCACCAGTATTTTTTCTGTTTTTTTCCACTATCATTTCTCACAGCATATGAACAAGCTCACTTTTCTTTCAGTCTTTAAAAAAAAAAAAAAAAAAAAAAACCCACAAAAATAAAATACCTCCCTTAATTATGTAAAATAACTAGCTGTTTCCTTTTCATGCTCAATCCTCTTTGAGCCAAACTCCCATATTTTTCATTCAATGCCTTTACATCCACGGTTTTTATTCACCCCTCAACCTATTTTAATTTGGTTTGTGCCTCCACCACAAGAAAACAGCTTATGGCGACTGCCTGACCTCCTAATTGCCTTGCACAATGGGAAATTTGCAGCCCTTGTCTTTATTTGACCTTGTGGTCAAATAGATGTATTAATATCTATTTGTTCTTAAGGCAGTCACTGCTTTTCTTCTGTGGCCCTTGTCTCTCCTGCATATCTGACTACCATTTCTCAGTCTCTTTTAAAGGCTTTCTCTCTTTGTAAACCCATAAATATTATATTTTCCCTCAGCTCTATCCAAGGCCCTCCTTTTCCAATTCTAATCATCTCCCTGAATCATCTCATCCACTTTGATAGCTTTTTTAAGTTCATATAGGTTGAGAAATTTTAAATCTTTATCTTAAACCATCAGCTCAAGACTGGCATACCCAAATTCTTATAGGACATATTACTTGTATGCAAGATAAGCTCCTCAAAGGCAACATGTCCAAAAGCAAACTCATCTTCGGAATCACTTTGCCTCTCATTGCACATGGCTAACCAATCTGTCTTGCTGAATCTACTTCTTAAAGAAATGTCTCGAATCCATCACTTCTTTATAGTACTGCCATAGTGTGACTTCTTATCTTGATTTGTCTGGATTATTGTGTAGTTTCCTTACAGACAGCCATACTTAGAAACCCCTTTTCCATATGGCTACTAGAATGTCCAAAACACAAATCCAGCCATATTTTTCTCATATTTTAAATATTTTAGAGCAAGAGGTCTTAACATTATATTCATGTTAACATTATACTCATGTTAAGACATGGGTATACTCATGTTGCTCTAAATATTTTATGAGTATAATGTTAAGACATCTTGCTTTAAAATAAAGCATGAGAATATTATGGCTAGATTGGTGAGCAAGCGGTCTTAACATGAGTATATAATCACAATAGTTCACAGTGAATGGAATGAAGAGTTGTGGGTGGATGTGATCTTTTTTGGAGAGAGAGATACTAATTTTAGCCAGCTTCTCAAAATAATCCTTGACTCACAAGGATTTTAGAACTACCATTTTTATTGGCTTCTCATTACCTACAAGATGAGTTATGTCTCCTTAATAAGTCATTTGAGTCTCTATATTGCATAATCCCTACCTGTGTCTGCAAATTCATCTTCTTCGATCCTCCAGCATGGAATTTATACTCCACAAACTCCAAACTGCTTTTACTTTTTTCAGGAATTTTGTTATTAAGCCTCTGTGTCACTATACTATTACTTCTGGCAGGCTATATCTACACCTCCCCATGGCACCATCCCTCTGCATTTTACTATCTGGCTTGTTTCTAGGTTTTCATTCTAGATTATCCTCTTTTCTGAAGGTTTTCTTCCAAAAGTCTTACCACCTGTGCAAATCTTTACCACAGCTCTTACTTCAACTGTGATTTAATTATTTACGTGGATGTCTGTGTTTGCCAAAACACTGCAAGTGTCTTAAAGGAAAAGATTTTGTTTTTCCTATTTTTATGTAATTAAAGTCTAGTTTAGATAGAGCTTGGTACATTGTAAACTCTAAAAGAGATTTCTTAAGGTACTTCTTAGTGATTATTTCATCTTGGAGATAAAGAAAAGAAAATGTGGCCCAGCCCTATATTGGGGATTTTGTATAGAATACTATAGTATACTTATAACTATATTCCCTTGAAAAGTAGTAATAATTATGCTGCATATATTTAAGGTTATGCTCTTAGCCTGGTTCACCCTGTGCAGGGTGTGAGGCAGAGGCTTATGTGTGAGTGGTTGTTTGACCCGGGAGGCAGGAGTGAGGGACGTGAGTGTAAAACATGAAAGGAGGAAAGGCAACACAGCATGAGTCATTGAGCCAACCCCGGACAGGTGGCTGTTGCTCAACCCCACAAGAATTTTTGAGGAGCCTAATGAGGTGTGTCCACTTGAAGGATGAAAGGACAAAGCACTTATTCACAGGTTTCTGGTCAAGGGTGGGCCTTGGGCACTAAAATCCCTGAGCATTTGAGTTGCACATACATTTGTATTGAATAATTCCCATTGGCCATCCTGGGTCAGGAAATAAGATCTGAAAGAAACCAGGATGAGTCAAGATGCTGAACTTTGCATTTGCACAAAGTTGCTTGTCCCCACTTGAAGCATGGGAAGAAATAGTTGTCAAGAAGAGGTGAGGAAGAGAGTATTTGAAGTGGGATACAAGTGGGGCTGATAAAGACAGTAAACGTGATTGAATTTAAAATAATGGACTGAGATTGGATTTTATACTGGCCAGTGAGATCTTGCTAGAGGAAATGCTGTTATAAATATTAGTAAATTCCGTTCCAAAGTCTGTGTCATTAATCACCTTCCATTGACTTAATCTTAACAGTGAATGAGGCAATGAAAGTTTGTATCCACAGAGATTATTGTACCTATCACAGAGCCTATGATAGTACCTAGTACATGTGCATGATCAATAAATATTTTTTAAATAAATGTTGCTGAAAAGTTTCTGGCTCTTACAAGATAGACTTAAGGAAGATGGACTAGTCAAGAGAATAGAGGTCAGAGTTCGTTAAGAGGATTGGTTGCAATAGTAGTAGTTATAATTTTGCTTGCTTGGTGATGTTATGAGATCCAACTGATCCTGATGTTTCACTCTGTAAGAAAAAGCAAGGAGACTGAAAATAGTACCAAGTAGCAGCCAATTACTGGACTAAAAGGATCAATAAAGACACACAGCAGCCGAATCCATAATGAGGAGGGAGTTTTAAATAATATAAACAGTGAGAGAATGGATGGTGACTTGTGCTAATTTTTTTATACTTTAAAAACCCAAAACACCCAATAAGTTGATATAATTCCCTTAAAAAAATTCCCTGATGTTGAATGTCAATTCAGTTGAACCATGTGATAGATGAGAGAAGATTTAAATAACCAAATTAACAATTTTTTCCTGTTGGACTGAAATGGCATTCAGATTTCAGGTTCATGAGGAGTCATCCTTCCATATATTATCATGGAGAAGCACACACACTCATACACATATATAAAATACTTGTAATCTTCCCTGAGTACTTTCTGGAAGAAAACAATATCTAACTAAAGAGTAGACATTTGCCAAATGTTTTTTTGAATTGAGTACGAATTGAATACGTTGCAAGTAACAAACATCGAGATAGGTAAGATAAATTCAGATGCAATCTTGCAAACCAGAGGAACTAAACTTCGTGTAGCAGGAAGCTTTGAAAGTTTTCATTTATATGCCTCATATGGTAAAAGCAGTACTAAAAACATAATATTCATCTTTGTATTGGTGAAATCTAGGAGGGTATTTGGGGAGCTTTTGTGATAATCCAGCAAGAGTGATAATTCAGCAGAAGCATGGAGTAAAGGGTGTGTATGGAAAGTGCCCATGGTGGCCGAAGCAGTTTCAGGTGCTAAGGAGAGAGTAATAGGTAAAGCTGGCCAGCTTCCGTTCTCATGGAGATTACATTATGCCAACTAGAGACGATGAACAAACAAGAAAATATACAGAATCAGATGTTGATAAGAAATCTAGTTAAAATTAAAGGAAGGAAATGTAAAGCACAGAAGGCATATGAGGAGGGTCTGTGGGAGGGGCAGTGTACAACTTCATAGCGTGTGTCTGGGGAAGGCCTTCCTTGAAGGTGATCTGTGAGCCTAAACTTGAAGAAATGAGGGATTAAGTGACTTAGACCTCTGGAAAAGAGCATTACAGGAAGTGGGAATAGCAAAGAAAAATATATGGAGGCCAATGACCAGAGTGGCTTGAATGAGGGGAGGAGTGGGAGAATATGCCATCAGAGCGGTAGCTACGGCATTTGATGATGAATAATCCAGTTTTCTGATGACAGTGGGAAGCCACTGGAGAGTTTCAAAACATAGAAGTGACTTGATGGGACTTTTGCTATAACCTGCTGTGTTGATGATAGCCTGCAGGAGCAAGCATAGGAGCCAGGAGACACTTTAGGAGGCTGTCATACCAACCGTAGTGAAAGATGAGTGTGGCCAACAAAAGGTGCAGTGCTGGAGGTGCTCAGAAGTGGACTGGCTTAATTAGACTTTGGGGGTGAAAGAGCAGAAAAAAAATGTAAATATTTCTGACCTGAGCAGCAGAACTAATCCTGTTGCCATTTAGCAAAATAAGGAAAACAGAGAAATTTGGTAGGGATTAAGTGGAATTTTGTTTGGGATATGGTAAGTTTAAAATGCATTTCAAGGAACATTTATTTTGCTTTATGGAATAAAGTATTATCTGATTCTAGAATCGCAATGAAGATAATTGAGATCTCGTTAAGCTGAAAAATAAATAAATAAAAAATAAATAAAATGCATTTTAGACAGGTAGGTAGAGGTGTAGAGACGTACGTGGAAATCCGTGTGAAGATCTCGAACAGGCTGTTTGAAGTGGTGGGGAGAGTTTTGCCTTCCCTGGATTCCAAAATTTCTACAAAGAACTTTAGAATATGATATACTACTATTTAATCCAGCTACTTAGAATACTATGATATTATATTTCACTGTAAAATAAATAGTAGATCCTGATGAATGTCAATTAGATCGGGGGAACCACATTAAACAGTTTTGGTTTTAAGAGATTTTGAGCCATTGGCTTCAAAGGGTTAGAAAATTAACCTATCTTTCTCCTCTAAAGTCTGCTTTTAATTCACAAAGCCTCTTTCATAACAACATTCATCAAGTTACTTCTAAGTCTCTTTCAAATGTTAAATTTCCATTTTTAGAATTCCAGTATGTTTCTCCAGATTTATTTTTTGAGGGAAATTCTAACAACTTATTGTCACTCACTCAATTTTGAAGTCTTAAAAAAGTCAAAACTGTCACCAACATCAAAAATTTATTGGGCACTTTCAAAGGCAAAGCTCTGCCTTAGCCCTGAGCCTGTAATTTGGCATGAGACCACTTGCATTTGCATGATCTGCCCAATTACTTTGCAGGCCTCCTGAAGCCAGACACTAAGGTCTGATACTCTCCACAACATCGGGGCCTTGCATATTAATTTACGCTTGTGGTCCCCAGAATAACTGTCTAATTCAAATGCTGTCTATATGAATTCCCTCAGCATTTGAATGGTTCCTTTTTACCCTAGGAAAAAAGTCACTGCTGCCCTACAAAACCTTGCCTCCATCCTCCCCAAGTCCCAGGTCTTCAGCATGTTCTTCCTCCCATTCTCTTTTCCAAACCCACTTAACTCCATCTCACTCTTCTCTTTGATCCTTGATGATTCCAACTTGACACCTTGGTGAGCAATCTGCTTACCTTGATTCTGGCCCTGTGACACCATCTCTCAGATCCCTCCCAGATATCCCTGCATCCCAGACACAGCTCTACCTCTCCCAAATCTTTTCCAAAAAAATTTCCAACACTACCTAGATTTCCTTTCTTATTTTAGTATATTCTTTTCTAGTTTATTTGTTTGTGGGTTTTTGGCATTTGTCTGTAGGTACTCTTGCTGTGGCTTGATTCTTGCTATTGATGTCACAAAAGAGGATAAGCAGCAATGCATGAAGATGAGAGCAGAATGAAGTAGAATAGCAGAGGACTGCCCTTCCATTCTGCTTCTTCAATTCTCTCTCATTCGCAAGAACCTCTGAACATTTACCTCTAAAATATAATGATTAATGGTGACATAGAGATAGAAACCATCCTCTTTCCTGTTAAATTTTCCTTTTAACTTCCTATCTCCTGAAAGTGAGATATGGGCCTGCAAACTATCTGTAACTTTCTAATCAAATTTATGGTTCTTTTTATATACGCATGGTGGCAGACATGTAGTTGGCATAGGTGCTCTCTTATCTGGACTGCTAATTACTTTCCTGGCAGAGGCTTAAGAATTTTAAAAACAAATCTAGGGAAAGTATACTTGGAGAATAGATATGTTTTGTGTTTGGTCTCTTCTGCTTTACCTCAACTCAAATGTTAAAATGTCAACACTAAATAAGGTAGAGAACATGAAATCCGGAGCAGGATTGATTCACGACAAAACCAGATTTTCCAGGCAGATATGACCAGAATGTGGGCCTCTGACTCACACACCTTGGCCAGGTTATTATGTGCACAAAGGACAACCCTGGGGACATTGCAATCTCCCTGAAACCTGAGGCAGTCAAAAGAAAGGATTATGTTCAAATGGCCAGCATGCTCTGGAGCTAAGGAAACTCCAGGAGAAAGCAGCCAAACACAGACTATCTGAGCTAGAGGCAGCCCTGGGCATTGGAATCAGCACACTTCTTTCAGAACAATTGTTCATGCTCATTTTTAACAGGGTTAGTTGTCTATAAAAGGATCTGGTGAAGTGTGAGTGTGCTTTCAGCCTGTCTTGATTCCTGGAGCCAACCTTTTTAAAAATCAATCAAAATGGACATAGGCAGTTAAGGCCTCTGTGGACTCTCGATGGTTCTCAAATTTTAGGGCACCTTGAAATCTTCAACAGGACTTCTAGAACACACATTGCTGGGCTCCATCATAGACTTTCTGATTCAGAAGGTCTGAAGTAGAGCCCAAGAATTTGTGTTTCTAGTAAGTTTCCAGATGATGCTGATATTGCCGACAGGGCATTTTGCCTTCTGTAGTGCCTCATCTTTACAGCTTTATAGCTATGGAAGCAGGCCTTTCCCTTTCCATCCACCCTCATTGTGGTAGTTGTAATGCAACATGCCCAGAATTTCAAAAACGGGGAAGACTCTACCAGGGGATATTGGTGTTTTTCTTTCTCTAACTTGCTGGGTATTGAATTTTTGCTGAACATTAAATTTTCTTCCCAAATATGTTCAATCTTACTGAGGCTCAAAATCTAAGTGTGACTCCACTTGAGCCCAGGATCCTGCATACTTAGCCTAACAGAGAATTGCTTGGTCAGCAGACATCAAGTTCAGCAGCTGTAAGGAATCTTTTTAAAGCACTGATTTCTAGCAGGTTGAAAAATGGGACTGTGTGGGAAGCTAAAACATCCTTCTGAAAAATCGCCAAAACCTTGCTTCTTCTTTTAATCATAGATCCCTTTATAGTACTGAAACTGAAGGCTGCCTCACATATGTACGTGATGAAAGACCAGGCCCTTTTCTGTATATTCCTTGGAGGCATCTGTTAGATAGCTGACTTCTTTTGTATATAGCCAATTTCTCTCCTTCTCTCTGGTGGCTAAAAGCAAACTCAACACTTCCAGGCTTTTCTATGCTATAACACTGAAAGTGACAGTAGGTTTTGCTGCCCTGGTAAGATGGTTTAAGTTCCCTTCTTTGCTTTTTCCTTTTGAAAAGATTTAGAATACTTAAGAATAAATTGTGATAACTAGTAAAATTAGAAGGTATACTGAAATGTTCAAGTACACTGAACATTCCAAAGTAATATTATTTTGTACCAGAGAAAGATGACATTTTAGTAGGGTTCTATGTGCCCACAAATGGCAATTGGAAGAATGTCACTAGTGATATACAGTATCACAAACATGGAGAAATTGCTACAAGACATGGAACTAGCAAGAGGACATGAATCGGGGTAGCCACATAGCAACTTTCTTTAGAAAGTTGTACATTGTTTTGGAGATAAAGGAACTCTGGAAAACCCCACTGAGTTCTTTCTAACTAGGAAGGATGGAGGATAGAAGGCAGGAAAAATCTGAGATTCCCGTAAAGTTCTAAAACAACTGTGTCCTGAGGTTGCAGCCTAAGGAAAGTGAGCTGTCGTGCAACACCAACGAGCAGAAAGGCTCCCCTGAGGGGGGATTTTATAACTCATTTCTCTACAAAGGTTTAGGATCATGCCATGCAGGCATCACCTTGCTGAACTGGAGGAAAGTCCCCCTAATCTGGAGCAGTGAGGGCAGTCCATGGGCTGGGGACTGCTTCACTAGGAGATACTCACTCTGCCAAGAATCAGGAAATCAGTAGCTCCAATACCATACTCAGAAAATAAATTCAAAATTCTACATCCTCTATCTGCCCTTACTAAAACCTTCCCTGTGGTGGTCCAAAGCGAAAGAATCAAAATGCAAAACTCATTCATAAGCAAGCATAAAATTAGGGATGACTAGCAAGTATTGAGGTCATTTAAGTAACAGATATAAGACTAAGTCTGTCATTCTAACAACTATGGTTAAAGATCAGAATGCTCACACTAAGATTCTAGGCAGAGAGGACACATGAGGGAAAAAAATGCAACAATCATTTAGCAATACTAAACTGCAAAAATCCTGAAAGTAATGGGAGGAAGCTGCAAGGATTTTAAGTACACCAATTCCTGTATCTTACAGAAGTAAGAGATACTGCTTCTGATAATTCAACACATATAAACTTAAATATATTCTCAATAGCTTAACAATAACTGCCTGTGAAAATAAGCTATATAGCTTACAAATTATAGGAGAAGAAATACAGCAAATAAAAGGAAATATCAAGAAATATTAAAGTACAAAAAATGACTAGCAATTTACAAAATATACCTGATATAAAATAAATTAGGTCATTTGTTTATTTAATATGAGTGTGGGACAAAAATCTACCACATATTGACTAAAAGAGGTATCTGGCACAGAGTTATTAAAACAAGTTAAAAGTTAAAGGATGGAGAAAAATATGCATGAAAATGCAAAGAAATTAATCTGTCATAGGAGTAGAGTTGAAACAAAAGACAATGCAAAGTAAAGTTTAGCCATAGTTAATATTAATATTAGGTAAATCAAAATTAGAGGGGAAAAGGGATTAAATAGCAGTAAGGTGGTTAATTGCAATGGATTTGCATTAGCTAAATTGCATAGCACTAAATTATATAAAGCAAATCATTTATAGCTAAAGGAAATTATAACTAATTTTAGTAAAAAGTGAAGCAAAGCAATTACAGCTAAGAAAATTTTGAGAAAAAGTAAATGATGGAGAACTTTTTTATGTAGCAGCTTGGTAAAGTTTTAAAAACATGATATGGGGACAGATGAGTGCTTGTGAAATGGTGATGGAAGAGAATATGTACCACACTTTAAAAGCGTAATTTGGCTATCACTATAGATATAAACTTATATATAAATAGATATTGATTCATTAGATTTTATATCTCTTCTGAATCATCACTTCCTTTTGAGGAATTTATCCAAAGTAGAAAATTTAGCAATGTTAGAAAAATGCTCAGTACTGTGTTGTTTAAGGAACAAACTAAATATGAACAGTAAAGGACTGGTAATAAAAAATAGGGACTATATATATAATCTATCTATATAGAATCTATATATATCTATAAAATCTATATATAATATATGATCTATATATAATATAGATTAATCTATCATATGTTTTGATTGTGTGATATATATATAGTCCCTGTTTTTATTACCAGTCCTTTACTGTTCATATTTATTATATGAGCAGTATTTTATGATATATTTATTATGTATTTTACTATAGACATATTCGTGTCTTTTTTTTCTCCCCTTGAGACAGGATCTGACTCTGTCACCCAGGCTCGAGTATAGTTGTGCAATCACTGCTCATTGAAGTCTTGACCTCTTGGGATCAGGTGATCCCCCCATCTCAGCCTTTTGGTAGCTAGGACTACATGTGTGAGCCACCAGGCCCAGCCTACAATAGTGTCTTAAACAATGAGAAAAGACGATGCAGATAAATATCTATTGATGTGTCAGATGAGTCACAACAAATTAACTGAAAGAGCAAGCAGCAAAACAACATATATTTTTATTTTACTTTTGGAAAACAATCAAAACACATGATAGATTAATGAATGAATGTATGGATAGATGATAGATAGACAGATAGATTACATAGATGACAGAAAAAAAATGCAAAGGAAATTACACTGGATTCAGTGCAAAGTGTCTCTCCCAAGCCCATGAGACATACGATAATTCTCCCATCCAAGTACTAAACAGGCTCAACTTTGCTTAGCTTCCAAGATCAGATGAGACTGGATGTGTTAAAAGTGTGATAATTCTGATTTCAGAATACAGAGCAACAATATTACTAGGAGATCTGTACCTATTTTCCAAATGCATGGTTCCATGTAACACTCTCTGTATTTCAGTAGCCTAGAGTAGAATATCTGAAATTTAAGCATACAAAGTTAATTTGTTCTCCTTTTCCCCTGTGTTTCCCCTGTGTTTAGCATTGATGTACCTATAAAAAGGAATAAACAGGCTGGGCGGGGTGGCTCATGTCTGTAATCCCAGCACTTTGGGATGCCAAGGTGGGTGGATGACCTGGGTCAGGAGTTCAAGACCAGCTTGGCCAACACGGTGAAACCCTGTCTCTACTAAAAATATAAAAAATTAGCCAGGCGTGGTGGTGGGTGCCTGTAATCCCAGCTACTCAGGTGGTTAAGGCAGGAGAATTGGTTGAATCTGAGAGGCACAGGTTGCAGTGAGTGGAGATCATGCCAGTGCACTCCAGCTTGGGCAACAAGAGCGAAACTCCATCTCAAAAGAAAAAATAAAGGAAAAGAATAATAAACAGTTGCGAATTGAGTAATTCTTACTTTAGCATTACCTGTGAGCTTGATATATTTTCTAGATATTAAGTTTGTTGTATGGCAGGAAACTTGGCTTGTTTAACTTTGTGTTTAATATAACCTTGTGAAAAAAATATAAATTTGGATAGTAAATCATTTTTTGAACAACCCAATATTAAATTGCTTCCATTATCAGTATTTGGACATCATACTGAAATTTGTTAATAAGCGAGTTGAGGATCTGGAAAAAAGATGGGTTTAGAAAATGTTAAGTATGTAGAATCCTGAAGGAGGTTACAATGGAAAAAATAAAGGCTTTATTTTATCTATTGATAATGCTTTAAAAATTCTTAAGAAGGACAAACACTGAATACAAATGTCTGCATAATTAGAAAGCCAATCAGGCATGAAGATATTAAGATGGTTCACCTTTTTTCATAATATTATAGAAGAAGAAATACATTCAGTGACTTACCAGGAAACATAAACACTGCTTTGTTAAATTTTAACTATCCTATTCTAGAAATTATTTTTTATGATGTGCATGTCAGTTGGTCTCTTGAAATGATCACAAATTTGTTTATAGTGAAACATTTTTCTCTCTGCCTTCTGCTTTGGGAAACTAAAAGTGTTTCGCATTGGTAACCAAAGATAGCCTATAAAAGTTTTCCGAGGAGTCTTGAATATTTCTAAATTTTATTTATTTTTTGCAGAATGATCATATTTCAAGTAAAAGTTTTCCCAGATTTTATCTATTTTTCTGACTTGCATATGGCATGACTTAAATGTTAAAGAATTTCTGATTTTACACGAGAAAATGATGATTATATTTAAAATTCTGCACAAAATTGTTAATGGATGATAAGCTTCAATGATCTCCCCTGAAAATACAGGCTTACTGAAACATAATACATGATGACATTGACATCAAAGCTATTTCACACTAACTTTTGTAATTGAAAATAAATACATACTCTGAAAATTCTGGTTCTTACCCTGAAATGTTATGAGAAAAATCAAAATTTCATGACAATTAGTATTCTTTAATAGCAATAATATCTCCAGTCTTGTTTCATTCTTTTATATTAGTAAGGCTAATTAACTGTTCACTAGTTATGGGTATAAGAAATAGAAGAAATAAATAAAAATAAAATAAATAAAATCTTATGTTTGCGAGGGCTTATGCACACCATTTAGGAACTGTGATCAAATTATAAGGATAATTACTAAGCAAGTAATTAAAAGTAATGGAAATTCCAATTTTACCAAAACATGAACCAGTGAGATCCAGAATGTTTAACAAATGAATAACTAAGAAGCCTCCAGATGTGGATACAAAAGTGAAATATAAGCTTTCACTATTCGTTCCTATTTATTACATAATATATCTCACTTATGACAATAGGGAAATAAAAATGGGAAAACAATTGGAAAAGTATTTAAATCAATGTTTTCTTATTGTGACAACAAAATAAACTATAATAGTGCTATTGCTGTTAAATTGTTAGAAAAGTTTTTAAGCAAGAATAGATACTAGAACATTTTCAAAAATTATATTTTCTACTTCATAATTTATATTCTTGATATTTATAGAAATGCACACAAAACTTAGAAACTTAGACTTTCCTGTCATGGCAATTTCTATGATTATTTTATCTATAGAAGCAGCATATAAAGCAAACACTCTTTTTCAACCAAATTGTCATCATTTCCCAAATCACTTAAATAACGTGTTTTTATTGTGTGTCATTCTGTCAAACATTTTAAAGAAATATTCCCAAGGTGGGCACAGAGAAGCCAGATGCACTTAAGGCCTATTCGTTTCATTTTCATAGGATTTTTGAAGGCAGCTTGTTTTCCTGGATAATTAATTTCCTGGGTCAATCGCCCTTCTATTTTTAAAAGTACAGCCCTTAGAAAACATTCCATAAAAATCCTAATAAGAGGTGCTTAGAGAAAGGGCCTTATAAAAGTTAAATTTTTAGGAGCATCCAAGTAGCAAATAAGTAGGTATTTGGGGATATTGCTTATACTGAGGCAGATTATTCATTTGAAAAGAAAATAGCAACTGGCACATTGCAATATTCCTCCACCCTTTTTGTGGTACCCCTTTCCTGTTTGCACCTCATTCTTAATTTATTATTAAAAGCCATCCACAACAGATGGGAGCTGCAACACATTCAGGGCTTACTTTGTACCAGACACTGCAGGATTAAACAACCTGCCCAAGGACCCTAGGCTAAGAAGTGGCAGAATTGGGTCACTGTTAGACGCCGAAGCTCAAATTCTTAACCATGGTGCTGTACCTGTTTTCACAGGCTCAACTAGTTAGATGGAAATGTCATTTCACTGGGTCATTTATCAAAATAAAGCAATTCAATATGAAAATATGTTTCAGGTATCAAACCAGTACCTATGCATTTATTTTTAGTCTTCAGCATAATTAAATTCTCTTTGCAAAACACTGCTTTGCCTTTTCCTACTCCAGGAAAGTCTCTTGCTTTTATTCTACCCTATATTCCTCTCACGTACAACAAACTTTCACATCTATTTCCCTTAATTTTCACAAGAACAATTTTCAGATTTTAAAAAAGCTGAGATTAAGGAAAGTTAAGAAATTGTCCCCAATTACATACCTAGTAAGCAGTAAAATCAGAATGCAACCACATATATGTGTTTTGAGTTTAGGGCTACTAAATCCTTCTATGGCATCACTTCTACTGGGCCCCACCAACAGAAGTCTTCCAGGCATTCTCCATTAGTCACTTTCCAATATGCCCACCCAAGTCATTACCAACAGTACTTTTAAACCACAGCCTTGCGTATTCAAAACAGCAAGTACTTAATCATTAAGATAGAGAGCAAGATTCCTTGATCAGAAATTTAGGAAGGACAATTTAGAAATTTGGGGAAATCTAGTACTACAAGAAATGAAGAAATGATCACAAACCATGTCATTATTATTTTTGACTTGGAGAAATTTAGCTCATTTATTCAGGTAAAGTTTTTAGGCAAAAAGTGTTTCTCTAGGTTTCTGCCTTATCTCTTTCTAGGTGTCTGGTTCAATTAGTTAGCTCTTTATCTTTAAATCAGATGCTGATAGCTTTATAGTCTAAGTAAAAATTTCTCCCTAAAACCCACTGTGGGGGACCAGAATATGCCACCCAAAATATAAAATATTGTATACTGAAGGCAGTTAAGAAGTAGCAGATACAGAAAAGCTCTCCGCCTTCCTTCTATTTGCCTAAAAGCAAGACAGATATACAAAGACAAAAGGTATCCTGCCTTCCTTCTACTAGAGAGAACAAAGGTAACACTGAAGACTTTAGATCCTTATTTTCTGGAGACGATGCAGAGGAATCTATATTAACAAGTTTTACTAATGAGCCTTTAACCTGCCATTTATTTGCCTTTCTACAAGTTTTTTTCCCTTAGAAACTCAGTGGTTTTTTTGTTGTGACTTTTCTAATAAATGTACCATTCTTTGTTGAAGATGCTATATAAGCCGGAATTCAAAGCCACTTCTTTGAGAAACACTCATTCCTTGGGTGTCTCTCATGTATATATGAAATATACATGTTCATAAATGACATTGACTGTTTTTCTCCTGTTGATCTGTCTTGTGATACAAGGGTTTTGTGTTGTTCCAAAACCTTATTAATGAAGAAAAAAATTATGAATTTTCCCCATATACCACAGTCTAGTTATGTCTAATGTTTGATTTTTGTACTCCGCAACCATCCTGAACCTATCTCCTATTCATTCACATAAGACGGTATACGTGTCCAAGAAAATCTTCTCTGCCTCCTTGTAGTTCCTTTTTTCCTGTTCTTCGTCCATTCAGCCATTCCAGATGGACAGTCCACTCTCATCTGCCAGCTTATCCTACCCTCTGATCGAATTTCAACAAACCTGGATCATCCCTGGACTTTCTCGTATTCCAAACATGAGTGTTTCTTGCCCTTTTTGCTACATAACCCTCCTCTCAAATATTTAATATTTGTCACATCAGTTTTTCCTCTGAATCTCCATTCACAGAAAGAGTCTCCCCTCACATTTTACTCTGAGTTGCTCAGCTTTGTCCCACATAATTCTTAACACAAACTTATAACCCAAAACATTATTACCATTTTTTGCTAAAACCAAGTACGCTCAGACAATACACAGTTATTTGACATTGATGTTGGTTTAGGGAGGATAAGAAAAAGGCACATATTTACCATTAAAAAGAAAAGGAGGACTCAACTTTTTCTTTCAACTAAAAATTCTTTTGATAAGCTAATGCTTAAGAGGACAAACCTAAATAGAATTTGAACTTTAAATAAATTCAGTAAAAATTATGAACAAGGATTATTTTCCTTAACATGAACCACAGTAATAACTAAAATCAAAGTATTTTTGAAAATTCATAATGCTTTGAATTCCACAAAAACAACTAAATAATTTTATCTTTAAACATAGTTAGAAAAAGGATAGTTAAATAATTCATTTTTCAGCTTGAAGTGATTTGTTTATATAGGAATATTTTGTAGATATTATGGGTTCTGTTTCAGACCATCACAAAACGAAAATCACAATAAAACTAGTAACACAAATTGTATTGTTTTCCACTGCATATAAAAGTTATGTTTATACTATACTGTAGTCTATTAAGTGTGCAATAGCATTATGTCCCCAAAAAGTACATACCTTAATTCAAATACTTTATTACTAAAAAATGCTGACACAGAGACATAAACGGAGCATATGCTGTTGGAAAAATGGCACAGACAGACTTGCTCCAAGCAGGGCTGACATAGACCTTCAATTTGCAAACAATGCAGTATCTTCAAAGCTCAATAAAGCAAAGTCAATAAAACAAAGTATGCCTGAACTACATTGAGAAGGGAAGCAGAAGGTGCTATTCCAAAATATGTCACTTTAGTATAAAGATTAATTTGAGCTAAAAGTACTTAAAAGAAACCAGCAGGTGCAAAAAGGATACACTGACCCGGCCCCCTTTCTTCCTAAAAGCAGGAGTTAAAATTTCCATATGGAAGACGTTCTCCCTAGACCAGAAGGGAAGTAGCATTCTTCTTATCAAGGCTGGGAATTTGAGACTGAGAGAGTTCTATACAAACAGGCTTTGTTAAGTTAATTCATCTTTCTTTAGCTTCCCCACATAGTTATGTTATATTTTCACAATTGCCTCTCTTTGTTCAAGATAATGTAAAAACATTTAGACTTTGATACTTCTTTGGGTCTTTGTTTCTTAATGAGGATTCCCATTTCACGTTGCTGTGGTCTGAATGTGTCCCCCTACCAAAATTTACATGTTGAAATTTAGTCTCTACTTTGATAGTAATAAGAAATGGGGCCTTTATGAGGTGATTATGTCATGAGGGCAGAGCTGTCGTACCTGAGTTTAGTGACCTTATAGAAGAGGTGGAAGGGAATTGTTGACCCCCTTCATCATATGAGTTCTCTGCTAGAAGCCATCTATGACAAATGGGGACTCTCCAGCCTCCAGAACAGTAAGAAATAAATTTCTGTAATTTACAAATTACCCAGTCTAAGATATTTTGTTATAGTGGCCCAAACAGGTTAAGACATGTCAAACTTACATTAAATACATTTGTATGCTTTTCTCCTGCTAATTTTTCTTATGCCAGTTTAATTCTGAGGTCCAGCTGAAAAATTCTAGGAAGGTAGAAGTGAAATGTTGCCTCTCCTACAATGGTTTTCAAATGTCTATTGTACTACCTGAACCCTAAAACTCATATAAAAAAATCTATAAAAATAGGATAATTATTTCATTCCGATAATATAGGCAAAAATGTATCTGTTTGCTTCATTTGAACTTCTAGAGCCTAATACATGTTTTTAATTTCTTATAACAGGACTGACCCCACCATATCAGTCCTTCATTCCAAAAAATGGATGAGGCAATATGATACATTTGGAAAATGTGTCAAATTCCAAAATTAGACTAGCAATTTGACTGCTTTAAAACTAGGAGGCATCATTGTACAGTACCAGTTGGGGCTTTGAAGTCAGTCTAAGCAGGGTTTAAATTTCCACTGGTGCCACCTGATAGGCTTTTGACCTTAAGCAACTTAGCCTCTCTAAACCTCATTTCTCATTTGCAAAATAAGGCTAGGTAAGGCACCCACTTGGAAGAGTTTTTTTGTAAGAATTACAGATAACTGAAACATCAGGAAGCAGATAGATCCCAAAACAGACCAGTTGGGTAACATAATGCCTCCAGATTTGTTCTTATTTTCTCTCTCTTTCATATATTTATTGCCAAATGCCTCTTGGGAGGCAGGACCACAACTAGATGAGCCCCACCTTTTAAAAATTGCATAGTAATCTACATTAAGTAAGTTCATTTATACTGATGAGGGACATTTAAGTTATTTCTGGTGTGTTGAATGATATACCATAGTTCAGGGAACTTTTTGCAGAAAGGTGATATTGCAGAGAAGTTCAGAGCATGGGCTGTAAGGCCACATTACCTGGGTTAAATGCTGGCTCTGCTACTTAATATTTTTTTAAGTGTTATTTTTCAACTTTTTAAAATTTCAATTGCTTGTGGGGTACAAGTAGTTTTTGGTTACATGGATAAATTCTAGAGTGGTGATTTCTGAGATTTTAGTTTCCCCCGTCACCCAAGCAGTGTATACTATATCTAATATGTCATCTTTTATCCGTCACCCTCCTGCATTCTTCCCCAACACTCCCCCCTCCATCGAGTCCACAAAGTCCATTATATCTCTCTGTATGTCTATGAATCCTCATAGCTTAACTCCCACATACATTGGGAACATAGAGTATTTGGTTTTCCATTCCTGAGTTATTTCACTTAGAACAATGACCTCCAGCTCCATCTGAGTTGCTGCAAAAGATGTTATTCCATTCCTTTTTATGGCTGAGTAGTATTCCATTCCTTTTTATGGCTAGGTGTATTTATACCACATTTTGTTTTTTGTTGTTTGTTTTGTATTTTACTTTAAGTTCCAGGATGCATGTGCAGAACTTGCAGGTTCATTACATAGGTAAATATGTGCCATGGTGGTTTGCTGCACCTATCAACCTATCACCTAGGTATTGAGCCCCACCTGCATTAGCTATTTGTCCTGATGCTTTCCCTCTCTTCATCCCCCCAACAGGCCCCAATGTGTGTTGTTCCCCTTTCCGTGTCCATGTTCTCGTTGTTCAGCTCCCATTTATGAGTGAGAACATGCAGTGTTTGGTTTTCTGCTCATGCATTAGTTTGCTGAGTATGATGGCTTCCAGCTTCATCTATGTCCCTGCAAATGTCATGGTCTCATTCCTTTTTATGGCTGCATAGTATTCCATTGTGTATATGTACCACATTTTCTTAATCCAGTCTATCATTGATGGGCATTTGGGTTGGTTCCATGTCTTTGCAATTGTAAATATTGCTGCAATAAACATATGTGTGCATGTATCTTTAAAATACAATGATTTATATTCCTTTGGGTATATACCCAGTAATGGGATTGCTGAATCAAGTGGTACTTCTGGTTCTAGATCCTCGAGGAATTGCCACACTGTCTTCCACAATACCAAATTTTCTTTATCCACTCATTGGTAGATGGGCATTTAGGTTGGTTCCATATCTTTGCAATTGCAAATTGTGCTGCTATAAACATGAGTGTATGTGTCTTTTTCATATAATCACTTATTTTCCTTTGAATAGATACCCAGTAGTGGGATTGCTGGGATCTACTTTTACTTCTTTAAGGAATCTCCATACTGCTTTCCATAGTAATTTACATTCCTGCCAGCAATGTAAGTGTTCCCTTTTCACCACATCCATGCCAACATCTATTGTTTTTTGACTTTTTAAATATGGCCATTCTTGCAGGAGTAAGGTTGTGTCTCATCATAGCTTTAATTTGCATTTCCCTGATGATTAGTGATGTTGACCATTTTTTCATGTTTGTTGCCCATGTATATATCTTCTTTTGAGAAATGTCTATTCTTGTCCTTTGCCCACTTTTTGATGGAATTATTTTTTTTTGGTTTTGTTTTTGCTGATTTGAGTTCCTTTTAGATTCTGGATACTAGTCCTTTGTCAGATGGATAGTTGGTGAATATTTTCTCCATTCTGTGGGTTGTCTATTTACTCTGTTGATTATTTCTTTTGGTGTACAGAAGCTTTTTAGCTTAATTAGGTCCCGTTTATTTATTTTTGTTTTCTTTGCATTTGCTTTTAGGGTCTTAGTCATGAATTCTTTGCCTAGGCCAATATCCTGAAGAATTTCTTCAATGTTATCTTCCAGAATCGTTATGGTTTTAGGTCTTAGATTTAAGCCTTTTATCCATCTTGAGTTGAATTTTATATAAGGTAAGAGATGAGGATCAAGTTTCATTCTTCTATATGTGGCTTGCCAGTTTTCCCAGCACCATTTATTGAATAGGGTGTCCTTTTTCTAATTTATAGTTTTGTATGCTTTGTCAAAGATCAGTTGGCTTTAAGTATTTGGCTTTATTTCTGGGTCCTCTATTCTGTTCCATTAGTCTAAGAGCCTATTTTTATACCAGTATCATGCTGTTTCAGTAGCTATAGCCTTGTATAAAATTTGAAGTCCAGTAATGTGATGCCTCCAAATTTGTTCTTTTTGCTTAGGATAGCTTTGGCTATTTAGGCTCTTTTTTGGTTCTATATAAATTTTAGGATTTTTTTATACTAGTTCTATGAAAAATAATATATTTTGATAAGAATTGCACTGAATCTGTAGATCACTTTGGGATGTATTGTCATTTTCACAGTATTGATTCTATCCATCTAGTAGTATGGGATGTGTTTCCATTTATTTGTGTCCTCTATATTTTCTTTTTGGCAGTGTTTTATAGTTTTGTTTGTAGAGATCTTTCACCTCTTTGGTTAAGTATATTCCTAGATATTTTATTTTTCTTGAAGCTGTTGGTAAAGGGGGTTGAGTCCTTGATTTGATTCTTAGCTTGGTCGTTGTTGAGTGCATCTGATTTGTGTACATTGACTCTGTAACCTGAGACTACTGACTTTGTTTATCACATCTACGAGTCTTTTGGATGAGTCCTTAGGGTTTTCTAGGTATAGGATCATATCACTAGTGAACAGCACTAGTTTTACTTCCTCTTTTCCAATTTGAATACCTTTTATTTCTTTCTCTTGCCTGATTGCCCTGGCTAGGACTTCCAGTACTACATTGAATAGAAGTGGTGAAAGTGGACATTCTTGTCTTGTTCCATTTCTCAAGGAAAACAATTTCAGCATTTCCCCATTTAGTATGATGTTGACTGGGTTTTCATATACAAATTTTATTATTTTGAGATAATTCCCTTCTATGCCTAGTTTATTGAGGGCTTTTGATCATAAAAGGATGCTGGAATTTATCAAACGCTTTTTCTGCATCTGTTGAAATGATCATGTGGTTCTTTAATTCTGTTTATGTAATGTATCACATTTATTGACTCTCATATGTTAAAGCATTCCTGAATGTCTGCATGAACCCACTTGATCATGATGTATTATCTTTTTTGTGTGCTCTTGGATTTGGTTAGTTAGTATTTTGTTGAGGATTTTTGTATCTATGTGCATCAAGGGTATTGGTTAATAGTTTTCTTTTTTTGTAAAGTCCTTTCCTGGTTTCAGCATTAGGGTGATACTGGCTTCGTAGAATGATTTAAGGAGGATTCTCTCTCAATCATCTGGAAGTTTCAATAGGATTGCTATCAATTCTTCTTTGAATGTCTGATAGAATTCAGATGTGAATCCATCTGGTCCTGGGCTTTTTTGTTGTTGGTGGTGGTGGTAATCTTTTTTTATTACTGATTCAATCTTACTGCTTGTTATTTGTCTGTCTATTTCTTCCTGATTTAATCTATGAGGGTTGTATGTTTCCAGGAATTTACCCATTTCCTCTGGATTGTCTAGTTTGTGCACATAAAGTGATCATTACTCAAATGATCTTTTACATTTCTATGGTAATAGTTATAATGTCTCTAGTTTTACTTCTAATTGATCAGCATTTATTTATTTATTTATTTATTTACTGAGAGAGGGTCTCACTCTGTCACCCAGGCTGGAGTGTAGTGGCATGATCATGGCTCACTGCAGCCTTAGCCTCCCCAGGCTCAGTTGATCCTTTCACCTTAGCCTCTTGAGTAGCTGGAACTACAGGCACATGTGACCACACCTGGCTAATTTTTGTTTTGGGGGGTTTCTTTTTGTATTTTTGGTAGAGATGGGGTTTTACCATGTTACCCAGTCTGGTCTCAAACTCCTGGGCTCAAGCAATCGACCTGCCTTGGCCTCCCAAAGTGCTGGAATAACAGGCATGAGCCACCATATCCAAACCCCAGATCAGCGTGCTTTTTAAAGCAATTTCCAAACTCATACCTCAACTTGGAAATTGTTTGAATATTACACGTAAGGCCATTGGATTGATCAATTTGGCAGAATTTTAACTGGAAATTTTAACTGAATTGATTATGCTTTAGCACTTTGAATACATATGATTTTGCGTCTTAGTTGGGCTGTGAATTTCTACATCCCTTTATCTCTTTCTCTTCTCCTCACCTTATTTATTTGTTTTTAATCATTTCACTTTGAGAAGTTAAAAGGTTACTGAATTTAACCTACTTGTTATGCCTCTGAATGCTATGGTGAACTCTTGTCTAAGGAGCTAATGAAAAGGAGATCTAGTTTTCAAAAAGTAATAAATGATAGAAAAAGAGGAAAGTTTGAAATAACAATAGGTTCAAGCATTAAGTACATATACATTACCTTAGTATGAAAGTATAAGAGTTAAAACAACTGGTACAAATTTTTTATTTCCTTGAGATTTACTAATATTACCTATGTAAAGATTATGTTCTAATTTTACCTGTTGTATATTAATAAAATATAATTTATAATAAACAAAAACAGTAATTCTAAATTCTTATCACTTATTTCACCAAATTTAACTCCAACATAATTTTCCTTTTACCATACAAAAATTTATTGCACCCCAGCCTGGGTGACAGAGTAAGACCTTGTCTCAAATAAAACCAAAAAGGGAAATTTTAAAAAAGTATTGTTATTTTTTAATAAGCAGCCTGTAATGTTTTTTTTCTAAAACTCTTCCAGAAAGCTATGTGAAATTAGATGAGTATCTTAAAGAAATGAGCTCGATTTACATGTTTATAGCAGGATTCTTATAGAATATTAAAGGCTAAATATTATGCTAATTTTAAAATTATTCTCAGAAATCATACATAATGTCAGAGATTAAAGTCAGACAATTAATCTGGCACAAATTATTCATTGCCAAGCCATTGTTAGACAAGTTTAGAAAGATGTAATGACAATTAGTGATAAAAGGAGAATGGCCAGCTATCTAAATGACTTGTCTCTTGTTTGCAGTACTTTGTACTCTACAGAATTTATAAATATTTCTTACAACTAGAATTTGTTGTGAT
Source organism: Macaca nemestrina (assembly GCF_043159975.1). Taxonomy (NCBI): domain Eukaryota; kingdom Metazoa; phylum Chordata; class Mammalia; order Primates; family Cercopithecidae; genus Macaca; species Macaca nemestrina. The sequence goes on from NC_092132.1 coordinate 76,610,799, forward strand.
CCCAATGTCCATCTAAACTGGTTCCTAAATCCTAATACTTTATGCCTGTTAAGATTTTCTTTCTGTGATGTGAAACCTTTCCCATAGAAGGTATTTAGGTCCTGTCCTGTTTTCTTCCTTTTCTGAACTGGGGATCCTGTGCTTCATGTTTGTCTTGAAGCAGATATCCCAGGCCCACAGTGATACATGCTGGTTCTCAGAAGGAAGCCCCATCACACTCTGTATTTTTATGAGTTCATTAAACATTTTTAAATAAACAGGGTCCAGTTGGTTTCATGAGGCTTCATTCAGATGGTGAAAGAAAAAGAAAGTAGAACAAATAAAATAGAGGAAGTAAAAGAAACAGAAGAGAAATAAGCAAACTTTACCTCTGTTGGATGTTACACATAATGCTTACTATTTTTAGAGTTTTTTGTTTTAAAAGTCTGTTTAAAAACATGAGCCTATCTTGAGAAGAGTTTTGTGGGTGAGCACAGTGTAGCTCCTTGTTGGCCATTACCATCTGGGAATTACACTCACTGGGAATACAGTCAGCCAGATGCTGGTTTCTATACATGGGGTCTGCCTCTTCCAACCCTTATGGACATGGACTATTTTTCTGATTTGAATGTGAAAAATATCTCTAAAGGCCAGGTACCAAAAAATAATAAATGTGACTTTTTTTTTTTGTTTTCTAACTACCACCCTTTTTCATGTAATTTTTGGAAAGACTATGTACAGGATTCTGATGTTTTACTCTCATAAATATTTAAAAGTTTGTTGAGATATGCTTTTTCTTTCTGAAACTTATACCTTTTTCCAGATATCAGATTTGTCATTTTCATTTCTACCCACGTTTCAAATGTGTATATATCACAGTTATTTGTTTCTCTTTCTGTTTAGAATCAAGAAGAGTAAAGCAAAGTAGAGTTACACCCCCACCAACCCTTCTTGTTAGTCCTTCTGTAAGCACTTGAGACATAGGTAATTGGTACAGAAACAGATCAGCACTTCCCACTAGGTCAAGATGAAATCTTTGTTCCTCTTCACAGGAATCAATTTTAAGCTCCTCACCATCTAGTATAGGCTGACTATTGGTTCTATTTCTAAAACTTTAACAGTGAGCAGGACTGATAGACTTATATCAGTTATAAGCCATAATTTTTTTAGAATCGTATAAATATCTTTTTAAATAAAATCTGAGTTCCCAAAACAATATTCTATATGACTTAATTGAAATCATTTGACACCAGTCAACTAAATGAGCCTGCAGCACAGGAGTCTGGGGGGTTCAGATTTCTCGCTGTTCTCATGATTCTCAAATTCAACTATAAATCATCTCATTTCCTTCTGTTCAATATGACTAAACTCAAAAGTTTACTTGGGTCCAAAATCAGCGATAAATCTCAAGAGCCACACTTGGCAGTCAATCTGTCTTGCTGTCACTTGGCAACAATGAGTCTATGAGATGTGGAATCTCTAGGAGTGTCCTTCCAAGTACAGCCACACCAAACATTTCTTTCCTCCTAAAAACTCAATCAAAATGTAATAGTTTGCTTCCTAATTTGGAAAAAAGTAAATAAAATTTGAAAAGAATTCAATAAAGTTATCGTAAAATTCCTTTAGCCAGAAAATAATGTGACTATTTCTATGTTCTAACAGTTAATTTTTTAATTTGGAAATAACACTTTGGTGCACATTGATTAAATTCAACAGCAACTACTGTTGAAGAGGAACCAAAGTATGCCACTCTGAAATATAATTTTAGGAGATGGGAATACACCACCCCAAAATAAGATTGTAAGAGGTCAGAATATGGCACCCTGAAAATGTGCCTCTTTGTCATAGTATTATGTTAAGCTGATTATTTTAGGAATTGTAGACACAGGAGAATTCTGAAAACAAAGTGTAAGTTGCCCTTAAATTTACACTTATAAAGAAATGTAAGGGAGTCTCCCTCTCTGCACCAGGAAGAGAAGGATGACTAAATTACAAGGGACTCATCAAAGGAGAAGGCACCAATCTAAATCTTCATAACAAATCTTACCCTTTTAAAAATATCTTTTTAACTTTTGTGGGCACATAGCAGGTATACATATTTATGGGGTACATGAGATATTTTGATATAGCATAAAATGCATAATAATTACATCAGGGCAAATGGAGTACCCATCACCTCAAGCATTTATCCTTTCTTTGTGTTACCAAAAAATCCAATTATACTATTTTAGCTATTTTTAAATATACAATAGATCATTGTTGACTACAGTCACCCTGTTATGCTGTTGAAAGCTAAATCCTATTCATTCTATCTAATTATATTTTTGTACCTATTAGCCATCCCCACTTCCCCCACCCACTTACCCTTTAGTCTCTGGCAACCATCCTTCTACTTTCTATCTCTCCGATAATTCAATTATTTTAATTTTTAGCTCCCTCAAATAAGTGAGAATATGTGAAGTTTGTCTTTCTATGCCTGGCTTAGGTCACTTAACATAGTGACCTCCAGTTCCATCCATATTGTTGCAGAAGACTGGATCTCATTCTTTTTTATACTTTAATAATACTGCATTGTGTAAATGTGCATTTTCTTTATCCATTCATCTGTTGATGGACACCTAGGTTGCTTCCAAATCTTGGTTATTGTGAACAGTGCTGCGAATAAACATGAGAATGCAGATCTCTTTGACATACTGATTTCTTTTGGGTATATGCCTAGCAGTAAAATTGCTGAACCATTTGGTAGTTTTATTTTTAGTTTCTTGAGGAACTTCCAAACTGTTCTCCATAGTGGTTGTACCAATTTACATTCCACCAACAGTGTACAAATGCCCCCTTTTCTCCACATTCTCACCAGCACTTGCTGCTGGCATCTTTGGAGTAAAAGTCATTTTAACTGGGGTGAGATAACATCTCATGGTAGATTGACTCACATTTCTCTGGTGATCAATCTTTGTGGGAAGTCAGGGACCCTGAATGGAGGGACCAACTGGAGCCACGGCAGAGGAACATAAATTGTGAAGATTTCATTTTAATATGGACATTTATCAGTTCCCAAATAATACTTTTATAATTTCTCACACCTGTCTTTAATCTCTTAATCTTGTTATCCTCATAAACTGAGGATATACATCACCTCAGGACCACTGTGATAATTGTGTTAACTGTATAAATTGATTGAAAAACACGTGTGTTTGAACAGTATGAAATCAGTGCACCTTGAAAAAGAACAGAATAACAATGATTTTTAGGGAACAAGGGAAGACAACCATAAGGTCTGACTGCCAGTGGGGTTGGGCAAAAAGAGCCATATTTTTCTTCTTGCAGAGAGCCTATCAATGGATGTGCAAGTAGGGAAGATATAGTTAAATTCTTTTCCTAGCAAGGAATATTAATATTAATACCCTGGGAAAGGAATGCATTCCTTGGGGGAGGTCTATAAATGGCTGCTCTGGGAGTGTCTGTCTTATGCGGTTGAGATAAGGACTGAGATATGCCCTGGTCTCCTGCAGTGCCCTCAGGCTTATTAGGGTGGGGAAAAACTCTGCCCTGGTAAGTTTGTGGTGAGACCGGTTCTCTGCTCTCGAACACTGTTTTCTGTTGTTTAAGATGTTTATCAAGACAACACGTGCACCGCTGAACATAGACCCTTGTCAGTAGTTCTGCTTCTGACCTTTGCCTTGTGATCTTTGTTGGACCCTTATCAGTGGTTCTGCTTTTCCCTTTGTCCTGTTCCCTCAGAAGTATGTGATCTTTGTTAGACCCTTATTAGTAATCCTGCTTTTTGCCTTTTGAACCATGTGATCTTTGCACCTACTCCCTGTTTTACACCCCTCCCCTTTTGAAACCCTTAATAAAAAACTTGCTGGTTTGAGGCTCAGGTGGGCATCACAGTCCTACCAATATGTGATGTCACCCCCAGCAGCCCAGCTGCAAACTTCCTCTCTTTGTACTCTTTCTCTGTATTTCTCAGCTGGCCAATACTTATGGAAAATAGAAAGAACCTACATTGAAATACTGGGGGTGGGTTCCCCTGATAATCAATGTTGTTAAGTACCTTTGCATATGCTTGTTTGCCATTTGTATGTCTTCTTTTGAGAAATGTCTATTCAGATCTTTTGCCCATTATTAGATTTTTTTCTAATAGAGTCACATGAGCTCCTTATATATTCTGTTTATTAATCACTTGTCAGATGGATAGTTTTCAAATATGGCCTCCCATTCTGTGGGTTTTCTCTTCACTTTGTTGATTGTTTCCTTTGCTATGCAGAAGGTTTTTAACATGATATGATCTCATTTGTTCATTTTTGCTTTGGTAGCTTGTGCTTGTAGAGATAACTCAAGAAATCTTTGGCCAGAACAATGTCCCAGAGAATTTCCCTAATGTTTTAGTAGTTTTATAGATCGAGGTCTTAGATTTGAATCATAATTCATTTTGATTTGATTTCTGTATATGGCAAGAAATAGGGGTCTAGTTTCATTCTTCTGAATATAGATATCCAGTTATCCCAGTGTCATTTATTGAAGAGATTGTTCTTTCCCCTACGCATGTTCTTGGCACCTTTATTGAAAATGAGTTCACTTTAAATGTATGAATTTCTTTCTGGGTTCTCTATTCTGCTCCATTGGTCTATGTGTCTGTTTTTATGCCAGTACCATGTTGTTTTAGTTATTATAGCCCTGTAGTATAATTTGGAGTTAGGTAATATGATTCTTCCACTTTTGTTCTTTTTGCCCAGGATACATTTGGCTATTCTGGGTCTTTTGTGGTTCCATGTAAAAGATACTGGTTTTTTCTATTTCTGTGAAGAATATCATTGGTATTATGATACAGATTGCATTGAATCTATAGATTGCCTTGGTTAGAATGAACATTTTGCCAATTTGATTCCTCTAATCCATGAATATGGAATACCTTTCCATTTTTGTGTCCTCTTAAATTTTTTTCATCAGTGTTTCACAGTTTTTATTGCTGAGATCTGTCACCTCTTTGATTAAGTTAATTCCTGGGTATTTTATTTTATTGTATTAATAGCTACTGTTTGTTTTTTGTCATTTGCTTTTGTTTTGTTTTGTTTTGTTTTTAGACAGAGTCTCACTCTGTTACCCAGGCTGGAGTGCAGTGGCGTGATCTCGGCTCACTGCAACCTCTGCCTCCTGGATACAAGCGATTCTCCTGCCTCAGCCTCCCCAGTAGCTGGGACTACAGGTGTGTGCCACCACGTCTGGCTAATTTTTTGTTTGTTTGTTTGTTTGTTATTATACTTTAAGTTCTAGGGTACATGTACACAACATGCAGTTTTGTGTTTTGTTACATATGTATACATGTGCCACGTTGGTGTGCTGCACCCATTAACTTGTCATTTACATTAGGTACATCTCTTAATGCTATCCTTCCCCCCTCCACCCACCCCACAAAAGGCCCCAGGGTGTGATGTTCCCCTTCCTGTGTCCAAGTGTTCTCATTGTTCAATTCCCACCTAGGAGTGAGAACATGAGGTGTTTGGTTTTATCTCCTTGTGATAGTTTGCTGAGAATGATGGTTTCCAGCTTCTTCCATGTCCCTACAAAGGACAAGAATTCAACCTTTTTTATGGCTGCATAGTATTCCATGGTGTATATGTGCCACATTTTCTTAATCTAGTCTATCACTGATGGACATTTAGGTTGGTTCCAAGTCTTTGCTATTGTGAATAGTGCTGCAATAAACATACATGTGCATGTGTCTTTATAGAAGCATTTATAATCCGTTGGGTATATACCCAGGAATGGGATGGCTGGGTCACATGGTATTTCTAGTTCTAGATCCTTGAGGAATCGCCACATTGTCTTCCACATGGTTGAACTAGTTTATAATCCCACCAATAGTGTAAACGTGTTCCTATTTCTCCACATCTTCTCCAGCACCTGTTGTTTCCTGACTTTTTAATTATTGCCATTCTAACTGGTGTGAGATGGTATCTCATTGTGGTTTTGATTTGCATTTCTCTGATGGCCAGTGATGATGAACATCTTTTCATGTGTCTGTTGGATGCATAATTGTCTTCTTTTGAGAGGTTTCTGTTAATATCCTTCGCTCACTTTTTGATGGGGTTGTTTGCTTTTTTCTTGTAAATTTGTTTGAGTTCTTTGTAGATTCTGGATATTAGCCCTTTGTCAGAGTGTAGATGGCAAAAACTTCTCCCTTTCTATAGGTTGCCTGTTCACTCTGATGGTAGTTTCTTTTGCTATGCAGAAGCTCTGGAGTTTAATTAGATCCCATTTGTCAATTTTGGCTTTTGTTACCATTGCTTTTGGTGTTTTAGACATGAAGTCCTTGCCCATGCCTATGTCCTGAATGGTATTGCCTAGGTTTTCTTTGAGGGTTTTTATGGTATTAGGTCTAACATTTAAGTCTTTAATCCACCTTGAATTAATTCTTGTACAAGGTGAAAGGAAGGGATCCAGTTTCAGCTTTCTACATATGGCTATCCAGTTTTCCCAGCACCATTTATTAAATAGGGAATCCTTTCCCCATTTCTTGTTTTTGTCAGGTTTGTCAAAGATCAGATGGTTGTAATCTGAGGGCTCTGTTTTGTTCCATTGGTCTATGTCTCTGTTTTGGTACCAGTACCATGCTGTTTTGGTTACTGTAGCCTTGTAGTATAATTTGAAATCAGGTAGTGTGATGCTTCCAGCTTTGTTCTTTGGGCTTAGAATTGACTTGGCAATGTGTGCTCTTTTTTGGTTCCATATGAACTTTAAAGTAGATTTTTCCAGTTCTGTGAAGAAAGTCATTGGTAGCTTGATGGGGATGGCATTGAATCTATAAATTACCTTGGGCAGTATGGCCATTTTCACGATATTGATTCTTCCTATCCATGAGCATGGTATGTTCTTCCATTTGTTTGTGTACTCTTTTATTTCATTGAGCAGTGGTTTGTAGCTCTCCTTGAAGGGGTCCTTCACATCCCTTGTAAGTTGGAATCCTAGGTATTTCATTCTCTTTGAAGCATTGTGAATGGGAGCTCACTCATGATTTGGCTCTCTGTTTGTCTGTTATTGGTATATAAGAATGCTTTTGATTTTTGCACATTGATTTTGTATCCTGAGACTGCTGAAGTTGCTTATCAGCTTCAGGAGATTGTGGGCTGAGACAAGGGGTTTTCTAAATATACAATCATGTCATCTGCAAACAGGGACAATTTGACTTCTTCTTTTCCTAATTGAATACCCTTTGTTTCTTTCTCCTGCCTGATTGGCCTGGCCAGAACTTCCAATACTATGTTGAATAGGAGTGGTGAGAGAGGACATCCCTGTCTTGTGCCAGTTTTCAAAGGGAATGCTTCCAGTTTTTGCCCATTCAGTATGATATTGGCTGTGGGTTTGTCATAAATAGCTCTGATTATTTTGAGATATGTCCCATCAATACCGAATTTATTGAGAGTTTTTAGCATGAAGGGCTGTTGAATTTTGTCAAAGGCCTTTTCTGCATCTATTGAGAGAATCATGTGGTTTTTGTCTTTGCTTCTGTTTATATGCTGGATTACGTTTATTGATTTGCATATGTTGAACCAGCCTTGCATCCTAGGGATGAAGCCCACTTGATCATGGTGGATAAGTTTTCACGTGCTGCTGGATTCTGTTTGCCAGTATTTTATTGAGGATTTTTGCACTAATGTTCATCTGGGATATTGGTCTAAAATTCTCTTTTTTTGTTGTGTCTCTGCCAGGCTTTGGTATCAGGATGATGTTGGCCTCATAAAATGAGTTGGGGAGGATTCTCTCTTTTTCTATTGATTGGAACAGTTTCAGAAGGAATGGTACCAGCTCCTTCTTGTACCTCTGGTAGAATTTGGCTGTGAATCTGTCTGGTCCTGAACTTTTTTTAGTTGGTAGGCTATTAATTATTGCCTCAATTTCAGAACCTGTTATTGGACTATTCAGGGATTCAGCTTCTTCCTGGTTTAGTCTTGAGAAGGTATATGTGTCCAGGATTTTATCCATTTCTTCTAGATTTTCTAGTTTATTTGCATAAAGGTGTTTGTAGTATTCTCTAATGGTAGTTTGTATTTCTGTGGGATCGGTGGTGATATCCTCTTTATCATTTTCTATTGTGCCTATTTGATTCTTCTCTCTTTTCTTCTTTATCAGTCTTGCTAACAGTCTATAAATTTTCTTGATCTTTAAAAAAAAAAAAAAAACAGCTCCTGGATTCAATGATTTTTTGAACAGCTTTTTGTGTCTCTAACTCCTTCAGTTCTGCTCTGATCTTATTTATTTCTTGCCTTCTGCTAGCTTTTGAATGTGTTTTCTCTTGCTTCTCTAGTTCTTTTAATTGTGATGTTAGGGTGCCAATTTTAGATCTTTCCTGCTTTCTCTTGTGGGCATTTAATGCTACAAATTTCCCTCTATACACTGCTTTAAATGTGTCCCAGATATTCTGGTATGTTGTGTCATTGTTCTCATTGGTTTCAAAGAAAATCTTTATTTCTGCTTTCATTTTGTTATGTACCCAGTAGTCATTCAGGAGCAGGTTATTCAGTTTCCGTGTAGTTGAGCAGTTTTGAGTGAGTTCATTAATTCTGAGTTCTAGTTTGATTGCACTGTGGTCTGAGAGACAGTTTGTTATAATTTTTGTTCCTTTACATTTGCTGAGGAGTGCTTTACTTCCAACTATGTGGTCAATTTTAGAATAAGTACTATGTGGTGCTGAGAAAAATGTATATTCTGTTGATTTGGGGTGGAGAGTTCTGTAGATGTCTATTAGGTCTGCTTGGTGCAGAGCTGAGTTCAATTCCTGGATATCCTCATTAACTTTCTGTCTCATTGATCTGTCTAATGTTGACAGTGGGGTGTTAAAGTCTCCCATTATTATTGTGTGGGAATCTAAATCTCTTTGTAGGTCTCTAAGGAGTTGCTAATTTTTGTGTGTTTTTAGTAGAGATGGAGTTTCACTGTGTTTCAATCTCCTGACCTTGTGATTCGCCTGCCTCGGCCTCTCAGAGTGCTGGGATTATAGGCGGGAACCACCGTGCCTGGCCTATTAGTAGCTATTGTAAATGGGATAACTTTCTTGATTTCTTTTTCAGATTGTTCACCACAGGCCCATACAAAGACAACTGATTTTTGTTTGTTGATTTTTGTATCCTGCAATTCTACTGACTTTGTTTATCAGTTTTAACAGTTTTGTTTTGTTTTGTTTTGTTTTGTTTGGTTGTGGTCTTTAGGTTTTTCCAAATATAAGATCATATCATCAGCAAACAAGGATAATCTGACCTTTTCCTTCCAATTTAGATTCCCTTTGTGTCTTTTTCTTATCTGATTGCTCTAGCTAGGACTTCCAGCACCACGTTGAGTAACAGTGGTGAAAGTGGGCATCCTTGCTGTGTTCCAGATCTTAGAGAAAAGCCTTTCAGTTTTTCCCCATTCAGTATACTACTAGCTGTGGGTCTGTCAAATACAGCTTTTGTTTTGTTGAGTATACTCTTTCTATACTCAATTTTTTCAGGATTTTTATCATGAAGAAAGATGTTGAATTTTATCAGATGCCTTTTTAGCATCAATTGAAATGATCATATGGTTTCTGACTTTCATTATCTTGATATGGTGTATCAAATTGATCAATTTGCGTATGTTGAACCATCCTTGCTTGATTGTGATGAATGAAATTTTTAATGTGTTGTTGAAGTTTTGCTAGCATATTGTTGAGAATTTTTGCATGAGTGTTCATCAGAGATATTGGTGTATAGTTGTTGTCATTGTTTGTTGTTGTTTTCCTGATGCGTCTTTGTCTTATTTGGGTTTCAGGGTAATACTGGCCCATAGAATGAGTTTGGAAATATTCCATCATCTATTTTTTAGAATAGTTTGAGTAGGTATTGGTTCTTCAAATGTTTGGTAAAATTCAGCAGTGAAGCTGTCGGGTGCCAAGCTAGGAGACTTTTTATTACAGCTTCAATTTCATTACTCACTATTGGTCTGTTTAGGTTCTGAATTTCTGCATGGTTCAATCTTGGTATGTTGTATGTGTCTAGGAGTTTATCCATTTCTTTTAGGTTTTCCAATTTAAGGCATATAGTTTCTCATAGTAGCCTCTAATAATCCTTTCAATTTCTGCAATATTGGTTGTAACGTCTCCTTTTCATCTCTGATTTCATTTATTTGGGTTGTTGCTCCTTTTTTTCTTAGTCTGGCTAAAGGTCTGTCAATTTCCTTTATTTTTTTTCAAACTACCAATTTTTTGTTTTGTTGATCTTTTGTATTATTTCATTCATTTCAATTTCATTTATTTGTACTCTGATAATTATTATTTCTTTTCTTCTACTAATTTTGGGTTTGGTTTGCTCTTGCCTTTCTAGTTCTTTAAGATTCATTGTTAGGGCCAGGCATGGTGGCTCATGCCTGTAATCCCAGCACTTTGTTAGGCCAAGGCAGGTGGATCTCTTGAGCCCAGGAGTTTGAGACCAGCCTAGGCAAAATGATGAAAGCTTGTCTACAAAAAAAAAAAAAAAAAAAAAAAAAAAAAAAAAAAAACCAAACACTTAGCTGGGTGTGTTGGCCCAAGCTTGTAGTCTCAGTTACTTGGAAAGCTGAGGTGGGAGGATTGTTTGAGTTTGGGAGGCAGAAGTTGCAACTGCACTCCACCCTGAGTGACACAGTGAGACCCTGTCTTAAAAAAAGAAAAAAGAAAGATCCATCTTTTGGTTGTTTATTTGAAGTTTTTCTACTTTTTTGATGTAGGTGCTAATAGCTATGAAATTCCCTCTTAGTACCACTTTCACTTTATCCCATAGGTTCTGGTATGTGTGTTTCCATCATCATTTCTTTCAAGACTTTTTTCAATTTTTTCTTAATTCCTTTATTGATGCACTGGTCAGTCAGGAACATACTGTTTAATTTTCATGTGTTTGTATAGGTTCCAAAATTCATCTTGTTATTGATTTCCCATTTTATTCCATTGAAATCTGATATAGTTTGGCTCTGTGTCCCCACCCAAATCTCATCTTGTAGCTCCCAAAATTCTCAGGTGTTGTGGGAGGGACCCAGTGGGAAATGACTGAATCATGGGGGTGGGTCTTTCCTGTACTCTTCTCATGATAGTGAATGGGTCTCAAGACAGCTGATGGTTTTAAAAATGGGAGTTTCTCTGCACAAGCTCTCTCTTTGCCTGCCACCATCTTGCTCCTTCTTGCCTTCTGTCATGATTATGAGGCCTCTCAGCCATGGGGAGCTGTGAGTCCAATTAAATCTCTTTCTTTTGTAAATTATCTAGTCTCAGGTATGTGTTTATCAGCAGCATGAAAACGAACTAATACAGAGAAGATACTTGATATTACTTCAATACTTTAAAAATTTTAAGACGTTTTTGTGTCCTAACATATGTCTATCCTTGAACTGAGGAAGGATATTTGGCCTAACAAATGTCTTTTCCATGTGCTGAGGAAAAGAATATGTATTGGGCTGTTGTTGGATGAAATGTTCCGTAAATATCTATATTAGGTCCATTTGGTTTATAATGCAGATTAAACCTGATGTTTCTTTGTTGATTTTCTGTCTGAACGATCTGTATAAAGCTGAAAGTAGGGTGTTGAAATCTCCAGTTATGATTGTATTGGAGTCTATCTCTTTATTTAGCTCTAATAATTTTGCTTTATATATCTGGTGCTCTAGAGTTGATGCATTTCTTTTTCTTTTTGGACAGGGTCTTACTCTGTCACCCAAATTGAAATGCAGTGGCAAGATCACAGTTTAGTGCAGACTTAACCTCCCTGGCTGAAGCAATTCTCCCAACCCAGCCTTCCGAGCAGCTGGGACTAACAGGTGCATGCCTCCACACCTGGATATTTTTTTCTGTTTTTTGTAGAGATGGGGTTTCACCATTTTGACCACCTGGTCTTAAATTCCTGAGCTCAAGCAAGAAGCTAGCCTCAGCTTCCCAAAGTTCTGGGACTATATGCATGCACCACCATGCCAGGTGGGGGCATATTTATTTACAATTGTTATATCCTCTTGCTGAACTGACCCCTTTATCATTATATAGTCATCTTTGTCTCTTTTTATAGGCCTTGTCCTGAAATCTATTTTGTCTAAGTGTAGCTACTCCTGCTCTTTTTTTGTTTCCATTTGCATGGAATATCTTTTTCCGTTTGTTTATTTTCAGCCTGTGTGTCTTTACAGGTGAAATGTGTTGTAGGCAATACATCACTGAATTTGTATTTTTATCCATTGAGCAACTGCATATCTTTTGATTGAAGAGTTTAGTCCATTTACATTCAATGCAATTATTGATAAGTAATGACTTACTCCTGCTATTTTGTTTTGTTTTGTTTTCTGGTTATTTTGTGTGTATCTTGTGTGTTTTTTTCTTCCTTCTTTCATTCCTATGTGTCTTCCTTTTAGTGAAGGTGATTTTCTCTGGTGGTATGTTTTATTTCTTGCTTTTTATATTTTGTGTGTTTATTGTATTTTTTTTATTTGATGTTACTATGAGGCTTGCAAATTCTAACTTAGAACCCATTATTTTAAACTTTCGACAACTTGACACTGATTGCAGAAGAAAACAGCCTAACAAACAAGTGAAGCAAAAACTAATAAACATTCTACACTTTTACTTTGTTTCTCCACTTTTTAACTTTTTGTTGTTTCTATTTATATCTTTTTATACTGTCTCTGTCTTGAAAAGTTGTAGTTATTTTTGATCAGTTCACTTTTTAGTCTTTCTACTCAAGATATGAATAGTTTACAAACCACCATTACAGTATTATAATATTATGTGTTTTTCTGTGTACTTACTATTACTAGTAAAGTTTTGTACCTTCAGATGGTTTTTGTTTGTTTGTTTGTTTATTAACATCTTTTTCTTTCAGATTGAAGAACTCCCTGCAGCATTTCTTGTGGAACAGATCTGGTGTTTAAATCTCTCAACTTTTCTTTGTCTATGAAAGCACTTATTTCTCCTTCATGTTTGAATGATATTTTTGCCAGATATATTATTCTAGGGTAAAAGATTTTAATTCAGTACTTTAAATATGTCATGCTACTCTCTCCTCGCCTGTAAGGTTCCCACTGAAAAGTCTACTACCAGAGGTATTGGAACTCCATTGTATGTTATTTGTTCCTTTTCTCTTTCTGCTTTTGGGATCCTTTCTTTATCCCTTGGGAGTTTGGGACCTTTGGGAGTTTGATTATTGAACGTCTTGAGATACTTTACTTTGGGTTAAACCTGCTTGGGATTCTATAACCTTCTTGTACATGGACATTGATATCTTTCTCTAGATTTGAAAAGTTCTCTGTTATTATCCCTTTGAATACACTTTCTACCTCTCTCTACCTCCTCTTTATTTAAGTTCAATAACTCTTGGATTTGCCATTTTAGACCTATTTTCTAGATCTTGTAGGGATACTTCATTCTTTGTTTTTTTTTTTCTTCTTCTTTCATCTCCTCTGACTGTGTATTTTCAAATAGCCTGCTTTCAAGCTCGCTAATTCTTTTTTCTCCTTAATCAGTTCTGCTGTTAAGAGACTCTGATGTATGTTTCAGTATGTCAATTCCATTTTTCAACTCCAGAATTTTTGCTTGATTCATTTTATTTCAATCTCTTTGTTAAATTTATTTGATAGGGTTCTAAATTCCTTCTGTGCTATCTTGAATTTCATTGAGTTTTCTCAAAATGGCTATTTTAAATTCTCTCTCTGAAAAATCACATATCTCTGTCTCTCCAAGATTGCTCAATTGGTGCCTCATTTAGTTCATTTTTTTTTTTCTGGATGGTCTTGATGCTTGTGGACATTCATCAGTGTCTGGGCATTAAAGAGTTAGGTATTTATTGTAATCTTTACAGTCTGGGTTTGTTTGTATATGTCCTTCTTGGGAAGGCTTTCCAGGTATTTGAGGGGACTTGGGTGTGGTCATCTACATTTTTGGTCACTGCCGCCATATTTGCATTTCAGGGCACCCCAATCCCAGTAACACTGTGGCTCTTGCAGACTCAAAGAGGTACCACCTTAATGGTCTTGGATAAGATCCATAATTCTCTGTATTACCAGGCAGACTCTTGTTCTCTTCCCTTAATTTCTCCCAAACAAGTCTCTTGCTGTATGTTGAGCTGCCTGGAGTTGAGGGAGGAGTAACACAAGTACCCCTGTGGTCACCACAACTGGGACTGTGCTGAGTAAGACCTGAAGCCACCACAGCACTGGGTCTTGCCCAAGGCCCAGGGTTACCACTGTCTGACTACCACCTATGTTCACTTAGAGCTGTGGGGCTCTATAATCGACAGGTGGTGAAACCAGCCAGGCTTGTGTCCTTCCCTTTAGGGTGATGAGTTACTGCCAGTCCCATGAGGATCCACAGATGTTTTCTAGGAGCCAGAGCCTAAGGTTGAATAGGAATCTACTTGGTACTGTATTCTAATGTGGATGAGCTAGCACCCAAATCACAAGACAAAGTCCTTCCCACTCTTCTCTCCTCTTTTCACAAACAGAGGAGTCTTTCCCTGTGGCCACCATTGCTCCAGGCTCATAGCAAATACTGCCTGGCTACTACTGATGTTGATTCAAGGTCCAAGGTCTCTTCCATCAGCTTGTGTGAATGGTGTCAGACCTGGACCCTCTATTAAGGACAGTGGGCTCTACTCTGACCCCAGGCAGGCCCAGAAATGCCATTCAAGAGTGTAGGCCTGGAACTGTGGACCCCAAGAGTCCACTTGGGGGTCTACTTGGGGGAGCTGGTACCTAAGCTGCAAAACAAAGTCCCCTTTACTCTTCCCTCTCCTTTTCTGAAGTAGAAGCAGTCCCTCCCCATAGCCACCATAGCTGGCAATGTGCTGGTTCATACCTGAAGCCCACACATATCTGAGTCTCATCTAAAGCCCACAGAGAGTACTGCCTGGGTACCACTGCTGGTTATGCAGGGCCCAAGAGCTCTTTAGTCAACAGACGATTAATCCTATCAGAAGTAAGTCCTTACCTTCAAGGCAGTGAGCTCTCTTCTGGCCCAGGGTATTTCTAGAAATGTCATCTGAGAGCTAGGGCCTGGAATAGGGGCCTCAAAACACTGCCCAATGCCCTATTCCACTGTGACTGAGCTGGTATCCAAGATACAAGACAAATTATTCTTTATTCTTCCCTCTTCTCTCCTCAAGTGGAGGGGAGGTGTCTTTCCAAGACCTGCAAACTGCACTGCTTGAGGTTGGGAGAGGAGTAGTGCAAGCACTCCTTTAGCCAGCTGTACTGGCATCCCACTAGATTGCATACCCTCAAGTCCACTGACTCTGAACCCAGTACAGCACAAGGACTTGCCCAGGAATTGTCATTCTTGTAGCCTAGACTGCCTTTCAACTCTATTTATGACCCCGGAGAAATTTAGCCCATGGAAGCAAGGCTTGCTGGAACTCAGGTTCTGACTGCTGGTATGGGTGATTCCCCTCTGGCTAGGTCTGGTCTAAATGTTCCCTCTGTGGGCTCATGCCGTGTTCTGCCTGGTGTTGCTTTCCACTGTGACAGGCCAGCACTGAGATTTAATTCAAAGTCCCACAATCTCTTGAGTTCTCCCTCCCCCAAGCCCACAGATTCTCTCTTTGTGTCACATGTCTACTGCCAAGGGATGGGTGGAGGGTGGCCTTGGCAATTGAAGACTCTTTCCTACCCTCTTCAGTGCCCCTTTCAGTGATATGAAGTTAAAACCAGGTACTGTGATTGCTCACCTGATTTTTAGTTCTCATGAAGGTGTTTTTTTGTGTGTGGATAGTTGTCAAATTTGGTGTCCCTATGCGGAGGGCGATCAGTGGAGGGTTATATTCAACCATCTCGCTCTGTCTCCTCAACCCTAAATCTTTCCCCCTTGCCTCCATAACCAGACTTCCCTACACTCCTCTTTCTTTGTTTCAGCTGTCATAGTATTTAAGGTGGAATTCAAAGTAGTATCTTTGTATCTTTGAGATACACTCCTTTCTCTGGGTACTCTATATATATGGTTTACTTGTTAATAAACTTTTGTGCTTTTTTCCTGTTGTTAATCTGTCGTCTGTTACAGGAGTCCCAGCTGAGAACTCAAAAAGGATAGAGTGAACATTATTTTTCCTCCCCTATAATGACTTATACTATATCTAGCACAAAGATTCTGTTTACTAAATGTACTAATCTACCTAAATTGCAAACCTCAGGAAACCCTTTTGTTAAAAGAAAATAGTTCTCTAGACGCCCCATATTGACTTATATTAGTTTTAGTGTTAATTTAATAAGAAATAAACCACAATTTAATATATAAATTCTGCAGACAACCCTTACCCAATTATAAAACTTTAAATTTTAAATTAAATAAAAGCAAAATTATAAAATAAGAAAATTTAATTTTTAGCAACAATTTAACACAACTACTAATGTGAGTTTGGCTGAAACTAATTGCTAATGTAAATATGGTGCTGATAATTGCAATGTGGGATCTTCTGAATTCAGCATGCCCATGCTAATATTGTATTCTAAAATGTCCCTCAACTTCTCTCCATTAGAACTATTGAGACAACCTAGTTCTCAGAGTGAACCAAGACTTCTGTTGGCCTTTACTATTTACTTAGCTCTAACATACCATTAAAGTATTAGATACAGCTGTTTCTCTTCTTAGTCACTTGCAACTTAGTGGCACCAGCACAATTTTAAACATCTGTGGGCACTAAAATCACATGATAGTTCTCAGTGATCAGATGGTTGTTCATATAATCCAGAATATGCTCATATTTTTTAGTTCATCTTTAAAGTAAAAATACAGATTTTGTAAAACAATTATTAATAAAAAATATGTGGATTCAAAAGGTCAAATTGAGTTTGAAAAATGCTGGATTAGTCCCTGAAGCTTAATGGCTATCATATTTTCCCCCTTAACTCATTACCACTCATTATTTTAGAGATGGAGCCAGTGGTGAGCCCAGATACAGCAATTCAACTTTGAAAAGAGTCAGTATAATTATCTACTTAACTATTCAAAACTATATTGAGTGCATAATATTTGCATTAAGTTGTGCTAGATAGGGAGGATAAGAAAGAGATTACAAGAAGCTCAGTCTATTTGTTACATGGACCTGTTGTCTAAAAGAGGAGAAAAATCAGATAATTAAATCACACAATTTATAACAATTTTCATAAGTACTATAAGAAGTATTAGTGCTGTAGGGGCAGGGTGAAAGCTTCCTTTCTACTCACTGAAGGTTTACTGAAATAAATGACAATAGACAGATAAATAGAGAAAGAAGCCATAACAAATTAATGTGCATATGTATTTTGGAGTCCTGCAAATATGAGACTCAAAGAAGGGTCAGCTGGTTGAGGATTGAATGCCTTCTTAATAAGGGAGAGGGAAATGGGGGGTGTAGGCAATTGTGAGGGAGTAGTACATGAGTTTTAGAGGAATTAAATGAACTCAGAAGATCAATGGTCTGGGACAAGCTTCCTCTGAGCTTTGCAGGAAATGGCAGGAAGGTGAGGGGCAGAACTTCACTGTGAATAAAGGTTGCCTTATTACACAGAGAAAGCCTTCCAGGTAATCTCTCAAAGTTGCCCTCAAAAGAATAGATGAAAAGGTTATCTGGGTGTGGTGGCAGATTTTTAGTTTCTTCTCTTCTCTGCTTGTTAAACTTTTTTGGTTATTTGATGAAATTCCTAGGGAAGGGATTTAAGATAATTCATTTCTTTTGGAAATAAGTTTCCTTGGTCAGATAAGGAAATTCCAGAAGGAGTCCTTCCCTGCATTTACTGAGGACTGGGGACAAGAGATTAGAAAGTCTTTCATTCTGAAGCCACTTCTGAGGCCTTCCTATTTTAGTTCAAAGGGTTCAGAATACCAAAATGCCAAAATTTGGGATATCATTTTATGAGCCCCAAATAGTGCCAAGTCACCTAATACATCTAGGAATCTGACCTATCAGTATACTAAGATGAAAAGGCAGAATGCAGAGCTGCTTACCAGGGAGGCTAGCAGCATGCTGTTCATATAGAAAGTCCATAATCATGAATGAACCAAAGCAGGAAGCTCAAATCTGGGTCTGGGAGGCATAATTGCTGAGTGAATAGGTTATTTAGCCATTCATGTTACTGTTTTCAACAACAACAACAAAAAAAATTTTATCAATTATTTGGGAAATCGGAAACTCATACCAGAGTTAGACAAAAGGGGCCTGAAATGACAGTGGCCTGAGATGAAAATTCACCTTGATGTAAAACTCCATCACTCCAATTTTCTCTTTGTAGCTCTTCCTTGGAACTCTGAAAAACTCCATTGATATACTACAACGCCCAACTGATTGGACTGGAAGAATCGGCTTGGCAAGCAGTAGGTGTATGAATCCATCTGTGAGCTCAGAACTTTATTCATAGCTCAGAAAGATGGATGAAATAGCAATATGAACATTACAATGGCTTACTTGCAAAAGCTGCTAGCATCATGCCCAGTATTATTGTTTTCCTGATAATTTCCCATTTGTTCACCTAATGGGATTTTTATACTGCAGCACAATAACATTCTTCTGAGCTATCCTACTCTCTTTTTGAAATAGAGTGGAATACAAATAAGTAAATGGGTACATAAAAACATATGAATATGTAATTACTAATATCAAGTGAGAGCTCATTCCTGCTTAACCATTTTTGTTATTGCTAAGGGATCATTTTTTTAAGACTCTAATATTTTTAGAGCAGCTTTGAGTTCACAGCAAAATTGAAAAGGAGGTACAGAGTTTTCCCATATACTCCTGCTCTCCCCTCCAACATACATGCACAGCCTCCGCCATTATCAACATCCCTCACCAAAGTAGCACATTTGTTACAATCGATGAAACTACATTGACATTATCATCATTGAAAGCAGGATGAATTTTTAAAATTTCAGAGTTGAAATGGATATTTAAGGTAAGTTATTAGTTTTTTATTCCTATATAAAAAATTACCACAAATTTAATGGCTTAAAAGAACACTCATTTATTATCTCACAGTTCTGTAAGTCAGGAGTCCTGGTGAACTTGGCTAGGTTCTCTGCTTAGTATCTAACAAGCCCAAAATCAAGTCATTGGCTGGCCTGGGGTATTATCTGGAGACTCTAAGGAAGAATCTGCTTTCAAGCTCATTGGAGGTGTTGTCTGAATCCAGTTCCTTCTAAGGACTCCTCTCCTTGCTGGCTGTCAGTCAAGAACTGCTCACAGCTCACAGAGGCTGCCTCCTTTCCTTCCTGCAGGCCCCCTCCATCTTCAAAGCCAGTAATGACACCTTGAGCCCTTCTCTGCCTTCCTCTCTGCCCATCTACAGGAGAATGCTCTCTGTTTGTAAAGGCTCATAGATTCAGTCTGGCTTATTAGAATCCTCTTTCCATCTGAATGTCAGCTCTGCCATATAACATAACACATTTTGGGAGAGCACTTTTAGAAATTCTGTCTACCAGGTCATCGTGTCCAATCTTTTACTCAACACCAACTCTCCACTAGATAGTTACTTGGCATCTGCTTGAATTTTTCAAACAACAGAGCCTCACACTTGCTAGGAATCATTTTTCTACTATGTCAGTGGTCCCAGTGTCCCTTCTGAAGTTGAAGGAAAGCCTGTGTATTCTCTACTTTAGTGCCAGTCCTGCTTTTTTGAGCAACAAAAATAAGTATATTTTTTCTTCCATGGAATTGCCCTTCAAATATGCATAACTCTATTTATTCTTTTCCAATATAAACTCCCCTAAATCCTCCTATTTTCCTAAATCATTGAGCTAAGGAAAATTTTGTATTTCTCCTGTGTTATACAACTTGGTACTTAGACCCAAAGGCAATTTTGAATGGAGGTTCAAAATAAAAATATAATAATACATTTTTAAGGTTAAATATAGTAGCTATACATTGACACTTACAGAATAAATTGATTTTTTATATAAATTTATACTTTCAAAAGGAATTTTCTTGATTATTTAATATCTATATTATTTTCTAGAATTTCTGAGCTCTCAATTATTTCTAAATTATTAGATATCTGTCTCCCAAGATTTTCTGCTTTGCACTGTTGGATGTTTCATAGCAGAATTTTATTTTCTCCTCTGATTATATTTTTCTGAATTGAAGCTGTTGGAAACTGATTCAGTTTCATATTTTTATGAAAACTTTTTCAAAGTGTACTGATCAGTTGTGACAGACAATTCAGTTTCCTTCATCCTAAGCAGAAACATTTACCATGAACTGTTTTATTTTCAGTCACTCTCTTAACCCTCTAGTGGCTAGAGATTGGTTTAAATACAAGTACCTATTCACTTGTTAGGATTATTGACTAAAATATTGGTGTAAAATGTCTTGCAATAATAACTAAAATAAGTTAAAATAGATCTAGAATGCAGAATCTTTAGCCAGTTTAAAAATCATAGTCATTGAGGTATTTACAATATCTAGCCTCTGGGAATGCAGCTTAGATGAGGTCTTATTTCTTTTTTTGCCCTGAGTTAGTACTACAGCTCCTTGCACAGGGTAGGAATTCAAAAATATTGATTGAATTTCATCAAGTTTCCATAAAAGCTGCTTCTGGACTTAACAGGAAAATCTGGTACAGAAGTGAAAAACAATCTATAGCCACTGAGACAATTAAACTGTTGACATTAACCTTTGGTTTAACATGTCACTTCCTAAAACTTAAATTAAGGGTTTGGAAATCAGAGAAGATATCTAAATTGAGAACCTTTGATTATAGTTTGATTTGATTCATATTAAAAAGAAAAGGTAAAAAATATCTCCATGAAGCTTTTACTTTTCTAGCATATAGGCATTTGATAAACATTAAGTAATATACACATTTTGATGGACCAAGGGAATATAAACTCTTTGACTTCATTGTTTGAAAACCAACAAGGCTTTAAATAAATAGGGAGTGTCCTTTAATTTTCTTTATTTGCAAAAAAAATTAATCAAATTTTGGTTCTAGAAGGTTTTTCATATTTTGTGATAACTATGAGGATAAGCTCTGTGAGTTCTCTCCTTTAGCAAATAGAATAATTTTTTCTGCATGCAAAAGCAAACCTCTAAAAAATATCAATGTTTACATATTATAGTGATATGGTAATCCACTTCATAAAAAAGATGCATTTTTATATGCAAGATGATAAGAAAATATTAATGAGGATAAAAATGGCACTTTCCTGACCAAATTTAAGCCACACCATTTGAAAACCTTTAAAAGGGCACCAATACTTTTAAATGCAAAAGAAAGACTAATCAATTTATTTTTTCTAAATTTTTTCTTTTTCTATGTAAACAAAAATTTGGAGTACACCCACACAAGAAAATCACATGCAAGCAAATTTTATTGCAAATCTAAATGAGACAAAAACAATTCTGCAGGAGGGTCGATTTGTTATGATTTCCTACTCAGTTCATGAATGGCAGAGCCACTGTCTTATGTTGTGTGGCCACCAAAACAATGTCTAGCATATTGAATTTGCAGATCAAAATGTGTTTTGCTTGTTTTTCATATACACATCATTCTCTAAAGCAATTACAGTGAAGTAGTTACTTGGTTGGAAGAATTTCTGCCTTTTTAATAACTCTGAAAATCCTTTCATTCTCCTTTAAACAGCAATATCTATTTAGATTGTCCACTCCAAAAGGGCAGATATAGCCACAAATTTATTCCCACTGCTTGTTAATGACAATGATAACAAAGACACGGGGTACTTTCTTATGGAAAATTCAGCCCATTATGCTAATATAATAGCCAGATATCACACAGCCACCTTCTTGGCCTTCTCCCCATCCCTACCTTCCCCTAACATTGTTGTTAGCAGCAGAGAAGGAAAGAGCACCTGTCCTGGAGCAAGACTTCCTGGTTAAATTCCTCCCTCTGCTACTTACAGCTTGTGTGGCACTGGGTACCCAACCTCTCTGATGCTGTCAGGATTAAACGAGTTAATACATATAAAGTGTTTACAAAAATACCTGCCATGGAACACACTCAATACAAATTAGCCATTATTCCTAATTTTTAAATTTTTAATTTTCCTAATGTGCCTCATACACTTGCCATTAATTTGTTCAATGATTCGGTAATTATATGTGTTCCAGGCACTGTCCTCAGTGCTGGAATTACAGCAGTGAACAAAACAGACAAGATCCCTGACCTCGTGGAGCTGGTATTCCAGCAAGGGGGAGATCCAGGAGCATGGAGTGAAATCAATAATAAGTGATGATACGTTGAGAAAAAAGTGTGGTAAAGAGAAGGAGTGTGACAGGGTTGGGGTCACGAAAGGTCTCTCTGATTAGGTGACATTTGAAATGAAGGAACAGGACATGAATAAATTATGTTTGTGTGGAGCCCACATCAGTCAGGAGAAACAGCAAGTGATGAAGGAAAGCAAGACTGGAATCCAGCTGACATGTTAGAGGAAGAGCTTGAAGGTCACTGTGATTGCTGGTCAGGACCAAGAGGAGAATGGTACGAAATGATGTAAGAGAAGAAAAGGGGCAGCATCAGCACCTACAGTCAGTTAAGCATGATTCGGTGCTCCTGGTAAATGTGGGATGGGATCTCGGCTGCAAAAATCACACCCAGCCACCTGTGTGCAACAATACAGGAAAGCTGCAGCTGGACGTGAGGTAGTTGTTGGGAAAGGAATGCTGCATATCTCATGAATTCCTTTAGGTAATGTAATAAAATGGAGTGACAGCATCTCGAGGAAAATTGTACCCCCCTACATACACAATAGCTACTTCTCTAAAATATTCACATAATTCTCACTGCTGCCTACTGCCTGTATACACAATTTAAAGTTGCCAATATTTCCACCTGCATTTTGAATCAAAATTGATCTACAAAGACATACTATAAGTATTTTTATATTGACTCACTCAAAGAAATGGACTATTCATTACACAAATGTAAATTTCATTTTGATGATTTTTTCCCAACCTCTGATATCAATAAATTGAACCCAGATTTTTCTAGCTAAATCTATGGGAGAAGAGAATTAGCATTTGCAACATAACCTGTTCCTTGAATATCATCTGTTTGGATAATTCCTTTATAAATCTTTCTAAGTTCTAGGTATTCTTTCCACTCTAAAAACATGGGATAATCTAAAATCTGTATCAGAAAGTCTCTAATTCTAATGTTAAGCCATCTAAAATGTGAATTGTCTCTCATCATATAACACTTTTATAGCAGAAAGGCATCGTGAACTGTAGTGAAATATGAATCTCCCAGGGCAGCAGCTACTCTGTCACCAGCCCATTCCCCTCATGAATGCAGCCAGACTTGCTGTGCTGTGGCTTCCCTTGTGTTCTCTCTGTGGATGGACTAGGGCACACTAAGGAAGGGGCATCTGATTAAACTTGTTACAAATGAATAGCAGATTACAGATGTTCCTCAGTGTTCAATGGGGTGACATCCTGATAATTTAGCTTCGCCTACCATAAACATATTCAGAACCCTTACATTAACCTACAGTTTGACAAAATCATCTATCTCATCTATCACAAAGCCTTCTTTATAATACAGTGTTGAATAGCTTACCTAATTTATTGAATACTATACTGAAAGTGAAAAATAGAATGGATGTATGGGTACTTGAAGTATGGTTTTTACTAAACTTGTATTGCTTTTGCATCATCACGTGGCAGGGAAAAGGAGGCCTAGCATGACTAATTCCATTTTGCTCTTAACTCCCTCACCCCTTATGCCATTTAGGTTAACTGCTTTTGCTGATCTCTGTATATAGGCCAAGCTAACTATTGGAGGAATTCAGCCTATAGTTTAACTTTAAGGCAAAGATGATAATAGTCTCTTCCCAAAACTAACCCCTGAGGAGATAAGAAGTGTATATACACAAGTGACAACGTTATGTTAAAGATTTATAGGAGCACTGTGACCTGAACAAGGAAAAGGAAGTTTCATAAACTCCTCAGACCCTCACTGCCACCCAGATGTCTGTGGTCATTGGCTGTCTCTTGTCCTCAACCCCACTCCTCTTTCCCCTTCCAGTAACAAAAGAGGCCTAAAATTCAACCCCACTCCTCTTTCCCCTTCAAGTAACATAAAAGAGGCCTAAAATTCACATTATGATGGTTTTTTTAGGACACTCGTCCACCATCTTCTCAATTTGCTGGCTATCTGAGTAAAAGTCACTTTCTTTGCCCCCAACACTTTGTCTCTAAACGTATTGTCTATTTTGCAGTGAGCAGTATGAATTTTGGACTTGGTTACAATCATAAAGTCAAAAATTCATAAGCTGAACTATCTTAAGTCAGGGACCATCTATCAAACAGTAATGCAATTCTTTCATTTATACTGAACAAAAAAATATCTAAAAACCTTGTGGTTCTAGTTGTAAAACTTCAATTATCTGCTCTCACAAGGCACTTGTGAGGCTCCTGACACCTAAGTCTCCTGATTTCATACAACATAACAGGGGCCCTCTGACTCCAGAAGATTGTACCAGGGATGATGCCTGACTCAAATTCAAAGCACTGATATCAAGGTGATAGAAAATAAGATCTTTGCTCAAGTTCAGACATGATATTGAATGTAACTGGTGGACACCACTGGATTTTTTTCTCTGGGAATTTTTAGATAAGATTTAGTGAGATACCAAGACATGTAGAGGGGCAAAAATAATCTTCTCTTCTACCTTTCATGAGTTCTGAGTCTTTTGCTAATTTGTAAGAAAACAAATTAACAAGAGAAAAACAAACAGAAGTTTAATAACATTTGTATCTTCTGTATAGATGGGAGCTAACCTAGATAAATGAGCAAATCACTTCAGCAGATCTCAGAGAGTTGTCTTAGACTTCAGGCTTAAACAATATTCTTCTCTGAAACAAACAAACAAAAAGGATGTAAGGAAAAGCCTAGTTATGATGAGATAGTCTGGGCAAACAAGAATAAGCTTCGTTATGCAGATCGAGGTAAATTCCATCTCTATTAAGAATTTCTAGTGATTTAGTCATATCCATCTCTTCCTGGTACAGAGAGAGAAAGAGAGAGAGACCCTCACAACTGGAGATTTTCTTTATAAATGAACATTTCAGTCAAAAAGGGTAACTTCTATTGTTTTCAGAACTTCTGTGTTTACACTTTGTCAAAACAATCAGCTCAAAATAATCTCTATGCTAAAGAGGCATATTTCAGTGGCATACTGTTAAGACTCAGAAAATGGTACTCCAAAGTATGGTGCTTTGACATGATGAGTGCTTTGAACTAAAAATGAATCAAGGTCCTCTGACCTCTTGTGCTACTGATTCTTGCTCCTCTTTCTACCCAAAAGTGAAAAAAGGGTTTCCTATGAAGTTCCCATGTCTGTCTAAAGATAGATTTCCTTCTGTATCATCTGTTCTCATGCTGCTAATAAAGACATACCTGAAATTGGGTAATTTTTAAAGAAAAGATGTTAAATTTACTCACAGTTCCACATGGCTGGGGAGGCCGCACAATCATGGTTGAAGGTGAAAAGGAAGCAAGACATGTCTTACATGGCAGCAGGCAAGATAGCTTGTGCAGGGGAACTCCTATTTATAAAACCATCAGAGCTTCTGAGACTTATTCACCACAATGAGAACAGTATGGGGGAAACTTCCCCCATGATTCAATTACCTCCACCTGGCCCTGCCCTTGACATGTGGGGATGATTATAATTCAAGGTGAGATTTGGGTGAGGACACAGTCAAACCATATCACTTCCTAAAGGAATTCAATGTCTTGTACCCCCTTTCTAGGACTCTCACAAACTAGGAAAGACTAACTGTATCACAGGAGAAGAGATAAAGGTTGACACACAGATTTTCAACAGCATCACCTATTCTTCTGAGGGCTGCACCCAGACAACTTTTATTACTTGAGAGATTTTTTATCTACATAATAAAACAACCTTTGTTTGCTGTGCATTTCGTCCCAGCACCCTCCCATAACCCACTGCCACTTTCTCACCAAAGTCCCAAGCCCTATTCCTTTCTGCAGCTCAACATGTTATAAAACTTCAATCATTTGACTCTTGAGTTTCATATTTTGTGGGACTCCCAGGCATTTGAATATAATTAACATGGTTTTTCTCCTGTTAATGTTTCACTGTCAGTTTATTTTATAGACTTAATTATTAAGCCTTCAGAGGGTAGAGAGAAAGTCTTCCTTCTCTCCTATAATAGTTTTTGTTCTCCTGCAGTCATATTTTTGGGTGGTATGTCCTGAGCCCCTCACATGGAAAGGAATTAGCCAGCTTGCTTTAGGTAGACAGTAAGAAAAGGGTCCCTGGAGAACCTCCAACTACCCCACAAGTGCTTACACCAGATATTTTGTACAGATAAGGGATCTTGCACAAGGGGCTTACCTAAACATGCCTGCAGCAGAGTAAGGGCTCACATGAGCCCTAGGGGAGTGGGGTAGAGCCACCAGAAATTCAAACCTTATACAAATAGGGAACCCAGTCCCATCAGCTTATATATAAAAGCCCTGGTATTCAACTGGGAAGGGGGCAACTGGCAGCCTGCTTTTAGGACTTCTCTCTTTGCTAAGAGCTTTCCTTTCACTTAATAAATTCTATTCCACTCACTCGTTGAGTGTCTGCATGCCTAATTCTTCCTGGTTATGAGACAAGAACCCAGACCTAGCTGACCTAAGAAGAAAAATCTTGTATCATTTTGGTGGCCACCTGGGGACCTGAGGAAAGGTGAGTAAAATGCAGACCCAAAAAGAAACCTCTTTCACTTTTTCATTTCCGAGCCTTCTTCTCCTCAGACTTTTTCTGAAAACAAATGGAGTACCAGGTCTCTGTTAACCAGTTAAGAATGAATAGTGCAGCTCCAGAGGCTGCCATCTGCTCCCCATGTCTGCTGCATGTGCATGCTGCATCCAAAGGCCACGCTGGTGGGAATGCACCCTGGTAGCTGCCCACGCCCCAGGGCAGTCTCAAGGGTCAAGGGCCCTGAGTGGCCAGCTGGCTAGCAATTCCCACTCACTGTCTCCTCCCACCACATGCCCAGAGACTTTCCTCCCCCAGCCAAGCCAAAAGGAGTGTACAACAATAAAGAGTTTTTCTCCCTGTTGGAGGTACCTATATGCATAATGCTGTAGGTTTTTCCGCCAGGCAGCTTCCCCATCTTGCACTATAGCTGGGGTTCTCCCCCCTCCTTTTCTTCACTATGTCAGGAGTTAACACATAGCCCTGTGAATACAGGGAACTTTTCTATGTGAGAAATTTTTCTTTTCATTTTGGAAGGTATCTTGCAAGGCCAGGACCCCAATTCACAGGACTTCCTTTTCTCTCCCTTATTTGAGGAGGGTCACCTGGGACTTAATGAGCCCATGAACCCTCCTGAGGCATATTTTTGTCTCAAACACAACTCCTACCTTTGGCTTGAAGCTCTAGAAAGAAAAACTAGATCTGAGGGATCCAGAGGCAGGCAACAATGGAAGAAAAGGGGCACAGCACAGGTGAGCATGACTAATTTCTGCCAATTAGCCCTCCCCCCATTACATGGGTAGAGGTCATGTTAGTATCCATGGCATACACAAGGTCTAAGGAACTCAAAGGTTATCAACAGCAGGGGAAAGACAGTGTGTGGGTAAATGTGGATAATTCTTACCCCTCAGCCCCCCGTTAACATGAGTGAAAAGTTGCATTGGCACCCATGGGCAGTACCCTGCTGAGGTTGCCGGGACTCAGGGACATAAGAATAAAAGAAAGAAAGGTGGACACTTCTTCTTTCTCTCCCTTACATACCCCTGGTATTCATTGGGAAGATAAAGTAACTAGGGACAGCTTATTCAGCTCTTTCTAGATGGGTAACAATAATCTTCAGTCTATATTTCTTTTGAATGCCTCCTGAATCACTGGGATTCCTTTGAGGGAAAAATGGCTTCTTTCTCCTTTTTCCTCCTCTGTCCTCACTTCACAGATGGGTAACTGTGTCCCTGTACCACAGACACTCCCCTTGGATGAATCCCCCAAACTGGGAAAAGTTAATTTCCCCAAAACTTAAACTGTTTGGCTTAAAATTGAGTTTGGGAAAGGTTATTATGTTAAGCTACTGTAAACTACAAGAATAACCAAATTTCTTTGTCACTTGTGTTTTTGACTGTACCTACATTGGATATTTTGTCATTCACAATTGTTGGCTTACTTAGATCCTTTTCAAAGGATGGTTTATAATCAGCTATAGGACTTTGACAGGTGCTCTTAAATGTAGGTTTCTAATATCTTTGATGATTGTAACATTGGAATAGAGGAAAAATGTACGTGACTAATGAAAAGCTCAAATGTTCATGAATGTCAAGCAGAACCAGAGTTAACAGAATGGACTGAACTAATAGAAAACTGAAGTAATCTTTTAAACTTTTTGCTTAAAATGTTGCTGATCCTTTTTCTGGTTTTCAGAGTCAAGGAAACTACTTTGAGCTATTTATACTCTTTAGCAATGGAGTAAGGTATATTCCTGTGAACAAATTTGGAGCATATTTGTTTTCTCTGCCTGGCTTCTCCAGAATTTGAAAACTATTTGTGAGTATTCTCAACTTATGGCAATATAGTTATTTGCATCTGTGCAATAAGAATCCATTTTCTTTTGCAACAGGACACGATTGGAGAAATTGGTTATTTTACCAAAGCTTTGACTGGAAGAATATACTTCCCTTTAAGGAACCAAGCTTCACTTGCAGAGTCAATAAAAGCCCCTTGAGAAAACGGGCCTCATACTTTGTCTACACATTCCTGCACAGGGTTTCTAACCTGTGGTGAGTAAAGAATGTCACTTTCTAACAGGCCCAGGAGCCCCATGTTTTTGGTACCTCAAGAAGAAAGGAATTTACCCAATTCATAGGTATTTGAGGGTACAAACCCATGACTGGGCTCAGCTTTAAAAGGTCTTATCTGAGATTCCTCATGGAACAGAATTCCATCAAAACCAATTTAAAAGTCTATGTGAAAAATGATCATCCTTGCTGCACTTTATGCAAACATTCAGGCCAAGTATAAGGCTAAAGTTTATTTTGCAAACAACTGAGATCCTAGCATGACTTTTTTTAACAAACATGAGGACTGGAGAGAGAAAAATTATGTTTCAAAACTTATCGTGCACTTGTCATTAAATTCTAATCTCACCAGTTGTTTTTAAGTTTTTGCCTATATTTTATAGTAACCCTGCTAATTCCTGTGAACCAACCAGTGATCTCTGACTACAGCTCAGAAGAAACAAAAGGGATGGGTAATGTAAAAACCTGGATCAATATTTTAATTTTGAGCAACTATCCTGCAAATCCTACCAGGTGATGAGAGTGAATAGGGTGCCCATAACCCAGAGGTTTCTTTGGGAAAATAAGACCAAGGGAGCAAACCAAAACCAAGCCCCATGCACCCAAATCTTAGCAGGCCTAACTATAGCCACCAGTTATCTGAGCATGTCAGGAGCCTCAGATACTTTGAGCTGTACTTGTTTTGTTTTGATATATGTCTTCTAATAACCAAAATTGTTTCTTCTCACTTAGAGGCCATTAAACTTCAAATGGTGATGCAATTGGAACCATGCATGGATGTGCCACATTCTTCCAGGGTCCCTTAAGTCAACCTCAAGAGGAGCCCTGTCACTTTGTCTAAAACTGCCCCCCTATAAGCAGGAAGCAGTTAAGAGTGGTCATTATCCATTTTCCCCAACAGCAGTTGGGGTAGGAGCTAGCCAGCTTGCTTTAGGCAGACAGTAAGCGAAGGATACCCAGAGAACCTCTGAACCTCCCACAGGTGCTTACGCCAGATGTTTTGTACAGATAAGGGAGCTTACACAGGGAGCTTGCCTAAACATGCCTGCAGCGGACTAAGGGCTTGCATGCATGATGGGAAAATGAGCTGCCACCACCAGGAATTTGCACCTTATACAAATAGGGAACCCAGTCCCATCAGCTTATATATAAAAGGCCTGGTAGTCAACGGGGAAGTAGACAACCAGCAACCTGCTTTCAGGACCCCTCTCTTTGCTGAAAGTTTCCTTTTTACTTTATAAATTCTACTCCACTCACTCTTTGAGTGTCTGCACACTTAATTCTTCCTGGTCATGAGACAAGAACCTGGAACTAGCTGAGATAAGGAGTAAAAATCCTACATCAACATGATTGTAAAGGTAGAAATAGAGAGGTACAAGGGAAAGACAATAAACAGATACCACAGGCATTAAAATCCAAGAGTAAACAGATTGCAAAGATGTTGAAAGTGACTATTTGTTGAGATAGAATCATATTTGGAAGATCCAGGAGAGGAGCATGGGGGCCTGGTGGGTCCCAAAGCTGTTGTTGGGCTACCTGAAAAGCTGGTGTATCCAAGATAGTCATAAGCATTATTCCAGGTCCCAGTGAAACTGAATTATTCTGTTATTTATCCTCAAATGTTCTCAAGTTAAACTTCCATTAGCTAAAGTAAATTCCATGAATGTTTCTGATTCCTATGACATGAAAGTTTATGATTAGCACAGCTAAACAATCAGAGTAATTGTATATGTGGTCATATTAAAGATACTCTGAGCTGTTTCCCTCCTATCCCTTTGTCTTTTTCTTCCTGGAATATCTTACATTTGATTCCCATCACATTTATCTGATAACCTCATTCATCCATTTTCATGAATACATGTGTATATGGATACTGAAGTAGTCAATCAATGAGGCAACTTCAAGTTAAGACATTAAAGACTTGTAGAAATCTGCTGCACCTCACACACACATATACATACACACACACAGTGGTACGATATAAAATACACTTTAAAATGTACTTTAAAAGACGTAACTATGATCAATTGAAGAAAAAACGGTCTTACGAACTGAAATAGACCTAAAATGGATTGACAAACAGGAGATTAAAAGCACCACAGCCTATTAAGTTCCCAGCACTGGAAGGAGGCAAAAGAGGCTGGAAAGAGTAGGAAAATACTCTATTTTTGAAACCAGGCTCACTGTGTGAGATGAGCCAAAATTAAGTGCTCCAATGTTGAATCAAGGCTGGAAAAGAGAAAAAAACCTGTGTATCTATAAAACTCAGGGATAGCTCAATGACACAGAAACAACCATCAACCAGAAACCCAATCAAGCTGTCTGCTTGCTGGGACTCTCAAGTCTCTGATAAAAGATCTAGTATTACACTGGACATCCCAGAGTGTCCTAGGTAAAATAAACTGAAAAGCCAGGAGACAGAAGGAGTTTAGGAAGGAAGAGAGGGAGGGAATGGAGGGAAATCTCTCTCTTCCTGATGAGTTTACAAAACTTGTAAAGTACATGAAGGAAATACATGCTATGAAAGATAGCTAACCAATTGAAAGTAAAATGGTAAAATTCACCTATAAGGAGGTTATGATAGGTGAGCTAGCTTAAAAAAGACTTTAAAGCAATGTATTTTAAAACTTTAAGGAAAGAGAAAACAATGATTTTTTTTTTTAAACAAAAAAGGTATTGCATGGGGAAAACAAGATTTTACATAATTTAAAAACATAGAGATATTTAATCAAAATTGGACATAAAGGGGTAATTTGGTTACTTGAAAGTAAGGTCCAGAATTTAAAATAGAACTTAGAAAAAAAAATTCAAAACTATCAAAGAGACTTTAGGAGGCATGGAAAATAGATTGAGAAGCTCACATATTCATCTAAGAGAAATGACTATGTAGAGAAAAGAAGAAATAGAAGGGAATACATTTTCAAAGAGAAAGTGGCAGGACACCTTACTGAAAATAGAATAGCTATGAGTCTCTGGTGGACGATAGTCATTTTGCTGTGCTTACATTAAGTGGGAATGTAAGAGCTGAATGTCAAGCAAAAATAAAAGAACTTAAGAGTTTTCAGAAATAAAGGAAACATTACAAATTAATTACAAAGACATTGGGAATCCACCAGCAACAATGATGGGCAAGAAACAAAGGAGTAACATCTTCAAATTGAATGGAACAGTAATGGATAGCTCAGTAATTATGCAAAGGGGAAGGAAATTTCAAGACATTTTCAGACACACAAGTTTTAAAAGTTTACTACCCATGGAGTATTTAAGAAACTACTGAATGGTGTATTACAGCAAAAAAAAAAAAAAAAAAAAAAAAAAAAAAAAAAGCAGCAAATTGTAATAAAAATATAGGTCTTAAGCAGCAATTTTTTTTAAAAAATGATAAAACCTCTTAACTCATTGAGGTCTGAAGAAAAGTGATTTGATATTGTTGATATGGAAAAAGTATATGTGGGGAAGAGGGGAGGGATTGTGTTGGCTGGATAACATGATCAAAATGCCCTTCTTGCTCATAAAGAAAAAACTGCTGAAAGCAGATTAAAATGGTAAATATTTGAGACGATAATAAAAAAAAAATTTTAATCCGTCAGAGTAGAAATTTGTAATCACTAGGCCATCCAGCTGGAAAAACTGCCCAGCTTTCTGACTTCATAACCAATTTTTATTTTTTTCTGCCCTTAACCTTGGCAATAACTTCCCTATTCCCATTTTTATTAACCAGGCAGGCAATGAGGCAGGAATGATTTCAAAATACGCTGTAAAGTGTCAAGGCCTTGAATTAGATACAAAGGAATCAATAGATATGTTGCTGCCTTTTTATCTAGAAGAGGAAAGTAAATAACAATGAGAAAGTGAACCAGGGTAGAAGGTGGAAAAAGATAAAAAATGAAACTGAAAAATAAAAGAAGCAATCGCTTTCATTTAAAAGTATTGAGAAAACTGTCTTAGTCTGTTCAGGCTGCCCTCTAACAAAATACTTTGGACTGGATAATTTATCAACAACAGAAATTTATTGCTCACAGTTCTGTAGGCTGGGAAGTCTAAATCAAGGTGGCGGCAAATTGATATCCAGTGAGGGCCTGTTCCTTATCGAGAGTGCCTTCTGTGTGTCTTCACATGGAAGGATGGGCAAGCAAGCTTCCTTAGGCCTTGTTTATAAGGATACTAATTTCATGCATGAGAGCCCCACCCTTATGACCTAATTACCTTCCAAAGGCCCCATCTCTTAATATTTACTGGGAAATAGATTTCAATGTGAATTTTGGAAGGATACAAACATTCAGACTATTATAAGAACTTTACAGGAAAGGAAGCGAATATGAACTGTGCTTAACCAGTGAGAATTTGGATGTGTTTGTGGGATTATAAGTAAGGAAGATGTCCTTCCAGCCAGAATGAGATGAGCTCATTTCAGAAAGGAAACCATAGGGCGTATGAGGAACATTCTTAGGAACTTTGTACAGAAAAGAGAGAAGCTCAGTTTACCTAGGGTTTAGGGCAGAAGATAAAAAATAAAAATACATCAGGACAAAATTATCACTCTATGTGTATTCTCAAGCTGTTCTCCCAAATGACCTTTTACTCCTACTACCAAAATCTAAAAGAATATTCAACTTTTCAGGACTTAGCTTCTATCTGTTTATTATGCTGACTGGACAAATTATAGAAAATATCAGGACTAAAAGAATCTAGAATCACACTTGAATACTTACATTGGAAAGGGAGAAACCTACTTGGGGTGAAGATTGGATCCAGGAAGGCAGAGGGATCCAGGGCCTCCAGGGACTGGGTTGGAGTAAAGAAGATAGACATTGTGATAGGAGGAGGGGAGGTGTCACCAAGGCAGCCACAGGGCTGCAAATTCAGTGTTTGTTGGATGCACAACTGGAACCTATAAGGAAGGACCTACACTAATAGATAATGCGATATTAATGGAAAGAAAATCATAAAGGACTTTTAATTCCAAACTAGAAAATCAAAGATTATGAATAGCAAGTTTCAGAATGACTTATGGATGCAGTGTGCTATGGCTGAAAGAACACTGAATTTTTACCAAAAGCACTGGGTTCATGCCTACCTCAGCCATTTATTTATTACCTGTATGTAGACATTATTTAACTGGATCATATTTCTTCATATGTACAGTTGATGTGAAAATTACAAGGATTGGATTTACATGAATTAATGTCTATGAAAGTACTTTGTCTAATTTATTCTATAAATAAAACATTATATTTTTTATTGTGGCGGTCATGCCATTATTTTTTTCTGTGTTGAATCCCTTATTAAATGATCTTCACCAACTTCTAGGGATTCTGTTAAAATTATCAATTAAGGGTGTCTCTTTTGCTAACATACAGTTGAGTCCATGACCAAAGATTAGTTAGAGATCTCATCTCTCATATGCAGTACCTGATTTCTGGTAGGCACATAACCCGGGAGAGGAGAGCAGCATCTTTTTAAAGATTATTATGTAAACTTTGGGAGCAAAAAGGCCTAAGTTCTAAGGACATCATTATAAACTGGAGTGTCCAGGTACCAGGTGCCATCTTTCCCACCACATGGAGCAGTCTATCAGAAAGTAGAATCTGGAGACAAAGATGGAGATGGAGATAGCGGTAAGGAAACAGAGAAAAGGAGAGAGAGGAAGAAAAAGGTAGAGCTTCCTGTTGATAATCCTCTAATTTTTCATTCATCCAAGTACTTAAAGAATACCTCATGTACACTTGAGTGCTATTTCCGGAGAAGGAGCTCCTTTACCGAGTATGCCTAAGATCAATTTTTCTAAGTCATTTTCAGAGTTGTGCAGCTGCCCTCACCAATAAGTCAATCTTTGTAGGTTTAAAGAAACCACCAGTCAGAGCAGATGCATTGGGAGTGTGGGGAAATCTTTAGCACCTGCGGTAGATGTAGTACTGTGGTTTCCCGGTCTGTGCCTGCAGCACCTGGGACCTGGCAGCTAAGCTGGAATCGCCAAACACAGGGCCCTTCAACATGGTTCTGTCTGAATAAAATTTCTCAAACCAACCATTATATTTTACCACTAGAATTTTTCAGCTCCAAAAGAACAATTTAACTTTAGGTTAATAAGAAAAAGTCACAGGCCAAGGAATCGAAAAGCAGTTTCCACCTAAAGTTTAGCATCCTAAGGCTGGATATTCAGCATAATTACCAGTGCCTACATTTTAGAAAGATGGAAATAGGATAAGTACCATCCTCCTTATAATTGATAAACACAGAGTTTTAAATCTTGCTGTTGTTGTTGTGGGTTTCCCCCATCCCCTATAGAGATGCTCCTCGACTTACAATGGGGTTACACACCTATTAACCCATCGTAAATGGAAAATATTGTAAGTCAAAACTGCATTTAACACACCTAACCACTCGAACAGCTTAGCCTCGCCTATCTTAAATGTGCTCATAACACTTAGTGTGGCTGACAGGGAGCTGAAGCTTGCTGCCACTGCCCAGCATTGCAAGAGAGCATCATTGTACCATAACTCTCTAGCCTAGGAAAAAAATCAGAATTCAAAATTCAAAGTATAGTTTCTACTAAATGCATGTGGCTTTCACACCATTCTGAGGTTGAAAAATGGTAAGTTGAACCATCGTAAGTTAGGGAACTTCTTTACTCAAAATCAAAGATTTTGTATTAAATGCTTTCTAATTCACAATAGGAAAAAGTTAATATTTTATACTAAAACTGAGAGATTTATTGTCTTATTTTAATTTTAAAAACTAATTATGTGTTTTACCTTTTAGTAGCTGGTACAGCTATTACCAAATGTAATACTGAGAATGTGGACACGTAATATGATTCTTGTAAGAGTTTAGATTTCTGCACCAAAATTAAATCCAAAGCTAATTTATAGGATATGTAAATACCTAATTATATCTAAAGCTATTTACATATTCTATAAATATGATGTAAAACGTGAGTTTTGAATGACATGCATTGCAATAAAATGGGTACTAAATGTAAATAAACACCAGTGATTGTTATTAAAGCCTCTAAAAAATCCAGACAATCTAGAAATTACATATTTGGAAGATTTTCCATGTAAATTTTTTGGATACACACTAAAGGTATTATAGCTAACACATTTCCCCATTATCTTTCAAAAATGTAATTTTGTTCTAGTTTATATATACTAGTTTCAAAATATTCCTGACACTAAGATACTTGAATTTATATTTGCTTTACAAAATAAAATATGAATTTGACCTAGCAGTCAAAAGAATTTTTCAGGCAAAACTTCAAGTGCTTCAACATATTTTGTTTTGTTCTTTGTTATTTATATTAAAATGTAGAAATAATGTAGAAGTCGAGGTATTTCCTTTTTATATCCCCATGGAAAAATAGGAAGCTTTCATATGCACTGCTCAAATAAAACTGAAAATAAATTAGATTAAATACTATGTATATAAATCAATATATTTGATTATAATATACAATGTATTTGTAGATCAAATAAAGCAATAAAATTATAAATTTTGAAGATCACACCTGGATTTAGCAATATTGAGGCCCTGAATTAGATACAAATGAATCACTACATATGTTGTTACCCTTTTATCTAGAAGAGGAAAGTGAATAACAATGAGAAAGTGAACAAGGGCAGAAAGAAGAAAAACATAAAAAATGAACCTGAAAAACAAAAGAAGCAATCGCTTTTCATTTAAAAATACTGAGAAAACTGTCTTAGTCTGTTCAGGTTGCCTTATAACAAAATATCTTGGACTGGGTAATTTATCAACAACAGAAATTTATTGCTCACAGTTCTGTAGGCTGGGAAGTCTAAATCAAGGTGGCAGCAGATTTGGTGTTCAGTGAGGGCCTGTTCCTTATAGAGAGTGCCTTCTGTGTGTCCTCACATGGAAGGTTGTCAAGCATGCTTCCTTAGGCCTCTTTTATAAAGGCACCAATTTCATCTGTACTGAACGAATGCAGGTATCTTTATTCAAAATTATTAGAAATTAATGGTAGTATGAATAATAATATAAAGCGGAATTGTTTTAACCCAAACAAAATTATATATATGTTCTTGTCATGTAAATATGTATGAAAACATTGTGGTTGGACCAGACGGTGCTGAAATAAAACCATAATATATAATTTTGGAGTATTTTTTGATCATTTCTATTTAAAATCAGGCCCTTCTCTCAGTAGTTGGCAATATGCACCAAGAGAAAATTAGTAGCTATTATAGACTAAATGTACATGTCAGCCCATTATGTGTGTGTCCCCCCTGAATTCATATGTTGAAATCTAATCTATAATGTGATGCTATTTGGAGGTGGGGCCTTTGGGAGGTGTGTAGGCCATGAGGGTAGATCCCTCATGAATGCAATTAGAACTCCTACAAGAAGAGGTTAGAAAGCTAGCCAGCTGTCTCTCCACCATGTGAGGACACACCAAGAAGTTTGCATTCTGCCCCCTGAAAGTCCTCACCAGAACCATGCTGGCACCCTGATCTCAGACTTCCAGCCTCTAGAACTATGAGAAATGAATTTCCCTTGTTTATAAGCCACCAGTCTATAGTACTCTTTTTATAGCAGGCAAACAGATTAAGACAGTAGCTAAAAACAGGAGCTTTTCAGGATATTAGAATGTAAATTAGCATTGGTCTCAAATTGAAGGTAAACTGAAAGAGAGGAACCAATTATTTACCAGACAAGTGTAGAAATTATACTGCTACACAGAGTAAGATATTGTGAATGACTCTATAAACTCTGAAACGAGCAACCTGGCTGCAAATCATTGGTGCAATCAATGTAATCTAAAAACAAAAGGAACCACATAGGATTTCAAAAAATTAATTCAGGAGTTTTATTGTTTGCATAATTTTCTATAAGGTACCCCAAAAGTCTTACTGTGGTTTTAAATTTTAGTAACCTTAAACTGCACTAAGAATCTTGGGACTTCTTATGTTTTACTTGTTACGTATTTTCTTTACTTGAAAACAAATAAATAATTGTATTTTGTCAGAAATAAAGACCTTTAGTATGAAAAGAATCTTCAATTACAGAACCAAGAAGTTAAGTAGGAACACCACACTGTTATAATTGGACTGGAAATATCAATATAAAGCCATGCCTTACATACATATTTATCTAATAAAGTGTATTTTTGCCCTAATCTTTTTCACTAAAGTAGACAAAAAGCAATGCCATTCTCACAATGCACCCTAATAAGCAGATTTTATTCTCTACTGTACATTTTTGCTAACAGGAACCAGGGATCCTTGGAGAAATGTCTAATTCCAAGTTTGGCACTGTACGTCATAAGATAAGCAGAAATTTATTATATTAGAAAGCACTTAAGATAAACATGATTTCAGAAAAGGGTACCAAGACAATTCAAGGTGGAAGGAATAAACTTTTCAACAAATGGTGCTAGAACAACTGGATATTATGCAAAAGACTGAAAATGGATCCCTGTCTCACATCATAGACAAAAATTAAGTCAAAATAGATCATAGAATTGAATATAAGTGGTAAATTTATAAAACTCTTAGAAGATCACATAGGAATAAATATTTGGGAACTTGAATAAAGCAATAGTTTCTTAGATATGACACCACATGCCTCAGTGATGGCAGAAAACACAGATAAATGGGATTTGATCAAAATGAAAAAGCTTTGTGCTTCAAAAGATACCATCAAAAAAGTGAAAATCCTCAGAATGGGAGAAAATATTTGCAAACCATGTATCTGATAAGGGTCTAGATACATAATACATAAATAATTCTTACAACTCAACAATTAAAAGACAATAGCCCAAATTAAAAATGAGTAAGGAATTGAAATAGATACTTCTCCAAAGAAGGTATCAACATGGCGAAATGTCAATTAACTAACAAAGGAATAGGCATGGAGTACTGGCTCACCTTCCTCTCCTCTGTCAGGCGTCTCGCTCAAGGATATATTGTGTAAAGGAGGTGTGGGGGAACAACAACTTCATTGGTTCCTTGATTTTCCAGTATGGTTATTTCTCATTTTGTGTGATTCTGTCTATTACAATGCAGGGAAGTCAGTCCATAGATATCACTTAGCACTCACTGGAAGGTTAAGACTCTTGTCGTACTTGAAAATTGAGTGCATAGACTTTCTCCAGACAACAAACTATTTTATTTTATTTTAGATTCAGGGGTACATGTACAGGCTTGTTACATAGGTATATTGCCTAATAGTGGGGTTTCGGCTTCTAGTGTACTCATCACTCAAATGGTGGCTATTGTACCCAATAGGAAATTTTTCATCCCTCAGCCCCCCCAAACCTCCCCACTTTTGGAGTCCCCAGTGTTTATTGTTTCCATGTTTATGTCCATGTGTACCCAGTGTTTAGCTCCCACCTGTAAGTGAGAACATGTGGTATTTTATTTTCTATTTCTTAGTTATTTCACATAGAATAATAGCTTCCAGCTCGTCCATGCTGCTGCAAAGGACGAAAAAGATTTTGTTCTTTTTCATAGCTGCCAGTATGCTATTTTCATTCCCTAATTGTAGGATGCTTATTCTCCGGGTGGCCTTAGGCTTTTCCTGAATTTCTCTACCACATATCACAGATATTCTCTGAAGTCCAAAAATCCTGGAAGAGAAAAGGAGTTTACCCTGAAGAAGGCCAAGCAAAGACTTGGCCAAGTTCCTCGAGCAAAGTCTTGAGGAACTAAATGGAGAAGCAAAAATATATCCTCAGGTCTGCTGGTATGAACTGGAAATCCAGTGGACTAGTACAGATGGCAGGATTCATAAACAGGCTTTCTTGCTGTTTTTTGAGCCACCTGCTGTGACTCCTAGATCACTTTTCCCTGCCTCTCACATCATCCGTTTCCTTCACATCACAGTCTTGGGAAAGGGTTTTATGGAATAGATGGATGGATGAATAGGTAGATAAAATAAACATATAGATTTGTACATCCATAGGGAGAAGAATGATAAGGAAATCTGCCTCTTTATAATCAAGGTGATAGAGGAGCTAGAAAGAAATTATTTAGGCAGATAGTAGGGGTCATTGGCAAGGCTTTCCTTTTAACAAAAAGCAGCCCCCAAACCATTTGTTTTCTAACAAAGAGCAGCCTGTAAAACTGAGCTGCAAACATAGATAAGCAAGCTGGAAGGTTGCACTGGTAAATGCTGGCAGCTGTGCTAATAGAAAAGGGCTACCTAGAAGCCAGGTGTGTTCAACATGGAGGCTCCCTTTCATCACCACATATATAGTAAAGAACCAGGCAACATGATGCTAGCCAGGTAGAGAACCTATCTGCATAATAAAAGATTAAGGTAGGGCGGCCAGCCTCTTCCCGCTGTATGCAAATGACACACCTGGTCCGACCAATCTGTTGTGCCCTACGTAAATCAGACACCGCCCCCTCAAGCTCATTTATAAAACCTCTGCATTTCACCAAGGAACTGGTAATGCATTTTCTCTGGGACCCCTCTCTGCACCCCTCTCTTCTCTTTCTTTTGCCTATTAAACAAACTTCTGCTCTGATCCTCACTCTGGTGTGTCAGTGTCCTAGTATTCCATGGCCATGGGACAACGAACCTCGGGTATCACCTCAGACAAATGATGCTGCTTCAAAAGTACTTCTATTTATTTAGTCAAAACTCAATGAGAATTATTCTTAATATTTTACTCACTTAAACAACCCTTATGACTGTTTCACAGACCTTCACTGTAATATTTCTTTTGGTTTTTTTTTCTAAAATATACTGTGACTTCTCTGCATTTAAATGTATATTTGACTTCTTTTGAGATGTATATGGCCAGTTTTTTCTCTTGAAATAGACTTTTTTTCAGAGTAGATTCTCTGCTAAAAACTGAGGTAACCACTCCATTCCACTACAACCCCATAGGCAAAAATTATCATCCCCAGGTTCATACAGAAAATTGAAGTCTACAGAGGGTTTTTTTTCCCTACATTATACAGTGGCCAAGCTGAGATTTCAACCCTGATATCACTTGCTCTGAAGCACCAGCTCTTCGTCATGTAACAAGAAAGGCTTTGAGATGGTATGTGTGAGTGTGCACACATGTGCATACAAGGCCCTCCCTCCCCTACGAATCACAAAACAGCTACCAGAATGAGTGGGGTTAAGGAGAATCTTGCATTGACTTACAAGCAAAAGAAAAACCATGAAATTGATGTGGCCCCCAGATTCTGGCTGGCATTTGTTATTTTCATGTCTTCCTTCATGCAGATCTTGAATAAACAATGGGAGCAGTATCCCAATATTTCTGAAGGTGAGGTTTTTTTTCCACAGCAACAGCTCTCATCAAATTGTTTTTTTTTTTTTTTTTTTTTTTTTTTTTTTTTTGAGACGGAGTCTCGCTCTGTCACCCAGGCTGGAGTGCTGTGGCCCGATCTCAGCTCACTGCAAGCTCCGCCTCCCGGGTTCCCGCCATTCTCCTGCCTCAGCCTCCCGAGTAGCTGGGCCTACAGGCGCCCGCCACCTCACCCGGCTAGTTTTTTTGTATTTTTTAGTAGAGACAGGGTTTCACCGTGTTAGCCAGGATGGTCTCGATCTCCTGACCTCGTGATCCGCCCGTCTCGGCCTCCCAAAGTGCTGGGATTACAGGCTTGAGCCACCGCGCCCGGCCCTCTCATCAAATTGTAACCAATCACATCTGGGATGACGTAGCCATTCTAACATGTTTTATTTTCTCCCATGGCACTATCATCATCTGACATTTTGGGTTGCACTTATTTGTTTGCATGTCCAATTCTAGCTGGAATACAATAACTTCCCAGAAATCAGAGGTGTTCATTTGTATTTCTAGAGCATATCACAGTATCTGACACAGAGTAGTGCTAGATAAATGCATTTGGATTCAAATTAAATGTTTCTATCACTTGAAACACAGCAGTAGATGGTGCATTGTATACATGACTCAAATGGAATCTTTTACATCTCTAGGACTGGGAGGTCAGCTTTATGAAAAACTACAACATTTAAACAAGTGATAGTAATCCTTTTTTGTCCTTATCCATTTTCCTTCATGTCTGTTTTGCTCACCATTCCTTCCCATGGGAAGTTGCTGAATATAAACGTATAAAATAGTTAAGAAAAAAATCATAAACAAAATGAAACCAAATATAACGTATGGTTATTTATGTAGGTTTTCTCAAGTCAACTAATAAATAATATAGACAACATGAAATGAATTCACATTCATAAGACTTGACATTCATCTTTTTTTCCAGCTATCACCAA
Source organism: Macaca nemestrina (assembly GCF_043159975.1). Taxonomy (NCBI): domain Eukaryota; kingdom Metazoa; phylum Chordata; class Mammalia; order Primates; family Cercopithecidae; genus Macaca; species Macaca nemestrina. The sequence goes on from NC_092132.1 coordinate 76,652,718, forward strand.
CAGTGATCTACTTGTGCTTTATCAAGTCCACATATAACTAGACTCAAAATATTAATCCCATGATATTTAGGAGAAATGAAGAACAATCTTTGGTTGAATTACATGAGACAAATCAGTTAGAAAACAACAAGCTATTTAGGAACAAATTTCTCCTGGGATTCTCATGCTGTAGTTTCTGAGCCAGTATCGGTGTATGTTCTCTGTAATCCAATTTCTTTTAAAATGGCTTTCGGCTCCCTTTTTTGTGCACTATTGATGTTAAGCATGAAGGAATGCAAACACTTGCACCATCAAAAGCAAATAGTATCTTACCACCCGGAATGCCCTGGCATGAGTCCACACAAACAAGATTTAACTCCTGAGAATGGCAGTGGGTAGACAGAATTAGTGGGTGGTCTTTCCAGAAAAATGGCTTATAAACTTCATTGAAATAGTAATTTAGTGCCTTGGTATCAGCAGTTGTCTGCTAGTTATTGGTATCTTACCTGTTATATTAAAACAAAATTCAAGACATTAAATAGAGAATTTTAAGGCAACGCTCACAATTTTGCAAATTATAATTTTTTTAAGCCACAAAAATTTTGCTGATAATTACTGACAATTTGCATTACTGACCTACCAACACTTTACTTTTTTGATATAGCTTACTTTGTACTGTGACTCCTAGGCAAGAAATGCAGCTTGTTTTGCCCATATCATTTCAGGATATGTAACTGTATTTGTGGAATCTTCTGTAAGTCCAGCCAAGACACTCATTGACTATTTTAAACATCTACCTTATAACAAATAAACAATTATAGGAACAATTATAGGAATTGTAACAATTATAGGAACCACTACTATATCCTTCATAGCCAATGCTCTATTTACTCAAAATTGTTGTTTTATAAAGACTTACTTCACTCATGATCTAAGGGGGAAAATAAGATATTCTGGATTAGATTCTTTATAAATTTTGATGGTGAGTTATCTATTAGCCATGCATTTTCCCACTTGCCAAACAATGTCATTTCTCTGTTTAAGTCACACAAATTGCAGCAATGTTCACATCAGACTACGGCTGTCAAGTGATATGAAAGTAACAGGATTTCCAGTTTAAAGACACAAGCTATTTTGCACTTTTCTAGCCTCATGTGAAAAATTTATGAAAAAAACTTCTATTTTTCTTTATTTCTTATAACTATGCTAAACAACAAACCTTGTGTTATATTCTTGATCCTTTAATCACTTTTTGGCACAGAACACTCTACAGAGCTATTTAACGTAGCCCTAATTTCTCTTTCCCTGATGCCTGGAAAAGTAGAAGTTCCTTTCGTGGTTGTGTATCTCTCAAATCTCTCAGTCATTGCCGGTAAAATGTGTCAGTCCCATCACTAATCACATCTTCCAATCAGGTTCTGAATGAGAAGAATTCTTTGCAGATACTTCTTTGGCATAATGATTTCAATTCTTTAAATATATACCCAGAAGTGGGATTGCTGGAACATATAGTAATTCTATTTTGACTTTTCAGCAGAAGCTCCACACTTTTCAATAATGGCTATATTATTTTTCCACCAACAGTGCACAATTGTTCCCTTTTCTCTAAATCCTCACTGGTACTTGTTATCTTTCGTCTTTCATCTTTTTGATGACAGCCATTCTATCAGGTGTTAGGCAATACCTCTTTGTGGTTTTAAATTGCATTTCCCTGATGATTGGTGATGATTAGCATTTTTTCATGTTATCTGCTGGCCATTTGTATGTCTTTTTCTGAGATATGTTTATTTCAATCCCTTGCCCATTTTTAAATTGGGTTCTTTGTTTTCTAGTTATTGAGTTGTTTGAATTCCTTATATATTTTGGATATTAGCCCCTTATCAGAGTACAGTTTACAAATATTTTCTCCCAGTCTGTGGGTTGGCTCTCTTCAGTGTTGCCTTTGCTGTGCAGAAGCTTTAGAATTAAAAAGAGTATGCCACAGTGATATCTGCATTCCCAATTTCATTGTGGCATTATTCACAATAGCTAAGTTATGGAACCACCGCAGGTGTCCATCACTGGATCAATGCATAAACAAAATGTGGTATATATACACAATGGAATATTATTCAACCTTTAAAAAGAAGAGAATTCTGTCATTTGCCAACAATATAGATGAACCTGGAGGATATTATGCTGAATTAAATAAGTCAGGCACAGAAAGACAAATAGTGCACAATCTCACCTATATTTGAAATCTAAAAAAGTCAAACTCACAGAAGTAAAGAATAGAATGGTGGTTACCAGAGGCTGGAGGAAAGGAGACTAATGAAGAAAGGGAATATGTTGGTCAAAATGTATAAAATTTCAGTTAGACAGAAGGAATACATATGTTTCAGTGATCTCTTGCACAAAACGGTGACTATAATAAATAATAATGCATTGTATATTTCAATTACTAAAAAAGTAGATTTTACGTGTTTTTACCACGAAAAAAGTATGATTGGTAATGAATTTGTTAACTCACTTGATTTAATCATTCCATTAAGTAAAAATATATCAAAACACCATATTGTACCCCATAAATATACAATATTTTAAATATATACAATTATTATTTAAAACATTTATTAAATGAAAAAATTAAATTATATTTAAAATTAATTTAAATTAAAATTATTGCTCTTATTGTTTGATAAGACAGTAGGGGTCAAAAGATGTGACAGTAGGGGTCAAAAGATGTGCTACTTTTCCTCACCCATCATAATGGTCACAGATGACACTCCTATAACAAAAGACAAGGTAACCAGAGAAAAGCATAACAAATGTATTTAACTAAAATTTTAGGTGACACAGGAGCCTCCAGGAATAAAGGCCCAAAGACCCAGGAAGAGGAAATCTGGTTTCTATGTCTTGCTTCAAGGAAGAAAGAATGGCAGAAGACAGGAGGAGGAGAGAAGTCAGAGAGACGTTGCCTCTGAGGTTCTACCAGTTTCCTTCAGTTCAAAGTACCCAACATGCCAAAGCGCCATATTTGGGGTAGCATGATCTGAGCACCTATAACCCTATGAGTAGTTTACAACCAGTGGAATGTTTGAAAAAAAATTAAGGAAAATAAAAATCTGAGGAGTGGATTCCACTTTTTACATTAACTTGGTCATTGGTGGGCTCTTTGCAGAAACCCTCAACATCACTTGAGTCTTATTGATTCTATATCAAGATGGCTGATAATATCTTAGCATTATAGTATTATTTCAATTTCACAACACATCCATTAAGCTCACTTATTACAGTTCTATGAGAAAATGATTTCTTGACCTTGAAACTCTAAGAAACAACAACAACAAGAAAAAACAAACAAAAACATTGCCACTTTACACGGTTTCATTGAACACAGAAATCCTGAAAGATGGACCAGAGATTTCTCCCTGGCCAGTCAGAAGTCTTAGGCAGAGAGAAAACACTCAATGCCAGGAAAATGAGTCTCTTTTTTCCTCAATATCTTAGCATTTTAACATGAGTTTCTCAAAAAGATGAGGAAAAAGACTCAAAGCATTTTAAACTGCTCAAGTATTTATACAGTAATTATGCCAGCATGCGAGAAAAAGAGAAAACTGAGTTTTTTCTAGTTATCATATCCAGCCTTCCCAGTTGCCCTTGGAAATGATCTCCAAGGCTATATGAACTCCCTTTCACAGCTAAAGAACCAGATTTTAAGCGCTTTCCCTAAAATAACATACCAGGTAATTTAGAGTGTGGATGTCAGATCCCTTTTGTCACACTCCAAAGCAGATTGTCTTTCTATTCTACCTTTGTGTAAACTCTTGAAAGGTGTCGGTAAGTAAAGTGATGTAATTTAACATTCGTTATCCTAAATTTTCTTACTCATCTGCACCACACTATCTCCAATCCTGCAATGTTTGGAATTAAATCCTGATTCCAAGGTTAAAATCCAGTGTCTGGTTTTGCTCCATGAATTCTGCATTCTCCTCTCATCTGTCTCTTCCCCACAAAATATAGATGCCGAGAAAGAAAGCAATGAGGATGAGCGCAGTTCCCTAAATGAAGCAGTCATTTTTCTACATGTTGGTCTGATTTACAGCACTGAATTTCTGACTGGCTCACTCTCTCTGGATTCTGAGGGATTACCTGGCTCTAAAGACTACAGGCTGCTTGCCTTAAACTCGTGCCCATAACCTGACACTCTGAGACACTGGAATGCTGTCTGTATCTTCTTGGCACTGGATCCTTCTCCCACTGGCCTGGCCAGGCTCTTTCACCTGCATTCTTCCAGACCTGATTCACTGCTTACCCTTGAAGTTCTAGCTGAAGGAGATTAGAACATGCAACTCCAAAATATGCTGTTTTGGTATACTGATTAGTTTGAGCTGAAGGCACTTAGAAAACAGCAAATGCAACAAGAGGCTTGCTTTGAACTCCCCTCATCTGCCTAAAGACAGATTCTCCAAAAGGAACTTCATCATTACCATCAGTCACCTCCCTGAGAGTTTCATTAACCAAGGAAGATGAACTTTTATCACAGGAGAGGGAGGCTAGGAATTGACACCATGCCCAGGTAAACCTTCTCACAAGCTATCACTGATTGTCCCAAAGACTCATTCTTCTTTCCCCAAAATCATTCTGTCTCCCCTAAGTTGCCTACATTCCCCTTACCCTCTCCCCTATGAAGAGGGTATCTAAGCTCCTGAATCTCACTAGGTTTTTGGGTATTCACTGTTCTTTCCTGTGATGCCGCTTAGTTCATAATAAATTTGTAGACCTTTCCTCCTGTTAACCTGCCGTTGTGCGTTTATTTCATAGATTCACTTATCAAATGCTTAGAAGGAAAAGGGAGAGTCTTTACCCCTTTGCACGGTGTTTCTACAGTTCAGAGGTTACAAACAAAGGCCTCCAGACTTTAGACAGATAGTGTAAATGAATGAAGCTAAGCTGACCAACCGAAGTGCACTGGAGGATGACTGCTGGCCTCAGGGTCTAGAGAAGGAGGAAGCTACTACTGTGATATCTCTCCAGAATATAGACCCAGTGTTATAAGCTGCACTGATTTTTAAGAGAAGGTAGATATCCTGATTTTTTTATGTGAGATTGGTAACTAATTGGTATGGTCTAAATGTTTGTGCCCACTCCCAAATTCATATGTTGAAACATAACCCCCTGTGTGGTAGTATAAGGAGGTGGGGACTTTGGGAGGTGATTAGGTCACAAGGATGGAACCTTCATGGATGGAATTAGTGCCCTTATAATAAAGACCCCAGAAAGCTAGCTCATCCTCCCACCATGCGAGGACACCATGAGAAGACAGCCGTCTATGAGGAAGCAGGTCCTCCCCAGACACTGAATCAGCCAGCACTTTGATCTTGGACTTCTCAGTCTCCTGAACTGGGAGACATAAATACTTGTCATTTATAAGACAGTTAATGGTATTTCTGTATGGTATTTTATAGCATCCCAAATAGACTAAGACACTAATCAAGTGGTATTTCAAAGTACTACGTGGACACACAATACAACCAGACATTCCCCACCGTGATTCAGCTTATGACTTGTGCCTCTGATAATTGCTCAGCCCTGCTTAGAAAGTATAATTCTCACCATTTTAAATACCTTACTTGCAAAAAGAGAGGTGGGACAGTGACATGGATTGGTGTTGGAGAATTAATGATGGAAAGCTTTGATAATCACATCAACGCATGACAAAAGTAATCTACCCAAAGTAGCACTGGGAGATAGTTCTCCATGTGTCTCTCATGTTTAAAGACACTAATAGCCTTTTTGTTCAGATCATCTGTTCAAGAATATTTGTATAGCATGGGGATCCCCAACCCCCAGGCCATGAACTGGTACTGGTCTGTGGTCTGTTAGGAACCTCCTGGCACAGCAGGAGGTTAGCGGCAGGCAAGGGAGCATTACCACCTGAGCTCCGCCTCCTGGCAGATCAGCCATAAATTCTCACAGGAGCATGAACCCTATTGTGAACCATGCATGAAGGGATCTAGGTTGCATGCTCCTAATGCCTGATGATCTGAAGTGGAACAGTTCTATCTCAAAATCCACCCTATCAACCATCCATGGAAAAACTGTCTTCCATGAAATCAGTCCCTGGTGCCAAAATGGTTGAGGACTGCTGATCTAGTACACAGCTTTGGAGGATACAGATGGAGGCCCTCCCTGGAGCAACACATAGGAGTGCTAACGGTCTCTTACAGAATAGTCACATTTTCTAAGTTTAGTTTCCTCTTACATAATATAATCTTTTGCACTATTTGTGTTACTCTGAGAATTCTGGCTCAGGAAACCAGTGAAGATGCTAATACCCTGGTTATTGTTATTGCTGTAAGTAGTAAAGTCCTTGGTCTCTGACCCAGGTGTTTCATGAGTTTTCCTAGAATGCATAAAACATAATATAATATGTAAATATATATTATAAATATAAAGCTCCAAATGCAATAAAATCTCAGATTCTCTATAGTTCTTGACAACTGATATTTGTTTTTCCTTCTTTAAATTCTAGCTATAGTAGCTGCTCTAAAATGAATAGTCTAGAATCTTCTTCCATACTGTTTACCACATTTATCGGAATCAATATATTTCTCCTTTGCTTTTGAAAATAAAACAATGCCTTATTCTCCATCAAAACAGTCATGAACTTTCATCATTTCAAACAACTAAATCACTTTCTATCTCATTGTTTTTATCTATTTGAGGCCTCCATCTTCACCTTCAGACAATAGCTTGATGCTTACCAATAAAGCAGAATGACTAGTAGGTAGACTGTCAACCTATGTTGCCTAAGTTTCAAACTGTGTTTTTCTACCTATTGGTTGTATTACTCTGGACAAGTTATTCAATCAATACATGCCTCAGTTTTCTTATCTATAAAATGGGTATAGTAATAGTAATTAACTCTGAGAATTATCTGCAAATTAAATCAGTTTACACACTTAATGTCTTTAGAATAGTATGTGGTTTATAGCAAGAATGTAGTACATGCCACCAACTATTATTCCATTGAATGTTTGTTGAAAAATTCTGTTATATTCTGACTTTAAATGCAGGTTGTTTATGATTTACAGTTTATCATTGGCAAGCTGAATGATAATTTAGGGCTACAAATGTGCTTGGTCCTTTTGCAGTTCAAATCCTCAATATATTAGAAAAACATTTTTTATAAACTTTCCGTTTTGAAAAAACAAACACCTCATATCCCAGTCTACTACAAACGACATGAACCAAGCATCAACCCCTCTCCAGTCATAATGTAAATGTACAACTATACTACAAAGTTTATAACAAAATGTCATACAATTCATCCACCAATGACTGTGTTCACTCAGGATGCTTAAATATCATCACATAAATATTAGAAGTTCTCTTCACAGCCCTACAAAAAAAAGTCAACCACCAAATATTACTGTCTGAAGCAATGTTTCCGTTGCTGTTTTCACTATGCTATGCCATTTCTCTTAATGGCCTCAAATAACATCCCTGATTTTCTAAGAGCTGTCCTTTCTATTTTTCTAAGCCTGTGAAAATTAAAAAAACTTCCAAAGGGGTAAAGCAAAAGAGAAAAAGCTACAAAAATCTGGTTTGATTTTCCTACACTTTCCTCCCTCCCTATATCCAAGCAGTTAATCTCCTCTCAAACAGTACAATAGAGCAGCTAGACATAAAGAAAAGGAGATAAATTTGGCCAGCCAGTACATTGTTCTTGCTAATCTGGACCATTTACATAAGGGTTAGAAGGCTTGTTTTATCATTTAAACAGGCTTAAAAGCCTCTTTGCAAATGAGATTTAGTTCCTACAAAAGAATGAATTCTAGCTATTTGGTGAGTTTCTGCTAGACCAGCACTGGGAGCTGACTTGGCAGTAACTACAAGCTACTTCTTTGGCCACATACAGTATATGCAAAGATTGCTTCCAGCTGCCAAAACTGAAAAGCGTCAAGCTGATTAAATTCTTTCCAGGAGGTGAACAGGATGAGGGGCAGGTTAAGAGGTCAATAATATCAGATCTTAAACTGTACCTGGCCAAACTCTTCCTCTATGCAGGTGCTTTAAAAGTGGCTTTGAATGTTCAGAGCCCTTAAATTTTCTTTGAAAGAGAACAGAATGGCGGACAGAGAATGAAATTCAGAGACAGAAGACATAAAATAGTCTCAAGCTGTGAAGTGAAGACAATCTAAACTCTTTGATTCATTGTTGGTGTGAGTGGCATTGGGCACAGGATAAACTGCATAACTAACTCCCTTGCCAATATTAGCACAAAAGATCACTGGAATGAAAAGATGTTCTTAACACAGAAGAGTACAATCTTTGCATGAAAATCTTAGATTTTAAAAATCAAGATCATATTTATATATACTATACCTATTATGTCTTTTACCTGGCACACCTTGAACAGATGTTCAGTGTGACCTTGGCCTGAGGCTCAGCCGGGTAAGTAGGACGGCCTTGGTTAAATTTGCTCCCAGAAGGTACCAGGGTTGTTACTCCCTCCATTCTTAAATCATTAAGATCCTCTGTAACAACACAAACAATTACAGAGAAAAAAAAATTAACTCTAGTGGAATTAAGGAGAAAAATTCATGTTTTCAAGTATCTGCCATTAGTTTGTTAAGCAAAACAATATATATCCCCTTTGCAAAAATCTAACTACATATATCAATTATTTTTCAAATTATTTCTAGACGTAGTTGGAGACAAATTATATGTGAAGATTTACAAGAGACAAAACGCTGAGACACTGAATATATGGAGAGTGGGCAGAGCACTTATGACCACAGACCACTGACACACAACCTCTGCCATACCCACCGGGTAAGCCAAACTATAACCTCTGCAGCAATCAGCCCCAAATGGTCAGGACTTGGTCAATGACTGCCAGCTCTCCTATTTTTTAACTTTGTTCTCAACTCAGAACCAACCACACAAAACCAAATATGTTTCAAAACCAATTGCATAAATCCTCTGCTTCTAATTAGTCTGCTTCCAGCTTCCCCATCAACAACCTCCAATCAAAATATAACTGACATCTTCCCCTTTTTCACTCTCAATGTTTGCTTTCTACCTTCACCTGGGGAGGACAACAGTAAACCTGAATAGTCATGCCCCAAAGGTTTACTGAAGCCCACTTCTATTTTTCCCAGGTCCTCAATCAAAAATGAAAAGACCTAAATTTTCTCTTGAGATTCAGCTATGTTACAATATGTATATGATCTCCCACTTCATTCAGAGAACAAGGGAAGCTTGTAAAAAAGATTCCAATTACTTGCTCTCAGCTTTAGCACTAAAGATATATAAAGTTTCAAAAGATAAATCATAATTTTTACAAAAATCTAATTCATTATTGAAGGCATAATGTATGTGAGGAGGAAAATCACTGTCTTCTGATGACTAAAGATCATAAAAACATCCTAGATCCCTCAAAAAACAATCAGGAGGATTGCATGTTTTAATCGGATATTACAAACGAGGGTCAAATAAATTGATCCTGAGATGGTAACAACTCAAGTCTAAATCAAGAACCGGCCTTCTGGAATCTGAGGAAGGCTTGTCAACAGATTTCTTCCATAGGCATCCCAAGTGAAAGCCTTGTTGTCTACTTGTGCATAAGCACTTAAGGTTTTAACTCAACTTCATAAGAATCATCAAAAACTTATCACCTTGACCTGGTTACCAAGGCTTAGTCCTCTTGTTTAAGAGCATAGGTGCCAATTCAAAACCTGGTGCTTCTGCAGAGCTAATTACAGACTCTCCTCTTGATCTCATGGTTCCTCATGCAATACAGACATTACTACTGCCTCTGAACACACAACACTTTTCAACCAGCATTAAACACTCATGAGAGATTGTTACTCTCTCCTTCTCACATTACTGTTCCACTAGAACACCCTATTTTTGCTACTCTCCTGCCCCTACCAGAAGAAGTGAACCTGTGATTTTCTTACCTCAGGAAACTTTCTGCACTTCAGTATTTTTAAGAACTGCCATTGAAAACCCTGACCAAATATTATTTGTTGCTGGATCATATTTCAAAACTTGAAACTAGAGGTTATCAAGCAGAGTATGCTACCACTAATTTATGTGTCTGTGAGATATAGTCCTCTATCGGAGGTAAAATTAGTCCAGATGGCGGAAATATTGTACGTACTTGAATTCGTTAACTCGACAAAGACCTCAGAGTAATATATATACAGGTACAATTTTTTTAAAAAATACATGACTTTGGGGTGCTCTGGAAACAAAGGGTTTTCTAACTCTGCTAGAACCTCCATCAAACAGAGAAGATGTTTAAAACACTTTTAGATACACTCCTGTTCCATACAGATGTAGTCATTACAAAGATCCAAGCTAATGAAAATATAAACAATATAGAAGCTAATAGAAACGTTCTAACAGATTATTTTGCTAAAGAGGCAGCCTTAATCAAGGTTATGAACCTATCTAAAATTTTAGAGAATAAATCTCTGGAGTAATTATAAGACACCATTATAAAATATCAACATTTAGCCCCTGATTCTGAAAAAATAAATAAATAAATAAAATAAACAAACAAAAACCAGTTCTAGCTTTGCTCCGATAATCTGTGGCATTTTTGGTGGAACCAGATGGCTTCAAATGAATACTAGTTAAATTCCTCCATGAAATGACTCATCATGATACAGATAAACTGGTAACAATCTTAAATCTTCAGAGTAGACAGCTGACTCAAGACCTTCAGAGGGAGATAATGACCTCAGAGAGTAGACAGCTTCTCCCCACAATATTGGATCAAGATCTCTGGTGTAATTGCCATTTTGTTTTTTATCTACTTAATTACAATCCTTCTTCTCATTTTCTAAAGACCCCTAATAGTCACCCACCCACCATGACTCTTTTTCTCCTTCATTTTATTCTTATTAAAATTTCCTATCAGAGCATAATCATTTTCTAACACTAATCTTGGATTATCTTAAATAGTAACCTTCAAGCTCATTGATTGCTGGATATGCTATCCCTCACGAAACTACCATAATCAAAAACCCTTGGAAAATTTCAGTCTCATCAAATGAGACCACAGGGAATTAAATCCAATGGCATTTCCACTTGAACTTACATGGATAAATCAACCTGTGATTTTGCTAATGTCCCTTTCTCACACACACACACACACACACACACACACACACACACACAAACCCTATTATTATAATCGATTAGTTAGAATCTATGTAATTATAAATTTGAATTCAACAACCTTCATAGGAAGAGGAACCAATTATTTGTCACTTGAAAGAGACTAATAGAGATTCACATGTGTAACCCAACTAATGAACAGCCTTGATCCCAACCTCAGGTCATGAATAATTTCTTTTTTCTGGATCCATGTGTGTTCCTACCAGATACTAATTTCCTTGCATCTAGATAGTTAGTCCTGCTTGCTTTATGCACACATACGTCATGCACTATAAAAATAACATTACAAATCTTACCAGTACACAGACACCCTAATTCTATAGATCATCAAGGCTGGAAATTTTAACTCTGATGCAAGCTCCTAAATGAGGCTGTCCTTTAGGATTCAGGCACTTTACTTGGAGGAGTTACTGATTCATTGTTTATACAAACAACCAAAGCAGTTTCCAGCAATAGGAACCATGCAAACAGAAGACTGCAAGACATGTATCACTAATGGTGGCAGAAACTATAAGTGATACTACCTCTACCCTAGATGGAATACAGATCCATCTCAACTGTTGGCAAGAGAGTTGAACAATCGAATTCTTCTGGATTTTTTTTTCACTAGTCATGGTGGTATCTATACCATTGCTGATACTTCTTGCTATACTTGGATCAGTGAAACAGGTATGGTAGAAAAGTCTACATGTCAGCTTGACAAAAGACTACTTGGTTCTCTAATTTTGGTCCTCATGACCTGTGAGATTTGTTCTTCTAGACTGGGTTGGACAACTGAAGTTCTTGGTTCTGAAGAACCAAGTCAGTCACCCCATTGGCTCTGAAGAACCAGGTCAATATTAAATTGACTTAAATTGTTTTTGTTTTTATCATAGTGTCCATGATGCTGGTACACTGAATTCCATATAGAGTCTTAAATGCTTGTATGTGGCCACTCTCTCATCAAATGATCGCAATGATGAGGCAACAAAAAAGATTAAGAAGATCTCGTGATACAATTGACTAAGGATACAAGTGAACAATCATCAAGCAGTGAAGCTCTGGATCCCTCACCTTACCTTTTAACCAACATCCTTTTGCCAAAAAAAGAGAGTGACCAAAGGAGGGGAGATTAAATATACATGCAGATAATAGGTGGATCTTTTATTTTTATTTATTTATTTATTTTTATTGAGAGAGAGTCTTGCTCTGTCACCCAGGTAAGAGTGCAGTGGTGCGATCTCGGCTCACTGCAACCTCCTCCTCCCAGGTTCAAGCAATTCTCCTGCCTCAGCCTTCTGAGTAGCTGGGATTACAAGCACATACCACCATGCCTGCATAATTTTTTCTATTTTTTTTAGTAGAGGCAGGGTTTCACTGTGTTAGCTGGGATGGTCTTGATCTCCTGACCTTGTGATCTGCCCGCCTCAGCCTCCCAAAGTGCTGGGATTACAGGTGTGAGCCACTGCGCTGGGCCAGATCATATGCAGCATTAGAACGCTGACCCACAACCTCTGCAGCCATTGGCTCAAAACATTCAGGACTTCATAAATAAATATCAGTTTCCCTCGTTTCACCCCTATTTCCAACTCAGAACCAACTGAAGAAAGCTAAATGCGCTCGCAAAACCAACTGCATAAGATAGTCTGTTTCTAGTTAGCCCTTCTTCAGTTTTCCCATGCCAACAACTTCCAATCAGAACATATTCAAAGCCTTCCCTTTAAAAATTATTATTATAAAGTTTTCCTACTCCCCTGTATGCCTTTGGGTCTCTGGTAAATGCAAGTGATAGTGGCTTACTCCCATGTTATAACCAGCTCTGAATAAATAGATAAATATTCTCTGCTTGTTTTCATTTGTGTAGTCTTCATTTATTTCCACAATGGCAACCTTCAAATATCTAAAGGTTTGTCATAGAGAAGAGAGATATTAGAGTTCCCCCTGTGCCGGCAGAGAAGAAATGTGTATAAGAGGAGAGTGTGTTTCTCATCAATATAACAACATTTTAACATTTACAGTTGCTCAAAGGCATACTGTACAGTGCTGTGTAGGAGATGTGATCACCCCATTCCTGGAAACGTTAAAAGCAGAGGCCGAATAATTGTTGATAGTGGGCAAATTAGAGTTTTGCAGAAGCATTGTGCTAAATGGTTTAATTCAAATCTAAGCTTCCCATACATTCTCATCATACTTCTATGATTTAGGATACATCAGTTAAAAAGAAGACATTGATTATGTAAAAGAAGAGTGTTTGTTTAAATGAAGCAATCACCTTTTGGGGGCCATTTTGTTATGACTTAGAACTAAAAGTTGCTTTCTTGATTTTTATCTTGGAGCCACAAAGCACACCACATTGACTTATTAACGTGTTTCATGCTGATATGAAGAAATTATGTGGTTAATTCTGGGCTGGGGAGCCCAGACATGCTGGCCCCTCATTACCTTTAAGGATATGTTCAAAGGCCAAAATCATCAACTATCTGCTTGCTTCTGTACCATTTTTCTACTAATAAGATACAGAATCGTGGTATGGAGCTCCATGGCAATTATCTAAGCATTTTTAGATTGTCTGACATATGTAGAGAAGGTAATAAGACATGAATTTATGACTGCATTTTGATGAACAGTAAAGCTCCCTGCCAGAACTCTCCTTTCATGTGCAAATTTGAATGTATTTAATGAGACTTTTTGAAGATTTCCTAGCAGCTCCTCACACCCCATCTGGATAGCACCTCTTTTTTCCAGTTCAGAATAACTGTCACAGTGTGGGAGAACAGAGAACCCTAGAGTCAGAAGCCTTCTGGAATTCATTTGCTGGTTCACTGGAGACTTCAGAGTGCTGTAAGCTGAAACTGCTTCAACAACTGCTATGGTTCTTGTAGTGTCAGATGTGACTGTGGCAATGGCAGTGAAATTGGCTCCTGCAGTCTTAGAAGAGGCCTCACTCTGAAAAATATCCAATCATTTTTTCTTTCTTTACAAATATTCATTATTTTAAAGATGATCAATGAGCTCCTAATAACTACTGAATACTTACCAAGCTCTAAAGGGTGACAGAACCATAAAAAAACTTGGTTTGGTCATGGGAGGATACTAACAATCTATGCTAAGTTTACAAAGAACAAAAATAAAATAAAATACAAATCTAGGTCTCACTAGCTCCATTTCCTTAACAACATTATTTAAGGGAGCAGGTGTCTACGATTAAATAATTAAGGGAAGTAAAACCCCAAAAATGCCTAAACTTAGGAAAGTTTGAAAAGTTTATGAAAATGGAAAGGGAGAAAAACAAATTAAGTAAGATTCTGTCCAAGGACTTTTTAATACTGCTTAAGGGAGGAAATACCAGGAACATATCCTAGACGTAGAAAACTGAGAATCCTTGAATACCAATGGTATTGAAGGAGGTAAAAATATGCCATTCTGGCATGTTGACTATTTTGAGTTAAAGGCATTTGAAATACAGCAGGTGCAAGAAAATTACTCTGACCTTCATTCTGTTTCTTAAAAACACAAAAAATGAAATTCCTATGTGAAAGATATCCACCTTATACTACAAGAAAAGCAACTTCTTATCATCAAGTACAAAAAAATTGAGATGGAGAGAATTCTGTACAGATCTTTTAAAATATCTCAACCTGTAAGCCTTCCCATATTATTTATTAGATTCTTCACAATTTACTATTCTTTGTTTGATTCAGTATGTAAGTGATTGACTCTGTTTTTGGATCTTCATTTCCTTTTGAGGGCTCCCATGCCATGTAAAACTGTTTTGGTATTAAATAAATTCATAGGATTTTCTTCTTTTAATTTCTATTGTGTCAATTTAATTCTCAGGCTCAGCCAAAAACAAAACAAAACAAAAACAAAAACAAAAACAAAAAACAAAAAACAAAAAACCACCTAGAAGGGAAGTAGTAAAGTACTGCCTCTCCTAAAGTATCAGAACCTTTCTGCCTTTTCTTCCTTCTTTTTTCTTTCTTCCTCTCTTTCTTCTACTCTATCTTTCTTCCTTCCTATTTGGGGGCTTCTTTCCTAAGATATTCTCCAAAATATTCTCTACAATATCCAGCCCAGTGCCATAGATATGGGAGATATACCATCTTTGATTGCAAGTAGATAAAAATTTAGTCTGTTAAAAAGAAATTTGGTAAACTAGAAATTTCTTAGAAGCAATTAGGAATAGTTTCCACAACAAAGAAGTCTGTGATTCTTAAGATAACAGTAGTTAAGAAGGATAATATACAAATCAACTGACAGAAATTTTAAAAAATATACTTGCCCTGTTTAGATGCTTTGAAATTGAACTGTCTAGTAAGTGGGAGAAGAATGTTAAGAAGATAGATAACTATAATATTATGTGATCAACCCCATCCCAGAAGAAAAATAAATGTTTTAACTGTTATATGAAATATATAAGAAAGCAACTGAGGTTGGGGGTAAAATGCCAGCTATTGTCTTTTAGCACTTGCCCCTATGCTTACTAGCTTCCATGCCCCCCTGTATTGGAAGACTAGAAAACTAAGAATTGCATTGCTTATACTCTTTTACTACCTAGTTTGCCACATAAAGTTTAGGATTTGTCAAGCAGCTGCAGTAACTAGATTTAACAGGTAGAAGAGAGGAGAACCACTCATTTTCCTCTAGCAGCAGCTCCAGTTGGGTGAACTTTGTAGGTATAAGGGCTGTTGGTTGATTATTTTTTTAATCTCTATACTTCTATTAACATTACAAAAGATTTATGAACTCTGAAGCAATTTCCTGCAGTTTTCTAACTTCTGGGTAGCAACAGCCAACACCTGCACTGCTGTAGCAGAGGTTCTCCTTGAGAGGGCTCTGCCCTGCAGCAGACTTCTGCCTGGACATTCAGGCACCTCCATACTTTCTCTGCAATCTAGGTGGAGGCTCCCAAAGCTGAACTCTTGTCTTTTGCACAGCAGCAGGCTCAACACCACGTGGAAGCTGCAAGACTTGGGGATTGCATCCTCTTAAGCCATGGTCTGAACTGTACCTTGGCCCCTTTTAGCCATGGCTGGAACTAGAGTGGCTGGGACGCAGGGTGCAATGTCCCAAGGCTGAACAGAGGTGCAGGGCCCTGGCCTGACCAACAAAACCATTTTTCCCTACTAGGCTGCCAGGCCTGTGATGGGAGGGGCTGCTATGAAGATCTCTGACATGCCTTGGAGATACTTTCCTCATTGTCTTTGCCATTAACATTGGGCTCCTCATTACTTATGCAAATATCTGCAACCAGCTTGAATTTATTGCCAGAAAATAGGTTTTTATTTTTTACTGCATGGTCAGGCTGCAAATTTTTCAAACTTTTACTCTCTGCTTCCCTTTTAAATGTAAGTTCCAATTTCCGATCTTTTCTTTGTGAATGAATATGGGTGTAAACTTTTACCAAAAGCCAGGTCACCTCTTGAATGCTTTGCTGCTTATAAATTTCTTCTGCCAGAAACCCTAAATCATCTTTCTCAACTCCAAAGTTCCACAAATCTCTAGGGCAGGACAAAATGCCAGCAGTCTCTTCGCTAAGACATAACAAGAGTGACCTCTGCTCCATTTCCCAAAAAGTTCCTCATCTCAATCTGACACCACCTCAGCCTGGACTTTGTTGTCCATATCACCATCATAATTTTGGTCAAAACTATTCAACAAGTCTCTAGGAAGTTCCAAACTTTCCCACATCTTCCTGTCTTCTGAGCCCTCCAAACTGTTCCAACCTCTGCCCATTATCCAGTTCCAAAGTTGCTTCCACATTTTTAGGTATCTTTAGGCAGTAACTCACTCCTGGTACCAATTTTATGTATTGGCCCTTTTTCACACTGCATAAAAAACTTCCCGAGACTAGGCACTTTACAAAGGAAAGAGGTCTAATTGACTCACAGCTCCGCATAGCTGAGGAGGTCTCAAGAAACTTACAATCATGGCAGAAGGTGAAGGGGAAGCAAAACACATCTTACATAGTCCCATAGTGGCAGGAGAGAGAGAGAGCAAGGAGGGAACTTCCAAACACCTTTAAACCATCAGATCTCAAGAGAACTCCCTCACTCTCAGAACAGCATGGGGTAAACCACTCCCATGATTTAATCACCTCCCACCAGATCCTTCCCTCGACACATGGGGATTACAATTCAAGATGAGATACGGGTGGGGACACAGAGCCAAACCATATCAATAGTACTTTCTGAAATGTTATGCAGCTAATATGACTATAGCCTGAGATGTATAGGGATAGTGGAATGGAATATTAAAACAGAGTTTAGTCTCAGATGATAAAGGGAGATAATCAATAATTATAATAATTATGACATTATTATAATAATCATGTAGGAAGGTATCAATTCTGTGTTTCAGAAAGATAACTGGCTAGGCACAGTGGCTTGTGCCTTAATCCCAACACTTTTGGCTGGAGGTCAAGGTAGGAGGATCACTTGAGCCTAGAAGTTTGAGACAAGCCTGGCAACATAGTGGAGTGTTGTCTTTATTTACTTATTTATTTTTATTTTTGAGACAGAGTCCTGCTCTGTTGCCCAGGCTGGAGTGCAGTGGCACAATCTTGGCTCACTGCAACCTCCACCTCCCAGGTTCAAGTGATTCTCCTGCATCAGCCTCCTAATTAGCTGGGACTACAGGTGCATGCCACCACCATGCCTGGCTAATTTTTGTATTTTTACTAGAGATGGGGTTTCACTATGTTGGCCTGCCTGGTCTCCAACTCCAGACGTCAAGTAATCTGCCCGCTTCAGCCTCTCAAAGTGCTGGGATTACAGGCATGAGCCACGAACCCTGGCTGGGGCCCTGTCTTTAAAAAAAAAAAAAAAATAGCTGGGCATGTTGGGGCATGCCTGTGGTCCCAACTACTCAGGAGGCTGAGGTGGGAGGATCTCTTGAGCCCAACAGGAGGTTGAGTCTGCAGTGGGCTCTGATTGTGCCACTGCACTCCAGCCTGGGAGACAGAGTGAGACTCTGTCTGCAAAAAAAAACAAAAAAAACAAAGATAATTGTAGGTATATTTATTAAAAACCAATTAAATAAATAAATAATTTGCTAAATTTATAAAATATTAATTGTAGGACTTTTTTGGAATATAGTCAATATTATGAATAATATAACCACTATAAAATATTCCTCAATGACATGAATATATTCAACTAAAATATTCAGTGAATGAATTAATAAATATATTACTCATAACTATAAGTGCATTTCTTATTAAGATATTCATATGTAAGATTATACAATTATATATTCAACTAAATATCATGGATATAGTTTATATATTGAATATATTCAATATACTGTAGAACTATACTGTTGAATTCATGAGTCACTAGCTACATGTTATTATTGAGTGCTCGAAATGCAGCTAGTCTGAATTGAGTTATGCTGGAAGAGTTAAATATACACAGAATTTCAAAAAAATAGTACAAAGAAAATAATGCAATATCTAATTTATAACTTTTCTATTGACTACATGTTGAAATGATAATATTATGGATATATCAGTTTAAATGTGCTATTAAAATTAATTTTACCTGTTTATTTTTCCTTTTTTAATGTGAGTACTAGAAAATTTAAAATTACTACATTGTTTCAATTATATTTCAATTTGTAACTCATTATTTTTCTATTGGACAGTGCTATTTTAGAATATATGTCATGAACATATTAATAAAAATTATATTTTAAAATAAACTCTCCTATGTTCTATTGCTTTATACTAAATAAATATTCCTTAAATTGATATAAAGAATATGTTCATTGACTATATTTAAGAATAATATTCATGAGGTAAATGCAATCATATTCATTGATTCTATTCAAAAGAATATTTTAAAATTATTTGCTATACTCTTATCTGGCTCTATTTTCTTCGTAAAGCCCTTATCATTACTTCACTTTGTACACACATACACACTTACACACATATACACGCACTTAAACATAAACACACATTTACATACAGACACATATATACACACACACCTATTACATTTATTTTAAAATATTTTTCTTTTCTGACACCTTAGAATAGAAATTTGATCTTTCTCATTTATTATTATAATCTCAGTTTCTTAGAAGTGTGTCTAGCACAGACTAGGCATTCATTGATATTTGTTGACGTTAACATTTTGTATAATTTGGTAATTAATTAATTGATCACCTGATAAATTGATCTTTACATAGGATTGACTTTTGGAATATTAGTTTTTGAAGGAATATATTTGTTGCACTTAACAGCCACTGGAAAAATTTTAAAAACTGTAAAAGGGAGATGTGGCGGGAAGCAGGAACTAGGAGTAAGAAGAGAAAGAAATGTGTTGAAACATAATTTCAGAGGAAGATTCAGTAGGATGCAGTGAACAACTGAATGTGCCATCTGAACAGGTTTCTTTATCTTACCACTTTTAGGGAATACAGGAAGAGATAGTGCTTTTGGTTTCATGCATGCTGAGATAGAGCTATCTTCAAGATATACATATGGACGTCTGGTAGACACTCAGAGGGACAAGTCTGGATCTAGTGAAGGAGTCTGGAATGGAACTATAGACCATCTGACTGAGAAAACCTGGAACAATTATCATCCCAGTAGTTAAAGCTGAGCAGTGACACTCCTTGCCTCTAACTGTTTTTACAAGTAAAATGTGTGCATTATATGAATGTTATATTTAAGAACTTACAAAGAAGAGAGTACTACATTTTTTTTTTCTTTTCGTACTAGGAAGATCAAAGCAGTAATTTGTTTTTAAAGGTACCCTTTAAAAGTGTGTTGTATCTTCTGAGTTACTGGAACACTACTGAGGAAAATAAACTAATTTATGACCAAAGACATGAGTTTTCATCTTTACACAATAGCAAGTAACCAAGAATTAATCAAACAAAAAATGTTGTTTTGATTTAATTTAAGGAAATAACAGCTGCCTAGATGAAATAATCTCAGGACGTTCTTTCAAATGTAATCCATGAAATAATTTGCAGCTGCTTGAACTAGACAATGTGGGAGATGAGTGAATTTTCACATCTGTTTCAAGAAACTTTATAACTAAAATTAAAAGCTTTCCAAACATTAGTCCCTTCACAGTGATTCAGTGATGGGTTACACAAGTATTTTATGGCAGTTTTTCCCTACATTGCAATTGGTTTGTTGATTTATATCGATAAAGCTGGTTTGGTCAAAGGTTTTAAGCAGATGTTATATATTCTGAGCGAATCATTAAAAATAAAGCAAATGTTAAGAAAACAGATCAGGACTTAGACAAGCTTAAATAAAACGTGTATGAAAACACTTTTGTTATGTGAGACAGCTACAGTTTCTAAAAAGGGGAAAAGAAAAAAAAGGAGAACGAAACATAATTCACTTTGTTGAGACATATTCTGGTTGAAAGATGAAGGAAAGATGTCCAGGCCATGTTTCTGTTGGTTCTCTATTTTTACCATCATACCTTAAATA
The DNA here is from genome assembly GCF_043159975.1 of Macaca nemestrina. Classification (NCBI taxonomy): domain Eukaryota; kingdom Metazoa; phylum Chordata; class Mammalia; order Primates; family Cercopithecidae; genus Macaca; species Macaca nemestrina. The sequence continues at coordinate 76,673,311 of NC_092132.1, forward strand.
TGAATTTAGCATTCTTCTTTAGTACTTCAGAATAGTACAACTTCAAGTTCATAAATAATCAAGTTTATAAGTAATAGGAACAAAATACATGTCAGAAATTATAGGTTTTAACTTTTTAGGTTAACCTTAGTTTAAAAACAATTTAAGTTAGAATTGCATTTGGAAAAAGAGGGTCTGGTGGAATTTAAGTACTGCGTCGAAATTTTCCATTTTAATAACGTAAGAGTGAATAGAATATTTACTCTTCTTGACCACATGAGATCAATAAAGAAAGTGATTAGACCAATTAAATTAGGGAACATGTTTATATAAATTTAAATTTACATCTATTCCATGTCTTCTCTTGTTAACTGAAAAGTGTAAAAAACTTTCCAAGATTTTCTTTGTTACTTACCAGTTCCTTTTTAATTTATTTGAATGTAACCAACAATAGCCAAACTCAATAGACAAACACAGGATGACCACAAACTTTTGTAAAAATTTGTAGACTAGAATTTGCTTGCTTAGATTGCAAATGAATCACAAGACTTCTGCTCATTGAACCCCTCATTATTTAAATTCTGAAGGCTCTTCCATTAGTCAGAAAAATAAAGACATCTGGGAGTGGTTTTCTTCTTCCAATGTGGAAGAAAACACCAGTTCTAGCAAATTCAAATCCAAACACTCCCCAAAATAGGGTTTCTGCATCAGAGTGCATCTTTATTATTCTTAGTTTTCACACACCACAAATACAAAAGATTATATTGTATACAGTTTGTTTCCTGTAACTTTTGTCACCCTGTGAAGGTTTGACAGACAGAGGTTAGAGACTGTGAACAATTCTCTTTCATAAACATCACAGAAATTCCTGGCATGTGAACTCATGTCAGGGGAGGGTTATGCCTGGCCTGGTGTAACTGAAAGCCCAGTAATACCTTTAATTGAAGAGCAACACATTGTAAGCAACACAAAAATCTAGAGATAATGTCAGAGGAGGAGTTGTTGTCTCAGGGACCAGATTGAAGGGGTACTAGGAGAAGGCCATGGAAAGGAGACCAGCACAGAGGGTGGAAGGGTTCAGGAATACAACTGGAAATCAGAGTGAGGAAAGCAGGCAGAATGTTCAGAGTGTCGACCTGGAGAAGGCAAGGATGGGACCTAGGTAGTCATGAGGAGAGACTGGTTAACCTAAAAGACTAGGATTATGTAAATTATTGATTATTGTAAGATGATGGGTAAAAATGTGTAATTTTTTCAAATATAAAAAACACTGCAAAATCTCGCAAAAGCTCACCATTTTAATTACCATTTTAAAGTATATTTATTCAATTCGAGTTCTCCCAGGCCACTTCTCTGGATAAAAAACCTTATATATTTAATATTTCTTGAGAGTAAGTCAGTCTTTTTGAAAAGCTTTTCTCATCCCAGCATTTTACTTATGGAATTTTTGCTAGCCCTGTTAGGTACCATATATTACAGAAAGCATTTCTTCAGTCACTATAAATGATACATCGAACATATTCATTCTTTTTAGTTTCTAAACTAGTTGCTGACCCTATTTAATAGAATGTTCCTACTCCTACAGCCCCTGTGTTAATAAATAAGATCCCATGTTGAGAACTTCCTATGTGTCCTTCATGAATGTGTTGGCTGCTCATGAGTTTTGGCTATAAACCTAATAACCGAACCTTGTATCATAATAGGTGATATATTGATTCTTGATCCAAACCACAAATATTAATTGAGCTCATTTTGATAAGTTCTTCTGCATTGGGTTACATCATATGCTAACTCAAAAAAGCCATTTGGAGAGATAAATGTATTAAGTACTAATTGCTATAGTCCCTATTTTAGCAGTTAACTTTTCTGCATCCATACTCTAAATTTGTCATTAGTAAAGTTGATTCTGTCTGAAGTCAGTTTACTTTACATACAACACAAATGCACAAAACTAAATTGACATATTAGTGGACTTCAGTTCAGGATTTATTTTTGGTTTAATTTTTCTTAGATTTCAAATGGAACAAGATTTGGATGGTAGACATCTTCCACTCTCGCATTCCTTTCTTTCCTTGTCTTTTGTCTTTGTATTTGCTTAAGTCCTGAGCTCTGACACTACTCTTCCTTCACTAACCCTTAATTCTGCAGACCTCTTTTGCTTCAATTTTCCTCCATTTGATGTCCTTTCTACTTGACTTCCCTTCCTCTCTGTCATCTCCACGTGGATTTTAAATGTTGCTCTCTTGTGAAAAAATCAAACTAATATTTATAAAAGATATAGCTGAACTTTGTGTTATTAATATTGAGATTTTCAGTGCATCATGCAACATTCTTAATGAAGCAAATTTTAACCAACTAATGCTCATAAAGTAAAAAATATACCATTACACCAGTCACATTTGTCAAAGTTCTAAAAACAATATGGTTAATCTGAAATGACATTAAGTTTCATAGCTATCCTCTTCATCTCCCCTCCAAACTTCCTTTATTTCTGTCTCATGCTCAGCCCTTTGGAAGAAATAATAAAAGAATCAAATTTGGAGACAAATTCAAAAGAAGACCCTTGCTGGCCATATACTAAAATTGCTGTTGATGTATGTTGGCCGTGGTTGCCAACTCACCCTCCCTTGTGGTGTGCCACAGGGAGGAGCAGGCACATGACATACCTTTCCCATCGCTGAGATGCAAGCCACACGCCGCAAGATGTTGCCTCCCTGTCTGACACATTGTAAATCCATTTTCCATTCTGTGCTGCTTTCTTGGAATTCACATGCTGTTCTCATCCCTTACACTTCAAGTCACAAAACATCACCACCCCAAGTGGAATTTTACAAGACCATTTTCAATTCTGTTTCATTTTCTTGGAGAGTTGCCTCTGTGAGCTCTTCCTTAATAACATCTTATGGAGCATTCCATCACCTCAGAACCTCATCTCACTTCCTACATTAGATACATATTTCAAGTTTCCTAAAAGTGGGTATTTGGTGACAAGAGAAAAATTAAAAATTAAAAATATAAAAATGTATCAATTAGCTACACAATATATTTCTTTTATCCAGCAGCCCTAGCCTCTTTCTGTACTGGGAGCAGGCTAAGAATGTTACTGTCCTCAGGTCTCTTGTACTTGCTCCCTTCTCAACCCGGGAAGCCTTCTAACTTAGCTAACCCTAGCTAACCCATACTGTGTTCTCTCCCTACATTCATGTCTGCTCAAAGTTCACCTTCTAAGAAATCTCCTTGACTATTTTATGTAAGAGAGCATCCTCTATCATTCTTTATTACATTATACTTCTTTATCCCCATAGCATTTATTATCTCCTGAAATTACATTATAAATGTATTATTCATCATCTATTTACTAATAAGTTATCAGGAGGCAGCCTGGGCAATGTAGTAAATACAATCTATACAAAAAAAAAAAAAAGGAAAGACAGAAAAGAAAGAAATTAGCTGAGCATGGTGGCACATGCCTGTGGTCCCCACTACTTGGGAGGCTGAGGCAGAAGGACCATTTGATTCCCAGAGGTTGAGGCTGCAGTGAGCTGTGATCGTGCCATTGCACTCAGGCTGCATGACAGAGTGAAACACTGTCTCAAAAAATAATAAATAAATAAATACATTCCCAGAAGGGCAGGAACTGTCTCATATTCACTGCTGTATTGCGATTTCCTAGAATTGTCCCTGAAACATCAAAGCACATTAGTTACAAATTGAATGAATGAGTGAATGATCACAACACCATGATACACATGTCATTATTGTCTCCATTTTATAGATAAGGCATAATATAGATAAGATCCCTTAGGAAGTCTAAAGGGTTTGCCCAAGGTACCCAAGTATTAATTGGAAGAGACAAGAATTGAAGTTTGATCTGTCTAAATTCAGAGCTGAGGGTCAGCTTTTATGTACATACAGCTAATGTGTTATACATGCGCCTTCTACAAATGATTTCTCAAACTAGTGTTTGTTAGTTAACATAATATTATTTGTCTTCTGTCTTTCAATTTATATCGACTTACATCTAGTTAACTCTGTGTGTGAGAAACTACTCTCCAATTTCAATTTCAATTTTTTTTTTTTTTTTTTGAGACGGAGTCTCCCTCTATCGCCCAGACTGGAGTGCAATGGCGCAATCACTCCTCACTGCAACCTCCGCCTCCTGGATTCAAGTGATTCTCCTGCCTCAGCCTCCTGAGTAGCTGGGATTACAGGCATGCACCACCATGCTCAGCTAATTTTTTGCATTTTTAGTAGAGACTGGGTTTCACCATGTTGACCAGGCTAGTCTGGAACTCCTGACCTTGTGATCCACCTGCCTCAGCCACCTATAGTGCTGTGATTACAGGCGTGAGCCACTGCGCCCAGCCCAATTTCACATTTTTAGAGGAAAAAATATCATTTGTTGAGTGTCTACTGTGTTTCAATCACTCTCTTAGGTGCTGCAATGGACTGAATATTTCTGTCCTCACCAAAATTCAGAGGTTGAAATCCTAACCCCTGATGTGAAGGTATTAGGAGGTGGAGCCTTTGGAAATAATCAGGTCATGAGAGTGGAGCACTCATGAATAGGATTAGTGTCCTTATAGGAGGGACCCCAGGGAGTTCTCCCACCTTCTTTCTGCCACCCAAGGATTCAAAAAAAAAGACAGTGGTCCACAACCCAGAAGAGGGCCTTCATCAGACCCCAACCATGCTGGCACCCCGATCTCAGACTTCCAGCCTCCACAACTGTAAGAAATACATTTCTTCTGTTGATAAGCCACCAGGTCCATGGTACTTTGTTCAGCCAAATGGACTAAATGCTTTCAAATGTTACACCTTATTTTCTTCCATAAAACAACATCTAAGGCAGTGATTGTCAACTATGGGTGATTTTTTCCCTCCCTTTAAAACAAGGCAACACTGGGACAATGTCTGAAGACATTTTTTATTGTCATAACTGAAGATGGGGTGGGGAGTGCTACTGTGATCTGATTGATAGAGGCCAGCCCCCTACAAGTAAGAATTATCCAGCCGAAAATGTTAACCATGCTAGGTTGAGAACCACTGCTGTAAGGATTGTCAAATACCCTATTTACTGCATTACAGGCAGGTCCCATATATGAATAAAATGGGTAGGTATAAGACAATAAAGACTGTAAGCTGAGGACTGGGCAACTCTTGAAAGAGTTTAATGTGTGGGCCAAACAACAGTGTAGGCCAGGTTCAGCCTAAGCAATCTGACATTTGGTTAATAGAATTTAGTTTGATCAAGTTACACAGCTAGTACATGGTACAGTCTGGATTTGAACACTAAGGCAATGTTCTTCTGACCATAACACAATAACCTATTCACACTACGTTGCTGATTCACTGTACCTTACACAAAGAAGACTTGCTCCATAAGCGGTGCTCTGCTTTTACCATAACACCAATCTCAGTATTTGATCCTATACCCCATCACAAATGATATCTGTGAACATTTTATAGAAAATTTCATGACACTATGAAAGAGATAGTTAAATTGAAATTTGCATGGCAAAACTTCCCCCAAATCGTCTTTAAACATCTTTGCTCTTTCAGCAATTTTTGTTCCCTGTGGCTACTCCACATTTTGCATCTCATCTTTTTTACTTTTTTATTCTCTCAACTTTCCTAACTTCAGTTTCATCTCCAGTCCTTTTGAACTACAGTTGATCTCACTCTGTTTACACAGCCACTAAATACCATGATTAATAAAACAAAGATGCTATCTTGAGATTTGTCTTCCTTATGAAATATTGTCTCCTGTGCCCACTTACTGCAATGCCTTTGCTATTATGAAAGTCTCAAGCTCATAGCCATACCATTGACCTACCACACTGCTGTATAAGCAACAAAAAAAGCACATATGTTCTGGTCCTCTTCTCGCTTACAACTTTTTTTTTATTTTTCCTTTAAGAGCATCATATGTCAGAAAGAAAACAAGAGGAAGAGGTTAGTAGATATCAATATGCTAAACACACTTGTGTCAGGATGACTTTAAGATAGTCCCATGATCCCTGCCTTCCTCCCTCATTGAAAGTCATCTGGATGTAGTGACTTGCTTCTAACTGAAGAATGCTGTCAAGTTGATTGGACTTCACTTCTGTGATTCAGTTACAAGAGACTGACTTCCATTTTTGCTGGCACACTTTATTGCTTTCTTGGCTTGCACACTTGCGTGAAACAGGTTGCAATATGGGGGAGGCAACACCACAAAGAACTGAAGGTGGCCTCTGGCCAATGATCAGCTAGGAACTGACACCCACAATTCAACAACACTTAACGAACTGAATTCTGTCAACAACTGTGTGACCTTGGAGACAGATCCTTCCCCAGTTGAGTTTCAAAAGAGATCCCATGAGCCCTGGCTGGCACCTTGATCACAACCGTGTGAGACGGCCCGAAGTAGAAGACCTAGTTAAACTGAGCCTAGAGTCCTGACCCACAGACACTGTGGGATAATAAATGTGGTTGTTTTAAGCTGCTAAGTATGTGGTCATTTGTTACACAGCTAGAGATAATGAATGCAACACTCATGCAATTTTTCTTTTCCCAAATTACTTAGAATAAAATTCATAGTGAAGTCTCGAAGAATTACTTCAGTGAGCAGTTTTGCCTTGAATAACCCAAGTTGAAGATCAGGTGAGACTCACATATAGAAGAAAAACAGTTAATATTCCAAACCATCTTACTTTAAGACACCTGGGCATTCAAATTATTCCCTAACATATTTTCCCTAGTTATAAAATGGCGAGCAAAATTATGAATTAAAGACTGATAGCTATCAAATATTAATATTTGGCCAAATTTATGACATAGCCAAGTTGACCATAAAATATTTTATATAGAGTTTACAGTTTTGCTATTTTAAATTATTTATAAAAGTCTAAATTATTTATAAAGGCTGAAATTTTCTCTTTTGTGTTGTAGTATTTATTACAGCTATGATGTATTGATGTTGTGTCTTAAATTCAAACCACAATTATAACATTGTTTGGGTAGGAAAAATATGATGCAGTTTGTGAGTCTCTGATCCAACATGTGGTTTTTACAAACATATTCTGACAAAAACTGGAGTCAGCTTGTAGCAGCTTTTCATAGAAGACACACACACACAAAGACTGCTGGAGCACCAAAGCACCACGTGCCCCACTTTGTCCCCACTGTCCCAGCTCAACATTTCTGGATGGACTCCAGCCATGGCTTAGATAAAGCCACAGCCAGAGGAGCACACATCCAGTACTTCTTCTGGGGTTCATCTCCTAGAACTTTTGAAATGATGAGGAACACTTTTCATATAAAACATATTGAATAGATTTCCAGATCCAATTTCAATATATTGGTGTTCCCACATCCAAACAAGTATTTATATATTTCTAACTCTATGGACCACTGTTTCCGCATATAAACAACTCCCTCCACGCCAGGATGCTTGATTTATTTACAATCTCTAAAATACTTTCAGAGTGCCCCAAAACAAACTACAATTAGGATGGATAAAAAAATGCAGTATTTATTTTCTAGAAATAATCTGACCTTGCTCTCAAACCTCCATCCTGTTGGGTAATGGGGAAAAAAACTAAACTAAACTAAACTAAACTAATGGACACTTATACCTACAGTTATCTTCTTTTTCCTCTGGTTTAAACATTTGCTTTTTTTTTTCCCCCCCCAGCAAACTTAGTCTCTTTTTTGACACAGATATAGTCAAATTTAGGTTCATAATCACTAAAAAGCCTCCTTTTCTGTTTTCAAGTTTCATTTTTCCTTCTTGCCACTCCAGGTGGCATCTGGCTATAAGGGTAAGCTATGTGTCCTCAAGGCAGTGGACAGCAGGGAAGCTCCTCTCCGTGTAGGACCCGGGGCCATCCTTTGTGTTCCTTGCTCACTCTGGTAATACAGCTCTTGTCGCTGGTGACTAGCCCCAGCCTGTCACCAGCATGGCCAGGAGCTGGTACGCATCCCTCTACCACTGACTCAGCTCCACCTTCACTCCCAGACCCTCTGAATGCCAACCCCAACCTCTTCCTGGACTCTGGCCTAGGCTGGGATGTCACACCATCTGGTGTGAGGTCTCTTTACCCCTCATTAGGTCAGTCCCATTATTCTCAATTCCCAGCTATCCTCCAGGTCCCGCTCAGGGCACACAGGAACTGGGGCTCCTCCCTGTCACACAGGAGCTCAAGAAATGTTGAAAGTGCTATCCCAAGCCCATCTTGCTAGTCTCCTGCTCTTCACCCCATTTCATCCTGTACTTCTGTACTATGTGACTACAGAATGGAAATCAATGGCCCAAGAGCTCCCATATTTTCCATCAATCAACCTGAGGTTTTTGAGTAAAGATTCTGTCAGCTTCCTCTTCACTTATAATCCTCTTCACTCTGGCTATTTCTACACCCAACACACCCAGGGTTTCTATTCTGAGGAGCAAATGAGAACATTTATCTGTGAACTAATTTTGTCTTTTTACCTTTTTTCCTACTGGCCAGAATTAAAAGGGCTTTTCTCTTTCACCGTATCACCTGGGTACCTTCCTTACACCTGTATTTTTCTAAATTGTGACTATGATTTATAATTAAACCTCTGAGGAGCTTTGTGTTAGAGACACAAAGGGAGAATATTTGGAATTAGGAAAATTCCAAAATTCTCCCTCCACAGGTCTTTTTTAAGATGACTATTTACTTGTGCCCTCAAAGAAGTTAGCTTTGAAACATAAAATTGACCAGTAAGTAACCTCTTTATTTTAGATGGTACCTTTTCTTCCTGGAGGTGATAGCTTCATTGTGGTCAAAATCAGCAGGGAAACATAATATAAAATTAAAACATGATTTAAAATTTAGAAAAATACTTTGGTTCAAGGGCAAAATATTATTCCTATGGTTCATGATAATCAGGTTCCCTGCATGCCTTGTTTATTACAGCCTGCCTGTCCTTGCTCAGGTTTCCCTCTCATCTGCAAAAGCCTCTCATGATTTACCTGCCAATAAGTATTCAACTTCTCCTTTATTTGTTTATTTATTTATTTTTATTTGATATAAGGTCTGTCTCTCACCCAGGCTGGAGTGCAGTGGCGTGATCTTGGCTCACCACCACCTCTGTCTCCCAGGCTCAAGTGATCCTCCCACCTCAGCTTTTCTAGTACCTGGGACTACAGGCATATGCCACCACGCCCAGCTAATTTCTATATTTGTAGTAAGATGAGATTTCACCATGTTGCCCAGGCTGGTCTCAAACTCCTGAGCTCAAGCGATCCCCAGGCCTCAGCCTCCCAAAGTGCTGGGATTACAGGTGGAGCCACAGTGCCCAGCCCAACCTCTCCTCTAAAGTTCAGCTCAAACATCAGTCCTCCATGAAAACTTTTCCATCCCCCTAGCTCTCAGTAATTGTTTCTTTCCATTGGTCTTCAGTGACACATTATCCATGGTATTTAAAACTTAATTAGATATTATATCTTTAACTATATATTAAAATATTTCATTTTAAGTATTTGTCTATTATTCATTTACTCAAACATCCGTTATTGAAGGCCGACACACACGTGAGGACCATCTGCCTTTTGTCTGCTCCCCTCCAGGTGTATTTGAACTCTCACTTGTTTGAGAAAAAGCTTTTAAGCTATTTGCTGATTTTATAGTTCTTAGATTCATTCACATTATTTTGATTTTCAAAAATAAAGTACTAGATAAAAGGCCAGGTACAGCAGTGTATACCTATAATCCCAGCACTTTGAGAGGCTGAGGCAGGAGGATTACTTGAGCCCAGGAGTTTCAGACCGCCTGAGCAACATAGAGAGTCCGTGTCTCTATAGAAAATTTAAAAATTAGTAGAGCCTTGTGTTGTGCACCTGTGGTTTCAGCTACTTAGGAAACTGAGGTGGGAGGATCGGTTGAGCCTGGGAAGCAGGTTTCAGTGAGCCAAGATTGCACCACTGCACTCCGGCCTGGGTGACAGGGAAAGACTCTGTCTTAAAAAAATTAATAAGATGTTCAACCTGTAGCAAAAGTGAAGAACTATATTTATATAAAGAAGTGGGATAGAAGAAAATGGGAGAGTAAAAAATCTAAAGAATAAACTAATGTTATTCTTACGACGGAATGAAGGGCCTTAAGTATTTATGTCAGTGGCATAACTTTAATCATTACTCTTGCAATTTTATTAAGAAAAAAAGAGAGAGACCATGAGTTTAAACATCCCTTAAAATTATTTTAAGAAAATTGATATCCATTTGAGACATTCAAGACAAGATGAGAGTAAGATTTGAAGACTTATTTTAAATTGGTAAATAGGAAAGGTATAGATGGTCCAAATAAAAGAAAAGCATAGAAGAAGGCACAAAATAGAAGAAATTATAAAAGTCTTCTCCACAAGATAAATTCAGACCACAGGGCAAGAATTCACATTACTGTCTCCTCTTGTACCGTCAAGTTTAATTTCAACAACGTATGTTATTCCTACTTTCCTTCAGTCTCACTGAAACCCACCAGCTATGTGCCTTCAGTAATACTGCATCTTTCTAGAAGAAAAATACATATTCTCAATGTCCCCATATGAGAAAATAGTCATACTTCGTATATTGCAAAACCACCAATATATATTCAAGTGGATGGAGCATTAAATGGTGCTAGAAACAAAGTCAGCCAATTCTCGACTGGTCAGCACCTTATAAGACAACTAGAAATTATGTTTTTCTAAGCATGGGAATTTTAACCTGGATATTGATTTATCATTTATCACTGGTAGTATTTAAATTTATTAATTCAAACAGATCTATAAGATTCTCAAAAAGAACCATGTCAACAAACAGTTCAGACACACATAAACAGAGAAAATATACATAAGTAATGAGGTAATGAGATGAGGAAAGCACTAACGTAACAATTGATTTATGTGTCCATGCTTTCATTGATATTTTATTTTCCAAAAATCAGTAACTATAACATATTTGTATACCTAGGGCCATATTATAGCCTTGGCATATGATAGATGTTTAATAAATGTTCGTTGAATATATAAATATCTAAAAGGTCCTGATGAGAAATACAATTGGATGAGTAAAGTGATATTTAACTATAAACAATCTTAAATGGCAATATAGTTTGAAATAATCAATCAAAGGTTTTTCTTGAGCTGAGGCATGATATTCTTTCTATATTATATCAGAATACCAGAGAGGTGATACGGTCTAGTGGTTCAGAGTGTCACCTCTGGAGCCAGACTACTGAGATTCAAATTCTGTTTATGCTTTTTTTTTTTTTTTTTTTTTTTTTTTTGAGACGGAGTCTCGCTCTGTCACCCAGGCTGGAGTGCGGTGGCCGGATCTCAGCTCACTGCAAGCTCCGCCTCCCGGGTTCACGCCATTCTCCTGCCTCAGCCTCCCGAGTAGCTGGGACTATAGGCGCCCGCCACCTCGCCCGGCTAGTTTTTATATTTTTTAGTAGAGACGGGGTTTCACCGTGTTAGCCAGGATGGTCTCGATCTCCTGACCTCGTGATCCGCCCGTCTCGGCCTCCCAAAGTGCTGGGATTACAGGCGTGAGCCACCGCGCCCGGCCCTGTTTATGCTTCTTGTTAGCTGTGTGATTTGGGGCAAGTTGTTTAACATCTCAGAGTCTCAGTTTGCCCATAAACAAAATGTGGAAAAGAACTGGCTAACTCAAGATTGTTATGTTGGTTAAGTGAGCCAGTGCATAAGAGATGTGAAGTAGTGTGTGGCACATAGATAGCAGCCCATAAATGTTAGTGATATTAGTTTGGGAAGTGATAATGGATGAGAGGTGGAGGCAGTTGCAGATAATGATACGAGATGACTGTCCTATCTACCTAAAGCTATGGGAAGATCGTTCCATCATCCTGCAGGTTCATTTCACAGGTACCCTGCCTAGTATACTTCATGTCCCAAGTGATCTTTCACAAGTTTTATTTTCTGAGCTTTCCAGGAAAAGGCAACAGACATTAAATTTGGCATATGGTATTTGAAAACAAAGCCACATTAATCTGAA